>NC_041411.2:0-712734 GCF_900747795.2 Erpetoichthys calabaricus | reverse complement strand
CTTTGGACATATTCTGAATTACTGTTTTTAACGTCACCCCTCGTCACTTTTTTTTTTTTTTGATGAGCAATTGTGTTAGGAGTTTAATGAATAATACCCAGCTCAGGCTGAACAAAAAGTAATAAAGATGAGCTTTTTAGATCTTTTTTTTTTTTTTTTCTTCCCTGAAAGTTAAAAAGCAAAGAAAATGTAATAAATGGATGTCATCATTCCAAGAAAATGGCATTCATGGCTGAAGTGTTTTTATGTAATGAAATGAGGCGAGTGGGTCAGTGTTACATCGCACTTCGGTAATTAAGCTGTCTTGGAAATCTCCCACCGGGAGCTTCTACTTGTATCCTAATGAAACTTCCCACTAAGAAGCTCATAGCATGTCAAGGTAGACAACCTTTTTCTTTTAATTTATTTAGGGATTTTTCTTGCTGGGTAATAGCTTCTCCTGTTAAGGAAACCAGTAGACATATCAACTTGTGAATACATGGCCTTTGGAACAGTGTTGCAAAGGAGCACTACTAATCTGTTTGAAGCTGGCAGCTAAGTTGTGATTTTTACGTGCCCCGTCAGCCCAGGTTTTTCACATGCATCAGGATTCCATTAAGTGGTGCAGGACTATTGTCCTTTTTATTATTTTTTTGTTTAAGTGGTTAGCAGGAGTTCTGAACTGTTTTTGCAAAAGACTTTCACAGAAGTTCCTCAATAAATGTCTCTTCTAAAGACTTGACGAGTGCTACTGCCTGTTGAACTTCAGTTTGCCATTCTGCTTTCTGATTGGTTCAGTTATTGGGAGGTGAAGGTCTCATTTGACATGTTGACTATTTTTAATGAATAGCCTTTTATGACTTTTTGAACACTGTGGGATGAGTCATTGGGCTGTGGAAACTAGAGATCAGGGTGGCAGTTCTGGCTAGAAACAACCAGTTAGACTTTTGGTTGTGTGTTTTTTTTTTTTTTTTTTTTTTTTTTTTGGGTTTTCCTTGTTTTGCTGATGAGGTGTTTTAGTTGACAGTGCTTTAACCCCTGTTTCATAACTGGCTTCTCTCTTTTGTAATGTCCTATAATAGACCAATTAGGTGACAAGTAAATGGGTGAGTTTTGTTCCTTTGCACACCATCTCCATACCACTCAAGTTATCAATTCATACTCTGGCTGTCACATTGCTTGTGTGGAGTTTCTATATTCTAATAATGTATTTTTTACTTTTTTCTGTAATTTTCCAGAGTCTTGCTGGCTGTTTAAATTTAAATTGGTCCAATGTGGATGTGTGTTTGTGTGCCTGGTGCTGCACTTGTGGCCTATCCAGGAAGTAGGTTCCTAAATTTTGCCCAATCCCATCAATATAAGCAGTAGGTCCTAATGTCCTTAAAATTGGCTGAAAAAGAATAGATGGATATATATTTGGATGCTAGTAAAAAAAAAAAAAAAAAAAAATACTGAACAGAATAAAGAATTGAAGAGTTTTAATTTTAACTGTGCCTCTAGTGCAGATGAGTAGGGACATTATTTCTTACATATATGATCAATCTTTAGTTGACCAAAAAATCTAAATTTCTAAGCTGCTCTGGTCCTTAACTCCTGTCCTAGCCCAGTCCCGGATCTGCTGCCATTTAATTCCTTTAAGCTGTTTTGGTTTATATGGTGTGCAGCCATGCCTGCAGGTTTTTGGCCCAACCTGTTTCTCAGTCAGTCAGTGTTGCATCTAATTGACCTCATTGTTTATTTGGTGAACCTTTTTTCTTTTATTTTCCATTTAGGAAAGAATAGTGTCAGATTTACATTTACAGGGACATAGACATATTTTCCTGTATCATTAAATGCTTACTAATTCACTTTTCCTGTGGAGTATATTTTCGTAATGGTATCTATTTAGAAGTTCCGGCGCCGCCAAGAGTGGCAGCCTTTTCAGCAGCTCCGTGTATGACTGGATGTATACTTTTCTACTTTTATTTTTCTATTTTTATTTATTGATCACTTCTATCACTTTATTTTATGTGGATTTGTTCCCTGGACACACTTACTTTTACAATGTGGGCATGGATTTTTACACGCCGATTATTTTATTTATTTTTTTTTGTGAATTTCCCCTTGGGATTAATAAAGCATCTATCTGTCTGTCTATCTGAAAAAATGCAATTTAATGCTGAACAAAGCAAACACCCGTGTAAAAGACTCTACCCTTCAGTGTCACCCACTTATGTGCTTATTTGTTAACAACTCTCTAAAAACACAGAACATTAAACAAAATTAAAGAAAAAAAAAATTCTTACCTAACATGTAAATTCCTGCTTCATTCAGTGAAACATAACCCAGTTTGTCGTTTCTGGAAGGATATAAAATGCAGACAAACTGGGAATAAGTTTGCTTAATTAAGGCAGGAGTCCAATTAGGAGAAGAGGGTTGAGAGGGTAGACCCCCCCCCCGGAGTGAACTTGGGTACCACTGAGCTAGAGGTGGAGCTCATCTCTGTGTAAATGTGTTGTGTGCTAGAGACGCACTTGTCTAATATTGCAGGTTTTTAATCTTTTGTTCAGCAGGTGGAGAATGTATTTTTTTTTCTGATTTTGGTTATTTATATTTGATTTTTTTTTTTTTTTTAAACAAGCATTAAAAGTTACAGTGAAGATTTTTACTGTGTGTGTGTAAAATATTTATACATACTTTATGAAAGAATTCCTCTATCCAGACCCAGACATTCAGAGGATATCAGGTTACTTTGAATTGCTAAAATATTCTCCCTTTGAATAAAAAATGTCATCCTAAGTGTTTTGATGTTGAATCTGTTTAATGTAAAGTTCCCCTTTAGTGTAGATAACTTTCTATGTGCTGGAAATTTAAATTTTCTCATCGAAACATCAAATGATGTCCTTGTCAAGCAAAATGTTGAGAGCTGGCATTTTCTGCACTTGTGCTGAGCAGTTAATGATTAATTAATCCTCTTTCCGATTCCAGGGTTGCCTGGGCTCCTTTGCCATATTAACCATGAAATACAAAATAATCTTAGATTGCTGCTTGGGAGATTTAATTTTTTTCATTTTTACTAACTTGTTTCTTTTGGGAGCTTTTTTCTTGTAGAGAAATAGACTACTCCGAAATACTATTAAAGGAAAGAGAAAGAAGACATCTTAATTGAAAACGAAAATGCCAACCCAGAGCTACTTGCGTTTTCATTTCATTGTGCTTTGTTTGGCAGGTTAATGATTTTTATGATGTCCCGATGTTGTTTTTTTTTTTTGTTTTTTTTTGTAGGGACTATGGCTTTGTCCCACACACCCTTAGTGTGAGCTAATGCGTGGTGTAAGAGAGGTGTTTTTAGGTCTCTGTCCATAGTGCACACATACAATATATGGCCAAAAGTATGTTGACACCCCTCCAAATGATTGAATTCAGGGGTTTCATTGTTAACAGGTACATACAATCAATAATGCAGCCATGCAATTTATTTTAACAAACACATGACGCGGTCATAGGATGCCACTTTCTTCACAAGCCATTATGTGAAATATTTGTTCTGTCGCAGTCATCTAAGTGCCATTACTGTGAAATGCAATCTCTCAGGAGCATGGCCACCTTGTGCTGAAGTTCATAAAAATTCTCAGGCCTCTGTGGCATTGCTCCAAACTGCCTCTGAAAATAACATCAGCACAAGAGCTGCACATCAGGAGCTTTGTGAAGTGGCTTTCAATAGCCGAGCCTAAGCACCATGTGCACAGTGCCAAACGTCTGCTGGAGTGGTGTAAATGTGTTCTCTGTTGTGATGAATCAGGCCTCACTGTCATATAGTAAGGTGGACAAATCTGGCTTTGGTGAACGCCATCTTCTGGGATGCATACCGATTACTGTTAAGTTTGCTAGAGGAGGGATAGTGGTCTGGGGCAGTTTTTCAGGGTTTGGGCTAGGCCTCTTGGTTCCAGTGAATGGTCCTGTTAATGCAACAGCATACAAAGATATGTTAGACAATTGTGTGCTTCCAGCTTTGTGGGAACAGTTTGGGGAAGGACCTTCTCTGTTTCAGCATGTCTGAACTCCTGTGGTTATGTTGAGTGTTCTACATGAAGACCTCAAACCTATCGGACACCTTTGGGCTGATTTGGATTAGCGATTGCAAGACAGGTCTTCTGGTCTAGCATCAGTACCTGACCTGCCAAATGCTCTTTTGGCTCATAGGGCACAAATTTGCTCAGACACACTCTACTCATCTTTCCACTAGATTTGAGAATGTGATGTATTGCTGCGGTAGGGTAGTAGCCCACCTCCAAATTCATGCCAGTGAGTTTGCATTGGGGTGTTGGCAAGGTATCCATAAACATTTGGTCATATATAGTTTGGATTGAGCTTTGATTTGTCACCCCAGTCTTGGTCCCGGAAAAACAAGTTCTCTCTCTGTGCATCTCCTTGGTGGAAGTGGTAATGTTACAATTCACCACTTACTTTACCTTCCCACCAACATTTTGTGGCTTGTTGGAACCCCTTGGTCCACTTGTAATACATGTCCTTGACTTCCTTTTCAGAAAAGCAGTTCTCTGACTTCTGTATGTACGAAGTAATGTTTTATGTGTATAGTGCCTTTCCCATGCTAAAGGTACCATATAAATAATGTAAATAATTGAAAATGACAATTCCAGGGTTCTGTCCCTAAGCAGTCCACTATCTGTGGAGCATACCGTAGCATTTCTGCAAATCTTCTGGTAACTGAAGCAGGTTAGACTAAATGGTGCTTGAGACATTCCAACCCAGGTTAGCAAAAAATATGAAAGTGTTGGTTTGGCCATGTTGTCATTCCTTCCACTAGAGCTGAATCTCTTATTGATGCTTGAAGCTGAGCCTTGCTCTTTTGGATTGGCGCCTGCTCGCAGCACTTTCCAAGGTTGTGGATTGTCCATTAGCTGCAATTAACCTCACAAGAATCAGAGATGTCCAGGTCTAAAGGTGATTCTCTGAAGTGTGCTGCCAACATCACATTAAAATGGTTTGCACAAGGCCCTGTCTGCACATTGTGTATGTGTGCGTTTAACACCTCCGACTCACTGGTCCTGCTGTGACTGCGCCCGTGACAGTGTAGGAGTTGCTCTTGGCTTTAAGTGATCCATTGTGTGAAGTGTCTTGTTCCCAGTAGGAGATGCTAAGTGCTTTTCAGCTGTAACTGTTGTGTGTTACGTTAGGTGTAGCCCTGTGGTACAGTCTGATTCTTGGCTAACCATTCTGAGACATCAAGCCTTGTCTTTGTTATACACCTATGGGGAGGGAGAGATTAATTTCTGTCCTCTAACTTGGTGATACTTATACAGGTCGCAGTGAGTGTTTAAAAACTGATAGCCCGGTAACTTGGGTTTCAGTTACTGTTTCTGTACACAGCCTTGCATCAGGTAATTTGACAGAAATAAATTGAACATTTTTCATTGCTGAATGTTATCCTTCCACACGGCTAAGAAGGCCAAGTTCCATGCAGAATTTAATGGTTGCCATCAATATGTTTGCTGAGACATCTTGGGGTTTAATCAGTTAAGCTTTAGTAAAAGCAATTACCTTTTTATGGCTATTTTAAATCTTTTTTTCTCCCCTCTAGTTGCAGAGCCATTGATAACCTTAAGCCCTCCAGTTGCCGTACAGTGCCTGTACCATCTTGAAAAGCTTTCAAACCTTGTTTCAGTAATAACATTGAAGACGTTCTTGGCTGCTAGCTGGATTTAGTGTCATGTGTAAAATAATCCCTTGAACTGCAATACAAAGGAGGTTTGGAGTGATGGATACTACAGTGGATTAATTGGTTTTCTAAATATACGGCCTTTTTTTTCTATTTCAGTGCCAGACCTAGTCCAGACAGATGTGACTGTTTTTAGGGGGCAGAAAACAATTGGGCAGCCTGCGCTGGCTCTCCAGTGGACACCACAAAGTAGTAGTAAAGTTTGCTTATTTCCATAATAAGCCTGTGGATATGCAAAGCATTGCTTTTAGCGTGTTTGTCACAAAGTAAAGCTTGGGCACTCTGATGCAGCACTTTGACGTGATTTCTAAAGCAAGGTTTTTGCTCAAGCATGTTTACTTCGTTGTATCATTTGGATGTGGAGGAGTGCAGGTTGGTTTGCTTACTCTTGTACCGTGTGTTCTCTCAGTATGGCCAACTTGAAGCCAATTCAAAAAAAGACATCTTCAAGGTGAGGCTTGCAGCTTTGAGAGCGCCTGCAGTACTGAGGCGCTTGCACTTGGAGGCGGTGCTTCTCTGCTGTTAATGCCGCCAAGGTCCGAACGAAGTGTGCTGTGTTAGCCATCCCAGAGGACTGCATTGAACTGTTGTGGTCTGTTTTTGATACCTCTGGTCACTGCACTTGTTCAGAGTGTAGACTCGTATCTTCAGCTCTTGGGATGTCATTAGTAGCCATGCCCACAAGAGTAACTCGCTATGTTTTGTCCCTGAACATTCCGTTGTAAAAATCTCTTGTCTTTGCCTTTCTTACAAATGTGATTTTTAAAAGTGTGTGTTGCTGTGCTTAGCACAGCTGTCTTATAGATTAAAGGTCCTGGGTTGGAATCTCACGCTTGCTCATTCTCACCTTGACTAGATGCCTTTTCATCGTCCTGCAAAGTTAGGTTAAAATGGGATTATAAATTGGCCTGGATTGAGTACATTTGAATGTGTGCCCACGTGTGCCATGTAATGGTCCTGCTTCAGGATTGTTTTGAGCCATGTGCCAAGTGCATAAGGGAGGGGCTGTGGCCTTCTAACACCTTGAAATCGATTCAGTCGGTATGAGTATATTTGTATGCGTGCGAGATTTACTTTCACATTTTATTATCGCACTTGCTTGCCCAGTTCTAAATGTATGCAGCATGTCCGGTACAGACCCTACCACCCACCCCCCTCTATTGCTGCTTTACAATCATAAGCTGAATCTCTGTCCAGATTTGGCATGCTTTAACTGTAGGATTTGCCTTGTCTTTTTTAAAGCATGATACTTGTGCAAGCACTACACATAAGTCGAGTTTTATTTAAGATAACTTTAAACAAACAGAGCTGCAGATATATGAAAAGCTGAAGGCTTATTGCTTATCTGTGGGGCTTTGGCTTTAAGCCACCATCATCGTTTATCTGTTCCAGAAGCGTTTCAGGCACATTTCCTCTGGACTAGCTGTACTTCCACTAAGTTTAAGGGCTGCTTTTACATCCGACGTCATGCCGCTGATTGACAAATGCCCCGAGTCATTCTGTTAAAGAGATACTACCTTTGAGTATTTAGGAAAAAGGACAGGAAATATAGAGCAAGTTGAAAAGTGCTAGTCTTAAAGATCTGAAGCTATACGACTAGAGCTTTCAGTCAGTTGCGTTTCTTTTTTCCATGCTGTGTATATTTGTAAAATCGAGAGTTTAATTCCCTACAAACTTGACCGTAACAGCGACCCGGCATGGAAGTGGAGGCCAGGGAGCTGAGCCCATGAAGTAGCCACACTAAGTGCTATGCCTCCTACTGTCTTCCTGGTTATTTCCTCGTTATTTAACACTGCCTGACTTTTTGTTGAGTGTAAGTCCATCTATCTTTTCAAACCTGCTTATTGACTACAGGTTAGTTGGGATACTAAAGTTGGGAAACTAAAATATTAAGCAATAAAAGACATGCGAAGGCTGATAAATGTTTTGTGTGTTTTGGTATTGATAAGGATGTAAAATTAGTATTTGTCTCCTAGTTAAATTGCTATGTTACTAAACTTAAGTTTTCTCAGCTTTCCTGGTGTTAAAAGGTGGTGGTCCCTTGAATCAAGCTGCAGTCTTTAGTGTGGTGACCCACTACCATAATAAGCAATAGGAACTTGTGACCCAGTGGTTGAGAAACGCTGCGTTAAACCATCAAGAGCTTGTGCTCAGCATGTGCCCGTGTCATTTTGAAGTGGATGCTGCAGTGTCCATCAGCATTGGCACCTCATTTTTGGGGAGATGCCTGTTGTTCCACCAACTTTGGATCATCCAAGGACAGTCCATTCACTTAGGAATGTCTGACCAATTCAAGGTTAAAGAGATGGTCACTCAGAAATCTCAAACTCTGTGCGCTCCTTTTGAGAGAATTTATCCACGATTTGTATTATTGGATTATGTTTGTTTATAGAACTGCATTCCTGTGGGATTTTTCTTAAAGAATCCTAGGGATGCAGGGGTAGGGCATATCTTAAACTGAATCGGTTATGAAGAAGGAAAAGTGTATTGTGCAGCTGTTGGTTAAAACGTCTCTTACTATTTCATAGCACCCGATTTGTTTTTGGGCTAGGTTGGGAATTTTAAACAAAGCTCTTTAAACCACTCAATCAATTTGTATTACGTATTTGATCTTTTATAATTATCAAGCAAGTGTTCCTTAATCAAAGACATTTCTTAGAGGCACTAAGTAGCCAAAGTACCTTCCTTGCCTGGGTATGTATAAACGAGGGGGGAAAAGCTGTGTTTTGGAAGTTAAACTTCCTCAGTGGTGTGTTGAGGACAAAACCCTGCATGTACCTGTGGTCTTTGAGATCGCTCATTGATCGCTCCAGCGTTTTGTGCACGCTCAACATCCACCACTGTGCACTCCTGCTGCCTCACGGGGAATTGTAGTCCCCATGCTGGCGCTGCATTTTGGGCACACCTTGCATGACGACTGTGCCTTTTTGGGCTATATTGTGTCTTTGGTGTTATGTTTGTAAATCCGCGTAAAAATATCCAGAAGTTAAATGAGAGGATATATGAAACTGTTGTCAAAAAACCAAGAATGCAGAAAAATAGACAAAGAAGAAAAGTTTGTCCATTAACAGAATTGACCCCGGAGCTGGTGTTGGCACTTTTCACCTCAACACCCTGTCAAACAAGGCGATTGTATAAGGGCGTAATGGTCTCTGACGTCAAGGCATCTCCTAAAAGGAAATCTAGTTGGCATGGTGGCAGCAGGGCTAGCACTGAGAAATACTGTACATTCCTCATCTGATAATCTAGGTGCTTTGAGGAGGCTCAAGGGGCTTCTAGTTGTTAAATTGTCCCCAAGACATAAGCAACACTGAGCTCTTCTGAGTTACATTGGACGTAAATGCAAAACCTGTGCCCAAGCTTCAAAAAATCTGATCGCAGAACAATTTTAGTTGCTGTGAAATCCTCCTATCCCTAAGGGATTATCACTCAGAATGTAGACCATCCGTTTTTAAAAGTACTTTCAAATAATAGACCTGGCTTGAGATATTTTTCTGTAATCCAAAAGTGAAATGCAGCCAGCCTGGTTTTTCTAGATTTAGAATTAGAAACCTGAAGCCATGAGACTTGATGCTTCTTGTTGACTCCAGGACATTCTTCATATTTTCTGCCCTACATCTCAGATGTACTAAGTTTGTATGTGCTGTTTGGGTGGTGCAAAACTGAAAATTGTTGAAGTCGGAGCCCCTCTGCATAGCGATGTTTTTTAATATCTTTTTTTCTGCTTGCTTGTCACCCGTTCATAATACACTTCCGACGTCCATCTTGGCCTCACAGCTGTGTATTGTCTATTCCACTCCAATTACGTTTTAAACCCATGGTATCATCATGGTCCAATTTTGTGTTTAACACGTCAAGTGACTTCTTTCCTAGTTGACAGTAGCTTCTTCTTTTTCTTTGTGTGTAGTTAAAAGGTAAGGTAACTTAAGAACTTGCCTTTTCTGTTTCAACAGTTGATTTTAATTAGAGATATAACATTATTCATGCCAAGATTAATTGCAGTCCACTACATTGCATTGCATAAGCACATGCTGAATTTAATTTTTGGTGTGGTTTTATCACGTCATAATTAAAAAGAATATTTGCTTTTCATTGCACAGTTTTCATTTGATGATAATCGTGTCAAAACTGAATGTTTTAAATGACCAATCAAGAGTTAGGTAAGGGGTGCCAGCAGTTGGGGTAAGAGGTGTTTTAGTTATTGGCAAGCATACATTTCTTTAATGTGCTGTGTTTAACAGAAACAATGAATAGTGTTACTTAGGTCTCCCTGTTGTGTTGCCTAAATCATGTGTTCTGCTTGCTTTATCATATTGTTTGAATTTCCTTCTGATTAGTACAGACCAAGACATTTAGCAATAGCTGGTAGTGTTGTCATCATCTGCTGGTATTTACAGACTGTATATAGATGCCCCGGTTGATGATCAGCTAGATGGTAGACTGCAGCTCTTAGCTCTTGAATGCATTTTGGGGTTGTTACACTTGGAAATTAGGCTCTCTTTGCTTTCTTATGTTACTTTTGCAATTTGCAGCAGCCTGTTGTTGCAGAGGAAAATGAAACTGTCGTTTACATCTCCCACTTCCACCTGTTTAACGAGAGAGCAGATCCCCTGCCTTAGTGCTGGGTGACCACACTCGTGATTGGACCACCTCTTACTTCATTAATTGAATCCCCTTGCTCCACCTTTTTGGTGCTGATTTGGTTTACATTCAGTTTTGGCATGCTTGTCACGTGGTCTTGAATCGACATCTGATATACTTAGACCAAGGCTAAATGTGATATGTTTGCTTTTTAGTTCTGATGTGCGATCTATGGACATCAATTACGTTGTTCTTTTATATTACATTTTGAACTGACCTGAAAATTGTGTGTCAGTAGTGAACAGTAATCGATTAGTTTATGATTTTATTTATGGTCCAATAAGACCATGCCAAAATGAAATGCACCACGTGCATATGCCTTGTATTGCAATGCCATTAACAGTTTGAATTGCATTTAATTTTGACACAAATAATCATTGTTAAGGAAATGTAATGGAGACATGAATTTAATTATCATATACCTTAGGCCAGGAGTATTAAACTGTGATCCTGGAGGGCTGCAGTAGAGGTAGCTTTTCATTCTAGCCACTTTCTTAACTAGTGGCCTGCTATATGCTGATTGAATGGGCTTCATTTGGCTTAATATGCACTTTTTAAGACTCTGAGCTCTTAATTATTTCATTTTTGTTCGGCCCTAACTCACAGGCAAGTGATAATGAGCTGCAGAGTCAGTGGACAGATAACCAACTAACTTGAAGGGAGGGGGGCTCCAACTTGGTTCCTGAAGGGCTGTCATTTTCTCTCTGACCAGTTATTTAATTGCTGTTAATTAAACACGTTCTTTATCTGTATGGCTTCTTCATTCTCTTTGTTGTTTCTTGTGGGCATCATCATATGTTTTGTGGACCAGCGCAGATCAGTACTTAGAGCTTCACCCTTTTTTCTTTTCAAGTATTTTATTGAATTATTTTTTATGGTGGACACATGCAGATTGGATAAGGTTTGCTAGCCGTGTGTTGATTCACTTTACATCTCATTGTTTGGCTGCTTGTTAAAAGAAAAAGAAGCAATAAAGGGACCTGAGGCTTAAAAAGCAAGGCAGTCAAAATCAAGTGCTAGTAATGAGGTACCAATGAAGAAAGTGGCTGGAGCAAAAACCTGCATCCCCTGCCACCCTTAGCAGTTGTGACACCCTGCCTTAGAGGGACTGATCTGTGTGTGTAGCACATCGAGGTAGTTGTTATTACCACTTTATTTTCTCAAAATTGGAACCAAGGCTATGCACACAATGTACTGTGGCTGCAGACACGCACTTTTAACCTAAAAATTATTTTGTGAAATTACAATGGTAATGAAAGCATCTGGCTTAAGTTACTAATTGTTTAATAGACGGTAAGTATGATAGATTTAAACAGCAAATTTAATTAAATGCTAATTAAAACAATGGTGGCTAAAGATAGACAGCACTGAACTGGCTTTCATTACCGTGGTATCAGAGAGCAAACTAATATCTCCATATCCTGTGAAGTAAGGAGGTATGAAGGAGAGCAAAAGTGGAAGTGATAGCTGCGTGAAGCCACTGTCAGAAGCCCTCACGTCTGGTCCATCCATTTAATGTAACCCAGGGACAGAGCACCTCCAGAGGGACTGTCAGGGAAGCCTAATGTCTGCTGACATCTGCTGCTCACGTTGTAAGCACTGTAGTGTTGTCTTGTCTTGTGCTTGAGAATGCACCCATCAGTTTAGCACTTGTTTTGCCTCCCACAGATTCTCCCGGGTCACCTGCTAGTGTTAAGTCTTTATAATGGCTGCGCCGTGGCTAATGTGCTGAAGTGATGAAATGATCATTAACCTAACGCTTCATGTGAAGGTCATGTCGTATTCCTAGGAAGTGTTCTCGTGCTTGGGATTCTTTGATGTGTTGAGGCACCTTGGCATTAAGCTTTAAGTTAAAATCCCTAGTCTCAGCTTACCTCCCATATTAAAAGTCTCTGTTCTGTGAGAAGCCTAACTACCCACCAGAACTAAGTTTTGTGACTTTAGTAAATTCAATTCAAGGATCATCTTTCAAAATGTGTAACTGTTATGAGGGATACTGTAAAGGACCAAGTCTCTACTTGTCATGACTGCTCCACAAACCCCATTTTGCTCTTTGAAACCATTTTGGAGGCCCTGCATTATGATGCGTGTTACGCTGTAGAAAAGGTTTGCCTGTCCCATTACTTTAAGATGGCCACATCCACCTTCACCTGTTATTTAAAAAAAAAAAAAAAAAAATCACACCAGGGGTTAATTTTAATCCACAGACTGAGCACAGAAATGGGCAGACTAGAAATGAACTCAAGCAAGCAGTTCAATTAAAGGCAGAAATTAGTTTCTGAAGAAAAGCTTGCTGTCCCTCATCTGTAGTCTAGGGAGAGGTAGAGCTTCCATGCCTCAGTGCGGAGTATTTTAGGCAAAAAATAAGATTTCTGGTTGAGTAACAACAAGTTGAGTACTGGTGAGTTGTGGTCGCCCTCATGGTCTGAAGCACTTGATCTTTGACCATAATAATTTAAAAAGCCGTCTACGAGGAAAGTGAGCCAGCCGGATTAGCGCCTCTAAGACTTCTAATTGTGCGGCTCTGGATTGCTATACCTCGTCTGAAGTGCATGATGGCGGCTGTGCCGTGCTGTGTGAGCTTTCTCTTTGACACTGGGCAGCAGTTTTAAAGTTAGGCTGCCCTCTGTTCTTGGGCTGGAGTTGCCAAGTTCTGTAGTTGAGCACACCTACCGCCATTTCATAGAATTTAGTTAGGTTTATTATTTGGAGATTCTGATGTAATATATTTGGAAGAGCCAAGTACATCATACTGACAAAACAAATTATTTTCCAGAATATTTATTCATGCTTTCTGCAGACGCAGCTGTCATGATGGTTACTGTTTGCTGCTTCCTGGGTAGGATGAGGACCCTGAATGAAATGCACACATGGCACTGCTTCTCCAAAACCACATTAGTTGGTCATTTTCCCCCGGGCCTTTGGTCCCATTCAGCACACACTTTTGGTAAATGTTATGTATGTAAACTGTTTTGTAATTGTTATATTCCATTTTAGCCTCTTCACACTGACTGGATTGGCTTTTTAAGTGAAATTCCGTGTTGGGTGGCAAAAAAGTTGAAGTAAGATCTCAGTTGAATATTCCTGTTGTCCTCTGCTGTGTCTGCAGAAAGTTCAACCCACTTGCGCTTGTGTGATGTATAAAAAAAAAAATTAAAAGCACTTGCCTAGAACATTACTGCACATCTCCTGTCCCGAGTTGCCTTTGCAAGAATCTACATGTGTAATGACGGCAAAACTTGTGGTTTTTCGCTATGGCAGTTGGACTTGCTTAAAGGGAAAAACAACAAAAAAGTCCATTGATTCAGCACTCAAAACTTGTTTGTTTCCCATGGCAGTTTGAGCTACTTGTGGATTTTCAAACTTGGTTTCATTTGTCCATCAGAGCACTGCGTACTTCTTGAACAGACGTCTTCTGCTCTTATTTTTAGGTGCATATTTTACCAATATTAAGACCTCCATGGAAACTCAAATCATCCCACTGCTTTCTTTAAGTTTACAATTGTTAGTTTGTCTGTACTGACTTACTAAATGATTGTATAATACCAGGAGTCACCCCTACAGAGAAACGATTCTAACGCAGGTGGACAGGTTGATAGCCATGTAAGGGTTCAAGAAAGTGCAGACAATCTCGACACAACTGGAAAGAAGTAGAGTGCTTGATATTGTATGTAGACCAGGGCTGCTCCAGGAACAAGGAGAGCTTCAAGAAGTATGGGACAGTGTAACAGTTGATTGACATGTTGTATTCATTTTTAAATCCACTTGTTTTATATGAAGGAATATTTTGGAAAGCAAATATGCAAACAAATACATCCATCCATCCATTTCCCAACCCGCTGAATCCGAACACAGGGTCATGGGGGTCTGCTGGAGCCAATCCCAGCCAACACAGGGCACAAGGCAGGAAACAATCCCGGGCAGGGTGCCAACCCACCGCAGGACACACACAAACACACCCACACACCAAGCACACACCAGGGCCAATTTAGAATCGCCAATCCACCTAACCTGCATGTCTTTGGACTGTGGGAGGAAACTGGAGCGCCCAGAGGAAACCCACGCAGACATGGGGAGAACATGCAAACTCCACGCAGGGAGGACCTGGGAAGCGAAACCCAGGTCCCCAGATCTCCCAACTGCGAGGCAGCAGCGCTACCCACTGCGCCACCGTGCCGCCGCAAACAAATACAAGTACTGTGAAATGAGTATTAATTCTGTCACAACGTATACTTTTGTTGCTTATTTCTTTATGTATTAGTTTGTTTATTGACATACACGCAACATAAATATGAAATGAAAATGTGTCACTTTCACTTGTCCCATCGGAGAGCATAGGCTCTAGCGAGTACATTTTAATTGGTGACCGTCACGCACTCCATTTACAACCGAGGCTTCAGGTACAAATTCCTAACCATTAATTGTGAGTTTCTTCAATTAAAGTGCCCACATCGCACTGTAATTCAGGGTAACTTTTTCTTGGACTTCTTATCTGACATTCACAGTCCCAACTTGTAAGAGTGGACGATTCACTAGTCAAATAACAGTACTTGCTAAGAGCCCACCCTCTCAACTTTACCAAGTGAAAGTTTTCATTTCAGGACTTATTTAATGCTGCGTGTGGTATCACTGAAATAAATTTAAAAAAAAAAAATACAGAAATAATCAACAAAAAACAACAACAAACCTATCTCAAGACATGTAATTATAATATACTTGTGTTTCATGTTATTTGTTGTCTCATTTCACAGTACCCTTTTGGATTTGCGCTTTTATTTTGTCTGAATCATTTCTATTGTTTTTAAACTAGTGTACATTTTTAAAAATGAAGACATAATAATGAGTTTGACACAGTCTGCCTACACTGTGTCCACAACTTCCAGTGTGTGGATGTGGTTGGCTCCAGAGTATGTACTTGTGAAGATTAGAGTTGCATGGTGTACCATTACTGCAAAAATACTCAAGTTGGGGAGCCTTTACTGGTACAGCGCTTTGCATACCCACTACACAACCAAACAACTCGGGATCCTGGTTTGTAACCCCCCCAGGCAGACACACGGTCCAATCCCACCCTCCAGAAATGACCCTCTGCCGCAGCCAGGTGTTATGTGGGCAACCCCTTGGTCTGGTCCAGCCACTTGGGTCCCCAACAATGAGGATCTTACAAGCCGGATCACCCTCAAGGAAACGTGCCACATGGCCGTAGTGCCATAACTGACACTCCCTCACAATGCAGGTCATGTGCCTCATTCGGGACTCCATGAGAAACAGTGTCAAACCAACGGTACCCAAGGATTTTCCGGAAAGACACAGTACCAAAGGAGTCCAGTCTTCGTCTCAGGTCACTGGATAGTGTCCATGTCTCGCAACCATATAGTAAGACAGGAAGCACCAGGACTCTAAAGACTTGGACCTTCGTCTTTTTGCATAGATATCGGAAGCCCCACATACCCCTTTCCAACGACCTCATGACCCTCCCATGCTCTCTCAATCTGTCTGACTTCATAGGAAGAGTCACCAGAGACATGCATGTCACTGCCAAGGTAAGTAAACCTCTCGACGAGGATGACACTCTCTCTGCAAACACACACTGCTGATGGCCGTGCCCAAGAAGTCATTAAAGGCCTGGATCTTGGTTTTTATCCAGGACACTCGCAAGCCCAGTCTCTTGAGCGCCCCAATCGGAGCCTCCATTGACTCTGCGAAGATCACAGCATCGTCAGCAAAGTCGAGATCCATGAATCTCCCTTCACCAGCCGCTGGACCCCACGACTTTGCCCAACACCCAGTCCATACAAGCATTGAACAGAGTAGGAGCAGAACACATCCCTGACGAACCCCAGAATCAACTGGGAAAAACGGAGGTCCTGCCTCCACTCTGCACAGCACTCACAGTACCAGTGTACAGGCCAGCCATCCAGCAACCTCGAGGAGATCCCGTGAATCCTCAAGATGCAAAAATACTGAAACCCCAATTTTTAAATGGTACGTTTAGATAATTTTGTTACTGGATGTAAATGATAGTTTTGAAACACCTCGCACTTAGTCGTTTACTTCCACATTTTCCTCTATCTTCCAACTTCCCAGCGCTTTGCTAAAATGGATGTATTGCATGTAGCTCAATTCACAAAGGGAGAGACTCCAGCACCCCCAGTCATTCGGAAATATTTGTGTAAATGTGTTGGGAAGTGTTGAATGTGCCAGCACAGGGAGGCTACTGTAGGATAATGTTAACAGTACCAGTGCCGAGGTCTGAAAGTTGGTATCAATATTGATGTCCCAACTTTAGTACCGATCCAACACAAATTGAGATCTAGAGTACCGATCTGTCTCCATAGATATACACCCACACATGTATATACAGTACTGTCTATGTACTGTGTATCTCTTTCTCGTGTGTATGGGTATCTCTCTCTATATATACAGTAAATCTAAAAAATGTAGAAAAACTATCTGTGTATGTTACGTGTGTGTGTGTTTTATAATCCAATTTTTTTTTTTTTCCCCCCAATAATCATAAATGGTCATTGACACTGCTACAGTCCTGTGATGGAGAACAGAGTAAAGGAATACTCAGTCTGGGCCGCAGTCCGATTGCCTGAATAATCTGACAGAGAGCAGAAAAAAAGCAGCCCTTTTATGTTAAGAATGAAAACCTCCTTAAACACTGTTTGAACATATTAAAGAATGAAAGTGGAGGATCGATTTCCCTGTCGCACTTGTGTCTACTTCCTACTTGTACCCTCCAAAGTGTAAACCTTCTCCAGAAGTGTAAACAGATTTGGAGGATCACTCTGATCAGCAGGCATTTGGCAGAGAGCTGTAAACAAGAGTTAAAACCAGGCATGTAACCACAAATTGAGAGGCTGGCAAAGCTCACGTTCAGCCCAATCTCCTCGGCTGTCGTGCTAAAATTCCTTCCTTAACCCCTTCTTAAAGCAACTGCAGTCATGAGAAGATTAGGTTACATGGATTTCTGGGGCTGATGCACACGGATATTATATTCATCCATATCCCTTGAGGGGGCACCAGCTCAAGTAATTGACACCACACCCATTTGAACTCCAAAGCCACACCACCCCCCATTCTCCTATACAAAAAGCTGCCTTTGTTAAGGACCTTTGTGACCCCAGCGTGTCTGTTTATCCCAGGAGCTTTCAGGTTTCTTGTGTGTTAAAAGTCTCGAGCTTTGCAACTGGTGATGCTTAGGTGTTCATTTTTCCTCATTTCCTAGAAGAAGGCATTAGAATTAGCTGCTGTCATAGGTGTGTACCCAGTCTTGCTCAAAACTATTTGTGTTTAGTCTTTTCTTCCTATGTGGAACAAATAGTTGGGCACCTTTTTAGGGCAGTTGGGTTGTATTGCTTTTAACTGTAAGGTTTCAAAGTCCTACCCTTAAGTCTACCCATAAATGAGTGCTTCTTTAGCTTTAAGAACTTCGAACCGCTGGGGTTCAGACACTGGTGGAGTGCCAATCCAGCTGTATTTAGTGGTGGGGTAGCTTGTTCATATCCTGCGGATCAGGATGCACTTATGTGGTGAGAGTCAGGAGAAGTTTTACTGAATTGGATTGTTGTAACCTCAAAAACAGGTGAACTGTTCAGGGTTGATTTCTGCCCTACACCAAACATTTCTGGGATAGGCTATACCCTAATATTGGTTTAAGGAGGTTTGAAATGATCCATTAGCTAATTTCAACTTAAATCTTTTTTTTTTATTCATGTTGCACTTGGTGGCTATATGTAAATAAGAACAAGACCTTTAGAATGCAAAAAATGAAGAAATGAGTGAGCTTAGGAAAGAAGGGCATGCTGGGGAGCATACTGTACTATCTGATTGCCTCTTAGCTAATTAGCTAAAATTGCAGGTTTTCTGGTTCAGCCACATTACAGTCCCTGTCCCCCTCCACCTTTAAAAGGATGTTCTTTGAATTCTTTTCCTGTTTCCAAACCCTGAGCGCCGGTTTGTTACACTGGACGCAGATGTCCGAATGGTGTCATCTCCAGGGCACTTTGGTAGTTGGGGATCCTTTAGCCCTCTAGTAGCTGGTTGAACAGAGCTGGCCCCAGAGAGGTTTCATCAGTGCCCTGTGGGTGTGATTGCACGGATTCAGATTTTTGTATGCGGTTCATGTCTTCCTTTTATTATTTTACAGCCAGATGTGAACCTGCTCACCAATTTCAGGGCTCATGCCACTGAGAATAGAATACTGAATTCAAGACTCTTGGCATTAGTTGCTCAAAGGATACCAAGTGATTATGCAACATTGTGTGCTTCGTTTTAAGACCCATCTGCTTGGCAGAGCCCAGTATGTGGTTCCTCCATAAGATAGACTAGTTTACGGAAAACTTGACTTTTTACAGCTGTTAAGGGCTGTTCATTACTGAAATGAATTGTGTTCTCTGCCTTGTATGTGATGGCCTTTGACTTTTTATGACACGCAGAATTTTCTGTATATTTTGGGTGTGTGCATTGCATTTTGAGGAGTTGCTGAAGTTGCTTAGTCGCCGAATGCTTTGGAGCGGGTCAGAGTCGGTGAAGCAGGTGTGACCAAGGAGACCGCTATGGAGGCGGACATCAGGCAGTGCTGTTCCTATCATCGGTTGCCTCAGTACCAGACAATGGACACAATCTACTGAGCAGACCACATTCCTCCACTATGCTTGTCTGTAGAAATCTGCTTGGAATTGAATGTGTATAGATGGTCCTCTTCTTAAGAATGAAAAGTGGCCAGCTCTAATTAGTGGCAGATGAACTGTGGAGTCTGAGCAGAGTCCCCTCCATTTATACTGTAGGATGATCTCCTAAAACTCGGTTCATGGTATTTTTGCCACTGTCCATTTGTATATGGTGTACCATCAATGTAGAATGTCTAAAAAGTACTGCACCGGATGGTAGAATGCAGGCATACAGAAACTGACATTTACAAATCAGTTTTAGGTAGTAAATTACAAATGTGTAACAGGCTGCTGTCCCAATGGCTGCCCAGGGCCTGAATGTAGAATTAATCCCTGGCAGACCTATGCCAGCCTGCACTTCTTCGACTCGCATCTTCTCCCTCTGTTGCTGTTGTTGCCACTTTACACAGCACTGCCGTTTATCTCTGTGTTACTTTTTGCTGTCTCCTTAATATTTGCATTGCCTCTCATTTTGATGTCATGTGTAAATTTCTCAAGATTAGTCAGTGTGCATGTTCTACATCAGGACTGTCAAACGCCTCCCCTTGAAGGTGCTGTTTTGTTAAAGTGACACTCTTAGGGAGAGGAGTTTTTTCTTCTTCGTGCCTTTCATTGAACTGCATGCTTAATGAGGCCTCCACCTTCCTGGTTTACACGTGTCAGTTGAAGCAGTTTGTTTTATTTCTTTACCTTAAAATATTTCATGGTGTCCCAGATGCTCTTAAATAAGCCACTGTAGAGAGTGGAGATGGCTGCACTATTTAGGCTGATGGTCCTAAACTATCCATGAAATTCTACCCTTCATCGGAATGCTAAATGAGCCCCTCTGTGTCTGTATGCAAAACACTGGTCCACTAATTAAACAGAGCGGAACAGCTTATTTAACAAGTGCCGTGAATATTAGATGAAATTCAGATGTCTGTGCTAAAATAGAACTGGGCAAGACTGCAGCTTGTAAATCTATCCTTCCATCTACTCTGAGGAGTGTAGTTTAGAAAAGGGAATTTTATGTTGAAAGTAGAATTGACCTCAACCTAAAACAAAAGACAAGTGGAACAAAAGTGATAGACCGCAACCAGGCGGAAATGGCTTGTGACCCCATGGCTGATGATGAGGGGGAGTTGTTAGTCTATGGATGACCCTGCCCCGGGCCGAGAGCTGTCCTTTTCCTGGGTGCTCTGCTCCAGGTCTGTGTGTTCTCCCAGATGCCTGTGGCATCTAGTTTTAGACTTAATGCGTTGCGTGAAATGATATCAAAGATGTTTTAGATGTATGAGTAAACTTGAATGTGTGGATTTGTGAGGAGACTGGAGACGCTGTACACAGGGATCGTTTCACGTTGAAATGTTGCCTAAATCAAAAGCCTGCCATTTCTCTGAGACTGCTTTTTCCCGCTCAGCTATTTTCTGGGTTTTGTGCAATTAAATCTGTGCAGCTTTCCAAGCCATTGTGGTCAGGAAACTGCACCACATCAGAGCTGATCCTATTCTTTGTTTCCTGAGGCTTTGACTGAAATAGTCGTCTTCAGGATTGACAGCCAGACGTTGTGTGAATTACTAAAAAAAAAAAAAAAAAAAAAAAAAAAAAACCACATATGGATCTTCAGTTGCTTATTCATACCGCTTTTTGCTTTCTCTCTGTGTCACCGGTTAACAGCAGTCCCGTTTATCGGTTTATTTTGACAGTAGGTTTGCTGTCTAAAGTGTCTTTTAGCTGCTCCCAACTTGTAGAGCTTAATGTCACCTTCCTGTTTCTTTCTGCTTTCTCGTTTTATTGCTTGTGGGGTATCAATTCTCGTCAGGCCATGATGCCTTTGTCGCAGCTCCTGGCTGAGTCCCACTTTACCTTGTGCACACCTCAGTACTCTAACTGGAGGTTTGGGTGACAAGGGAGACAAATTTGCATCAAGAAAAGTCTCTTTAGCTTTATGAAAGAAAGCAACCACTTGGTGCCATCTCTGTGCCAGTCTTCTGCTGCTTTCTACAACCCTCACCCACCAAACTCGGCAGCATCAAAATCCTGAATCCTGATGCATTTGCGGTGTCAAAAGTTGTAAGGCCAAAAAAATAAACTTGGTGGAGGACAAAACTTATCTGGAAACCGCACTATATATTAAATCTACATTGAAAATGGCCATGTTTCTCTTTTGAAATATAATAAGCCTGAAGTGTTCTGTGACTTGATTTGTTTAAACGTTTGCATTGACTGAGAACAGGAGGCAGGCAGATGGATTTTTGAATGGAGTTGCCCGAGATAAGATCTCAGCATTTTTAACAGGACTGGTATTGAGTCTCATGGTCACACTTGTATCGAGGTGGAGTTTGTGGATCAGTAGCAGGTCAGTACCCCAGGCTTCTTAAAGTAATTCTGATCTTTGGTATGGTGGGCCTCCTATCTGAAATGGCCTTCCCAAACCGTCCCTTATATGATCCCAAATCAGGAACAGACCGGAGAAGGCCTGCCTTGGATGAGAAGTGTACTTGTGACTTGCAGAAGCTTGTTTTCTAATTTTTTTTTTGTTGCACAGTTTTAATTCTCCCCTCTGCTGTTTCCTCCTGACCTTTAGCATACTCTGCGTGTAAGCGGTTGACTCATTTGTGTTACTGTTCTGCTCTGGGCTATCTGTGCAGTGCTGTGCTCCTATTTATTATGAATGAATTGGTCTCGATTTTAGTAGCTAGGGTCCGGCTCTGTAAAAGACTGACCATTTTTGAGATGCCCCACCCACCCCCCCAAATTATTTGCAGTCCAGTGCTTGCCTTTTGCCTTTCTGGCTTTGCTTGGCAGGATCCTGCACTTGAAACATTTCTACAAATGATCAAACAAACAGGTTAAAATGCATACAGCGGAAACTGACACCGACTGCGGTAATTCTGTCTCTACTTGGATCTTAGCAAAGATACAAAGGGCAGATCAGATCTATGGGTAGGGTGTGCTTGGTTGCCTGGTAATGCAACCAAATATACAGTCAAATATTCTATACTTTCCCTTGGGCCCCCTTTCACATATTTCAGGGTAACCCGATCTCCATTGTTAAATGAAAACACGATTAGACCTTTTGAATTCCATTTAAAATAAGAAACATGAAAGCCAAGGAAAACAATCAGATCAGCTAACTAAAGGCTGACCTTTTGAAGTTAGTAAGCCACAGGCCTGTGCAAAACAATTTGGAAGAAAAAGAAAGAGGGGAGAAAAATGTTTTTTTGAGCAAAGCTTGTGGCACAGAGGATTGCTACATGCCGCAGTCTTTGAGAAATGTTACTTCTTTGAATGCGTAGCCACACACACGCTGGCAGTGCTCAGTGGGCCTTTTTGGAATAAAATCTTGCATGTCCTAAGTGGTGGAATTAATTGAGGAACTAAGGTTTTGTGCTCAACTTCTCTTGGTTTTCCCCAAGTCTTTCCTGCGCAAACTGGGTAAGTTACTGCCCATCTTCAAATGTGCGAAGGTTAAACAAGTAGGTTGCCTATCGGGCTACGATGCTGTTTGCCTGTCTCTGCCTATGTGCCCCGTGATGTGTGGGGAGTGCTTTGTTTCACATATTTACATAAGAAATTTGCAAAACAGACCATTCAGTCCATTCAACCCATCTGTTTAGCTAATAGCTAAGCTGTCCCAAATCAGCTTGGTAATTGAGTGAGGTTTGTGTCGCGTGCCAGGCTACCTTTCAAAGCCATCTACATTGACTCTTTTTGGCTGCCGCTTTTATTCAAGCAAACTTATAAACATTTGAGATAAAATTGGTAAGCCTAAAGAAACATCACCTGCCTGTGCTCCAGTTGGTTAAGTGACCTGCTCTTGTGTCAGTAGTAGGATTTGAACTGTACAGCCTCAGCTGTTGAAGTTCAAACCCATTAACTAGTACACCACGCTGACTTCTCTGGAAAATAACCAATTTGAAATGACACTAGTTTACCATTAATCCCTGCATAACACCACCTTTTTAGTGTCCTGTCTCTGTTACTAGTGGTGTTTTGTAGTGCCAAGCAGTAGGGCACAAACCTTGGTAAAATGACAAGAAAAAAGAATGCACAGGGAAATGCTCCATTAATGTCACCTGCCTGACGGTCACGCTGCCACTCCCAGTCACATTGCTTTGCTGTCCTGCTGTCAGGTACTGTAGCTAAAAAGGTAGCCAAGAACTAGACACCCTCCTTGTTTGGCGCTCCTTGGATTGTTTAGCCCAAGAGCGATACAAGTGCCCCAATTAAAAAAAAAATCAACACGGCTAATGTGGCAAGCGAGCAGGACATTCTTTGAGCATAGAGAGACAGGAAGATGAGGAGGTTTTTCCATCTCTTGCAGGTGTTGTCTTACCGCTCAAGGCAGCTGTCACTTAAGAGCGGGTCATTGTGAGAGTGTTGTCTGCAGTTACATGCTGTAAAGAGATCTTTCAAGAGTGTATCGTGTCTAAGAATGCTCTTGAGGTGGAAAAAGCTGTGCTGCTTATTCACGCCATCTTGTGTCTTCCAAGAGAGAATTAAGTGATGTTCCTGCAGTACTTGTCAAGTATCTACCAACCTGATTCTTATCCATGAAGGCATGGAGAGGCCGTTAGAAAGATGATCTTTCAAGACGGATCATTTGGGAGAGTCATTTGTATTGTCCAAGTGAAAAGAAATAATCAGTCGTGGACGTGTGATGTCTCTGTAATTAAAATTAACCATAGCTGGCCGCAGAATGCCACTGGCTGTCTTTGACACGATGCACATTTGCTTTGCGTGATGGGCTTATTGTTTTCTTGAAATTCTGTCACACCTTAGTTCATTTTCCACTACATTAGCTTTGGGTGTGTTTGATTTTTATTTTTTTTTTTTCCTCCACAAAACTATGCACGCCAATTTGTTCTGCACACTTGTCTGCTCATTCTTGTCAGTCCCTGCTGTCTGATGAGGGTCACTGTGTAATTTGGTCATTTGGAATAAGGAGGTAGACTGGAGCCTTGGTAATTAGGAAGATGAAGAAAATGATTAGGCCCATGGGTGAATGTGATGTTTTTTTTTTTTTATTATTAATATGCCGAAATTTCTAAAATCCTGTTTTCACTTTGTCATTCAAGGGTATAGTGTTGCTTGCTGAAGGGAAAAAAATTAATTTAAATAACATTAGCATAAGGCTGCAACATAAAATCTGTAAAAACTGAATGGGTCTGAACACTTTGTGAGGGGCCCTGTATATGGAATTGCACATAATGTGGAAACTTCGAAGACCAAGAGGCGCTGAATGTGGGTTTCAGTCCCCGTGCCATAGTTTAAGGGTTGTTCACTCAGCTGTGGAAGCCAAGCGTCCCTGAATCTTTCCTCCCGAGCCTGGCATGCTGCCCTTTTAAGTGACCAGCGACACAGGACGTGATCTTGTACCTAGGTATGATTGGGACTGCATATACAGACTTTGATGTGCAGGTTTGGCCTTTTAACAAATATGCTCCCGTAGGTACGTTGGCCCAAGCACTAGTTTGGAACTGGTTTCGGCATGTGTTTCTGTTTTTGCTAGTCACTCATGAATGTTTCCAAAATTCCAGACTTTGTGTGCAGCTTCACAATTATGTGTGGCCTCAGCATGATTACATATTTGTTTCATTTAAAGGCAGCCGTTTCTGAGATTCTTTATATCAGACATACTGTGCTTGGCCTTTTTTGGTAAAGACGAGTGATGTCAATTCTAGACTGCTGTGCAGTAAACACGTTTATCCAGCAGGCAGGAGCAGCTCTTCCCAAAGTCCACAGAGCCCAGTTATATGCCCAACCTGCATAACCTTAACTGCCTTCTGAAGTCTGTCTATGGGAGTTCAAAATGAGCCTGGGCTGAATGCCTTACTTATCCTGGTTTGCACTTTATGCAGCCTGCACTAATAACTTAATTTGTTTATGTTACACAATGTGCTTGGCCAGCAGCCACACCTTTTTATGCAGATTATGTTGTATTTGAAACAGTCCATGCTCTTTTTGAAAGAACGTCTGACCTAGCAACACACCTGCCCTACTCCACCCCATATAGTAAAGCAAATCAACCATTTTTGTTTGACATAGAACAGATCAGGCACAGCAGCACACAAAAGTATATTTAAAATTCTGGTGTAACACCAGAGTAATGTAACATTTGTCATTAAGTGTTTTTGGGAAGATAGATATCAGAACATTTAAGCTGTTCTAGCTCAAGCTAAAAACTAAAGTTGACAGTAGTGTGTATGTGTGTGTGACAGCCCATACTCTTCATGCACTGAAGTGTGGGGGCAAATGTGCTAAAACAAACTGCTTAGACCACAGTAGGCTGAGCAGCAGAGGTGTTCACTGGCTCTACAAGAAAGCTGTTCATGGCAGGTTGAGAGGAAAGCATGAAGAATGACTTGTCAGTGTGTAAGATTGACATGGTTGGTTGGAACTTCCAGAGCAGGCCTACCACGGTCCTCTTTGTGAAGAACATGCCTTATGATTCCATTGTAAGGTAAAGCCCTGACTTAAGGAGCTTTAATAAATGGCCATATTTTTGAACACAAGAAATATGACAAATGAGAAGAGGTTATTCAGTCCACTTGATGCTCATGGTTTAGCTTAATAGCAAAACTGTCCCAATATCTCCTCCAGAACCACCTTAAAGGTTCTCAAAGGTTCTACTTCAGCTCCATGTCTTGGTAGTTTCCTTTAGGTTCCCACAGCTTTTCGTTAAATGCTTTTTGGCCTGTCCTTAATGCACTTCTTCTTAATTTCCATTAGTGTCCTTGAGTATGTGATTCACAGTTAATCTCAAAGAGTTCTGTCAAAGCCTTTGAGGATTTTGGAGACATGAATTAGGTCCACACAGTCTTCTCTGCTCAGACTCCTCTTGTCCTAATTTTGGCTGCTCCTGTTAGGGATGACACAGCGGATCATCATCTTCCATATCTTCCTGTCCTCGTCATCTTGTTCTGTTACACCCATCACCTGCATGTCCTCTCTCACCACATCCATAAACCTTCTTAGGCCTTCCTCTTGCCTAGCAGCTCTATTTTGCTTTCTCCTCCCAGTATACCCAGCATCTCTCCTCCGCATATGTCCAAACCAGCGCCATCTTGCCTCTCTGACTTTGTCTCCCAACCATCCAACCTGAGGTGACCCTCCAATGTACTCTTTTCTAATCCTGTCCATCCTTGTTAGTCTAAACAGATTTAATTCTGAGTCTCTCACAGTTTGACATGCACTTAAGTCCCATGATGCACTTGGTTGGTCTTCTGTGTGCTGCTGTGTATTTCTTGTAGCATGGTGGGCTGAACTGCACACAATACTGCAGATGTACTCTCAGTAGTGTGTGTTACAGTGACCTAATCAAGGACTTTGTTAAATGGTGCGACTCAAACCACCTACACCTGAACACCAGCAAAACCAAGGAGCTGGTGGTTGATTTTAGGAGGCCCAGACCCCTCCTGGACCCCGTGATCATCAGAGGTGACTGTGTGCAGATGGTGCAGACCTATAAATACCTGGGAGTGCAGCTGGATGATAAATTAGACTGGACTGCCAATACTGATGCTCTGTGTAAGAAAGGACAGAGCCGACTATACTTCCTTAGAAGGTTGGCGTCCTTCAGCATATGCAATAAGATGCTGCAGATGTTCTATCAGATGGTTGTGGCGAGTGCCCTCTTCTACGCGGTGGTGTGCTGGGGAGGCAGCATTAAGAAGGACGCCTCACGCCTGGACAACCTGGTGAGGAAGGCAGGCTCTATTGTTGGCATGGAGCTGGACAGTTTGACATCTGTGGCAGAGCGACGGGCGCTAAGCAGGCTCCTATCAATTATGGAGAATCCACTGCATCCACTGAACAGGATCATCTCCAGACAGAGGAGCAGCTTCAGCGACAGACTGCTGTCACTGTCCTGCTCCACTGACAGACTGAGGAGATTGTTCCTCCCCTAAACTATGCAACTCTTCAATTCCACCCCGGGGGGTAAACATTAACATTATACAAAGTTATTGTCTGTTATACCTGCATTTTTATTACTCTTTAATATTGTTTTTTTGTATCAGTATTCTGCTCCTGGAGTATGTGAATTTCCCCTTGGGATTAATAAAGTATCTATCTCTATCTCTCTATCTTCCGTCCCTTGATTAACATTTAATGATATCACGTAACTTTTTATTTGAGAAATATTTGGACAAATTGGTAAATTGTCAATGTTGATACACTCTGTGGTCACTTTATTAGGTCCGTTTAATACCAGACAGCACACCGTTTATTCTTTACATTGGTCTGAATTGTTTGAGGCACAGACTCAAGGAAGTAGTGGAAATGACCCTTAGGGACTTCGGTCCATGCCGAGACTATAGCATCACACACCTCTGCAAACCTCCCGTCTCGCATCATTCCAAAGTTACCCTGGTAGATTGAGACCTGGAGAGTGCAGGCACTGAGGTCGGTGTCACATTCAGCTTCATGTGGTGTTTGCTTTGTAACATGACATTATTCATTTGAAAAAAGGTACGATGGCAGCCATAAAGGGATGCACAGGGTCAGCTGTAGTTGTTAGGTACACTGTGACAATCGGATGATGCTCAGTTATTGAAAAGAGGACTACTGTGTGCCGTCGAACATTCCAAAACTAATAAATTGCCACCTATAACCAGGGCCATTAGCACAAAGAATTGATCCATGCTACTAATATTGTTCTGACTCAACCCTCTGCATGTCACAGCAAAAATCAAGATTAGTTGGACCAGGTGACTCTTCTATATACTTCAGTTGTTCAGTTTTGGTAGTGGTTCGCTGTCTGCAGCCTTTCTGAGATTTGTCGGAGCCAGTGTTGCTCTTCAGGGTCCAACATGTTGTGTATCTGTAGATCCTGATCTCTGCACACCATTGTTACTTGAGTATTTTGTGACCTTGAATGTGTGTGGCCCTTGTTCTCTATTTCTCATTAGTAAGTTGTTGTGGTCTAAAGTGCTGAATACCTTTGGATGTTTTTAGTTCATCACTCCAAACTGCAGTGTGTCCAAATTTATGGAGGATTCGAGTGATTCAGCTATCCCAAGCCTATGATTAGCTGTTCAGAAGAGAAGCCTTTTTGCATGAACCAGCAGGTGTCCCTAGTAAAGTGGCCAGCAACTGTATAAAATTATTCCTGTCAGATCATTTGTGTATGTAATAATAATAATCATTACATTTACAGCATACTTTGGGAAGTGTGTGTAGTTTAAAGAAGTGAGGCCTTAATGGTTGACTCAGCACAACAGTTTTTGGATGGTATTGGAAAGGCCAAAACAACGATAGCTGCATCCTTGTGTTTTTACCTTTGAATTCAGTTAATCTACCAATTGTGGTACCTGTGGCTGTTGATTTTACCTGTCATAGGAGGTAAAACGCACATTCAGTAGGCTTGAAAAGTCTTTTAACGCTTCATGCAGTGAATAAAATAGGCTGAAGCATTACATTAGCCGAGATGCTCAGTAGGGTGGACCTGCAGTGTGGGTCTTTTCTGATAGTGTGTCGCTCTCTGCGTGGATACAGAGCACTTGTCAGTGTTTCGAAGTGATGGCTGTAGATAAACCCACCATGCCACAAGTCACCTTGCATACATTGCCCTGAGATCTGTCTTCATTTGTCCATACCGCTAAGCCTTTGCTCTGGGTAACATGTTGCTTTAATTCCTGTGAGGATGATGAAGTATTACTTGTCAGGACGTTTCTGTCAGCTGCAGAGCTCAATAAGTCAGCTGAATTGGGCCTACGATGAGCATTGCTGCAACACTCTCAGACACGCTCCCACTCAGAGGCAGGACTGGCTGAAAGAATATTATGAGTGAGCATATTTGGTCCACTGGATGCAATGACATGTTCAATTGGGGGTTAGGAAGTGGACCAACAGGAGGCTGTGAAAGAGTGACAGGTGAGTGAAGCAAATCAGACAGGTGCCTTTCTTCCCTTCCTTTTAGCAGAGCATGATGGTAATGTTCCTCTATATTGCCTTGGGTCTATTGAAAATAAATAAAAACCAAATGCTGTTGGTTCAGATGAAATATGTAAACTGATTGGTCTCCAGTCGGCGTGGCCCCCAGTGGTCAGGGCATTGAGCTTGTAAGGCTGCCAAAGTGAGCACAGCCTCACTCAGAGTTGATAAATATACAGCAAGTCTTATTAGTTGCCCAAAATACAGTACCTTTCAAGTTTCACATTTTCATGTTAGTGAAAACATATCTGCAAAGTGGTCTAAATTAATATGAAATACAGGGTGGGCCATAAAGATCTCCCACATTTTGAAGGGGTATAAAAAAATGAGCGAAGCAGTCTAAAAAAAATTGTATTTTTGAAAAGTACATAAACAGCTTTGTTGTAATGCGTTTTAAAAATTCTATCAGATAAATGGTGGCTGTTGTTGGCAATACATTGCT
This sequence comes from Erpetoichthys calabaricus, assembly GCF_900747795.2. Lineage (NCBI taxonomy): Eukaryota > Metazoa > Chordata > Cladistia > Polypteriformes > Polypteridae > Erpetoichthys > Erpetoichthys calabaricus. The sequence continues at coordinate 683,357 of NC_041411.2, read as the reverse complement.
GAAGACATTCCTGGAAGTTCTCCATCACTCTCCGGGTGTTCTCAGGTGGAATGCCATTGATTTCCTGTCTGATCCTTTCTTTCAAATCCTCAAGAGATCGAGGACGAAGTTTGAAAACCTTTTCCTTTAGGTATCCCCAAAGGAAAAAGTCACATGGGCTTAAATCTGGTGACTGCACCAGCCACCCCACATCTCCCCTTAAAGAGATCAAATGCCCAGGGAACATTTCCCCTCAATGCTCTGAGCGAGCGTCATGCTGTGTGAGCTGTGGCTCTGTCCTGTTGAAGCCATACATGTTCTGTCCTAGGTCTGCCAGGTGATTTTCTTTTCAGTGTGGACCTAGTTGCCAGAAGGTTAGAAATCCATAGTCATTTTCTGTTCTGGTACAGATGCATTTTGACCAAGTGTGAAGTGTCTTATGATCAACCATTCTGCGATAGCGAAGCAGAGAGTGTTTATTCTCATAATACGCTTGAACAACAAAGCCCACGAAGTTCACTGGTCCAACTCATGATGGGTACTGAAAATGGTAGAGCCTATCCTACCTCTCGACCCCCACTACAGCCTAAACAGTTCTTCCTTAATGTGGGAGATCTTTATGCCCCACCCTGTATAAAACACAAAATATGTGACTTGTTTGCATGCTTGTAGTAATTTTTTAAAATGCATTTTTAGATATTATTGATTTCTTTTGCTCTGCACCTCTTTGGTATAACATTGTTTATTGAAAAGTGCTATGGAAATTGACATTGAAAATAACTGATCACATAATGTATTCACCACCTCAGCATTACAGCCCAAAATCACCACAGGTGCAGCCAACTTGTTTTAGAAGTCCCATCATTAATTCAGTGGAGGTCTGGGGTTTCAGTTGATTATATCTGGAGGGGCCCATTTGTGGTGAGTCAGTATGGTGACCTAACCAACAAAGTGAAGACAAAGAGGCACAAGCAGAACTTGGTAAGAAGGACAAGTCAGGCCATGGAGATGAGAAAATGGACTAGTCATTGAATCAGCCGCTTTAATCAGTCATGAAGAAATGGAAAGAGTATGACAGTGCTGTAAATCTGCTAGAGTAGGCCATCCACAAACACTGGATGAGACAAGTGAGGCAGACCAACAAGAGATCTAAGAACTTTGGATAATTGTAATGCTTGACTTTGGAGAGGCTGTCTCCGAGCGCTTCACCAGTCACAGAGTGGCAAATAGAAAAAAAAATGCAGAGGACAACATGACTGGAAGGTCCGCGAGATCAAAATTGAGCCTTTGGACCATCATGCTACACTGCACGTTATCAAAAATGCACTATCCCATACTATGAAGCTTGGCAGTGACAGACAGCATTCTGGGGTTGTTGTGGGGTTGCTTCTTTACAGCAAGCTGTTAAAGTTCTGTGAGGGGGAAATCTGCTGCACGCAGTAAGAAACCTGCACCTTGGGAGAAGACACAGAGCCCACTGCAATGGCTTCAGATGAACAAAGCGATGTGTTCTGGAGAGGCCGAGTCAGAGTCCAGATCTCAATCCAGTAGAGAATTTGTGGCTCTTGTTCACTCGGGACCACCATGACACCTGACGGTGCCCAAAAAGAATGGGCAGAAACAGTAGAGTTGATGGAGAGGGAGACCTGAGCACAGAGTCAAGGCTGTCATGGCTGCCATGAAGGAGGTGCAATCGGTGACGTTGTGTGTTATATTTGTCATTACTTTAGACCACTTTGCAGAGATCTGTTTTTACTTTCTCATTAAGGGGTATTTTGCTGCTGCTCAATATTTAAAATAAAAAGAAATTGAAATCCACTATGATTCAGTAATGCATAACAATAAAATGTAAGGGGGTGAATATTTTTCTTTGTTTTGCACTGTGTTTATGGTTGGAGCCTCCTCTAATGGTTTTGTTTGAAGGAAGAGAAGCGTATGGAATGTGATGCCTGCCCATTTGTCTTTGACAGTGTCATTTGTAGCCGCCTTCAGGTGGATACCCCAGTAGACATTCAGGAATAAGATGAAGCTACATTACCTTGTGATTAAACTAAAAGTTTTCAGTCATGTTTCGGACAGTTTGCCCAAGTGATCAGTTTTTACAGTTCACCTTGGATTAGACAATCGCATTCACTTAAAGAGCATGTCTGTGGGTGACAGCCATTCAGAAGAGTTAGGCGCTCTTATGGACTATGACCTGTTGTAAATGTTAGTACCTGAATTGAGTCCCCATGAGCTGCTATACTGGAGTAACATGGCTTTTTCTGAGAGCCGGGGCAGTGGTCTTTAAACACAGAATGTTCATGGTTTTGGTACAAGTACAGTATATATAGTTTTTTTGGTTTTTTTTTTTTTTTGTGTTAACCCCTGCCCCACCCCCCACCTGCATGTCTTCCAGGGCACCTATAAGGTTCAGTATGACTGTTTTGTTTTTCTCAAAGGTGACTTCCTTGGTGCCACCTAAAATGCTGTGCCGTTTAATTATGAACTCTTGATTGTTTAGCAGAGTTTGGTGGTGCTCACGGGGTACTTCTGAACCTAATGGGTTTGTTGCCATCTGTTCATTGTTTGGCTGACGAGGATTTCCCCACAAGTATTTAAAAACTTGTATGACCATAGCTGAGGTAGTCACTAAAATGGCGTTTTCATAGGCCATGATTAACATTCCCATGTAGCTTCAGTATCTGCACCCTTAAGATATTTTGATTATTTTTATGCAGCTAGTTTTTAATTGTGAAATCCTCTGACAAGTCAGTCGCTTTTACTGCTAATTGCCTAACACTCTCAATATTCATTGGTACTTGTGCTCAACAAGAAAATCTGAGGATGATTTGTTTTCCCTGATGGTTTGAGAAAGGGACCATCAAGTGGACGTGACAGATTCCCCCAGCCTTAATCTGTGACTGGAGATGCCAACGGTTAGCTTTAGAGGTTGCCCGTGTTCTTTTCACTGCTCTGCTAGCCCATCCTGTGCAGTAGCCTTTTCAGAGTTAGGAGCAAACTTATTGTTCTCCCCCTTTGTTCCTTTGTCACAGCTAACGTTCGTCCCAGTGTCCCCAGGCCAGACACTCTCTCCCCCCCCCCATACCCCAGAAATTTTATCTGTAAGAATTTAATTTTCCGAGCAAGTGAAACATCTTGTCTGAAAGCAGCAGCAGTCGCAAATTAAGACTCTGGATAAACCTAAATTGACTGGCAACAAGCCCTCGTAAAGCTAGCCACCCAGAAAGCAGACAGACACTAGGCAGACGGGGGCAGCTTTGGAGGAGGAAATCTCACCCGTAACTGTCTCTTCTCATCTGTGCTTCACAGCCCTGTTAGGATTCACTGCGGCCATAAAACACAGGCAGCCGCTCAATAGAACAATCGCTGTAGGGGAAAAGATCACACAGACAACTTTACTTGGCGTCTTCTAGACAGTACCTCTAAGGCCTCCAGAGGTCATGTCAGTTGTTTTTATTTGTAGAAGAAAAGATGCAGCTCCTTTTCCTCAAGGTGGAAGCTTAGTGTTGAGCTGACAGCATCAATTGAAGTCTGTGCTGAATAAGTTAACAGGCGTACACTTGGAAACGCTGCCCTCCTTTCCTTTGCCTTCTCCTGGCACAATTCATTAAGGCTCTTGTTTTTGATTTCGCAGAAGAGAAAGCAAGAGGAAATAAATAATTGTTGGGGGTGCTCATTCTTTGTTCGTTTTCAGAAGTGATGGCGGACAGCCACTCGACCCAAGCCATTTAGTTATGGTGCAAGTCTCCTGTGCAAATGCCTTGTAGACATGCTCTTCTCCAGTTCCCAGCACTTGGATGTTTGATTGTCACCTCTCTTTCTTTAAATCAGGACATACTTTTGAGTCGTTTCTTGGATATGTGATGTGCTCTTTTGTTCTGTACCTGAGAAACCAGAGGCCTGCTCCCTAAGTGAAGGACCATTCTTTGAGTGTCATTAATGGTGATCTAGGGCTAAGTGAATGTACCACTGTACAGCATGTCCTTCTGTGGTGGTACAAAACCATACTGACCAAATGCGGTAACATCTGTAAGAACACTTTGTGAGTTAGTTTCATGCTAAGTCCTATAAGACTACAAGTGGATTAGTTCAACTGCATCAATGCAGCCATGTGTTTATCTTCCGTGGCTTGTGGGAATTCCTCTTGTGTTCACAGTATTCCTATGCACAAGCTCAACAAGTGAGCACAGGATCAGAATACTCCTGACCCAAATAACAACCTCCTTTTACAACATCCCTCGGCTGAAGTGCCTGCACAGGCTTTCGGTCTAACACTGCATTATCTTCAAAATCCTGCCACAGGTTGTTTAATTTGACACCCCAGGGTGCCATTTTGTGCTGGTAACACCCTATAAATTTAATTTCCGCCTTGTTTGGCAGCAAACCACAATAATGAGGACTGTACACTTGTAGGTCAGTTTCTTCCCTGACCTAATCTTTAATACGCCACTGACTCCCATCATTACCACACCGCACACAATGATTACAGCCTTAATGGATTAGTCTATTAATACACTCGGTGAAGACCGCAGAACAGGGCAGATAGTCTTGTGCCATTCACCTTATGGGCCACCAGAGACTTTTTGCTATATTCCAGTATCATTTGTGATAAACTAATATTTTGAAACGTTAACACACAGAGAAAGCAATAACGTCAAGAAGATTGATCATTGGGCCCTTGTAAGATTCAGGCTGTGAATTTGTCAGGAGTGCTGACCATTCAACTTTTCACTCCAGTTTGATGTTCTCATTTGATTATGATGATGTTGCCGGAATGGTGCTTTATGAACTTAAGGATGTTTAAGCAGTAGTTGATTACCACATTAGGAACAGTTCTCTTAAGCTTAAAGCTTCCTCTTGATAAAACTGTAACTTGTCTTCATACCTTGGTGTGGATTTTGTTTTAAAAGTTTAGATGAATGGGAATCATTAGAAGGTCTTCACATTTGCAGGCTCAGTATAACTCGAGGGAGGGAGCTTTTTGGATTTTTAAATTGTGTCTAGCAGGTTACTGTCACCTCTGGGAGTCGGGGCACATTGGTGTCATTCAAAGACATCTAGGAAAGCTCCTATTGTAAGTTCTTAATTACCTGCTTGTGAGAGAAAACCCTTGAAGTGTGTGAAATTGAACTTGGTAGAAGTGGTGCCCTTTTTTATCACCTGGATAAGGAGTGCCATCTCTCCAAAACGTCAGAATGGGCTGTTGAGTTAAAGAGAATTGTATTTCACACGTGACCAGATCAGTGTCCTCACTGTTTTCTTTTCCCGTTTTTGTTTTGTACCTTCCCCCAGCATGACCTACCATCTATGGGGGAGGAGCAAAGGCTTTAGATTCGTCAGATATTTTGATCTCCAGTTTTCAATGGTCTCGATAATGGCTGTGTGTTGTTGTGTGTCACAGTTTCTTGAGGATAGTCTATACCTAAAATAACTGGTTGGAAACTCGAAACTTAAGCTTGTTATGCGATGAAGATGTGCTTTTAGGCAAATCGTGCAAGAGAAAGTGGCTAAAATGAATTTTTGATATTTTGAGAATTATAGCAAGTACGCTAATTCTGCAATTAATTGTGAATTCTTCTTGTCAATTGCTATCGTAATGACTTATTTTATGATCAGAAAGATCAGAGCATCGGGGTGTTAAGTAATTACTGAAATGTTATAGAATAGTTTGGGTAACTTGGTTCCTAGGGCGCAAAGCCTACTGACACTCATGCCCGAATTATTTATTTATTTTTACACAGAAGGAGCTGGCCAGCAGACAGGACTGCCCTAGGATGTGTGCATATAAGCTGGTGACTGTAAAATTCAAGTGGTGGGGCTTGCAAAACAAAATAGAGAACTTCATCCATAAGGTAAGATTAGTGTTTTTGTTTGATTTTTAATTTCTTTTTTTGGGCCAGGTTTCATTCCTTAATATCTGCAGCCCTTAATTTGCCTGTTCAACTGCTCCAGTCGATGGGAGGTTTCTTCGGATGGGGACAATTGTATAGTCCTGTTGAATGATGGCACCCATTCACAGAGAGTAAGATGTGACTGCTCTGCCAAAGCCGTCAGAAATCTGCAAATTACACCTTGTGCGGCTTCTCTCATCAGTGAAGTGTAAATCAACAGTTTGACAAATGACAGTTCTCAGCCCGAGCTATAATTAATCATCTGCACATGGAGCAATTGAACATATTATAAAACAGAACAAAAACAGCCATTTTGTGTCCCGCACACCACCTTGTGGTCTTTTTGTCTCCATAGACGAATATTAAAAACCTTCTGTGAAATGTAGCAATTTGCACAAGCAGTCATGTCATTCTGAGGATAAGTTAAATGCACCCACATTTGAAAACTGGCTGCACTTTCCTGCATTATCCACTGTGACTGAGCTTGTACTCAACAAAGAGTTGGTTTGCATAAAATGTCGCTCATACCTGTAACAATGGCTGTCATTTAACAGGACATGGGGCGCTGCCTTCCACTTGAGGTGAACTTTTATAGTGGAGTATGGTCCTTGTATGGAGACAGCCGTTCAGACAGGGTCAGCTTGAAGAATTCTGTGTTTTCACATCCTTATTGCTGATTCTGTTCAGGTGCTGTTTGGTTTTTAAACACACAAGAAAAGATCACCCCCCCCACCATAAAGAAGTCATTATGGGCTGTGTCCTGAAGAGCACGCTCTCTTTTTTTTGTGTGATTTGAGTGTTTTTATGATTTAATTTTGTCCCCGTGTTGGTTATGATGGGTTGCTGTTGCTCATGTCAATGTTTTAAATGGATGTTCTCCTTACAGCATCACTGCTTTGACAGTGGGTGTACAGCTCTGCGCCACGAGTGAGAGGCAAATGCACACTCATGTTGTCTTCTGTGTTTTCAGCAAGAGAAGAGGATTTTCACTAACTTCCATCGCCAGCTCTTCTGTTGGGTTGACAGATGGGTTGAACTGACAATGGAGGACATTCGGAGAATGGAGGATGAGACGCAAAGGGAGCTTGAAGAGGTAAGCATGAATGTATTTAAGATTTCTTAAGGTTGGTGGGGAGCCACTTTGCTTTCTGTGTAGAATTGTCAAGTGTGGTAGTTTTTACTCCCAGGTGTGCAATTTACTTGTTTCCGACTAATTGTCACTTATTTCTTCACTTGATAAATACGAGTCCAAAGAAACTTGGGAAGCTTAGCACTTTGACTAGAGCTTTATTGGATGGCCCCAGGTGCCAGTCAGCTCCCTCGTTGTTTTTAGTGTATGTACACTGGTATGCCTGCCTGAGATCTAATGCAGAGGGGTGCCAATATAGCAGACAGAACACATTATGAAATCTTCTTCTTTGGCATTCTCATTACAGATCTCGTTTCTTGTCCCGTTTGTCACTTTCTTTTTAATTTCTTCTCAATTGAAATCCCACTGCACGGATTTGATCGTGAACATGATCATTTTTGCAGGGCTTGACTCAGTTTTTTTGTCGGACAGATGGGAATCCTTAAGTGGAGGTCCTTCAAAGAGGAAGGCTTGCCTTTGTGAAATGCTCTTTTTATTGCTAAAATATGGTTGTCGTCTTGTTCCATACTTTGCTTTGATTATGCAGCTTTGATTCCCATCTTGAAAGACTTGCTTTGATCTTATAGATATTTCAAATGTATAGAATCAAATTGGTTTGGAGTCAGTGGCGTGATGTAGACTGCTTTGGGAGATACCTGCTGGCGACGTCACCTTAAATCTATTTGACTTGCCTCTGGTTTAGATTTTTGTGTACAAGTATGAAAGAATCGCGCCTTTGGGCAAGTAAATAAAAGAAATGGCTGAATGTGTTGCTGTGCCACAAGAGGATACAAATCTGTTTTCTTCGGGAAACAAGTGTGTGTTTTTTTGTTTTTTAAACCAAAATGCTAAGCTTTACCGATCAGAACTGGGGTATGCCCAGGGGAGTGAACTGCAGTGTAGCTCATGCTGGCGACTGCTGCTCTTCTTTCCCATCCAAGTATTTCTGGTGCCACACTGTTTATTACAAACAAGTACCTGAACACCTGGGAGCTTCTAGCCATAGCTGGTGAGATTTGTGCAGAAAGGGGAGCAGCACTGGGACTGTGTAACACAAAGTTCAATCCCCCAAGCAAGTTGTGCTGTTGGAAAATTCACCTCAACATAAAATAGGGAGAATGTTTGTTGTTAGGACTTAAATAATGCCTTATCATTATTTATACTCTTAATAAATTGTAGTGGTTAGTCCTTCAGTGTCCTAAGAATGGATTGATTGAATATTAAAACTGTCACAGCTTTCTGAATTATTAGATGTTGACCAAGGCAAGTGAGGAAAGTAAGACCCAGGATGCCTTTTCTGCTAAAGCCTTAACAGATAAACACTAAGTGCTTCTTGCCAGATGAGCTTCATCTTTGCCGCCGTTAGAGAGGCACGATCACTCCTCCTTGGTCGGTTATGGTGCTGTCCTTTGACATTGGAGCTTAATTAAGCTCTTGGACATATGACTATAAAGTGGAAGCTGAATTTTCCAACATCATACTCGCCAATGAGTAAGTTCTGCCTCATGTTTCATAAAGACAGACAGCAGTTACTTCTCTGCGTTGCCCAGGGGTTGGATCACTTTGAGCAGTCTTGCATTGCTGTTCCCTTCTACCAGCAGTATGTGTGTGCAGACAGAGTAGCAGTCTGGTTCTGTGTGCTTTCAGCAGCTCATCCGCTCTGCTGCTTTTGGGATACTTCCCCAGGCATACAGTTAGGTGTCTCCTCTGTCTGCCTCAAGTGTAAGAAAAGCAGCGCAGTCATCTTGTTTTTGCCATACTGATGTCTGCAATGCTTTTTCTTTTTTTTTCTTTTTTTTGCTGTGGATGTACTAACATTTGAAGAGCTGATCCCGGAACTGCTCTTGTTTACTGCCCACACTAACCATAGCCCCCAACCCCACCTGTATCCCTACTCCTACCTGACAGTCTATTTTTACATTTAGATGCGTAAGAAGGGCACTGTTCGAGGCACAACGGCGGCGGATGATTAGCAAAGTCCTCTGTAGGTTCAGAGGCAGACTATGTAAGTTCAAACTAAAAGGAGGTGTTTTGGAACAGAAAGCTTTGGTGATGAGCCTCTCAGCTTTAACACTCACTTATTTGTATTGCTTTAAAATGCATGTGGGTTGCTTCCAGTTTTTCTCCTCGGATCTCATTTCAATTCTGAATAACTCATTAAGAGGGCATTACAGTAAGAAGGAATGTTAGAACAAATTATGTTGCTAACACACCACAGAGAGAGAACTTTGTCCTAAGGATGAAATGTAGCTTTTTACAGAGGCCCCATAAATATAACAAATAAGAGCCACTACCACCCTCAAGTACACACCAGAAATACTGAAAAGAAATGAATCTTCTCATTTGGCTAAAGATAAAAAGGTCCGTAACAGTAAAGCATTATAAAAGCAAGCGTAGGTATGAAGGAACCCCAGTAGCGTTTCTTCACACACTTCTGTTGACTGAAAGTCCTTCATGCTAGTGTGTCAGAGTTGTTCATAATGACCACCAGTTTCAAGAGAACGACCGGAAGGGTGCGTTTAGTCATGCCCCCTGTAAACACTCCAATCCCACGTTCATCATGCTGCACTTATTTGGCAGAGCTGTGGTTCTGCTGCCATCTTGGCCACTTGAGCACATGCTGGCACTGTGATCTTGACATCTAATGCACAGACTGGCTGCTATCTTACAGATGTCAAGATGACATGCTTATGACTTTCTGGGTTCACTGCACCATAGGATACATTGAGCAGCACAGCAGCCAAAAATGTTTCGAATTCCAGCTCCTCCATCTCTGCTCAGTGGCAGGTATCCATGTTGGCCTTTATCAGCACACCCTGGTGGTACCTTGTTTGATGACTGCTTGCCTTTCCTTGCTCGTTGGTATGCTGATTTTTATTATTTATGACCCTCTTCCAGATCTAGTTTCAACATGAGCAACCCACTTGGCTGTCCTGAGTCACTGGTCACCCAATTAATTTCTCTCCAGACCTTCAAGCCCTCTTCTATTAGGTGGATGTGTTTGACCCAGGTGACTTTTGGTTTAGTGTTCATGGTCACCCTCTTTGACACTGCTGGCTGCTTCACAATTTTGGTAGCTTTACTATGGTGCGTCTGACTTGTTTCTTATCCACACAAGTCTATGAAGTCAAAGAAATGAGAGGTTGCCACTTTGAATGGCTGCCATTAGTTGCTGTTAATTGTCCTTTTTCATTACTTCTTTTTAATAACATTTATTTATGTGGCAAATTTTCATACAAATGATGCAGCTCAAAGTGCTTTACAAGATGAAAAAAGAAAAAATATAAAAATTAGGCAATACGAATTAAAGAATAAAATAAGGTTCAATGGCCAGAAAAGTTAGAAAAAAACTCCAGAGGGGTGGAGAAAAAAAAAATCTGCAGGGGTTTCAAGGCCACAAGACCACCAAGCCCCTTATTGGACATTCTACTTAAAATAAATGATCTCAATCAGTCCTCATGGTTTTCAGGCTTCATGTTAAAGAATTAGACGACTATGTCCATGTGGACCTCTGGCCTTCAATCCGTCAATGTAGGGACTGCACGGTGCTTTGATCGGTGCACGCGCAGCTTGTTACTGGCTAAGTTAGTGCTCTCGGCAGGCAGGGTTTGCCTAAATTTCCTGTGGCCAGTGCTTGGCACTGTATGTAAAAGCATTAAGGTGGGTCCAAGCCTTTGCTTATTATGTTACCAACATTTGACATTCACCAGCTTCTACAACTGAAGTGCTGCCATTCACCATGCCAGCTTGGCTATTTAAGGGAATGGCTATCCAGGCCTAAATTAGCTGACTCTAAAATGGGTGGCTGTGCCTGCCTGGTCATTTTTGGAGGTTTTCAGACCCCTACAGAGGGCAGCATATGATCGATCTCCTGTCTCTCAATCCCCACATAAAGTCAATCCATCATATCAACTTTTTTTTTACCCACTCCTATAGCACATTTTATACTAAGGTGCATTATACATTTCTGGGCCCTAAACTCCAAATAAAAAGGTCTGAACATATCAATGGCAAGGAAAGTTGTAAAAACCTAACATCCATAGGCAAACACTGCATAACTAATGAACAAAATGAATTGTCTATAATATTTTACACAAGTTTAAAATAATTCAATAAAGGTAATGCAATACGAAAAAAGAAAAGATGCCAAAGACCCACAGGAATGTAGATTTCATTATGAATTTTGAAGATTTATTTGTAGGCCTGACTAAAATGTGTTCAGCCTGAATCTCTCAATAGGGCTCATGGTAAGTGAATGCTTTGTTGCTGGCTATGTCTTTAATTCTAGGGACTACAAGATATGCTGCCCTTTGTGATTATAGCAGGTAGAAGACACTGTACAAAATGAAGTCCCTCAAGTATTGAGGTCCAAACCATGTAAAACTTTGAGTAGCAGCATCTTACAATCAATAGGGAGTGCTGTCCATCTTATTATACCTTGGTGCCTCTCCAGCTTCTACTCAAACATGTACTGACCCATTTTCTAGACTGTCTGGATCACAAAGCTTGAGACTTGGCCATTGTGACAGAAGTCTTGTTTACTGCCCATCTAGTTTGGGGTCTAGCCATCCTTGAATATTTATTTGTTAACCTCTGTCTGGTGGAGGATGTCAGCTCTGCTGATGCCCATACAAACAGGAGAATGTATCGGCCTCACTTGAACAGAGAAGGTCCAGTTCTCATCTGGAGGATTGTTCCTTACTCCCAGTATGTGGTTAAGGCTGCTTTCGTACGCTCCCTTCATTCATGTCAAGCTCCTTGCTGTGCTGTCTCATCTTCCATCACTTTGTTGCCATATTAGCACAAAGCTTTCCACTTGTCTACCTGCTTTTTGTATCTGTTGAAAGTGAAGCAACTCCCAGGTGACAAATGAGTTAAGCATGACCCACTTTGCAAAAGGCTTAGTTTTATTTTTAAAGATGAATTCAAATTCAGGATATTAAAACGTATTAGCTGGATACCACCATGTTGAGCACCAGGTACTGCAACAGCAAGAGCCTTTTCACTCACTTGCTCGTGTCTCCATTGAAAACACTTCTGCAGAAATAGGTAGTGCTGCCTTTGTACTCGCTGTCTTGTAGAACGCTGAAGGACACAAGTGGCCACGTGACACCTGTCGGGCTCTCTCTGCTGATAACACTGTTTTGTCGCCGTCACTATTTTTATGCTTTCAGTTGTGCTGCTTAGAGGGTACGTTTCGATACGCAGGCCATCCTGTCACTCTTTAGATTTCCTCAACCTGTCCTGCCTTTTATGATTCTGCCTCGGTTTCCTCTTTGTATTCTTGCTGCAAGTCCTCTACCTCCCCGTGCATGCTTCTCCATGGCTCCTTTGCTGCTTTCTCATTGCTGTAGGTCCAGGCATGCATCTCTTCCTTGCTCTTTCTCCTGCTGGTATGGTGGCTGAACTTGTCATTTAAAGTGTGGGAGAAAGATTTCTTACATCTTGCAGGCTTCTGAAAATAAAATATCCCTTAGCACTGCAGACTGCTGCGGCAAGTTCCTGTCTCCTTTAAAGTAATGGCTTTGCAGGCTGCTGGCCTGTTCGCTCAGGGTGATGGCTGTCTGACATTGTGTGAGCTTTAGCGGCTCACTGATGGGTCTGACCTTTTTTTTTTTTTTTTCTCACCCCCCAAGCCCCCCTGCCCCGATTCAGTAGCATCTGCTAAAATTCAAATAAACAGTGTGTGTGCATGCCTGTGTGTGTGTGTACGCATACAGTGAGTGGTGAGAACAAAGCCCCTGAAGTGTCTCTTTAACTGTAAACTTTTTCTGCTTTATGTCCTCCACACAGCTTCGCAAACAAGGACAGGTGCGGGGAACAAGTGCTGCAAATGATGAATGAGGCAATAAAAGCGACCAGTCCTTTCTGATCTTTTCGGGGTTTGTTACAGCTGATCAGCAGTTCTCAACTTGACCTTGCCACGAATCCAGACACGAAGCACTCATTGGAAAAACCTGGGGCAACACTGTACACTAAAACAAATGCAATTCCCCTAATCAACAAATTATGTCAGGCTGTAAAAATCAAAAAGAGGTATTCATAAACGGACCTGTTCTGGACCAATTTTATTTTTTTTAATTTGTTTTATTGTTTCTTTTTGATAAAATTTTTTGCTGCGATATTTCACTTTTGTAAGCTGTTTGTAAAACCTTAGTTTTAAATGTCTGATTGTTGGGGGGTGGGGTCAGTGTGGTTCGCTAATTCATCACGCACGTCCCCCCCGCCTCCCCTCCCCAGTACACGCACACGATATCATGTTTGTCTGTTCGCCTGTTGCCTTTTTGTAAACCTTGAGGCAGCTCCGTGGATGTCATGCGTGTTTTAAGGGTCTCGAGCCTTCAACCTTTTCTATTAACCTGGTGAACAATTGACGGGCCATTCTGGTGCCGTAGAAATGGCTTTCCTTCCAGTGTTTCCCTCAGGGCTACAGTTTGTGTTCCTAAAAGGGCATTTTGAAGGGCAGAAAGAGAGAGAACCATTTTTGAAATACTCGCTTACCAACCCTTGGTTCTACTCAAATGGTGGATGTTGCGTCTGGGCACCTGGGTTTCCAAGATATTCACTTACTAATACTGCAGACTGGCTGACTACTTTCCACACTTATTCCAGATGGAGGGCCATGGCTTTGCTGCGCCAGGATCAGCAGAGCTTCATTCATTTCTGCAAAAATATAGAAATTAGTTTTTAATTTTTTTTCTTCTCACCAAATATTTTAACGCCACCTTTCTGCACCATGACTTTATCAAAGCAATAGAACTTGATGGCACAAGAAGTAGGCTGCTGCTGTTGTAAGCACCCACAGTGACTGTGGCCTGCCTTGACCGCCCCGCCATGCATGTCGGCTGCACAGGAGCGCGCCTTGGCACCTTTGCTTTTAGTTGTGGCAGATCTGGACACCGGTCCCTTTGGCCGGCTGCTGTCATGGCAGCAGTGAGGGAGATGAGGAATCCTAGTGATGCACCACATCAGTGCTGCCTGCTCCTTCTTCGATTTTTACTTTTTTAATGCATAGTGATGACATGGGGAGGGGGGGTGGTTGGCAAATGCACTGTTCAATCATGGTCTAAAAAAAGTGACTCGCAGGATCAAATCTTGTCAACCTTCTAAACATATGGGTACTTTTAAATGTCTATCTGATCGTTTTTGGAAATTCAGGTGGAACTACTGAATGTAAAATGTTGAAACAGTCTATTTTTTCTCTCCTCTAATGCAGTTGTACTGTAAGAGGATTAGGAAGTGGAACTAAAAATATCTAATAAATTTGAAGATAAAGTGCAATATTTCTGGTGTTCTCTCTCTCCTCCATTCTTGTTTCCAGATCAGTGTACAAATAGAAAACACTGTGGGGTGAGTCGAAGTACTTGGTGTAAAATCTGGTGAGCCTGAATATTAGAAGTGCTGTGACCCAGCCGGTGGAGGGGCCATTGTCGGTAATGAGCAGTCATTCCCATACCTCCACGCAGGTTTGCCAGTCCATGAAATGGCTATTTCTGCTTACCTTGGGATTTATAAGGAGAGGAGGAGTGCAAGATGGGGTCACGTCATGGTTGTCTTCTGGTGTGTCCTTTAGGCTGCCGACAAAATGAAGGTGAGGTAAGGGCATCTGAAATCATGCAGAGGGCACCGGCTCAGGTTCAGTTTGCCTATAACGTGTGTCAATATGGAGTACTACTTCTGTGACTTGCGTACCCAGGATCTGCTTCTTTGTGTTCTTCGCTTACTGATGATGCCCAGCTGGTGACAGGTTTATCTGAACACCTTTGACTTGCCTCCCCAGGTTGTTGGCATGCTGTCAGCAAGGCCTGACCCAAGTGTTTTCTGGTTCTTGAAGTAAATAAAAAGGCATACCTGGTTCGAGCGTGCCAGTCTGCAACATAGTGAGGCAGGTGGCAGTTGGCTGGTGAGAATGGCACCGCTTTTTTAGTTCCATTTGGAAGGGCACAGCGTGAAATGAGTTCTCTCCCAATGGCCACCACATGACGTACATCCCAGTGCAGACATATGGAGGAGTATCCGACTATTTTAATCAAGTGTATTGTGCCTATACATTGACGAGATGTGACTGCATCAATAAGTCCTGAAATGTCTTATTTCTTTATATATTCATGTATTAATTTCAATGATGATGTGTATCACGAAATTAACCTTGAACTTTAAACTGCTGCTTTACACCCACCAAAGTTGAGAAGGCAGTTTCTAGTGACTGCAGTGTTTTGATTGGTGCATAGTCTTCAGTCTGTAGGGTGGGCAAAGTGCTGTGGCATTAGTATGGGATATGAAGCCCCCTTATCTATATCTTCTTCCCCTCCTTCACTTCAGTGTTTCTGGAGAAGTGCCCACTTGGGTTCACATCTTTCCTGACCATAACAGAGGTCAGCTCCTGTTACTGCACAATTGCTCTAAACTTGAGCTGTTAGGAGCGGGGTCTGTCAGAATTGCTCAACCAATCACTGAGCCCCTCCTATCTTAATGAGTGAAAGTGACGCTTTAAATTTCAAAACCTATTTCAGGTCATTGAAAAAAATAAATGACTAATAAATTAAGAAATGGATATAGCAGGACATTGACTTTGGTACACATTTATGCGCACTTATGTATTTGTTGCTTAATTGTATTTTATTTGTATATTTCTTTAAAATATCCTGTATATCCCCCATTGACACACACACACTCACTCATTCTCTCTGTCAGAGCCTTGCTTCACACTGTGCCTTCCTCAAGCCTCCTTTGTTCCTTTGATCCCTAATGTGTTCTGACACTGGGTGCTAATCTTAGCCACAGGCGCGTGTGGCCTGGCGAGTCAGTAGTGGCCAGTGGAGGCAGAAGCGAGTGCCGTTTCATCGCCTGTGGCCATCACCACGCAGGCTGGCTTGGTGCTCCGACTCCTGCTTCTCATCTCTGTCGTCCACCCTGGTGCTTACAAAGCCATACGGAGCGTGTGTGATGTGAAACTTGAGGAGCTCACGTGGCAGGCCAGTAGCGGGTGCAAGTCGCGCTTTTAGGCATCACTGCCTAGAAATAGAATGACAAAAAAGGCCACCATGCCAGACGAGACGCTGGCCATAGGCAAACTCCCAGGGATCTCGGCGGTCAGGGTGGCTGTAGACACCAGCGAACACACATTTTAATTATAGACAGTCCCTTTTGGGCAGTTGCTTGTGATCCAGACTTGAGCAGACTGAAGAGAAAACAATGAGTGAAGGTTTGATCTTGTGACAGATATGACACATGAGACGAGCGAATCCGTGAATGTCTTCCATTTATAGACGAGCTTCATTTTTAGCCGGCGGATATTTATATTGACATGCCAAGCTGCACCTGTCACAAGCGGCCCAGAGATGGATGGCTGCAAGAAGCTGCTCCTCTAATTCACACAAGCCAAGCCGAGCCTCGTAGCGAGCAGGCATCCGGCAGCTAAGTCTCACACTCCCAGTCATTGCGGCACATCTCGCATCTGCCGTCACTTCCAGAGGCAGTGAAATGAATGCCCAGGCCATCGCTTGCAGCCCTGGCAACACATGGGCCACCCCGTCCCAAGATTTATTATTATCTGATGGATTGGATGTGAGCAGGAAAACGGGAGGGGGTAAAAAGTCCCTTTGAGTCCTTGAACTTGAAAGTGAAGGCCTAACTTACTGATTAGATGTAGTGCTGGATGTCGCTGTCTCCGGCATTTAGAAATATGGCGCAACCTGCCTGTGTGTAGGTGTATGTGGTGCCTCTCAGTGTCCATGAACGACTGTGGTCAGGGTTTTTTTTAATTTTTTTTTTATTTAACCCCCCCCCCCCACCATTACACTCACTGGCACTCCACAGTGACCAAATGCCTACACGAGGTACATTAACCCAGGTTGTATCCGCTTGGGCATGTGTGCTGTGTCACTAAGTCAAATACAAGAGTCTAATGGCCTGCAGAAGCCTTTGGACCTTTCCAGGTTTCTTTAACGTCACCTTATTTCAGTGTCTTTGGTAGCTGAATACTGGGTGCCTTGACTTAAAATGACAATCAAAGACTCCTACCAGGTGTCAGAATGGAGCACTTGGGTTGATTGTACCTTGATACATGTCTGTTCTCAAATTTAGTGCCTTTTGAGTCCTCGGCTAGGTCACAGTTCAAAGCAAAAAGCCTTAGCTGCAACTTAAGCTTAGATATTACTTGACACGTAGCAAGGCGTAATGATGGCAAGTGATGGAGAGGAGGTGCTGCTGATGCTTTAAGGGAGGTCTTCTCTCACTTGTGACCAGCAGCCAACTCAAGTCACATGTCTCTTTCCTGAATTCTGTGCCAGTGGCCTCTTGCTCAAGTCTGCTTTCCTCTGCTTGACAGATGGCTTAAAACCTTTTCACCTCTTGGTGACGATTGCACTTCTATTTTCTTAATGGGAGATGTTCCAACTCGGGGACAGCCCCACTCCACGGGGCAGGGGCTCTTAAATGGACCTGTGCCCTTTGTATGCTACTTGCCCATGCATACATACAGTCCTCCCTTTTCTTGTCATTATGCACCTCCTTAATTATTTTGTGCTCTCATCTTGGTGGGACTTCATGTGCCATGCTGGCCCTTTTATTCCAGCTGCACTCTCCCTGTTTTCTTCAGGCCCTATCCTCCTCGAGATAGAAAAAAAAAAAAAAAGAGTTGCAGGAAGAACTGGGCGGGATCCTGTCCTGAGGGCTGCTGAGACAACTGGCACAGGACCAAATGCCACTCACCCAGGGTTTGTGCTCAGTCCGTGTGTCATCTTATCTCAGCAGCTTCGCGTGAGAGCCGGAGCGGGCAGCGGCCACCACTTCCTGACGGCTTTCCATCTGCAGCGTGACTCACAAAGCAGGAAATGCTGAGCCGGAGCCACGCCTGCCCGTGCAGCAAACTGTTGGAGAAGCCAGCTCTTTGTACCCGCTGTGGCTGCCGGTCTGTCGGCTGGGAGTTAACTCGCTCTCTCTGGTGTCCTCCATGAACTGGGAGAGGGTCAGCTCCAAGGCGTGCCCACTGGATAGGATGTCCCGCCTGACACCCGGCGTCAGCATTAGGATGTGGGCTGCTAACCAGAGAGGAAACCAGGGAATTAACAAAAGGCATCGCCAGGAAAAGGTGGCAGAACTGGCATGGAGTAGTCAGTCTGACACAAATATGTCATTGTGAAGCTGGTAGGGTGGCTGACATGGGCAATACAGGACTTTCTGGAATACTACCCCCTACGGTTACTTCGTGAAAGAGTTAAAACTGTCTTTCTCTGGGGGTAGCCCTCTTGGGCACAGTAGGCACAAAATTAAAGTTGTAGGCTGTTTAATCTCTCATTTGTTTGTGCTTCTATTATTACATTCTGCGGTCTGAAAGCACTGATATATCATCCTTTCATGATGCAGGCCCCTGAATCCTCTACTCAGTGGTGCCCATGTGTTGGGGTAGCAGTCCCATGTAGTGGGTGTGATGGCCTGCCTATCCCCTTCATTCACACCCTGCTGTTGTGACAGTGTGTGTGTATATGCACTTACCCTGTTCTTGGTATTAGACACATGTTGTTGAGTGAAACCAATCGGCACGTTAAGCTTTATGATATTCACGCCAGAGCCATCAGGCGCTGCTGTCAGATTCAGCCG
Source organism: Erpetoichthys calabaricus (assembly GCF_900747795.2). NCBI lineage: Eukaryota > Metazoa > Chordata > Cladistia > Polypteriformes > Polypteridae > Erpetoichthys > Erpetoichthys calabaricus. Next base: position 664,754 of record NC_041411.2, on the reverse strand, counting down.
GTAAGTGGTGACGCATTCTTCTTCTTTCATTTCATGTGGGACATCTGAAAATATTTATTAGTGTGCCATGGTAACCATGTGCCATAGTACCGGCTGCACCTCAAGGCACCCTTTGGCACATTACCTCCTGCTGATGTCAGCACACTGTGACCATGGCGCTACATTTTCATTACCTTACGTTACCTGGTGGTTTAGGTCATGCTCACTCCCCCTTGTAAGAATTCCTACACCAAGATGAGGTGCTGTTTGTTTAGCCATGTGTAATTCCGTTCATAAATAACAACACAAGGTACCACCCCCGCCTTGGTGGACTCGCACTTCACATGTAACCTCAATCATTGCTAGGCCATTGCCTTGTCTGTCCTTCAATGGTCAGCTCCCTATACTGGTCAGCAAGCAGACTCTGCTTACACTGGAGCTCAATATACCTATCTCTGAATGGAGATATAGTAATGGGCACTGCCAACATTTGCCTGCTGGTTTTGGTTACTTGGGTGGTTAATTGACCATTTGGAATTCTCAGAAGAGCTTACTGACTGCTTTATATCTACCAGCATATTGGGGTGGTGTCATACTGTATCCTTCATTTCATAGGGCAGACTCACCACATGACACAGAGGAGTGGCTATGGGTGACACAGGCTACACCTGTAGGCCGAGAACATTGGCATTAATGTCCCTATGGTCTTTACTAACTGGTGGTCTTAAATGAGTCAGAGGCTAAACTCCTTGACTACTGGTAGCAGTAATATTACTAAAATCTTCTTCCAGTATAAGGCACCTTACACACATGGACCTCAAAACTGGTGGTGGTTTTTGGTAGCCAGGTACGCCCAGACATGTCATGTGGTAGTACATGGGTAATTGCAGCATGGGAGTAGGGGGGCAGGTAAGCGATGCTCTTGTGCCAGTTGGCTTCTAAATGTAGACCTCATATTCCTTCCATCCTTCTGCCTTGGAGCAGTAAATGTCATGTTACTTTCTAACGTGTTCAATCCAGATCAGGTGGTCTTTGGGGCTTGATTCCTATCCCATCTAGTATGGGGTGTAAGACCATTGCAGGACAGATACATATTTGGGCCAGTTTAGCATCACAAGTTCACCTAGCCTGCATGTCTTTGGACTGTGGGAGGAAACCCACGCAGCTACAAGGAGAACTTGTAAATATCCTGCAGGGAACACCTGGAACGCACACCTTGGTGTCTTTACTGTGAGACAGCAGTAAATGGCTCCCCATAAAAGGCGCTTTATGAATGCGGCCCTCTCCCTTTTGAGGCTTCTGCTGTCATGGGGTGAGGGGCTTTTTCCTCCGATTACCAGATTGAATTCAGCTTTGATGCTTCTGGCATTGCAGGGGCAACATTCAATCTGGGATTTCCCAGGGAGGACAGAGAGACACTTAAACATCAGCCCGCGCCGCCCATTCAGTAAAAGTGAAATCGGCGAACGGTCTGAGGCGTCCGCATTGTTCACGTCTGCGGGGAATTTATTATTCTTGCACAAAGGAGCCTTTGTCCCTGTGGCTTTGTCTGGCCGCGCATTCTCAATGAGCTGGAAACCAGATAGTCTGACGCTTGGTGAGGAGGACAAGGAGATAGAGCCAGCTCTGATGCCCCTTGCCTCCAACCTGACAACTCGATTGCCATAGGCTCTTTGAATCCTTTTTAACCCCACACTTTCTGCCCGGCATGACCTGTCATTTCTGACATCACTGGGGTTTGTCTTCCAAGGTGGCACTTGCGCATGTTGTGTTCCTGTCCTTCATGTACCCAATTGTGTTGAATTCAGTCATTCTCCCAAAATCACAGTTCATGTCCCATTGCTTGGTATTGTATAAAGTGAAGCATCTTGCTAATTCGCCAAGCAGCTACTATTGGTCTTTTTAGGGTGATGAAATGTGCCTGTCCCAGTAGTCACTAGAGTTTAGTACCAGCATGGAGGAATTCAGCCTATGCTGTGGCTTGCTGTACCTATCTGACATTTGGTGCTCTGTTTTAAGTGGAATAGCTCATTAAGGTGGGGCATCAGTACTTTAAACACCCCCCTTGGCTGTAACAAGTCATCACGTGACCATGAGGTTCAGTGGACGTGTGACACTTTGGGGCTGTTCTTTGCTCCTTCAGGCCAGACAAGCAGATTTCTGTATTACAGAATGGAGGTTCATTTGTGACAGCTTCTTTGGGGAAAATGGCACAGTAACTCCTTACATCGCTGTCTATTCTGGTGCCAGGTGCCATAGAATCTTGGAAATGGATTAACTGATAGATGTACAGTATTTGCTGTCCCAGTACCTCATCCAGAACCATTTTCAAGCTTGTCATGGTTTATGCTTCATCTCTGTGTCATGGTACTCTCTGTGTAAAGAAGAGCCTGCTGGCTTTAGTCCTAACTACACTTGAATCGTTCACCGCTAGGTGTCCATGAGTAACTGATTCAGTGTAAAGCTGAAAGAATTCTGCTGGATCAGCTCTTATACCTTTGAGGATTTTGAAGACTTGGATAAGGTCCCCCTGCAGTCTCTTGTGCTCAAGAATACAAGCTGTGTGTTTGTCTCCAGTCTGCTCTCCTTTTCATGTCATTCTTTGGGTCTGTGGTTTACGCTCAGGTCTCCCACAAAACAAAGGACCAGAAAGTGAATTTTACACAAAAAGGGACGAGCAGAACCAATGGCAGTGGATGGGAATAAAGGTCAAAATGCTAGGAAGTCAAATGAGCTGATTGCTACAACGCTATAAAACGTTAAAGTTGGAGTAAATTCAGCACTTCTGAATTAGTGTTGGTTAAATTGTGCCTTTAGGGATCAATGCGGTGTACCAGAGGAAAAACTGCACCACCATACTAACTACAGGGTGGGGCAGAAATAACTCCCACATTTCTAAAAATCACTGTGGGGTCCCCAAAGCAGGTAGAGGGGTGCGGTCCGTTCCATTAGGTAAGATACATAATAAAGTTTTCAGTCGTCACCATGCTGTGGTCGGGTAAGCATTGAGGCTTTGTAGTGGAGGCTTTTTTCAAAAATGATGAATCTGTATCTGTGACACAGAGGGCATTTCGCACGTGGTTCGGTTTATGTGCTAATGAAAGTGTTTCACACCGGAAAATGATTTTGCTGTGGGTTCAAAGAGTAAGGGCAACAGGATCTGCACTGTAGAGAAAACCACCCGGACGTCCCAAAAATGTGAGAACACCCAAAAACATCACTGCAGTGAGGGCTTCGATTGAGCTGTCTCCAGCGCGTTCAGTACGGAAACATGCCTCAGCTCTTCGGATTTCAGAAAGAACTGTGAGGCGAATTTTTTATACTGACCTTCATTGTGACATTTTGTGACTTTTTTCTGTGGGGGTACCTCAAGGCAGAGGTTTTCAAACGTCGTCCTCAGTCCTTGGACCAACTAAAGGAGGCCATTCAAGAAGAAATTGAAGGAATTTCGCCCGACATGCTAGTGAGAGTGATGGAAAACTTCCAAGAACGGCTCCAAATGTGTATCAGCCGTCAAGGCCACCATTTGGACGATATAATTTTTAAAACTTAAAGTAAAAAAACTTTTTTATATCTACATTTGGGAAATAAAACGTTTTTGGTGATACCTCATGCCATTTTTTTTCAATCCCCCTTTGAAATGTGGGAGTTATTTCTGCCCCACCCTGTACCTGCACCGCACTGCCTCATTGGACCATGTGACCGGCGGCCATATTGACATCACATACTCTTTGTGGTTGTGAAGCGTCCTCTTTTAATTGTCATTTTTTGTTTGTATCTCTCTCTCTATTTTTGATCATTTTATTCTGGCCTCTAATTTCAGGTTAACATTTTGGTTTTGGTCTTGTGGCTTATTAGAACAATTGTGACAACAACAGGCTGTTCAGCCTAACCACGCTCACTAGACCTATTCGCCCAAGTTGAGTTTTGAAGGTTCCTCACAGCCCAATTTTCCACCACACTTACTTCCTTCATGTGATTTGGTCTTAAGTCAGGGTGTTATATAGCCTAACATCACAGAACTCTGTACATGTAATAATAATACATTTTATTTATATAGTATCTTTCCATGCTCAAGGAGCTTCATGTGATAGTAATGAGAATATAAACCCCATGCAACCATCATGTTAGCCTTCTTGATGGCTTCTGCCCTGTCTGGATGTAGATGGTGACCAGTCTACCACGACTTGCATGTCCTTCTAATAAAGGCTGCTTTCAAGTTTTTATACCTCCTGTTAAGCATTTAAATGTCACATTTTTGGTCATTACTCGACGACTCCTTTTTATAAAACAGTATAACATTGGCTGGCGTCTCTGTGTATGTCAATCCAAGCTGCAGCTGATGTTCCACAAATGCTATTCAAGAGGTTCAGCTATTGCACCTCAGTCATGCTGTGCTTAGTTATTTGGTCACTTCTGATGACCGGATATGGATGTTGGTGGCTGTGTCTTGAGAGCGATTGTAGAGTAACCTCACTTCTACAGAGCATGGTGTTAAGGAAAGAGAGGAGGGGCGGGGCTTAAAAACTTCACACCTCACAAAGCAAAAGCCATTTAAGGGGATGAGCTTTGACCACGCCCCTGTGATGCTAATATAAGGGGCTCCACTGATGAACCCTGGAATTGTTAAAAAACCAACAACAACAAAAAAACTTTATTCTAAAACTTACATCAATTCCATTTTAATTGACTTTAGAATCCTCACCTTGAGATTCAATGCTCTCGTCCCAGTGCTTCTTCCATTCCTGATAATGGTTCCTGTACCCATCTTTTGTACCGTGTCTAGTCACCTATGTGTTTTTTTTGTTGTTGTTTTCTTCTATGATAGCACATCTTCTTCTCTTTAGTCACAATTTTAATTTCAGGAACACAAAGAAGTCAAAGGGAGTAACAGCTGCCGATTGTTAGGGGTGTGAAGCAACAACCACGTTGCTTTGGGTCAAAAACTCTTTGACTGATAATGCAGCATTGCAGGGGCGCCGTGAAGGTGCAAAATCCAGTTTTGGGACAGCAATTCAATGTAAGTTCACTAATTAGCAGTCTGCCCACAGGGAACAAACTCTCTTTATGAAATAGACTGTCAGTGTCAAAAAAATGTGATTGCCATTGCCTGTTGAGAATATGGCTTGGAGAAAGAAAATTGCCAGCAAGTCACATGCGCGATTGTTGAATGAATGTCAGAATTTCAAACGCGATCAACTCGGGGGACTGATTACCCAGACCGTAGGCTTACAGCTTACTTATACATACCGGCATACTCAGGAACTACACCCTACTCCTGTGCTACTGACCAAATCAAGGAATTTTTTTGAATCCCCCCTTGTATGTACGATCACACAGACACCCGCTTCAGCGCACTGGCTGAGCCTCTTGATTTTTACTGGGGTCACTGTTTACTTTTTCTGTTCAAATTAAATGGAGTAGTCTTGGTTTGTAATTTATGAAAGATCCACTGCTTCATTGGTAACTTCTAGATTGAAGCGGGCTTTCTGACACTAGCAAGCAGTGATCTCTGTGAATTTTCTGTCCAAGTCCTTCAGGCAGGATGGCCACCCTGTCTAAGGAGCCCCTTTTTGATTCAGATTGGGATGCAATTGGCCATAGTTACCTTGGTTGCAGACACGTTTTTATTTGGACCATTTTGAGTTTCTGTTGTTGCTGCTGAGGAGTTTATTCAGGGTGTGGTCCCCTGTCAGTTGCTCATCTGCCCTGAAATGGCACTAGGGGGAGCTTGAATTTGGGGCTGTTGGATTATAGAAGAGCGATTTTAGTCAATGTAGCTAAAGTGTCATAGGACGCAAGGCAGAAAGCGTCCTGCGGGGGTGCCAAGAGGCAGTTTAAATGTGAGTTGACCACACGAGGAGAATCAGGGCCATAGCACCTAGCGTGAAGCTCCACATTTGTGAACCACAGCACGTCCACGGAGCCACCACCAACTTTTGACAGGCCACTGACTGCATAGGCAGAGCTGGCATCATCTCTCAGAAACGAGACAAACAACGACTAAGTGTCAAAAATGTGCTCTTCCAGAATTGCACTGCATATTTAATATCGGTACGGCTGTAAAATCCACCTACAAAAGAGAATATTTACAAAGACAAAAGGAACAAAGGAGCAAAGAACAGCGGATACAGAAATAACTAATGCATTTATTCATAAATATCTGAAAAAACGAGGCGAAAGAAAGACATTGTTCAGAAAGCAGAGATAAGTGACAGGGAGTTTGGAGGAAAGTGCCTGCTTTCAACTTGTGTCTTTTTACACCATTGTGTTTGATCCTCGGTAAGATAGGTGAGGGGAAAGAAAAAAAGGAAAGGGAAAGAAAAGTTGGCAATCGTTTTCAGCTCCGCACGCCTGACAGGCGAGAAGAGCGCAGATGATTCACACTCGCTTCCCATCTCCGCTCAAGGCCGGCGATGTGGGAGAGTCCAAACCGTCGAGTTCATTTCTAATCCGTCACTCATGCACCCCTCTACGGCATCTTGTACTTCTTACTTCAGTTGCTCTAAATACTTTCTCCTCCATTCTGAGATATCGACGTGCCATATGTTTCTGGATGCTGGTCTCGCACCAAATGGCCCCTGGTGGAGCGAGTGATGGTGCAAGCTTTCTATAGATTTTCATCTTGAAAATTTTGCCTGGCCATTAAAGTTTTCCTGTTTAATTCCATATTCCGTAACTTGCTGCTCAGCCTCTACTTGTTCTCCAGTGAAGCTTTTCTTTGTGAATATGGGCTGCTAGGTATAGGTAGGTGGGCAAGTGAGACTGCAGGCAGGAGGCTGGGTGGTGAATGAGCCCCTCTGGGTCAAGTCGTCCAAATGATTGTCATGGTTATCTCTCATGACCCAGCACTTGGTGACAGCGTGGCTGACAGTTACGGTACGAGTAGGAAGACTGAGAACAAGGAGAAAATCTGAAGTCTGGAGAGCTGTAGGTCTGGGCAATGAAGGGAGTGAAAGACGTAAACCTTACGGTCTGGAATGAATAAAAGCCACCCAAGGTGAGCGAAAATAGATGGAAGGAAATCCATAGAATGATGTATAATCAATGTGGGTCAGAGGAGAAGAACAATATCACAAACAAAACCAAAACTCGGAGAGCAGAAAACAGAAGAAAAAGGGTTCAGGCTGACTAGAAATTCCTTTTTAAAACTATGGTAAGAATTTGCAGTGAAGATACTAAAAAATGAAGTGTGTCCGGCAGCTTTAAATATCTAGGACTTTATGTGCCTAGAACAGGCGCAGAAGCCGCACGCAAGATGACACGAATGTAAGAAAAACGACTAATTTGTGGTGCAAAGACTTAAACTAATGTGCTCAGGTGCTATTTCTACTCTGGGTCGTGACATTTAACTTCCCTGCTTCAACGCTCTTCCGTGAATATCAGGCCGGACTATTCAGAGAAACGCAACATTGCTGCAGATTTGTTACAATTACAGAGAAACTTCACTTGCTTTTTAAATAAAGTGCAAATTAAACACATCAGATGAATTTCATTTTGCTTCAAGTGTAATTTTATACGATTGACTAAGGCGAAAGGTCAGCGTCACACTACAACTCAAGAGAATTCAGGTAGCTTTGTGTTTTCTCAATTGTCTGACTGACTCATAGCTCCGAGTTCATAGGGCGTTCTCATACACTCGTATTCACTGTCTGTCTCATAGCATAGGAGTATAGGGGAAAAAAAAAACTACTAAATCTTAAATATTTAGGTCAAAATCTAAACATCAATATGGGAAGATCATGACAGCAAGTGTTCAGACAAGGAGGTGGATGGATCACCGCATGGAGGACAAGCAGTAGGATAGACGAAGTACAATGGACTGAAAGAAGGAAGATGCCAAGTGCCATTATTAAGGTAACTTTGCATATACTCTTTTGATTATCAGATTCTTCCCTTTATATTTCATAATGATTTTTATTAATGTTATTTGTTGTTGCTACTGTATTGCCATTTTTGTACCCCTGTGTATTCTGGATATTGCGTCCCGTTTTCAGTGGCATCCAAGCTTACAGACATTCTCAAAGATTTGCATGTGCAATTAGTTAAGAATCTTTTGGTCTTTGGAATTGTCCATAGGATATTTGAGTACAGTTTCTGGTTTCGATGCTCATTCTATTGATCATCTGGTTTTGACACTTGCTAATTTTATGTTTCACTTATATCTTCCGGGCCCTTTAACTTTCTCGTGTGGCCTACCAACATTACCTCCTTGTGGTAGAACAGTCAGCCATTCTGCCAGGATTTGCTTGAAAAGAAATGAAGGTGCGAAGGAGTGACTGTTCTGTCAAAAGGTGGAGAAATGGATCAGGAGAAGAGATGTGGTCAAAACTTTAGACCTGAGATCAAAAACACAACACATCAAAACCAAAGTCACTATGCTAAACTGCAGTCAAGGATAAAGTTCAGAAACTGGGAATCCTAAATTACTAGGAAACGGCACTGTAGATTTACAGTATCCGTAATCTTGGACAACCAGAACATGCATGACTCTGACCTTTATACCATTGTAGCATTAATGTTAAGCGCCTTGCACTTAGCAAACGTAAGCAACATTGTCCACAAAATGACAGCAAAAAAATTACAAATGCATTTAAGACACGTCACTTTAAGAAACCGACAACTGAAAAAATTTAAAAATGAACAAAATCAATTGGCAGTGGCAAAACTGAGTAGGCGTGTGACTTAAGAAACCTTCACAGTAGCCACTGCTCAGTAAACTTTAAACGAACAATGCCGTGGTAAAGTATTAGGCCCATTGTATGATTTTTCTTTTCGAGTTTTTTTTTTTGTGAATTTGATCAAATCTTCAGCTATTTAGTAAAGGGCTCCTCAAATGATCAAATAATACAACATATTGATGCTTGTTTCACTTATGTATTAAAGTAAGTTATGCAATAGCCCGTAATGCCCAGTGTGACAAAATAATAGCCCCCCAGACTCAATAAGCAGGTATTTCCAGCTGGTATTATTCATCACAGTACGGCCCAATCTCGTACCATGCATCTCATGCTTCAGCTCAGTGCCATTTGTGGATTGTCATGCATAAGCTGCTCATTTCAGTTCCTGGCACACCTTTTGATGTTTAGGCGTGTGTTTTTATGATGCCATTCTCTTTCTTCAAGCATGCTGATGTTGCCTCTATAGTTTCAGCTTATAGACAGATAACCTGACACTTCCAGGCTCATAAAATGATGTTGGGTCACCCTGGTTCTGCATCCCCAAAATTGTGTCTCAACAGTACCATGGGATGGATTTCTCCCTGTGCTTATCCCTGCAACATTTGCTTTCCTGTTTACATAACTGGACACAGTGCCAGCCAGTTTTGACCCATCAGTCCATATGTATTTGTCTCTGAACTACAGAGTGTATTGTAAGAGCAGAAAGACGCAGCCAGCACATTTCTGTTCTGCCCAATGGGAGAATGTGGCAGAGTTCAGGGCAAAGTGATCAGGAGAAGAGACGTGGTTGTGGAGGAAAAAAAAGGCAAGCCAAAAGATTAAAAGCACAAAGTCGCTAAACGTAACTGTAGTCAAAGTGTCAAGAGCGAAGAACAGAAACCAGCAAACAAAAAAAACTGAGGAGTGGTTTTGTTGAATCCGAAATCTTGGATAACTAGTTATCTGGACAGAGGAAATGTAAACAAAACTATCCATAAAAATTAATTGCCTATAAAAAACAAAATACCGTCACTCATGCATCTCCCCTCAGCATTGTGTTACTCTGAGGTGTGTTGGTCTAAATGCTCTCCAGTCTGCAATATCAACACGTCTGTGAACTGCAGCATTTGATTTCCTGCCGACATAACTGGGCACCTTGCCAGCCACTGTTGACCCATCTGTGCACAAGTCTTTGTCCCTGAACTGTGTCACTCTTGAGGTGTGTGGTTACATTCTTATGCGTGGCCAGTTGTTTCTACCTGGCTACTCTGCCATGGATCCTCCTCCTAGTAGTGGGCTCATGAGAGACCAGGAGGTCCCTAAATGTTTCATGCTCAATCTTGGACCAGCACCAACCAATCCTGAATTGCTGAAGTAATATTAAGAAAAAGGGTAGAAAATCTAATAGCTGGGCGAAGAGAAATGGAGGAAAGGCTTATGCACTGCCTTGAGACCAGAGAGGTCAAATTTCTGTGGGACTTGTATTTCACAAATGACCAACCAAATTTTAAAATGAAGATGGCCATCAAAAATAGGAATGCATGGGGGGGCTTGCAATGACCTCCTCAAATTGTCTTTTATCCACAACCTGAACCTGGGCAGCTCTCTGGACTATAATGCCAACAGTCAACTGACATCCAGCATAAGAAACTGACACCAGAAATTACGAGAAGACGGACTAGAAATCCAAGCTTGTGCAGAGTGATGGACCCTTTTAAAGATCTGGGTTCTGAAGGCCTAAGAGCAGTTTGGATGGTCATCTTAATCTTGGGAGGAGAGGGAACAGGGTGCTGGACTTTAGTGGATCTGGGGACTGCTTGGAGGAATGGAGAATGTGGATCATGATTGAGAGTATTCAGGTGGGAGTCAATGTGGAGACAAGCAGCATTCATCTCATGATGGTTTTACCTGTTATCTTACCAATCCCATGGTATCGGTCTTGTCTCACAATGGCGTGGCATGCAGATACAAAAGTTCAAGGCCATGGCTGTCAGTTACTTCAGATTACACACAAGGAGACTTTCTGTTTACGGCACCCATGCATCTTCCATTTCAAACCTGGAGGCTGAGCTTCTTCATAATCTCCCCAGGAGAGCGACACTTGTAGCCAGGTTCATCACAGAGTTTGTGCTGATATGCTTTGACAAACCAACCAAAGGCAACGTTTGATAAGGAGATACACGATCTGAGCTTAAACAGGCCTTGCATGTCTTTCTGACAGAGATGGAAAGCCCATCAGAGTCCGCTACAGGTGTCATTATTTATTCAGCAAAGGTAGAAGGTTTTGACAGCGCTGGAAAAAAAATGAACTTTTGTTTATGAAAAAGGCGCGTGTGCATCAATAGGGCCGGGATGAAAACACATGCCCTGTTAAGGCTGCCCTGAAGTTCTGGCCGCCTGCCATTAATAAACTGGCCTCTTGTACTTCCACCACGGAAAGCCTGTGGCGTAGTCCGTGTGCTGAGTCGCAGCCTTCTGGTTTGTGAAAGCTCAATTAGAAGGAGCTCATGAAATATTAAAAGTGATTGATCAGTCATCCCTACATGTTAGTCTGTCCTCTCTTCAGAAAGTTCATGGCCCCCCCTTGTCCTCATTTCTATACAACACAGAGAATTGGAGCTTTAGAGTAAAACATCTGGAACTTCAATGACTTGATTCTCGAGATGTCTGCAGTGGAATCTGTGTGTGCAGCCCAGTGCCCTCTGAACCAATAGCTGTTGACAGCTGGGAAATAGGTGTGGCCACAACTCATAAGTAGTCCTCATTTGCATGAATAATGATGGGACTTGGCAGCTATTATGACATGTGGCCCCACCCACCTAAGAGTGAGGAATGATGAGCTGCATCATGTAGTGAGAGCTGAAAGACGCAGCCTCAACATTTCTGTTCTACCATATGGGCAAAGGTGGCAGAGCTCAGAACAAAGATTTCAGGAGAAGAGACATGGTCAAAAAAACAAAGGGGCACACCGGGAGATCAAAAGCACAATGTCACTAAACGTAACCATAGTCTAAGTGTCAAGAGCAAGGAACAGGAGCCCTAATTCACAACGTAACTACAGAGAGGTTTTGTTAAATCCATAATCTTGGACAACCTCTCGTCCAGGCAAATAAAACTGCCACAAAATGCTGTCACAGAAAGGCATGGAAAATCTTCAAACAGAACTGAATGGCAATGTCAAAAATGGATTCTCCTCAGTAAAAAACCCGAAAGTCATTTAGCAAAATGGTGACAAACATGATGAAATACCTCAAATCCTCAAGATGTCCTATTCCTATATTGTTTTTGAAATCCAAATCTGAAGGTGTTATGGTTATTGTAGCAAACGCAGAAAAAAGAGAAGTGAAAAAATGTTTAAAAAGAGGAGAGGTACAAAATTGCCTTAGGATGGGCATGGGGTCAAAAAGCAAAAGAGATGAGAAAGACCAAGTGCCAAAATCCACAAAATGTAATCCAAAAATTGAAGGCAAAAGGTCCCTGGTTGAGATTGCCTTTCCCCATTTCTTCTATGAAAAATATTTGTAAAAATAAAATTTGGTGTTCAAATGCGCCACCATCTTAAATTGGGAAAAACGTAATGACATCAAACTTCATGACATCGTCCAAACAAGTAACTTCCAAGGGATGTCATTATTACAAACAGAATAGCAACACCCCAACGCAAACCCATCCAAAATGGCACTGTGGTAATCCTAACATAACACTTGTTCAAAATGCCAGAAAGATAAAGCAGAATAATGAGCATAATGCAGGAAACGCAACTGAAACAAACCCAGATCATGACAGAAGGCCTCCGAGGTGCCACTCCTGATTTATTTTTTCTTCTGTTTTTGTTGAGATTTACTTTTTTCTACATAAGGTTGTATCTTGACTATCCACCCGCATCCAGTGGTGCCCCCTTTGTGATCCCAGAAGAACTGATTTGAAGTGACAGCAGACACATACCCTCCCTAATAACTCCCCTCATGATTTCACAGCTCTTATGCTACACCCTAAGGATGTAAACTCCAGTCTGGGACCACCAGTGACTCCCTGGAGGAAAACATCTTGGAATGATCCTTGCCAATTGGGTTCAACTCGGTTTCAGTTCTGTGAGGATGGCATCACTTCATACGTGTCGATGTCTGATCATGTGATGTGCAACAGTGCCATTGCCAATGCCCCATTCAGAAAATGGGGCTGAGATGATGTCCCCAGAACAGCCCAAAATATATAGATGGGCATTACGACACAATCAGTTTGTACAAACTAATGACAATGAAGTGTAGTTTGTAGAATTTCGCAGACCTTCACGTTCCCCTTCTTTGTAAAGCACTCCTTTTGCTTCCCCGCTGTTGGCTGTAGTTTCCACTTTCCTTCACGCCTTTGGTGATGAGTTTGACTTTTTGCTGTATGTTGATGTACACGTCCCCTTTAGAGTGTCTCTCCTTTGCTCTGAGGTACTGCACACCTGCCACTTTTCACCTTTACACAGACATGTACAGTACCCCGCACTGTTGGCTTTTGCCCTTCCCCTAAAGTACTTCACTACTCCATGTTGATGATCACTTTTACTGTTGCTGTGAAACCCTGCACACCTTGGACATGTCTGACTTTTGTTTTTTCGTTTCTTGTATTTCCCCTTGGCCTCTAAAACATGAGGTTTCATTTTAGGGCTTTTAGATTTGATATGTTTGATACGTTCAACAGCAATGCCATGTTGTTCTTCTTATAGAGCCACCATTTTGAGTGATTTGTTGACGGTTGCTATGCTGTTGCCACGTAAGATCAACTGGAAATTTTCAGTGTATGACATCGCTGGGTCAAACATATTAAGGTCAAGCTGTGTACTTCTCTGCTTGTCCAAGATTGTGGATTCTCCCAAAAAGACCTTTGCAACCATTGAATTCCAAGATATGAACATTTTTTGCCCTGCTTTTCAACTGTGATTTACAGTTTGGCTCTGGCAATGTGCTGCTTTTTATGTTTTTGTTATTGCTATTGTTCTTTAAATATGTGTTCTGAGCACTCTCTGCTTACTGTCTGGCTTCTGACCCTTACTTAAATTGCTAACCGAGTGACATCTGTCCACTCAGAGTTGCTGCCACCACTTGCAGTCTGTGCTGGATGTTCACTTTTGCCTTCTCATTAATCCCCTGTTAATTTTCCCTTTACTTGTAAAGTACCTCTCACCCTGGGGGTCGACTCTATCCAGTTTTGTGCCCAATGTACTTCCACTGTTACTCTGGTTTTATGACATGAACCCCTCTTGTTCTCTCGAGACTGGTGTACCACCTAATGGTGTGTCTGCGCCCAGCCTGTCACGTTTTTCTACCGATGCAGTGTGGTGCCAGTCTTTTGACTCTCTCAGCAGACTCCTTTCTGTGTTTCCCAAGTTTCTTGCACATCCTTGTAGGCTACCATACCATTACGGTCAGCACTGTGGGCATCCCTGCATTTCCGTTTTATCCTGTCCAGTATCTCCTGAAAATAACAGACCGTGAACCAGCTGTGGTCTGTAGACACTTGTGTGTTTGGCACTGAGCAGCTTATACGATATCAAATGGTCGCAATTAAAAAGGGAAAGGTGTGCAAATGGGAGGCAAATTTAAAACATATGGCATACTAGGAAGGGAACTTCTAGTCATACAAAGTCCAATGCCGACCTAGAGAAAGCAAAATTCTTCTGTGAAAATTTTTTTTGAAGTGACAAAGCCAAAATGGAGCTCTTTGGGAATGCAGACCAGTGACATAATGAAGTTTAGAAAGAAAACACGAGCCAAGTGACCTCCAGTCACATATGGTGGAGGGTCCATAATGGTGTGAGGATACCCTGCTGCATCTGGACCAGCAGGCCTTGAATGTAATAACGCAACCATGAATTCCAACGAATGGCAGAGCATCTTAGAGCTGAATGTTCTACACAGTGTCAGAAAACAAAGTGTGGGTCAAAGCTCCGGGGTCGTCCAATGGGACATTCACAATGGTGACAAAAGCAAAAATGGACTGACCAGCAAGGAGTCCTGATCTTAATTCAATTGAAAATCTTTGGAAAGAGCTGGAATGTGCTATTGGGAAAAGGAATCTCACAGATGTTCAGGAGCTGAGGAGATAGGGGCAAGGAGCCTCAAGATGGTGATGAGAAGCACTTGGAGGCCGTCACCATGGGCATGTATGAAAGAAGCAGGCCTTGAATTCCAGCCAGATCACGCATTCATTCTCTACAGTGTTGAACAGACGCCTATTTTGTTTTGGTTTGTTTTTTGTTTTTTTTTAATAACTTTAGACATCTTTTGAAATTTTCTGATGATCAAATGTTGGTCCAAGAAGCCTGCATGATAGACCAAAAGTGCAGGAGTGCTCATAATGCCAACCCCAACTTGTAACTAAACTGTTCAAACTGGACAGGGCCACGTGGATGTCACTACTGTGCACATCTGCACTGCACTGGTTAGAATGGTGTGGCAGACCTGTCTCTCAAGGAGTGGGACACTGGCTCTTCTGGGAAGCTGTCCTACATAACATAATTGTCCCCCATAGTCTCTCTGTGTTTGAGTTGAAGACCGACACAAACCGTAATCATCCGTCTGTCTTGCCTCTTCTTGCTTTATAAGTTTTCTCTGTTTAATGTTGATTTGTGTTGGGCAGTGTGGTGGCGCAGTGGTTAGTGCTACTCCCTCAACTCCAGACACACCTGGGTTCAATCCCAGTTCAGAGACTGTGCGAGTTGCCAAGTCAGGTTAACCAGCCTTGAGCGACTGAGTCTAGTGATGGACTGCTGTCTTATCTATGGCCCATAAACCTGAGCTGGTTAATGAGTTTGAAAGATGGATGGCTGCTTTATGTTTAATTAGGCAATCAAGAAATGATGAAGGCCTATCAAAGGCTGCACTGTCACTTGGTGGACTGGTGGCTTCTCACCATTTCGAGAAAACCTCTGCCACTCTGAAGGCTGATCAACAGCCTAACATGCAAATGGAATGTGGCAAGCCGGGATGATAAAAAAGGACACCGTTATCATCATAAATCCTCATAGTAATGCAGCCGTGCCCCTCATGCTGATTAAACTGCTTTGTCGTGAATGGCCTACATGCAAGGGTGCCTCCCCAGCACTCAACGCCTTTGTGTTCTTCACGGCGCCTCTTCTGCTCCAGTGATTCCCCCATTATTATAAAATGATGGAGCATGAAGCGGCTCGAGTGAAGGGGATTTGTGTTCAACGGCAGGCTCAAGTGACCATCGAGCGAGGTCCGCCCATGCCCAGTGGTCAGTCATGTATTATATATACAGTGTAAATATATTTATATAATACTCCCAAGCACATATCATATCATTGTATGCTGCGTATGCTTTCATTGATTTTTGAATTGTATTGTTAGCTGTTGTGAGGAGACATGTAAGTAGGTCTGAGGACAACTGGTGAGAAAAATGACTTGGAAAAGCACCCTGATGGGCCTCATGGACAGATGGGGTCCAAGATGGTGACAGAAAATGTGGCCCAGTCAGCCTGCCCCACTTACTTTAAGAGTTTGGCATGAAGGTTCAAAGTGTAGCACACGTTGAGGTGCGGCCTGCTGTCTGTGTGGAGCGCTACTTGCCCTACTGGTGTCTTGGATATCTCCTTCAATATGAAGACTGTCATCGAGTCACATTTCACTCCAGTGCTGGATAACACACTTGTGTAACACTCGTGTCAAGAGCGCCGTGCTCTTGGGCTGTCAGCTTATTCACATTTGGTTTTACACAGATGACAGACATGAAAGGCACTATATAATGATATATACCCCATTTAACAGGTGAAAGTCGAGGCGAGCACAATGGCGTCGCGTGCACAGCAGCCGAGGTCCGTCTTGGTGGACGGTAATCTGTCAGGTGACACCTACTTCTGATCACCGTTGTCTTTATATGTCATCTGATTTGAAGGGGTGAGGTTAGCGGTCATCATAGGGGGGCACCAGCAGTTTGATCTTCCATGGTGGGCAGCGTAAAGTGACTTAGTGGCCATCTCTGTTTCTGCTTCCCCAACAAGGCACTCACCAGGCCCTTCTGTCTGACATCAGATATTTGAATTTTGATGCATTCCTCATCATGTGGCCATGTTGCATGCTGGTGCATTTCATTACATGCGACAATATGAATACTGCTATAGGGGTCACAGGGTCCTTATAGTTCAGATACCCAGAGTTAAGAGAGGCTGCTGCACCCCCTCATTTATGGACTTTTGTAAAACTAGCAGCGGGGAGGTTAGGATTGCCTCAGTAGAGGGTGCAGTTGACACAAACACTGGCTGTGTGTACAAAGGACCTGAAGGGTCACACTGCTGCCCACCTTGGGCACTCCTTTCACTGACTCTGGCATGAAGTCAGTTCATTCAGTATATATTCCCTTATAAAGAGCTTCACCATACACTGGTGTCTGTGCCATTCCACTTGGGTTCACCTTAGTGTTTTGGAATACAATAAGCAGCTCCAGCCCTGAGACCCCCAAAAGAGGTCACATGACCTTAGCTGAACTGTCAGATGGGTGGGGACTCTTGGGTCAAAAGGGCACCAGATCAGAACAGTCAGCGAGTGAATAGCCAGAAGGGCAGGAGTGGCCAAGCGTGAAGTGGACAGGCTGATTGGGGAACTGGACGAGCTGTCCGCCTCAATGACTTTCTTGGAAAAAGTAGGAGCTGAGGCTGGGGAAGGAGCAGCCATGGAATTTCCTCCAGCAGTGGGCTGGGGTCAAATTGTGGGAGTGAAAGATGAACCAGCTTTGGTATCACCAGGAGAAAGTCCTGTCAGCTGGCTGTGCGGTGCTGTTGTTGAGTTGATCTGCCGCTGGAAAAGACTTTGCTTGGGCCTCATTCACTTTAAAAGGCACTATATGGTTTAAATAGTGCATACTTAGATTGAAGAGAACTAATGGTTATGTGTGTACTGGGCAACAAGGGGAGCACCACCAACATTCTGTATGTCATGTCGGCTATGGATCAGCTGTGGATAAGGTTTTCTTCAAGGACATCTCTGTATTTGGCTGCATTCATCCTTCCATCAGTCCTGACCAGTCTCCCTGTCCCCATAGCGTGATGCTGCCACTACCAGACTTCACCATTGGGATGGTATTAGGTGGGTGATGAGCCGTGCCCAGTCTTTGCCAGGCATAGTGCTTGGAGTTCGGCCAAAGAGTTTAATTTTGGCCTCATCAGACCAGAGAATCTTCTTTGTAGGCTCTCAGAGTCCTTAAATTAAAGTTTGGGAAACTCAAGTGGGCTGCCCTATGTCTTCTACTCAAGAGTGACTTCTGTCCAGCCACTCAACCATAGACACCTGATTGATGCAATGCTGCTGAGATGGTCGTCCTTCCAACAGGTTCACCTATCTTAATGGAGGACTTCTGAATCTCTATTATAATGACCATTAGTTTCTTGGTCGCCTCTCCGCCCAAGGCCCTTCTTGCTCAGTTATTCACTTTGGCCAGATGGTCAACTCTAGGAAGAGTCCTGGTGGTTCCAAACTTCTTCGGTGTCATAGTTCTTGGCTCCTGGGGACACTCAAAGCTTTAGAAATGGTTTGATCCTTTTGCTCTGATCTCTGCCTCACCACGGTTTGATTGTTTGATTTTGGTCCTGATGTGAATTGTGAGACCTTCTAAACACAGCTAACCCTAAGCCTACCCCTAATCCTATACCCCATCAGCATACTTCATTTATGATTGGCCTTTGACATCCTCTCGAGACTCCCTGTTATCTTCGGGGGTCTGGTTGCACAGGCCCAGCAGGTGTTGATCCGGCACGGACGCGTCTGACGATGTGGGCGCCAGCTTGGAGTCACCTTCGCCTGCCATCGTTCGTCTCTCTCGCGTTCCCAGCCGCCTCGCGCTTGCTGATTGCGCCTTTAGTGTATTTTAGGCTCGGATAAAAAAAAAACGCAATTGCTTAAATGTGTTTAGACTGCCGCAAGTATAGTTAACAATTGGTTTTCTCAAGAGATCAATTACGTTCTGCAGATTGTGCTTTTGCCACACCGTGAAAGAAAAGCTGTTAAAAGGCGACTGTGAGCTTTTGTGCGTGGCCCCTAGGTGGCACTGTGTCCGTTTGGTAAAATCTCGAAGCCCGTCTGCCGGCCGTCAGAAGCGCAAGTTCCTCCGACAACCGGCACCACAAGCGGAAGGGGGGCCCGGGAGTGACAAGAGAGACGCCAGTTGACTCCCACGTCCCTAAACGGACAGCCAGTGGACGATGCGAGATGGACACGGACGGATGGACCGGACGTGATATAGACACTGATGGACTGCGGCACCTGAGTCAGGCGCATTCTGACAGGAGCAGAATTCAGCAATCCGTCAAAGAAAGTCGGCCCGTAAGCCTGTCACTTTACTAAGTAATAATTTCCATCTCCAATCCCATTTCTTTTCTGCTTCTGAAATCTCTGAGCCATCAGCAAGGAGGATAGTTCACTTGAAAACTAATTACATAAAATCAATATTTAATCACAGCCCGGCATCCTGATCCTGGAGGACAAAAAAAAATCCTTTTAAAAAAGAAGTCAGAGCGCTGCAATATACAAATGACCGATTTCTTGCCAGTGTTCACGTGCTCTGTGTGCCAGTGGCTGCGCGGGTGCCCCCGTGCCTCCCACCCTTGCCCATTTTCAGTAACCCACCCGTCGGCTTTTTTTTCCTAAGTAACATTCAAGTGGATGGTCGTCCACGGCGAAGTCCACCTACGCGCACGGGCACCTGGTGAAGTTTTGCGCCGCCGAACTTGCGAGAAATGCATCCTTGACGGAGCCGAGTTCAAGCGTAGGTCAATTGGTAAAATCTAAGAAGGGGATCAATAGCTGGACTTCTTGCAGCTTTAAAGCACGTTACTTGGATTATTCTTCAAGTATATTATTTTTCCCGATCGCACATACAAAGAACCAATCAGACTATATCATTTCAAAGACTCGTCTCTTTTACGCCTAATTGCAGGATAGATTTCATCCCCAGCGGAGATCAGAAAGGTCTAAACATTTTAACTAAGATTATTGGAATAAATATTTCATAAAGACGAGAGCACATATTAAATTACACCTATTGATTTAGGAAGCAGGGCGCAGTTGCACTTCATAATTGGTGCGTTAAGGAGGCGCTGGCTGAGCGGGTTTCACGCGGAAACGAGGCGGAGATAACGGGGGCTTCTTTTTGTGCCCCGTCCTCATGGTTTTCTAGTTCTTGGGGTGACCACTCACGTGCTTTGGGCCACTCACGCGGCGATGGATTCCCGGCCGGCAGGCGGCGCCCTCGTCACAGTCGCGCTCGCTTTTGCGCGAGAGCGATCGATCAGTCGGGCAGGCGACACCCAAAGAGACCCCCTCGCAGAGTAAACACAATTATGTAAATTAGGCCATTAGAGGAAAAAAAGAGAGGCGCTAATCTATTTTCAAAAGCGAGCCGGTCTGGCGCTGTAAGGAAGTCAAGTGTGAAAGCAAGCAGGGATTAGCGCAGTTTGGCATCCCGGGAAGAGCAAGCCGTCATTTGGTTTATCTAAGTGGGCATGTTTATTTTGGATAATCCTAATGCGAAGATCTTGAATGAATTCAGCGCGAACATGAGCGGTCAAACGTGGTCACTGGCCAAGAAGAGCTCTTCTCGGCGACAGTGGCGCGCGCGATCGAGCCACCTTAAGAGCTGGTCCCGCCTCCGGAGGCGAATGCATATCTCTGATTGGTGAGAATCTAATGGCTGAAATTGATTGCCGAAATGCAAAACTTGTTGCTGATCTCAGAGAGAGAGAGAGAGAGAGCGCGAGTGAGCGAGGCCCCCCGAGCTCACACACTCCATTCCTCCTCAGAAAGAGTCAAGAGGGGGAAAGAGCAAACGGAAGAGAAGCGCGGAATACGAGAGTGCTGCCTGAACGCGTGATGTGAGCCAGTGTCGCTCCGGAATGGCCATCTAAGTCGTCTGTCCCTCCGCTGGCGTTTCACAGGGGCTTTTCTGTTTCTTTTGTTCTATTTTCTTTTCTTTTTTGGTGGTGATTACTGGATCAACAGAAGCAGAGCCGATACCATAGACTACAGCATAGCATTGCACGCATGAGCTGGACGATGGACACCTCGAGCACCGCGTTCACATAAGAGCAGAAGCGCTGATCTCACCGCTCATTCGGAATACTAAAGTTGATTTTTTGACCTTCTGGGCATTTGGGCATCCAGCAGGCACAAGGGAAGCTACTCGGGACAATTTTGCAGAGAGCGCGTGACAGCACGGAGCCCCTCAACTTTACCGAGCTCGGCTCCGCATCGGACCGCGGCGACTCCTTCACTTTCCATATGGGAATTTAAAACTGGCCTCGGATATCTGAGCTCCTCGATCTGCAGCTTTGTGCTTTTTTTTTTTTTGCTTTTTTTTTCCTTGTGGCATTCTCTGGGATTTGCACCTCTTACGGACCCTCAACTCATCCCCATCGGACGAACCCTTTACCCCGGGCTGGCAACTTTTAAATCCGGCGCCGCACTATGTGAGCGGCATGGTGAGTCGGCTACAAGAGTTTTGCGTGTGGGATTTTTAAGGGCGCATTTCGGGACACACGGACAGGACAGGACAGAACGAGTGCCGGCGGCTGTCATGCGGTGTTGATGGTGGCCGAGGATGTTTGGGCTGGAGCAGTTTGAGCCTCAGATCGGCAGCCGGAACGTCGCACAGGGGGAACGCAGCTTTAGCCAGCCAGGACTGAACATGAGCGCTCACTACAAGAGCCCGGCTTTCCACCCCGCCGGCCCTTCCGTGGCAGCCGTGGAGGCGGGCATGGGCGGCCTGAACGAGCCCCCGATGTTGGGACTCGGCATGAACCTCAACGGAGATCAGTACTCCTTTCACGCCCGGGGCCACTCGGACATGCACACTGGTGGACTACAGCAGCCCCCGCCGCCGCAGCAGCAGCCGCCGCCAATGCACGGCTTCTTCAACGGTCAGCAGCCTCACCACGGGCATCAGCACGGCCACCACCCGCATGCCCACCAGCACCACCCGCACTTCGGCGGCTCCTTCAACGGCGCCGATTCCGGGGGCACGTCCTGCCTGCACGGGGGTCGCCTGATGGGCTACAATAACGGAGGCCTGGGGCCCCAGCAGAACTTTGCAGAAGGCTTTGAGCCCATGGCTGACAACCCAGGGGCTGGTGAAGGCTTTGGGCAGCCTAGGCCTAACAACATGTCCGAGTTCCAGCATCACAACCCCCAAGCCAGCGGGCACAGTGTGCCGGCTCCGTGCCTCCCACTGGACCAGTCGCCAAACCGGGCCGCCTCCTTCCACGGGCTTCCTTCTAATTCGTCCTCGGAGGCCCATGGCCTGGAACAGAGGAGGATGCCAGCCCAAGCTGGCGTGGACTCGTTGGAATACAGTTACCCTGCTGACAACCCCTCTGGGCATTTTGACATGCCCGTGTTTTCCCCGTCAGATTCGGATACCCAGCTCCCTCACTATGGTGCCGGCAGGCAGGTGCCTAGCAACTTTTCTGGCAGCCCGGTTATGCCAAGGGCCCCGGGCATGGCAGGCATCTCTAAAGTCCACACTCCGCAGCACGGCATGTTCTTCGAACGGTATGGAAACGGCAGAAAGATGTCTGTCGGCATGGAGCCCGGCGTCAACAGTAGGCACCCATTAATGCAGCAGCAGCAGCCACCGCCGCCGCCGCCGCCTCAGCAGGCCAGCCTCCTTGCCAGACAAAACTCCTGCCCGCCGGCCATCCCCAGACAGCCCCAAGTGGAGCCCGCTGCTGCCAACCCAAACCTGCAGGAGAACGGGGTGATCATGCCAGGTCAGCACAATCAGTTTGAGTACCCCATTCACAGACTGGAGAACAGAAGCATGCACCCCTACAGTGACCCCATGTTCAATATGCAGCAGCAACAGCAGCAGCCGCCACCGCCGTCCCCTCAGCAGCCCCCCAACCAGAGACTGCAACACTTTGATGGCCCTTATTTGAATATGGCCAAGAGGCCGCGCTTTGACTTTCCAAGCAACCACAATGCTGACAATTGTTCTACCTGGAATAACATGCACAACCCGGCGGGCATGGAAAATCACTTGTCTCCGTCTGCATACTCGGGGCTTCCAGGAGAGTTCACCCCCCCTGTGCCGGAGAGTTTCTCACAAGGTCCCCCTCTGCAGCACACCGGCTCCGAGCAGCAGTCTTTGCAGCAACGCCAAAACGCGGCCATGATGATTAAACAAATGGCTTCAAGGAATCAACAGCAAAGAATGAGGCAGCCCAGTCTCCAGCAGCTGGGTCACCATGGCGATGTCACTCAAAGCAGCATGGTGCACGGAGGCCAAGTGGGCAGCCTGCCTCAGCCAAACTTCGACAGGGAAGGCGGGGGAAGGATGGCCGCTTTTGACTCCCAGAACCCTCACATGCCCCCAGAGAACACCTGGTTCCCAGGCCCACACCCTCCGGGGGAGATGCTGCCACGCCGGATGGGCAGCTCTGGCGTGCCGGGGGAGGCGAGCCCGCACGAGATGGGCATACAGCAGAATGGCTCCAATATGCTCTTCCGCTCTGCCGTGAACGGGATGGGCATGCAGGAGCCGATGAGGATGCCGGGGGACGGACACGTTCAAGGCCTGCACTCTCCGGGCATGCACTCGCAGTTTGGGCCCAACATGGGTGGCCTTTCGCAGATGCAGTCTCCGGGGACGGGGGTAGGACTGCCAGGTGCGGCCTCGGACCGCAGGCCGTCCGACTTCCCCGCACCGCCCGCGGGCTTCTCCTTCGGAGGGGCGAACCGGCCGGCGGCAGCACCCCACAGCAACCCGTCCGGGGTGAGCGCCTCTCCGGGCAACTACCCTCCGCAGTCGGACTTTCAGCCAGGGCAGCGCCCCTCTGTCAGCAAGCTGGGCGCCCTCTCACTGGGCTCCTTCAGCAAGACCACCGCCAAGGACAATGTGTTTGGGCAAAGTTGCCTGGCCGCCCTTTCCACCGCTTGCCAAAATATGATTGCCAGCCTAGGAGCCCCAAACCTCAACGTTACGTTCAACAAGAAAAGCCAAAATGAGGGCAAGCGAAAACTGAGTCAGACGGAGCCGGACGGGAGCAGTGCCAGTGCACCAGGGGGTGCTAATGGTGGCGCAGGGCCCGAGTATTTCCAGCCCAGCGCGCCCCCAAACAGCCAGATGGCAGGTACTGGTAGCGGCGCTAAGCCAGCCGGTCCGGGTGGTCCAAGTCAGCCTGCCCCCGGGGAAGCCAACCTCTCCCCAAACTACACTATGGATGCTGCTACGGGGAATGATGGGAAGCCCCCCACGGGGAGCGGGCGAGGCAGGGGGCGGAGAAAAAGGGACAGCGGCCATGTGAGCCCCGGAATTTTTTTTGACAAATTTTCTGCGGATAGTGGGAACCCGGGAGTGAGTCCCGGTCAGCAGGGCCCATCGGCGAGCGTGGGGGAACGGGGCCGGAGCACCCCCCACGACAAGCCCCTGACATCCCCCTCGTGGGGCAAAGGAAGCGACCTGTTGATGGGTGACCAGCAGGACCTCATGTCCTCTTTGGACAGTGGCATCCAGAGCGTGACGAAATCGGACACGAGCTCGCCTCATGTGGACTTCCCGGATGACGTGAGCACCCATTATGGAAACGAGGACGAGGTGTCTTCAAGTTCGGACAATGTCACGTCTAAGCCGAGCAGGAGCCCCCTGGTCACCGGCTCCCCAAAGATGCAGAGGGGGGACCACGGACTAATCGGCGGACAAAAACCCATGGGGCTTGGCATGCTCAATAACTCTACCTCTACGGCGGACAGCTATGGCCTCAGCAGCACTGGGGCCGGCCATCCGGGCACACCGGGCATGGAGCAAGTCCGTACCCCATCAAGCACATCAACACAGGACGAGATTCACCCGCTGGAGATCCTCCAAGCACAGATTCAACTTCAGAGGCAGCAATTTAGCATATCGGAGGACCAGCCGCTCGCCATGAAAAACAAGAAGGCCGAATGTCCTGCTCAGAATGGCGACAACGAGCTGGGCAACTGTGGCACGGATGGCGGCAAAAATGCCATGAGCACCATCGACCTCGACTCTCTGATGGCAGAGCAACACGCTACCTGGTATATACCCAACGATAAGGCACTGATGGAAGGCCAAGAGGAGGAGAAGGCCATGGCACCATGGGAAAAGACCAAGCCTCCGAATAACAGCAAAGAAGGTAACTCGGGTGGGCATTACATGGGCATAGTAAGCAGGGCTAGTGACACTATGGACACAGGCCAAAGGAGCCAGCTTAAAGGTGCTGTCAGGGCACGCTTGAGCAGTCCCTCTGGGTGCAGTGTCACCTTCTCCAGAAAGGTGACAGGGAGCTAATGGAGCAATCAGAGGGGCATGAAGGCCTTGCAGGCTGCCTTTGGCAAGAGTGGCGTTAGATGCCATCTGTATGGCACCCTGTATGTCCCCAGGTGCCATGTGCTTCTTTCAGAAGTTCAATGAGAATGGCTGTGCACATGAGAGAAGTGGGGGAGTGAACACCATAATTGGTATGTGGGTACCTGTAAGAGTTTTTGAGTGTGTGATGGGGTGTGCTAGACTGTATGGACAAGTGGAAAGGACAGTGTGTGTGTGTGTGTGTTTCGTGTCATGTGCCAGAGAGAGTGAGTCCAAAGATTTACAGAAGCACAACAATGGTGGGCTGACTGCACATCTGCCTTTGGCTGTTCATAGTACACTTAATATACAGACACATACAGAATACACGAGCGTGCTGGAGGTTCACACCTGTGCCCATACGTGTGGGTTTGTCTCTCATTGTTTATGGCGCTTGGAAAGGTAAACTGAACTCTGTGGTTTACTGTACATTGAGAATGATATCTGATTCATATACAGTGTACAGATGGGGGTGCGCATAGACTTGATAGATGGGTGCGCATCTTTATAATACAGAAAAGGTGTGTGTATTATATAATATAGATATATGTATATACTGTAATATATATATATATATATATAATATGTATATATATGTGTACTGTACATATGTATGTAGATATTTCTAGATAATGATAAATATGAGTGAAATAAAATGTATGTGTGAATATATATACAGTATATATATATATAATATATATATATATATAACATATATAGTGTATATATATATATATAATGTATATGTAATGTAGATTTTTAGATAGATAAGTATGTCTGTGTGTGAATATTCCATATGTAATAATATGAAGTACACATGTTAAACTGCGTGTGTGTATATATACATATATATATATATATATATATATATATATATATATATATATATATATATATATATATACTGTATGTATGTATGTGTATATATATATATATATATAATATTTTTTTATTTTTTTTTTATATTAAATATTTCTGCAGCTCTGTCAAGAGGTCAGAGGCGACCATTTATATGCAGCATGTTTTCTGTGTGTGTATGCATGCAGTGGACACGACACAGGAATAAGCATATTTGCAGTGTATGATAACTGTACATATACAATGTGTAACGCTGGTGTTTGTGTAATTGTTGTAGTCATATTTCACATCTCTACGTGTATTTGCTTTCTTCAGTCCGCCCCCTGTACAGTGCCGCTCTGCAGATCGCGCTCCGATCCCTCCTTGTATGCCAGTCTAATATTCGCTCTTTGTGTTTCTCCCCTTCCCTCCGATGCACTCCTCTATCGGCACATCCTCACTTGCTTATATTTTACCCTAATTTTGCGGGGCTCCTGTGTTTTTCTCGGCTGTTATTTGCCGGCCCCTTCGGCCCGTGCGTGTTCTTTTCCCTGCGATCGCGCACACAGACACGCGGCGGGTCCTCCATTCCCAGTCGGCTGGAACCCCGGCGTCTCTCCGGCGCAGTCGCTCGTGTTTTGCCAAAGTGATTTCTTCAGGTTTTCGTGTTTTTTTCCCCCGATAGTTTGCCAGTGGACGTGTAACTCGATCCAAAACGCCGTTCCGTTTGCTGCAGACAAGAGGGCTGTGTAATCGGCAGGAGGTGATCGGGGGGCTTATCAGAGGGTCCGAGAGGCTAATCATTGTTTAGAGCGCTGGTGGGAAACAAACACGCGGTGAAGTCGGCGGGGAGAGGGAAGTGGGGGCTGAAACATTTTACCATTTTGACTCCTTAACTTCTCTTCCCTTGTGCCCAGTGTCACACAGACCCGTAATGAGTGACAAGGGGTCACAGGCGGCCATGCGCGTTTTTTTAAGTAAAAACTAAGTAAATAGGAGGGGGTCGTAAGGAGGGACACCTAAAACAAGAAGTGTGAGCTGACCAGAGCCGACGGAGCTTCTTCTTTGTCTTTTATTTTACAAAAAAAAAACATTGTTTTTGTTCTTTATTATTATTATTATTCGTACATATATTTGTTTCTACTACCATTATTGTCATTCCTTTTATTGTTCTTATTATAATTGTTACTTTTGTTATCATTATTATTATTATTATTCCCGTAGTTTTTGCTGATTTTACGATTGTTGTTGTTACCATTATTATTATGGCCCATTTTTCAGTTATTATTATTATTATTATTATGGTGAAGGTGGTGTGACGGCTCCCGTTTTGACGTTTTGCGGCCCGTTTCTGTGCTGCTCTTTTCTCTTTGCTTTGTTATTTTGCTGATTTTATTGCTCATTTTTTCTCTTTGCATTGTACTCGCCCTCTTTTATTTAAGTGCTTGCTCTTTTTATGACAGACTTAATTATATTTTCTTTTTTTCCCCGTATTTCTCTCGACTCACAAAGTCCCGTGTATTTCGGGTTTAGACCGCCCGACCGGAGTGCTGGTCGTGTCCACGCCGCCGCCGCAGTATTTCATTTTAGTATTTTTGACATTTTTTATTTAATAATAATACATTTTATATATACAGCGCCTTCATTTTGTTTTCTGGCCAGACCCGGGCGGCCGGCCGGCCATGTTCCACGTGCCCGTTCTTCCGATTATACCATACCCCCAATTCTGTCCGGTCCTGCGGGCCTGGCACGGATCGTGAGATGGCCGAGGGTGAAGTTCATGTCGGGACGGTGCCTGGCGGTCTTCCTCGAACTTGTGTCTCTTAAGCCAAATTCGCAGGGAGTCCCAACAGGACAAGTCGCCCGTCCGTCCGGCCGGCTGGCATTAGTGGTAAACAATCGTGTAAATTACCTGAACATAATGGGATTAAAGTGCTAAGCAGGCTTAGCGAGGACGACTCTTTGGGGCGTTTTGTTCACTGAGGAAATTCCAATACGTGTGTTAGCGCGACGAAGAAGAAGAGGAAGATGAAGAGGAGGACGGGTGGGACCGACAAGCCTGCCAGGCGCGCACCTCTTGCGGTTGCTCTGAGGAGATCGAAGGGTGGGTTTGGGGGGTGCGCGCCTCATTTGCCGTGCACGCTTTGGTGGGCTCCAAAGCCGCCTGTCGGAGCGCCTAGGTAGCCCTTTGTTCTGCTCTGGGCTCGGGGAGGGGGGCGGCGGCGGTGGCCCGAGTGTTTAACATGCAGAGCGGGCCGCGGGGGCGCATCAGTATTCCCGGCGCCTTGTCTGCTGCAAGGACACAAATTGGTTTGTTCGGGCCTTTCTCCATTTTCAAATGGGAGTCGCGCTCGAGCATCTTTCGTGGCCCGCACTGCCCGGGCCGGCCTGCAGCCCCCTGGACGTACACAATCCCGTACGCCCCCTATAGCCCCCCCCCCAGCTCCGGCCGCACACAATCCCGTCCTTATTCTTGCCTCGCAGACGCAGCCGGCCGATCGATAGCTAGTTAGCACAAATCACAGGCGCTGTCAGGCCGGCCTCTAAGTGCTGCCGACAGCGGAGAACGGCAACGGGGGGGGGGGGGGCACATGGGGGCAGGGATGGCTGGAACGGGCGTGGGGTGGTCCGCTTGACAGCCTCCTACACGCAGGTCACCTTATTGGGGTCATCATGCGAACTATAAAGCGCCATGCACCAGCTCGCAAGTAACGGCGCAGACATCGTGACTACAATGACCAAGAGTGGACAGCAGAGTCGGGCACCGAGGGGCTTGAAACCGCGGCCCATCTCGTGTATCTCACTCGCAGTGTACGGGGTGGGCAACGCCTGCAAGGACCTGAAATGGAGGAATGAAGGCACGAAAATGGACAAGTCGGAGTGAGTGAATAACAAACCCCCGGACACCCTTCACATTAAAACACGAGGCGCAGAACAAGGGAATGGAAGTCACACAATCGATATTTGAGACTGGCAGTCGCTGACCTGCCTGCGGCGCTCATGGTCGAGTGGCGAGTACCCAGGTGTGAATCAAAGCAGCCCCCGCGGCTCTTTGCTGCCCCCATTGTTCAAACTGTACAGTAAGGCGTCCCGTCCGGGCGAGAGAATGACGAATATTACGGAAAGGCCGAGCGGATGGGCCTGCACGGGCTCTCCGGATTTAACGGGCACTCGGCGAGGACGCGCAGCATCTCCGGGTGGTCTGTGGCCGCCTGCGACTGGGGGTCCGGGACAAAGCAGGGGGTGCGGGTTTAAGACGAATTAAAAAAAAAAACAACTCAAAGCAGGAGAGGAGCAAACAGGAATAGAGGAATAGCGACCGAGAGAAAGATGGCGTCGGTACGTGCGAGTATATATGTGCGCATACAGAGGGAAACATTACTGTGTGTGGATATATCCTGTAAAACAGAGGAATAGTAATTCTGTACATATATACAGTAATTATACAGAAATAGTAATGTGTGTGTGTGTGTATAGACAAACTGTAAATATATAGATATGTGTACTGACTATATGCATGTGTATTTATATACGTGCATATTTGAAATAAAACATACACAGATGTATAAAGAATTATACTGGTATATGTGTGCCTATGTACACAAAATTTGTTACATGCATATATTAGTTATACACTGAAGCGATATATAAACATATCATGTAAAACATACAGTGTATATACACACACATACATATAGGCAAAGAAATTCTATATATTTATATACACTGTATTTAAGTATACAGTTAAATGTATTTCTAAGTATACATATGCATACTTAGAAATCTAGATTTGTGTGTGTATGTTCTACACATATAATAATGTAATATACCATATGTGTGTGTATATAAATATTACACAATTATTTGTGTACAATGCATATGTCGTGCGTGTATACTTTGTACACATATATACATATTACACTTGTGTGTATATATATATATATATATAAATTATAATAAGTCTATATTTGTATTGTGTGTAGTTTGCATCCTCTATACACACAGGCCCACACCTCCTGATATGCACATATATTTTTATATATATAATTAATTCCATATATCTATGCACACCACTTTAAATCTTTTTCCATATGTGCAGGTTTTGCACCCCCGCTAAGGTTCAGAGTCCCCGTTTATTTCGTTTTATTTCTCTTTCAGTCGACTCTGCGCAGTTCGGTTTTGCTGATGTCCAATCAGCCCGTGTTTGCGTTTCGGTTAGAATTAAAAAAATAATAAAATAAAAGAAGAAGCCGAGCCGAGCCGAGCATCCCCCCCCCCCCCCCCCCCCCCCCCCCCCCGTCTCTCAGACGATCCCGCCGTGCCTTCCTCCGGCCTTGCAAGCCGCCACTGGCCCCGCAGTCCCTCGCCGCGAATTCCGCGCATTGCTGAGGCCCGCGAGTGGCGCTGAAATGTAAACACCTGCATGCCACGCTTCACTTCCCGGGGGTTTGGGGTTGCTGGGGGAGGGGGCAGTGCCCGCGGCCGGAAGGCGCGGCTCTAACGGTGCCAGGTGCGCGGCACGCAGGCAGAGCGGAAGAAGGGAGCGGGGGCCACGGCGCACCTCCACACGCACCTGAGGAGAGCAGACGGCCGCCTCGGGCAGCACAGGTCACTGCTGTGGCTACGGCTCTGGGTGCGCAGGTGCGCCATCGCGGTGACGGAATGAAACTCAACACCTCCCAGGTGTCGGCGCGCTCTTTTTGTTTTCGTTTTTTTCTTTCTTTAGTTTTTGCAGGTACAGGATGTGACTTCCGATGAGTAACGTTTTATTTATGGAATGCATCCTGATTGCACGTCTACTTGTCAAATCGTCAACCTGAAAGACAACCTGTCAGCAAAGACAAGCAAAGGAGCGCGCACACACACACACACACACACCTGACGGGGCTGTTTTATAGCGCCTTCTACTCGAGTGGCACGAGACTCACGAGACCTCGTCGGGAAATACGCCTGAGTCGTCCATGTCGGGGTCTCCTCCGCCCTGTTACACCTCCTGTCGCTTCATGGAGCAGCCCATTTTATTTTATTTTATTTGACTTTGCCTTGTTTTATCTTGCTTTACTCTATTTAATTAAATTTTATCCACTGACGCGGGTTTTTGTCAAAATTGCGAATCAAATAAATGACCGCTAAAGCGACCTCCTTCTACCTGCCGCTTCTCGTCACGTCCCTTCCCAAATTTTCAGCCTCGGCCGTCCTCTGCTATCTCCTTTTCCCCTCTCAGGTCGAGCGCAGCTTCGTGTCCAAAACCGGCTCACTTTCAACGTCTGGCATGGCAAGGACACCAAAAAAGGAGAGGAGCGCGATTTGAATGGAAAAATGGGGGATTCAGCCTCGGCGAGACCCTCCAGCGATCGGCCGGCTGTGTTTGCCTGCCGTCCGGTGAAAGTCAACTAAAGCGGAGCGCCGAGAGGACAGGGCGCTAAAACTGACACCGTGCGGGACTTTAAAGTCGCCTTAGCTCATTTATAACGCTAGTAATGACACAATAAAATACGGAGCGGAATAAGTGATGATAGTAACGAATAATAACGGAAAACAAACTGGACTGGAAGAAATCATAATAATAATAATAATAATAATAATAATACCATTGACATTCTCATACCCACTTAATCCAAGGCAGGGTCGTCGGTGTGTTGTCGCGCTTGTCCTCCTACTTGCCTGCAGTGCAGTGCCGCCCAGTCCAGGGCTTATACTTTTAGCTGGACCAGTGCTGCCAACTGGGCTCCGGCATCCCCCGTGTTTTATATTAAAAATCAAAATAGACAACAATAATACTGGTAATAATCACGATGCTCCCGCCATTAATATTATTACTTCAGTAGCAGCGCTATTGCGGCTAAGAAGAACAACGAGGAGAACAACCGTAATAATCCTCCCAATCACACTAGTCTACTAAAGTAGCACCAGTAACAATAATATTAATAATAACAACGAGAAGATAAGAAAACTACAAATCCTATTACACCACCAATAATATTAATCATCATCATAATCATCATACCGACTACAGTTTGAAATTGACTGAGAGGCTTTGCTTTTTTACTTGCTGTTCTTAGTGGTAATAATAACAAAAGGTGTTGTTATTAATAATAATAATAATTAATAATGCTACCATGTACAGCCATGATGTCAACAGATGTTTATTATTATTATTATGACTGCTACTTTAAACTGTAGCATTATTTTTATTATTAAGAACATTCTGAAAACAACCCAATCCAGTTCAGAAGCTCAGTTCTGTTATTTTTATGATTATATGTAATATTAGTACACTGGGGTGATGATGATGATGGTGGTGGTGATGATTCTAGCAGCCTGCTCTTCTACAATTGTAACTGCACTCCTCACCCAATCCATTTCAGACTTCCAGTACCATTATTATTATTATTATTTATTTAATCATTAATAGTATTAGAATGAATTGTATTAGTAGTACTGGGATTATTATTATTATTATTATTGTTATTGTGCTCTTCTTCAATTCTAACTGCCCCTCACATGAGTATCTGCAATTCAGACTCCCGTGATATTATTCAGATTTTTATTTTATTATTATGATGATGATGATGATTACTATGACAGGAACATTTTATTCTGCTCCTACACCGCCATTGCCTTTATTTTTGGTGTGATGATGATGATGATGATGATTCTTCTGATTTCTTCACCCCTCTGTAAGCTCCGATCCCCCACCCCACCGTCTTTCATGCCCGTCTTTCAGCTCCTTCTCCATGTCCTAAGCCCTGTTTTTCCTCTTTGTGTGCCCTGGTGCCGAGCAGTGATGGTATCTCTGGTGGGCCACTGCCCTGCTTCACGTGTCACCTCCGATGATGGACACTGTCCCTTCTGTCCCCTGATGCACGTCCTGCGTGTCAATTTCCTTCCTTTAAACAATGCAGAGTATGTAAGATGGCGCTGGCTTTGTTAAGTCGTCATTGCTGATGGCCTGCCATGTTGAATTCTCGATGTCCTCCGTGCTCGCTTGTCGTCTTCTGTGGGGGCTGTGATGACCGCAGGCTGGTCCGGCTTTATTCTGTGCCAGATGCGTGTCCCTCTGCTTTTCATGATCCCCATTTAGGGCTCGGCTGAGCCAAAGTGCAGGTGGGTGCTGTGGGCCAGTTGGATTAAATGTGGCCTTGGCATCTCAGGCTTGGCTGGCGTTGTCCCTGTCTGTGTGGATTTTGGATGTCCTCCCCATCTCCTGGACCCTAAAGCTATGACGCCGAATGTGTGCCCTGCAGTGGACTGGCATCTCATCCAGGGGGTTGTTGTTTCCCACTCTGGATTGGAGTGCCCCTTCATGCTGCAGAGGTGAGGACTGGTGGTTTGTTTTGGATGGCTTGACGCTCCTGTGATCCTGACAGGTGGCAGTGCCCACTGGCATGTATCAGGTCATTGGTGTGCCTTCCTCTGTTTTTTTTGTTTATTTTTTTTTTGCCAGTGTCAAAAGCCAAATAATTGAAACTAAATTTGTAATTTAATCAAATTTGAATGAGGACCCCAATCCCTGCGTGTCCCCACCTGCCGCGGTCCTGCCCGCTGCTGCCCGTGCTTCATGTTGTCACTTCAGCCAGTTAATTTGTCCTGTCAGCTTTGTTCACACCTACAAACAAACACGCGGCACACCGGTGGGCAGACTGGCCGCCTTAGGCACCCTCCACACTCCCCCAACGGTGACCCATGACTGTCCACCCACCTGTCACACCCTCTCCGTGTCCCTCCTTTGGAGGTCCTCAGTGTTGGCTTCTGGGACCTGAGGATGCTCTCCAGCGCCCCTCGTGGTCCATCAAATGGTCATGTTATGTGGGCAGACATTTGGGAGACGGCGGGCAGGAGGAGACAGAAAGGAGCCAGAATAAGTGTCGCCACGCAGTCGACGGGACTGTGCAGAGCCAGCGGGCACTTGGGGGTCAGCGCTGACCTGTGACGTGACCCTCGGACAGCAAATGACTGTACTGACCGTTAGAAAGGCACTATATAAAGTAAAAGTGAACTACACGCTGGAGTGTTTAAAGGAAAAAAAATGAAGGTGGCAGAACGGCAAGAGGGGAGCCACGGTGTGTGCCCAGTAGGAGTCAGGCCAAGCCCACTGGTGTAGAGATGTAACTGGCGAGAGTGGCGCAGTGGGTGACCCACCTCCTGAGGTGATTGTGTGCTTTGATGACCTGTCGTGAGGTGACGCCCACTGCGACTGTCCTGAACTTTTTGACCCCTCGTCATTTGGAGGTGGATGAGCCCCCCCCCCCCCATTGTGCACTCCCTGTGAAGTGAGTGAGGTGGGCAATGATAGACCCCTGTGAGTTTGCTGCTGGGACTCTGAACTGCTCAGGCTGGTTAGGAACACGATGGCTGGCAGTGGCTGGACCCATGACAAAGTGCCATCTTTGACATTCACTGGCAGCTGCTGCTGCTCCTGATGCTGGCACTCCACCTGGCTGGCCCACCCTTAGTTTAGGTCCGAGGGGCTAAGCCACATAAAGGTGTGCAAACAGGTCAGAGTTAGAAATATCGAAAGCCAAACTGGTCAGGAAATAAGAGTAATGGGTATGAATAATGATCCTGTACTGGTGCAGCAGGCTGGCACCACTTTGTCGAAACGCTGGTAACTTCGAGGGGGGCTCACGTGGCGGGTGGGCAGCTCCTCTTTTTGATTTTCACCTCCACCTGGTCTTTACTTTTATTCATTTTGGGTGGTGTTGCAGCTTTGGCCATGGGCACTGATTTCAGCTGCCGCTGCCCCCGCCCAGCCCCCCACCTCCCCACCATGGTCACTGCGGGTTGCCAACGCTCAGCTCGTCCGCTTCCAGCTGTCAAGGAGTTGCCAGGAATGACAGGCGAGTCGCCGGAGCGTTGCAGTGCTGCTTATGAAAGCCCTGAGGAGACCCCCAGAGAGGCCGAGGTGCGCCTGCGCGATGGGGGCTGGGGGGGGTTTAGAGGCGCCGTCCAGGAACTGACATGTGACGCGTCTGACAAAGGCGCTACATGGGCTTAGACGGTACACATCAGTGCTGAATGGGGTCCAGTGGGTTCAAAGATTTGGCATCTGCTGCTAGTGGGGGTGCCAGCCTGGTCACCACACCTGTCGATGGAGAGTTCAGCTTCACCACGTTAAGGCACTATATACTGACTTGTGCCAGGGCACCAAGCGGGTCATTTTGTTTGTGCCACAAATGCGTGACCTGAATGAGGCCGATGCCCATTTATGCCATATGTCGGATGGAGTCGGGCGCTCTATGCCCTGTAGGCCATCCTGCAGAGTGCTGATGATTGAAATGGTTCATGTTGTCTCCTTTGTCATGGCCTGGCACTGTCTTTGCCAGGCTGCTTGGCAGGAGCGTCCAGGACGCCCATGCACCTGATCACTGTGAAGAGTTAACGAGTTGAGATTAAAACGCCTCGTTATGTCATCCCCAGGAGCGATGGCTGCACATGATTACGATTTATTAGGGCGGCCGTAAATCACGTTAAGCATTTTAATGTGTAAACGACGGCGCGCTTATGTTTAACATTCGCCGTGTCTGCCTTGGCGAGGAGCGCTGCGAAGCTGACACCTCACCCTCATGAGGCGCCTGTGGAGGGGGTGCCCACCTTGGCCATTCTGCGCCAACTCTCCAGACCTGGGAGAACAGGAGCATCGTGTTCTCCACTTTTTCACTGGTGACCTTCCATTGGTGCCATGGAATGCCACTCTGCTTCTTTGTGATGCTCTCACGATGCCCGAGGGTCTCCCCTTCATAGACTGAGGGCTATTGAGTGGGCCGCCTGACGGTGCTTTTGGGCCTCTCACCATAGATGTCTTGGCACACACAGAGTTGTGGACATTGGTGTGGGTGTCTCTAATGCCATCTACTATCTGCTTGGGGTGGGTGGCACTGGTGTCAGACTTCTGGGTCCCCAGATGCTGTGTGTAGTGTACCAGACTGCTGGGTGTCCCTGAAATTTGCCTTGGTGGCTGCGATTGCTGGGCTTAAGGGGAGCAGTAAGATCACCTGGCCTGGGCACTATGTTTGATATGTGCCATTTAATGCCCATTGGTTCTCTGGCACCATTTGTTTTTATTCTGAATAAGTTGGGACCCATTTCAAAAGCACAAAGGGGAAGGTGACATTTGATACGGGGACAGCCTTTGGAAGGTCTCCTGCACACCCTCATGGCATGCATGGCGCCTTGGGTAGAAAATGTCCAGAAATGGGGGCAGCCACGGTGAACTGGTGACACCAGGGGCACCTGACTTGTTTGATGGCCGCCAGCTATGTCAGTCCATTTAGAGCCCGGGCCCCTCGGAGCAGATGTCACTGTCTGAGACGACTGACAGTCGGGGGGCCGCACGCCACCCTCCCTCCCATTGGCCGCTGTTTCTTTCCTTCCTTTTTCCTGTGAGATCTTCCAGTTTCAGAGAAATGAATCTGGAGAGGCAGTGACTGCAAGTTGAGGCCAGCGGGGATGACGTCTGCCAAAGAATGGCACTGTGTGGTGACACGGGCATGGCACTGCGTGGTGTGGTGACACGGGCACGGCACTGAGTGTGTGTGTGGTTAGCGTATTCTTTTATCATTCTGTGTGCTGTCATTCATTTACTGACGTGTCAAGTTGTTAAATCAGACGGGCAGGTGGGCACAGGCCAGGCAGACGGACAGACAGACACAGAGCCGAGCTCAGGGACTGTAAAAGAGGCGGATTAATTAGATAAAGGAAAATAAATCAATAAATCAGAGCAGAGCAATGTCACTGTGTGTGTGACAGTGTGTGTGTGTAAGTGACTAAAGAGGAGCACACGTAGGACCCTGGCCGTGTGACCCGCTGTTGTAATATGTGTGTGTGTGTCACCTGGAGTGATAAATGTGTGTGTCTATATATCCAGCATGTCGGCATGTGACACCCGGACTGCTGCATGCATTTCTGCGTACACACGTTCACGTCGGATGTCCATACGTGTGCTGCTAGGCGTGTATGTCACCGATGACATATAATGCAGTGTGTGTGTGCGCGTCCGTGTCCACGTTTGTATGATAAGTAAGCTTCAGGGGTGGCCAGTCATAGCATCATACA
Organism: Erpetoichthys calabaricus; assembly: GCF_900747795.2. Taxonomy (NCBI): domain Eukaryota; kingdom Metazoa; phylum Chordata; class Cladistia; order Polypteriformes; family Polypteridae; genus Erpetoichthys; species Erpetoichthys calabaricus. The sequence continues at coordinate 627,864 of NC_041411.2, read as the reverse complement.
CACACATGGACGGCTGAGGCCAGCGCCAGGGACATCTCCAGACCCGCTAGACAGACACACACGCATCGGGGCCCCCGTTGACTGGCGTTTCTGAATGTCTGCACTGAGTGCCCGTCACGTCTCCTTGATGCCATTTGTCTTGTCTTTAGTGATTCTGTGAATTGACTTGCGGAGGAGAGCAGGGTGCCCAGGAGACGATTTGCCGTTCTGTTGCGTTAGCCCCCATGGCGTCCAGGCGAGTGCTCACTGACTTGTCGTCCCACCACCCAAAGATGTGCAGGTCAGGTTGACTGGCATCCCATTCAGGGGGGTCCAGACTGCTTGTTTGGAGTTGGGGAGCTCCGCCCCAGCCCTCCTTTGGCCTCTTTGAGCTCCACCCCCTAGCCACACCCTCTCCCATCACCTCTCTACAGCATGATTAAGCAACAATGTAGCAATGCCTTCTGGGAAAATGCAGGCAAAAGGAAGGATGATGGGTGGAGCCAAAACACTGAGGGGGGGGTTAGGGGCGGTGCTTCCACCAGGTGATAACACATAGTGGACAGGCTGAGGAATGAAAAGATCAGCCTTGAAGGGGGTGGCCATGCCCCCCAGGTTCTTGTCTGTCTCAGTGCCATGCACCTGCCAAGAAGCCACTTAAAGGGCATTAGGGGCGAGTTGGCACCACACTTCTACAGAAGTACAGCTGCTAGATGGGTCAGCGTCCAGCCCAGTCTACTGCAGTCACTCAGGGGCCTGGAGTGCTGCTAAACCCTAAAGTGGTCCATTGGAATATTCTAGAACACTCCTGGGGTCTCGGCCATGCAAGGCTCCCACACGAGTTACGTCATCCAATCGAGATGCCCACTCCCGATGTCCCTGGCTTCTCTTTTTAAGGCCAGACCTCGTGGACAGGTGCCAAACAAATGCAAGGACCTCGTCTTTCTCCACGTCGTCCATGTCAGCCTCAGAGCTTGGCGATGTTGCCACTGGCCCCTTGGACTGTCAGCTGATGCCATAAACCTAAAACGTCACCTGAGGTCCGCAACATAAAATGTGGCAGATTGTCAATGCTATCAGGTGATAGTCGGCGTCAGCGTTGGCCACCACTACTTTGGGCACGTGAGGGCAGAAGTCAGAGACTTGGCACTTGTCCCGTCATCTCACCCTACACCTGCAGTTCCACTGGCACACAAAGTACTGTGTTGAGGTCAAACATCAGCCATAGTGGAGTCCCGCGGTCACCAGACGGTGGCTGGCAGAGAGCTGTGTGCACCACATGACACATGAACACCAAGCCGTGCCACCCAGGTTGTACATGATGCATTTGGGAATGGGGCACTGGTGGGCGCCGGGCAGACTTGGCATGCTGGGTTTGTTTGTAGGGCTGGGCTGGTCGGTCGGAGGTCGAGTGGCCCCTCCAGGTGGACTCGTCCTGTGCAGCTCCCCATTTTCTAACCTCCTCTCTTTGTCTTCTTCTTCTTCTTCCTCTCATTTCACAGTCCCAGAGCACCAGAACAAAACGCCCGCCGCTGGCCAGAACGGCAGCCACCTGCAGTGCCTCTCGGTCCACTGTACGGACGACATCGGCGAGGCCAAGGCCAGGACGCCAGTGCCAACGTGGAGGTCGCTGCACTCGGACATCTCCAACCGGTTTGGGACCTTTGTGGCCGCGCTCACCTGATTGAATGAATCTCGTCTTTAAAAAAAAAAGGAAAAAAAAAGACGGCGAATGGAAAAGAGAGACGAGCGAGTGACAAGGGACGGGGGGCCGGCCGGCTCTGGCGTGGCGTGGCGTCTGGACCGGCCACCTCCACGGCCTTTTGTCATGTTCTTCTCTGATTTTACTTGGGCGGCGTGCGTCACCAGTGTTGGGGCTCCCCCTTACCGCCCGCCTCATCTGACGGACACGTGGCGCCTTCCTCCTGCTCATCGTGGAAGGAGCAGACCGCGCCACTCGACGTCGTCACCGAAGCCCCTTTTCTGTCTTTTGTCTTTGTGGGCCTTGTCTCATCGCATCGAGGAGGGTGGCGGGGGGTCCACGAGAGCTCAGGCCGGCGCCCTCCCCGCCCCCCAACGCTGGTGCCCACTACTGTCTCACCGACTCTTTTCTAAGAAGCGACAAACGACGATCTCGGTATTGCACATGTAAGATAAGAGAAACTTTGCTGTGTGTTAGGCAATCTTGTACTCTTTGAAGCCCCTTTTGTTGAACTTGCTTTGAAATGACGGGATGGAAGGCCGAGGGGGACGTCTGGCTGACCGCCATTCTTTTTTGTTTTCTTTTTTAAATAATCTGTAAAGTGCAGTCTTCTGTATTCATGCATATTGTATATATCTGTATATGTTTTATTGAGCAACTAAATAACAATAAATATGATGTCAATGGTGCCTGCCGCCCGCGTGGCTCACTGCCCCTAATGTAGCGCCTTGCAGGGGCCATCTGGGCTGAAGCTGGGCTCCTCTTAGGGTCAGATTTAGCACAACACCCCAGCTGGTCCCTGTTCCACAACGACGTGGCATTGAGTTTTGAGGTCCGACCGCCCACCGCACTGTTTGGGCACTCGTGTCTCTGCTGCTCTGTGCAAAGAAGATCTTTGTAACGTTTGGTGTGACGTTTACTCCTGAGCAGCCTCCATGTGTCCTCGTCTTCTCGTGGAAGAACGGCTCTGATTGCCTTCATCATTTCAAACATTTTGGTCAGATCAGCTCTTCAGACCTTCGTCGTCCTCCTCGTCCTTCTCATCTGGACTTCCTCTAGTGCTGCTCTGTCTGTTTTAAACATGGAGGCCAAAAGAGCGGACGGTGACGCCTCTGCAGTGCAGGGGTTAAGGTCTGACCTCCCAGGACTCGGGACTCCAGCGTCATTACCTCTTGGTCTCCGTCCAGTCCTTCAGGCCTTCCTCCTCGCTCGCTCTCCGTGGTCCTGAAGGAGCCCCCTCACTGGCCCTTCTCTGGTGCTGCTATGTCTTTAATGGAGCACCAAGCTGCACATGGCACGCCAGATGAGACCCCCCTGGACTTGTCATGCGTATGTTGGGGGCCACTGCACAGCCCAGCATCTCCATTTTGTTCAGCTCCTTCAGTCTTTCCTCCTCCTCCTCCTCCTCCTCCTCCTCCTCCATGGTGCTGAATCCTCCAAGCTGCTCTGCCCAGGACTCTCTCTGGTGCTGCGGTGTCTTTTTGGTAATCTGGAGAGCAAAGCCACCCTTCAGGTGGGGCCTCCTTTGACGTGAGCTCCACCCATCAGGGTGCCTGCTGTACCCCATACTCTTACTGACCCACTTCAATCATGCCACACGTGCACACACACCCAAAAACACGCACAGACATGTCATTCCATCTTCATAGACCCCTTCACGATCAGGGGCACTGCCAAGGACTAATACCTCACCTGCCCCATCCTCTTCACATTCCAGTGGGCAGTAAGTCGGGCACCAGCCCATCACCCTCTCCCACTTTTCGGCTCCTTTTCTCCTCCCACTTTGCTGTCCATTGGCATTGCCCAGTATTTCGGCCCAGTAGATCCAGGATTCTCCAGCAGTTTTTGAGCTGGCAGTTGGGGTCTTCATGATGGCCCATTCTGAGTTGGTTTAGGATTTCTTCGCCCACCAGTCCCAGTGCTCTTGTGCAAAGTTCTGCCTTTCATATTCATTTGTCTGTTTGGCCAAGTGTGCGCCACCCAAGCAATTGCTCAGTGAGTGGTAGACGTATCCTCAACGTAATTCCACACTGCCCAGTGCCCACTGCAGTGCCCCTGAAGATGAATTGTGTGGGCAGAGAAAATATGTGATGGGTTAATGGGTGTGGCCTAACCAGTACTGCCGCCTCTGTGCTGGTGACCGCTCCGATGCCACACCTGCCCGGCTGGTGACTCCTAGACTGAGCCAGAGTCATTGTGCCCTGGTGGCACTGTGTCTGCTCGTTTTGTCTCTCCAGCTACTGGAGCTGTCTCAGGTTGGTGAACGTGGCACTGAGCCTCTCATGCCAGCAGAGCCATCTAATAAAGTGACAAACAAACGTCATCTGTTTTCAATTTCCGACACAATCTGATTTTTATAGCGTCTTTCATTGTGAGCTCAGCACAGAATTAACGGAGTAGTGGCGCTGCCCAAACACTGCAATGGCTTTGGCATGCATGTGACCAACATGGCCAAGGTGGGCCTGCAGACGATGGAGGGGAAACAACTGGAAATGGGCAGTATCACCCTGTACAGGCATTCGTAGGGTTTGGGCAGCAGCGGGTAAGGGGATGGGCATCACCTACTGAGGCTTGGGCAGGAACCCGAGGGCAGTGCCCACTTGTGAAGGAGGCACTACTGATGGGGCTGGTGCTTGTTAGCATTGGCACAGAGTGCCAAATGGGGCTGATGTTGGGGCACATGCAGATCAGCCAGTGCCCTGGACCCTGGCTCTGCTCCAGACAGCACAAGGGGTCAAGGAGAACAAAGGTGGAGGTGCCAGTCAATCTAGTCGACCTTGCGAATGGCCGTGCCAGTCTCTGGAGTTCAGTTCTGTTGTCTTTGTGCTGCTGGGGTGCCCTGGCACATTACATTGATGCCCCACGTGCCAAGGCTGGAGCACTGATTAAACTCACAGGCCTCTGCCCGCTCCTTGGGCCGCATTTGTAGCTCTGCACGGCAATGAATTCAGTACAACGGGAAGCTGTCAGCTCACACGGCAATTAGTGCCAGTATCCTGCCCACACACTGGCAGCCTGGCTGTGGGCTTCACTCCGGCAGGACGCTAATAAACTCGACTCGCCGAGCTTCTATAAATAATAGAGCGTCAGAGCTCCTCGGTGGCTTTGTCAATAACTCAGCCAACGACACGCGCCCGCCGATGAAGCTCCTCGCGGCGCCCGGCTGCTGCTTGGTTACTCGGACAACGGGCCTGGGGGCATGAAGCCGGGTCCATCCTCGGCAAACTCGCTGGCGACCAGCGATGGTGGGCACGCTCCACAAAAACTCGGTGGCACACTGAGGCTTTAGAAGAACAAAATCAGGACCCCTGGGCAACTGTCACATTAGAGTTTGGGCCAGCGGAGGAGAACAGGCGCCTGCCAGGCCCTTCATGGCATGTTGATGCCTTTCACCTCAGCTGGCTGGGGCCACGATGGATGACATCATCAACGGTGAGTGAGCACAATGTGACCAACAGCAGAAAGTGCCACATGGCATCAGGATGGGTTGTGTGTTGGCCACCAGAGTGTAGCACGGGGCCCTCTACCACCCAGAGCGGTGCCAGCAAAGTGGAGGGGATTGGGACACAGTTCAGCATGTGGGCGCCACAGCCCGACCTGGAATCAGAACTCTGATACTGCAGTGGATCTGGCGGGTTCAATGAATGGTGGCTCTGAGTCGGGGACGGCACCTCCGCTCATCGGGCTGTGACAGAGCTGTCACCATCTGGGTTTAGACTTACAAAAGCAGCTCCATGCTGTTCTTCATCCCCGAGAAGGTCAGCATAGGACAGGAGCCATCTCTGCAATGGACACTGGGCCACAGGGGCCATACAGACGCATCCACTTGGGCCTCCTGCCTTCAGTAAATCCAACCTTCTACTATGCCCAAAGCGTATAGTGCCAGTCTTTGAAACCCCCTTGCCACCCACATGGGTTAACTTAGGCAGCAAGAACTCTGCCTTCTAGCAGTGCCAATCACTTGGGCACCATGATGAGTGTCCCCAAAGGTCCTCTGACATAGTGGTGCCTGGGTAAGATGGAGAATGCCAATGAATCTCAGGGATGAATGTCCTGCCCATCAGTGCCCATTGCAACTCTTAGCTGGCACCCAGTTATTGACCCCACATATAGAAGTCATGCAGTGATGTCCCCATATAGCTCCTTTCACATAATCAGTGCCAGACCACCTTTATGGCACCCTTTGTCATCTACAGCTACCGATGGCTTCAGTGTGTATAGCGCCTTTCCTTACAACATTCAGGTCAGCTGATCGCTTCCCTGTGGTGAGGCCCTCCAGTTGGCACGACCGTGGGAGCCTGTGGACGCCACTTAGTGGGCATGTGCATGCCAACCTCGCAGCTCCCCAAGCTCAGACAGACAAAGAGGCTTTGACATGGATGGAGGTCCCGAAGACCACCTCCCCCACCCCCGCCACGCCCCCCCACGGCCCGCTGGAGCAGGTGTTCTGCCTATTCAGAAAGGCGGCCATTGTCTCACGTAGGAAATGCCTTCTCCGCCGCGCTCTTTAAGACCCCGCTAGCTTCCCATTCAGCCTGGCGGGCGGCGGGGGGGCCGGGCTGGGAGGGGCCGCTCTGAAAAGAACCCCCAGGCGCTGGCTGCTCCGGCTGGACACTGGCCCAGGTGCTGAGGCCGGGATGGGCTGGCAGGGGGGCAGCCCCGGGCCCATTCACATTCACAGGCAGAGCATTGTGGGATTAAGCCCCAGGGGCTGGGGGTGGAGGGGGGGGGGCTGGGGGGCCTCCTTTGTAAAACAAAACAAAACAAGAAAAAATGTGTCTCAGCTGGCGCAGCCAAATAGGAAATCAGTAGCGGGGTAAAGAGAATGTGCCGCTCCGGCTGGAACGAGTGCCAAGTGGCTACCCGGTGCCAACAGGGACCCAGCAGAGCAGGCGCCAAGAGACGCCGGGAGGGGAAAATGTGGCCCAGGTGACTGGCGGCCACTCTGTGGAGCACAGAGCGTGGGAAAGGCGCTATATGCATAAAAGCGATGGTTGTCTTCTTAAGTGACCAGATGTACCCCGCTGGAGCATATCAGAGGGGTCTACTTCTCGAAACTGATGGGGGGGGGGGGCACAGTCCAGCACTGGGGCTACCAGTCAGATGCTAGTGAGCCCCGAGCTTGTGCAGGAAGGGTGCCAGCCTCCATACTGAAAAAGGAGAATGTAGGCAGAATACGGAAAACGTGGCACGGTGAGGTAGACCCCGTCGTCAGCATGTCCAGTGGTGTGACGATGACCAGTGCCAGCGTGAATGAAATGTTAGGAGAAGCTGAGCACGGGCATGGGCACCTCTGTTTAGCGTCAGGTGCCTGCCAGCGGTGGGATACTTACATTGTGCTTAGGGCGGCTGATTTCACACCCTGGCCTGAGCGCTGTCCTCTTGGCGTCTTTGTTGGTGTCTGTGTCTGGGCACTCCACGTCCCGAGGCTGCACGTTTGGTTTATTTGTAGCTCTAAATTCGCCCAGCGTGCGTGACCGTGCCCACGGTGGACTGGCTCTTTGACGTCCCTTCGATGGATACATGGGGTGGCAGAAGAACACTGTGACGTTGGTATGGCGCTGCCCGCCTCACAACCACTCTCTGGAATTTAGCCTGTGACCTCTGAGTTCTAGCCACCCCCCCAACCCCCCGATGGTGCATTGTGGTCCGCATGAAACGAGGGCCCCTCAAGTCAGGCAGAGCTGCCCAGAACAACAACGGGGTTGGGCTGGTAGGTGGGCAAGGGTCTGCCGTCTGTCTCTGTGTCAGCCTGGGCACGGGTGTGGGAAGAGGGGGCTCACTCCCGAGTATCCCACCTGAACACGTGCGCCCGCACACACCCTCCAAATTCCCAGCTGTCTGCCGTTCGGACATTCAGAAGCTCAGCTGTTTCTTTATATAGCGCCTTTCGGCAGCGCTGCAAATTGAGATGACTATAGCGTGCCTCCTGAGACTGTCCCAGAATTCTGCAGCCTTTCCATGGCCACGCCCATCACGCTCGTGCCGCCCACTCAGGGTTCCAGATGCGTCACTCGCTGATTTTGACCAGTCGCTGGCCAGTTGACCTCGCTTCGCGTTGCCGTGCGCGCGTCCTCGCCTCCTCTCGAGCCCAGCTCTGTTCACGGCGTGCCCGACGTGCGCGAGCCCGGCACGGGAGGCGCGAGAGCGGCTTAATGATTCAGAACAGATTTGTGTCGCCGCATTAAGCGGCACGGCTGGCTTTAATGTCTTATTGTGACACGAGAGGAGCGCCGCTGGGCGCTCTGGGCAGTCGGGCCCCGCGTGATTAGACAAGCTACATTAGGATAAGCCGCTGAACCGGCCGGGCCGCCTCGCCACACCAAGCCCCCCCCAACCCTAACCCTACGATCACCGCGGCACTTCCGATCCCGCGTCAGTTTGTGTGAGCAAAGCCGGCGTGCGGTCCTATTACAAAAGACACTCTACAGAAAGGGCGCTATATTGGACCAGTCGTAAGAGGGGTCTGTTGCATGGACCTCTGGAGGACTCCGGTGCCCCACGGAGTCTACAGACTAAGAGGGCATCGGCCAGGCAAAGGCTGACAAAGATGCCAATGCAGCAGTCGGCTGAGAATCGGAACTGAAGGGAACGTGTGAAGAAGCCTTTGGCACGACTCCCTGCTGACATGAAGGCATCTGTTAGCTGCTGCGAAAGGTGCTATAAAGCCTAACAGCTGACTTGGCACAGCTGGTACAGCAACAGAGGATGGCAGTGTGTGGGCACTGGCACCACCCATCATCAAATGTTCTTCAACCTTCTTCATCCTCTACAAAACTGGGAGTCCACCCCAGCTGCATTAGATACCAAGCAGGAGTCACCCAAATGCCCGGGCCTGGGCTTTGAACTCACGACTCGGGAAAAGTAGGACATCAGCTTGAACCACCGGGCCACCCTGTAAGGGCTTCACTAGAATAAATGTTAAGGTGGCGATGGAGTGTGTGTGTCCATATCAGCCCGTGTGTGAGAGGCGCTATACAGCTCAATGCTGATAGGGGCATTGAGGGGGCACTCATAGATGGGACATGGCGTCCACGTGAAAGACCCTTTTGAGGGCAATGCTTGATTTGATACTGAGGTTAGGCAGTCGCCACATATGTGCCCCCCATTCTGCCCAGTTTGTGCCTTTGCTACCCCAGCCCTCGGACTTCCTTACAGGAATCTCAGCCGAGGGGCTGTCACTTAGAGCGCGTTAACAATTCATCAGCTGACGTCCCCCTGCGCCCCGCTGGTCAATACTCCTTGTCCGCTACCTGTGTTCACTGCTTGGCCTGTTGTGTTTTATCGATCGTTGCCTTTCAGATGTCCCAGCCAAGCGGGTCCCCAGCACTTGCATGTCGACCAACAGAGACGTGTGACAAGCAGGCCGCTCTCGCTAAGTGGCAGCCTGGCATTGCCGGCCAGTCCTCACTCACATGACGAGGAGAAGCCCGAGGTGCCCTGCCTGAGCCACAGAATACACCTGGAATCACCTGGCACCATTGGGTTGGCTCAAGTTATGCCAATCATTTGATCTCCCAGGAAATTCACAAAAGGCACGAAAGGCGCCATATAACGATGCTGAAATGAGCGGGGAGAGTGAGGATTACCCACAGCCAGCGCCGCCCAGCAATGGTGCCTCTGCCTAGGAGGCCCCGAGTGCCAAGGCGAGCCGCCCGATCGCTTTAACGGGGCGGGCAATGAGGGGCCAGCCTGAGTTTGCATTTCATGCCCAAATCCTGGGAAGAAAGAGCAGGCAATTGGTGTGCAAATGGCCCCCTTAGAGCGGTGTGAGCGGCCCACCCCTCTCCTTAGGCCCGTCGGAGATGTCAGCGAGGGCCCTGCCTAATGCTCTTTGAAAGTTTCATGGGTCACGGCAGACAATGGCCACTTTGATAGCTGCCTCTTCAAATGGAAATGCGCAAACAGAAGCCGAGCGGGCTGTTGTGGTGGCCGTGGGGGGGCCTCAGTTAATCCCGTTAAAGGGGGTGGCGACTCAGGACCTTCACACATCGGTCTGTGTGGTGACAGCTGGCTCTTTGCATGCAGGAGGTGACAGTCACTTTGAAGGAAGTGTCGGGTGTATAGCGCCTTTCATAGTGTCCTAGCAGCTAATGATGGCAGAAAAGCCTGAGGGGCAAACTGAGAACGAGCAGCAGGGAAGGGCATCTTATATAGTGCCCTTTAAGGTGTCCTGCCATACATAAAGAAGGCCTTGGAAATGAGCAGCATGCCCGCTATATCTGGTAGGTTCTGGTGATGCCACTGATGGGGGCCCTGGGAGGGCACAGAATGACTCGACTACATCTTCCTGCCCACACAGAGGTGGTTCTCCTCCTTGCTTGTGGGTTTCTTGGTGCCCTCACCCCAGTACTGGCATCTCTAAGAGGGGTAAACATGAACACCGTGCGTGAGGTGGCAGAACAGCCAGCCAGTCCCTGGTAGTTTCCACTGAAAATGCCCATGGAGTGGAGACCCTTTTGTTTGTCAAGATAACAAATGTGCCCCCAATAGAGCCAAGTGCCAAGGCCAGCTGAGTGGGAGGAAGGCCGTGCCTTGCATTTTCACAACAGTATGGACATTTGTGTGGTCGGGCATCATGGCAGGCCACGTCAGAGTGCCCACTTTGGGGCTCTGGGCAATATGGTGGCCCAAGATGGCCCTCACCTTACAGCTGTAAACTGGAGGGCTGCTCAGTGCTTCACAGCCTCCTGGGATTTTCTGACGGCTGACCGACCCTCTCGGAAGATGGCCATTCCTTCTCCAGTCCACCCAGGCATACCCAGGCTTCCATCCAAATGGCACTTTCTACTTAAACGACCCCCACGTGTGACGTGAACGTTGACCCGTGATGAGGACTGGGGGCCGTTGGCCAGGCGTGGGTTGTTGTCCACCTGTGGGTTTTCTCCCAAGGTTAATGGACCCTTTGCTCTTTCTGTTTGTGTCCGTCGATGCCCTGACCACTTGTGGCACAGAGGCACTCATTTGTTTACTAATAAACTGTGGGATAGTCGTTGTCATGGAGACAGGGGAAAAAGAAAAAGGGGAGAAGCTGAGGCACAAAGTCTGCACTCAGCTAGGCTGCACTAGTGTTCTGCACCCCTTTGAAACAGGAGCCCACGTGGGCTTCCTTTAGGGGGTAAAAATCAAGATGCGGAGTAATGTCCTGTGATCTCCTTTTTTTCAGAGTACTGGCAGCAGATGCTTCCGGACGTTTTGTACCACTGGAGTGTGCTGCATGGCGTCGAGTGAGAAAAGCTCATGCCGGAAGTGCAAACGCGCAACAACAACGATTCATTTTAAAACGGGTGATGATCTGCGAGCCCCATCTGTAAACTGGGCAGTTCAGGTTGCACATGCAGCACCCCCAACAGCCAGGTGTATAGGGGACACTGCAGGGCCAATGGGGCCACCCTTCAGTTGGACACGGGCTGGCAGCACCCTACATTGGCCCAGATAACTAATGACACAGAGTCTGTGATAGACATCTGGACCTCAAACTGCTAATGAAGACAAAGCAAAGGGTTCTAAACATTTTAAGAAGATGAAGTGAAATTCCCGAGTGACGTTTGTGGTTTATTCTGGACAGCATCTGCTGAGGCTGTGCCCACTTGGCACTGATACACAAATGCCAATGCATTCCACAATTGTTCCTTTACTTCCTTCAACTTGGTCTTTGTTCACAAATAAAGATTTTGAGGTTTTCTTTGAACAAGAACAACTTTTCAATTTTAAAAACATATTGGCAGAATTTGACTGACAGGGAGTGGGTTAGTTGGGTGGGTTTGTGTTGCTAAACTGGCATGTGTGAGTTACCGTGCCCTGGATAAGCAGGTGAGGAAGATGGATGAATGGACGACAGAGCGTCATTGTGCGTCTCTGAGAACTTTCCTACATTTATTTATTCGCCTGACGCCCAGACCATCTGAGACAGAACTGCTTCTGTTTCTTTGGTTTGTCCCCTAACCCTAACCCTAACCCTGCCATTGGCAGTAGCAGGATTTGAACCCACAACCTCAGGGTTTAAACCACTTCACCTCACCGCTTGCCCATGTTTTCTCTAATTAAAAGTTGGAGATTTGCATTAACACAGATGAGGCTTGCTCTTGATGTATCTATGAAATTAAACGAGCAGTGCTTTATTACTTAGTGCAGGGGTCCTCAACTCCGGTCCTGGAGGGCACCAGTGGCTGTGGGGTTTCATTCTAGCCCTTTTTAAAATTAGTGACCTGTTTTTGTTGCTAATTAACTCCTTTTCCTTTCATTTTAATGCACGTGTTCTTTAAGATTTGTTCCCCAGGATTTCTTCACTGTTCCTCTGAATTGCTTCATTTCTTACCTCAAATGGCACCCAAATAGAAGTGAAATGTGAAGTGAGGGAGCCAACAGAAGACCAACTAAGTCAGGGCCTCAAATTCCAACCAATTTCACTCCAACCAGCTGCTCAATTAGGCTCCGATTCTTGTCGTTAATTAAACCCGTTCTTTAATTCCACAGCTCGTTGCTGCTCTCATTGTGCAATAACATACATTTCCGAAATTGTTCATTTTCTCTTTTCTATAAGCACTGCTAACATGGTTTGAGGACCTGAGCAGATCAACATTCCTGAGACCTTCACCTTTCTATGTTTTCAGATATTGTATGAAGGACACAATTTTGCTGGTCATGTTTTGGTTCATTTTATATCTCATTATTGTTTGGCTGCTAATTAAGGAAAATGAAACAATTAAGGGGTCTGAGTCTTCAAGAGCAAGTCAATGAAAATTAATTCAAAAGAAGTTAATAGCAGCAAAACCAGGTCACTGATTAAGAAAAGAGTTAGAATGAAAACCTGCAGCCACGGTGGTCCTCCAGGACCGGAGTTGGGGACCCCGACTTAGTGGACACAGAAGCCTTTCAAATGTATGAATCAAAGTGACAAAGCTGAAGTGCTCAGCTCAGGATGCCACCCAGCTTCGAAACCCGCTTATCCCATGCAGGGGCTCAGGGGAGCTCCAATGTGTCCCAGCACGCAACGTTTGACAGTTTACAGCAAATGACACAGGACGGCATGGACTTGGAAAAGATGGCACCAAAGCCACCGCGGAGCGCCAGCTGAGGCGAGTCGCCATTGTCACCGCCGCGGCCCCGCAGCTTTCGGCCAGGTCGGAGGGTTCGGACGCGTGTTTGATTCACTTTTATCACAAAGCAGCAACTGTAACGACACATTACATCGGAGTTCAGAAGCTCCACGGTGACCTCATCAGCGAGTTGCCCAATGAAGCACAGAATGAATGGCGCAGGACGTTAGAACTCAGGGGATACATAAAAACGCAAACATTACATAAAGGCGACACGACAGGGCTGGCGGTGACACGCGGCGGCTTCTCCAGCTCAGCTGAGCGGCCAGCTGCCTGCCGATCGAGTGGCCTACCTGGCACTGCAGGTGACTTTAGAAGTCCGCGTGCGAATGTGGTCACAAAATGACTGAGAAGGCGACAAAGTCCGTCAAGCGTGCAGCGCCAAACATCACCGTTAGTGAGGGCTGCGGCGTCCCCATCCGCGTCAACACGAGCTCGACTCGTTTACAGGTAAGAAGTGGAAGTCACTCAATGAAAATACAGCAAAGTTCAGTTGAAAAGAAACACGTGCGGAAGTGCAGCAACCCGAGCGCCAGGAGGTTTACAAAGAAGAAATAATAAGAATACAAATAATAATACACCCGTGACCCTGTAGTTAGGATATAGCGGGGTGGATAATGGATGGATGGAAGAATAATAATAACACAGCGTCCCGGGCGGCCAACGCAGTGCAATAAAAAACGCGGTAAGAGTCACGTGCGTCAAAAAAATACAGGCGCCATATCCCGGCATGCACTTCAGCTGGTTCGCCGCGTCCCTCGAACTTTCCCGCACAAACGGAGTGGCCTGCGCACGGTAAGTGGCACTTCACTTTAACGTTTACTGGAATGGATTTTTATTTCAAAATGTCTGTGACGGCCGCTTGCCTTTCTCAGCGTTTCATGAGTAGAGACACAGAGACGCGGGCGTTTTGACTGTGGTAGCCGACAAACGCAGCAAGTCGCCGGCCAGCAGTTCGGTCGGAGCTCCGTGGCGCAGCGCACAATTTGTGACATTCGCTTTAACGTTCCCCTAGTTAGCATTTGTATGATGTTGTTGTTGCCATATATATATAATATATATATTTAATGTTAGTTTCAGACTATAGCTAACCGTGGTCCTCTATTCATCATTACGATGTTTTTGACCAGACCGTTTAATTTCACGACTGGTCCGTACCTGATAGAAGTGCCCCACATGAACAAGGCAGGGACCTGCGGTCAGGGGAGGCAAAGACTCACTTGTCATTATGAAAAGTAATAAAAAGTAATAATGATAACAAAAAATAAATGTGTCCACGGGTCTGTGTTATAATTTGTTTTCTGTATGATTCCAATAATGTTGTCATTTTATAGTCAAAATCACTGAATCGGCGCATTTCCTGTTCAAATACACGGGAGAGAGGAGACTCCGCTCATCTCGGACTGCGCTCTCCTTCACACACGGGGTGATGCATGCAAGGCGCTGTCTCTCTGTATGTCGCCAATGTAAGGTTTATTATACACCCTGGCTAATACCTTTAATGAATGTGTGTGACATATTTAGTGTCGCTGATCGGACATAAAACGCAGTGAAAAGGCACAAGGCGAGTGAGGCAGACAGTACCGTGGCGCCCTGAAGGGGGCGCATGTGAGCCCAACGGGTGCCAATAAGTTAGCGACATCAGAAAGTCAAGTGCACTGCAGCGGGCCGTTTAGTTTGATTTTTTTATTCCGACTGATTGCCAAAATAGAAGATTAGATTAAGACTTTTAAAAACTTAAGGAAAATAAGAAGGACTTTTATAAGAAAGTGACGGCGATTTTCGTGGTGTAGGATCAGCGCATGGACTTCCTTTACAAATAAAGGTTAAGACCATAAAGGGTTTTCAATTTTATAAAAAATGGGATCAGACTAAGAAAAAAAAAAATCCAATATTTAAAAACTACATTTTGACCTTAAATGAAGTATTCTTTTGTTTTTCTTGTTATCCTTTTGTTAAACAGGCTGTATTGTATTGTATTGTATTGTATTGTATTGTATTGTATTGATTAAAGCATCAGAATTAAAAAGCTTTTAAAAACAACTAAATATTTCAATTAAGGTCAAAATTGAAATCCGTTTTTGTGGACATGCCTCTATTCTTTCATTTGAGTAGAATGAGTATAAATTGTGGCACTGCAACGGCAAATTTAGAACACGTGGAGGGTGCGCTCTCTCCCCCGCTAGAAACGTAAAGTTCTTTCTCAGTCAAATATCCACCTTACCGATGTGTGTAAAGAATGAGATCTGAAACATAACCAGTAGTCAATGTGCATGCTGGCTGCCAATCAAACAGTGAATAAGCTGCTCTTTTGGGTTCGTATATTTGTAAGTCACCAGCCATGAACGTCACTGGCACAAAGTGAATGACAACCGTTTGGTCAGAGAGATGTCCTCCCATCATGTCAGTGCCGCACGTCGTGGCGAAAAAGAGGGGAACCAAGAAATTGAAGATCCGAGCTGCGAGCGGCCCGAAGGACAGCGGACGGAGACGTGGATGGGTTGGTTCTTAACGAGGGTACTGCAAGCACTTTGGGCAACGTTTTGATTCCGTGTCGTTTCTTTTTGTTCATCGCACTTTTCTAAGAGATGGGATCGGCGTCACATAGGAGTGAATAAAAATGCAGTGTGAATGGACGCTTTTGGTTATATAAATCAAATGTATAGCCGTTAATTATACTCTGTAAAAGCATTAAATAGTGAAGGTAAACAACTGTAAAATGGTAAAGCACTGTTTCACTAACATGTACAGACTGATATATTTTTTACATTGTTAACCGGTAAAAAATATATTTTTTCTGTAAAAAAAAAAAAAAAAAACAGTAAGCAAATCAGCAAAAAATGAGAGAATGCCATCAGAAAGGTCATTATGCCATCCACCAGGCTATTGAAAGGAGATGCCTGTTTGTTGACTGTGTCTGGTTTGCTCCAGTCCACTGGCGCATGGTGACCAGGAATACCTGTTCTCTACCTTTAAACGGTGAGCTGCCTTATGTTCATGGAACTCAAAATCATCCTATGTGTGCGCAGGCTCTATGGAGCTCTTCCTTCAGTGTGACTTTTAACTGATGTGCCCCCGAGGTAAGACCAGTTGGTGTGGTGCCCATATAGAGCAACATGCAATTTGTCAGCACCCGTTTCTGAATTTGCATACAGTTATAATATTTGCATAAGGGAATGCCCCCTTTTAACCATGGTGTTCCTGGTGACCTGCACCCCTTTGCACAGTGGGGACAAAACTTAAACAGAGTCAGTCAACCCCCAAGTGCTGAAGTTTTTTTGAAGTTATGGAAGCTAATTTATGGCAAATCTGTAAAACACCATAGAGCACAAAAGCAAACTTTTCAACAACAGGCCCTAACTTCATTAAGCATTACATTCTTTTCAATTTATGAACTGAAATGGCCTAACATATTTTTGTTTTTTAAAACTGATGCTAATGGCTTACTGGTCTTTTTATCTGACAGCGTTTTTGATGGTTTAATGCTTGGCATATTTTTTACAGTGTGAATTTGAGTTTACAGTAAGACCTTAATTTTGATTGTAATGTACTGCAAACAAACAGTTATTTACTGTATAATATACAGCTTCAAGAAGTTATACAATAGACCTAAAAATATTGTCACCATATTTTTATCTGTAAAATTCTGGCAACCACAGCTGCCAGTTTTTACTGTTAATTGTACATTTTGTTTTTTCCAATGTGAGGCTGTACACGGCAGTTTAACAGCAATGCAGTTGCTCTGAACAACACAGCATTTCATGAAAAGGAATAGCAATCTAAAACAATAAAAATGACAATACATTATATACCCTGATAACAATAAGTAATTTAAAAGCTGCCACCCTACCAAACTGGATCGTAGCTATATATAAAGAAAAAGAAACCCAGCAAACCCAGAGTTGTACTGCTGGGATCCTGCGTTTAACCCTTTTGTTCTTTTTTGTCAGACCCTACAGAAGCGAGTGCCACTGTATTTCAAACTCGCTGACCTCTTTGCTGGAGTCAGAAACTCTTTAAACAAATGGCTTTTAAGAAAGCACACTAAGTGAAACTCTGCTCTGCATGGCCTGTTTGTTGCAATTCTGACAACACTGCTGTGACATTAACATTTGGAGATGTCAATATTATTATCTGCTTACTTTTGTTTAAATACTCTTTATTATCCTAATTTCTGTTGGGATCTCAGGCTGTTTGCCAAATCTTTGTCAATGGTGAAGAGATGAGAAGGAGGACAATGAGAAGAAGCCTTCTCTGTGACACTTGCCAGCGGAGATGCTCACATCCCCTGATGTTTGGTGTCATGTTCTGCTCTGTTTATGGCGTTGGTGGTATCTCACCTCTTGCCAGTCCCACTAATGCTTTATGCCTGGTTGTTCTTTTTGGCAGTGGCCTGTTGTGCCAGTTGCGTGACTGGATCAGCACTTAGATGTTTTCTTTTAGTTTTTCTTAGGATGTAACACTTTGTTATTTACTCACTGACTGATGCTTATGTCTTATGTCACTCGTCTGTCTGTTGCCTTTTAATGTCACGTGACACGACACGCCGGTTTGTCACGGTTTTGTTTAGATTAAACACGTACAAAATAGTGTAGCTTGCTTTTTTTTAAAATGAAATATCTATTTTTGTGGCTGGCTTGGTGAAGCTCTGGTGAGAGGGCCCTTTGGGTCCAGAGTCCAGCTCCCCTCCACCCCCCAGTTGCCTTATGGTGGTGTCATTGAGTTGATGCTCTTGGCTGCAGGCAGTGTTTTTACTGAGCTCAGGTTTAGAAGTGTTCACCTCCATTTCATTTTGAAGATGCTTTGTGCGCAGTAAAGGCCCTGACATCCTACGTCATGTGCTTAAAGTGGCCCAGAGCTGTGGACGGTCACAATTCTTGGTGATTAAAACAAGGAAGAGGACTTCTGGTTTGATCCTTGGACTTGTCACTGGGTGTAGATCCTTACAAAGAGGATGAGTCAAGGAATTGCACCGCTGTTTTGATTTGCTCATATTTACTAATTATCCTGCACTGAAATCATTTTTTCTTCACTTTTGCTTAGCCTTTTCTGTGGATTATTAAATCAAGAAATTATTTGGAATTATTCTCGGCATGATTCATTTTGATTTGAACGTTAACGTTATATTTTGAATTTCCATGTTGTGTTCTGTGATTGTGTTGTTCTGTTACTTGACGATTTGTGACGTTATTGACTCAATAATTTAAAAGCTGCCACCCTACACTTCCGAGATTGGAGATGCTTCTCTAAAGTCTTTTGTGGAGTGTTGGTTAGTGCTGCTGATTTAGGACAGACATTTCCCACTGCGGGCTTTGGTTTGTGTGTTGGCAGAGTCATTTGGTTAGGGTAGACCTCCTGCTTTTCAACCCTCATTAGTTGTTCAGCTTCAGGCTTCACTCCTGCTTCATACTCCATGCTGGTGCATCCTTCTCACGGGAAGGAACCACTAGAATTTTAGAGAAGCACTTAGCTGAGTGTGAGAGGCCATTGTGGTGGCTGCTGACGAAAGGTGCTCTAAATGTGATGATTGGTAACAGTGGTCTTTGAGGACATCTTTATTGCTCATGCCCTTTTGGGGTCTGAACCTCTGCTGCGCAAGTGACACCCACCGATTCAGATTGACTCGGCATTTGCTGCCTTTGACGTGAGTCACTGAGGGCTTCGATTGGTGTAAAGCTGGTGTTATTGGCCTTGAAGAAGTTCGTGCACCGTCCTGTCTTATTCGGAGTTGTACTCCCTGATAGGCCGCCTTTGTGGTCCTAATAGTGGAGTCCAGTTCAGGCCTTAATTCCTGACCTGCAAACAACCTGTCACCGCTCTCTGGTGCCATGAAAAGCAGGAGTGCATTGAAACAGACTATTATATAGTGTCTCTCCTGCCCATCGGTCATTACTTAATATACTTTAGAGTGCATTTCATATTTATTTATTTATTTTATTTATTTATCTGTCTATTACTAGTAGACCTCCTCATATTGTCCCATGTACAGGGAAGAGTACAATTCTTATTTGCAAAGTGTTCAGCATGCAACACGTCAGAACTTCCTAGTACCACGATAAACAAAAGTGGATTAAAATAATAATCATCATCATCCTTTTAATTTAGATAGCTCCTTTCTCAAACCCAAGGATGCTTTATGCAGAATTTAACTGTATTAAATAGAAAGATCAAACGGCTGTGTGCCAGTTGCTGTGCCGCTATGTGCTGCTCTACTCTGTGACGTGTGGCATCTCTGTGAGCAGATTTTAGAGGTCAAGCCAGGTGTTACGCATGACTTGAGCTTCACACTCAATGGTCTCTCAATGGTCATCTGCAACTTCAAGCTTGTATTTGAACGATTGGGCTCCCCTCAGGTCTTGAGTACTTCATTCTGGCCTCTGCCACTTTGACCTCACGTCAGAGTCTGGCGCTCCACAGATTGACACTCATGTAGTGACACGCAGGCTGGGGGTCTGCGGACCTCCTGGGTCGCACAGCTGTGTGTGTTTGTCGTGTTCTTCATTTGCGCTGAGCCACCAGTGATGGCTTCAGAGATCTCCCTCCTTTCAAATGGCCAGCTCGTGGTTCTTGAGTCTTGCTGGCTTCTGTTGGCCATACTCTTGTCATGCAGTTGGGTGGGGTGATGTTTATCATTTCTTTTTTTGTTATTGCATTCTTGAGTATATTTCCGTTATAATCTTGTGTGTTTATTTTGTTTTTCTTAACATTATCATTTATGAACATTATGTTCGTGATGTCATTGCTCCTCCATATTTGCTGTTTTGAATGTTGACGTGTGTGCCGCAGCGTTGTTGTTGACATCATGTGTTTGCAGTACGTGATCACAGTGTGCCCAACACGTGAAAACATCAAAGCCACGCCTTGTGTGTTGTAGCGCCTTTTGATTTGGAGACTTTGGCCTTTCTGAGCTTTTGACGAGGACCTTGGTGATGGCTTGAACTTTAAGTGGCTGACAGCCGAGACTATGCTGGTCTGCTTTTTCTTTCATTATGTTTACAGCTTCATTGTTTTTACTTGTTGTGGTTTTGTAATGTGGGGAATTCACTCTGCCTTTTGTTTTGTATTGAAGCTGTACACTACCTTTAAATGTGGGTTCTTCTTGAGCTGGATGTCAAACCAAGCCCATCTGCTATTGATTGGCCATCTTGACTTGCAGTACTGATGATCCCACGTTTTAGAACTGATAACGTTTAGAAGAAAGTGCCCAATAACATGAATGGTGGGTCAAGTCTGTGTAATAAAAATGACTTGGAAGGCTGTACACTTTATATAAGGTGTTTACATTTTTTTTTCAACTGGTTCATTTGGGGAAGTGTAGAAAAAGACATGCATTTTTATTTTGAGCAGATGTAATTTGTGTATTTGTACTGATTACAAACAGAAGAGTGAAGGTGTGACTTTGGAACGGTCGTTGTGCTGTTTCATTTTAAAAAGTGTAAACCAGGGTGAAAACTTCCAATTCAACACATTAGCTAAAGTCAATGTCAAAGACGCACAAAACGTTCAGAAGCAGACGTCCACGAATTTGAAGTGGATGGGCTTTGATGAAAGGAGATGCGTGAAAGTGAGAGGGGCTGGGGGGGTTTGATCAGTGGCTCAGTACCTCCTTGAGGTCTTGATAGAACTGAGCAAGTGGTCTCCATTTTGTGTGTCTTTAATACATGTAAGAGGCTTTGAGAAATTGTTTTCATGATATGTTTCCTTTCGAGTCATGCTTATCTTAGTTACTGTACTGTTTTGTGATTCACAGTGTGGCCACTTTGTTGGCTTGTGAAGAATTCCAGTTTGTGGCTCTACTGCTACAGCACAGTGGCACGTTGCTTCCTGGAAGTTGTGTCAGATGACATCACTGGCGTGGCGTGTTATAAGGCGTCTATCTAAACCTTTCTTTGACACACATGCGTCTGCTCCAGCCAGTAGATCTCTGCTTTAGACGTCTCACGCAATTTGGTTTTATTTGCCATTTAGTCTTGTCTCTTGTGTTGGTTTGGTTTCACAGCTGCACGGACGCCTTTTAGTGTTTTACTTTAGGTTTGTTTCTGTTATGTTTCAGCCAGCGTCTGATTTCCTGGCTCAAGTATGTTTTTCTTTAATTTGTCATTTCTGCTGGTTTTAAATTATTATTTTCCATGTATTTTTGCCAGTGTTCTATTTAATATGGGTTGTTTTCAGTAGTATTTACTATTAGTGTATTGTGTGTATGTATGTATGATGTGTGTGTGTGTGTGAGAGCCCAAAGAGACGGGTCCACATTGTGATGTCATCATTGTGGCCTATTGATTCTGGCAGAGGTCCAGCAGGGAGTCACCCAGTGCTGAGCTGGAATGATCTTTATTGCAAGCGTTGGTTGGATTTGTGCTTCTGCTCTGCCTTTGGAGTCTGCCCTCGGCTTTAGGACCGCACTTAGATTTGGGTTCCGTATTTAAAAAAAGCTTTTTGACTGTTTTGTTTTTTCTTTTTCCATGCCTTGTCAGTTTTTGTTCTTCCTTTTCTCAATTTATGAAATCATTGAAATTAACAAAAATATTTCCATGATGTGGTCTTAAAGAAAAAGTTGTTTGTTTCTGAGGTTGTTGTACTTAAAATAACTGCGCTGCGTTTGGGGCCGCTGCACGTCAGAAGCCTGCTGTTTGAGCTTATGGACTGGGTGGCCTGGAGTGAAGCTTGTTTCTGAAGCTCTGGTCTAGTGGAGTCCTGTTCTGACTTGTAATATTTTGAGACCTGCTCCCCTTTCTGTCACTTTTATCTTGCAGAATCACACCAGTTGTCCAGACCATGCTCTGTGGTCACATGGCCTAGCATTGTTCCAGTAGATGGCTTCCTTTGTTGTGCCTGAGACACTGCTCTTAATTCCTATGTCCTTTCCTTGTGCCCACTGTGTCCTATATCCAGGCCTTTCTCTGAGCTCTGCTTGTATTTTTTGTGAAAGTAACATGACAGATGACTCCAGCAAATCATCCAGTGCATCAGGTTGGAGAAGTACTGTCTGGAGTAGTGGTTCATAAGAGTTTACTTTCATTTGGATTACATCAATATTTCTGGATTAATGACATTGACTCTTTTGGCTAGGGTAGAAGGTCTCCTTGACTTCATGGTAATCAAAATTAGCCACACTTTTATTGATGTACCCAAAAATCTCCTTAAAAATGTCTTCTGTCTGTTTGCGAGTCAGAGCACCGCCAGCACTGGGGTCACTAGACATGTCCTCCTACGATATTCTCACAAAGTAAACTGTGGGTACCACTTGACTGGCAAATATCGTAGACTTGCTCAATTTAAGTTGTGCAAACAAAACGTGTCCAGAAGAACAAAAATATAACACAGCAGGGTAGAAACTTTCATGTCCTCAAATTTAATGTGGCAGTGCACATCATCACTGTCCACAGTCCCACATTTCAAAAAGAATCAATCTTCTGAGCAGCAGAGAAAGACGACCAGTCATCCTTCACATCTCGAACTCTGAATCTTCCTGAACTTGTTGTGGGTGTTGCTTTTCTCAGGCCTCCTGGCCCTCTTTTTACACCATGTTCTGCTTTCTCTTTTCTGTTTCTTCATCTCCTGGTTTTCATGTTGCTTGTTTTTGCCCTTTGCACCAGCCATTTTACCCTGATCCCTGACAGGCCCCCCCCCCCCCCCCCCCCCCCCCGCCCCCCCCCCCCCCCCCCCCCCCCCCCCCCCAAAGGCCCAATGATCACTGCAGAACCAAGATGGCTGCTGAAATTGTTTGATGTCTGACTGTCCAGGAGTCTTCATTTCCTCTTTACTGTCTTTGCTGTGAAGATTGGTTTACGGTTTCACATTGGGTGGCCCTATGAAAGGTGTCATATGATAATCGTAAAGCGATTGTGGAGACTGGCAGGTCACAACAGGATGCTCTCCCTCTCTCTGGTGGAGTTTCACCAACGTCAGTCGATTGGCTAATGTGTAGCAGGCTGCCCACCTGGGCGGCCTTAGACCGGGCTTGATAATTCACAGATTTCAACCTGTGATGAAGGTTAGCTACTGAAACAAAGCACATGAGTGTTGTGCAGGCGCCGCTCGAAAGTGCCTGTTGACTGGCGTGGCTGCAAGGGCATGCTATGTATGGCTTTGTATTACAGTTTCTTTCTAAACATTATCATTTTATTATTTATTCTTTCCCTAGGGGTTGAAAGGTGCAGAAAGTCTTTTCACTTTCATTGTAATTTTCATTTGTTTGTAAAGTTTTGGAAAACCATCTTGAGTTTTCACTCGATGCCACCATTTTAAGCTTCAGTTGTTAAAACCAGGTAAGCGGGCATCACACCTCTCTTTCCTTCCATGTTTGTGGATGATCACCCTGAAGAAATCTCTTGCTTGAACATTTGCGTTGTATCTTGGATACCAAATTTTGGCTTAGACATCCCAGCTCAAAATTCTGCAGTCGAGAATCTTCTTTAATTGCTGGCGCTGCTTTGCTCCAATAGGGGGCACACTCATTAGGAACACACACACTTTTAAATTTGGCAGCATGTCGTGAGTGAGGGTCTTGGGGCATAGCGAAGAGGCCATGACGCCACCTCATTACCGAGGTGATGGCTGCAGGACACTTCTCATAAGGAAGCCCGTTAAGCGACGCGGTGGGCTCGGGCTTGGCCGCCCCGGTGGGAGCCCAGCGCTCTTAATAAAATAAGTTAGCTTCTTAAAGAGCTCCTCAAGGCGGCCATAAATGGGCTTTTCAACGTAACTGCCATCATTAGCTCCTCGGCTCCCCGTGCTATTTATCATTTTCTTGAAATCTCACTCGGTCTGTGACACCGGTGCTGCGCTCAAACAACGACACGCAGGCTCCGATGATTTTTCTCCGAGGACAGCTAAGCTGTATATATCTCGCCAGGAAAGTTCATTAATATATTGAATGAAATGTCAGGAGAATGAAAACAAATGGCGAGGCAAACCCCAGAAGAAAAACTCTGCCCACCATAAATATTGGAAATCTTATTTGGCTTCTGCCACGGCTCTTTCACATTAAAAATAATAATCATTAATTTGCCGGGTGAGTTTCAAGTATCGATTTATTCCTTTGATTGGTGAGGGCGACCATGGGATGCCACAAGGGTGGGCCATGATAGGTCAGGGGCTCAGCGAAGAGCAGTGACAGGATCTGATTGGGAATGTGATGGCGTGTCCTAGGTGGCCACTCCTCTAAGGGCCATGTGCCACTATAAGGGGGAGCCTTCCAGCTTATGGAGTTGCTCACAGGTGGTCTTGGCACATTGATGAAAACTTCATTTAAGACCTCTTAACTGTGCAGACCCCACTTGGGAGATCTTTAGCTGACCCCCTTGCGCCATTATATTGATAAGAGTCGTTTTTTGTATATCTCATACATTGTATTTCAAACCAATGCCAGTACAATTAAGTATATTCAAAAATGTTCGAGTAGTGACAGAATAATTGTAATAATTAGAGAAACGTTAAAAAATGTAAAAAGCATTAGCCATTTACCCTACAAGTGATGGCACTGGCCAAGTGAGCACTGTCTGAAGACGTGGTGTATGCCAGCTGTGCTGCTCGTGTGGTGGACCCATAGTGCCAGGGTAGTCTCGGGATGGCTCACCCACTTCCTCAGCATTGTGTGTTCAAATGGATTAGTGGAATGCTTGCGCCGGGCTTTTGTGAATAAATGAGCTTTCAGGAGTCATTCCTCTTCATACATTCACATCCATTTATTTTGAGGGGGCATTATTTTGCCAGATTCAGCAGCTGCTCTCCCTCCATCTATAGAATAGCCCCATAACGTATATCTCCTGGTGCCTGCTGTGTTTGCACGCCAAGGATACCTCCTCAAGTAAACTTTGCACCCCAGGGTGCTCCTGCCACACTGGGTTGGCTGGCGAGGCCCCCCTTTGATAAAATAACCGCAACAGCTCCTGTGTGAAACCTTTCACTGTGTTATGGCACCTGCCTGGCACCATGGGAGTGATATCTGGACAGGTCAGCCAGCGAGACATGAAATCTCAGCTGGTGCTCCTGTCACTGTGTTTCTCCTTGAACAGAAGGCTCTTCTTGAAACACAGCTTTGGATATTTGGGTGGCATTGCCATGTGGCAGACTGGCACTGTGCCAGAATGTCAGGGCTTGGGGGAAACTAGCGGCCTACTCTATGCAGTTTTGCACTGGCGCCACATGTGGTACACATTAGCAAGGCTCACTGTGTCATTGTGAAAGAATCCCTATGTGCGCTGGGCGGCATGTGCAGGGCGCTTCTCACGGAAGCCCAGCTCCAAAGCGAGATCTTGGCGGGTGGGCGGACCCAGGCGCTCATGCAGCCTGCCCTTTGCATCGATAGATTTTAGATGATGTGCTGGAAGTGATCAATGGGGCACTGCCACTAGCAGGAAGCTGAGTCGATTGGTGGAGCGCCGCACTAAGCTAATATTGGCGAATGGATTTCCGTTAGTCTGCTGCCCTGCAGACGATCGCCAGCAGAGCTTCAAAAGCAACTCTCACCGAAGAGATTAAGGGGCTTAAGGCTGGGGTGGGGGGCACCGATTCAGGCTGCATTCAGCCACACATACCCTCCAGGCAAATGGCACACTAACGTCCCGTCGGGCAGATAGCTGAAGGCCTGTACTTTTGTAGCGCCTTACCTGCAGGCTGATTATGCCACTCTGTGGGAGACTGTGGAGCTGAGGTCAGGCACCTGACTTTCACCCTGCCCAGCACTCCAGTGGTCTCGAATGCTTGCCACATGCACAGAATGGGTAACTGAAAGCTTCAGGTCTGTGGACGACCGTATTTGTTGTCTTCATGTCTGCACTGACATTTTGTAGCGCAGGGCCTCTTTGTCATCATGGACTGACCCACCTCTCGTCACCCTGCATTGGCCACTGAAGTCGGGACTGATGCCTAGGTGAGCCATTGACCTTGATGGTGCATTGCAGGGCCTTAGCTAAGTGGTCTCCTGTTCCTTGGATCTCATTCCTTTGCTCCAGGAGCTGCTTGTCGGAGTAAAGCAGATGAGAGGCCCAGATTTCAGCTTTGAGGCAGAATGGGTTTGTCGGGTGGACACAGGAGGGGGCACATCAGAGCTAAACCGGACAGGAAGCCGGGGCAGCGTTGCCAGCTGACGGGTTTCATGGTCTCATCTTCAGGATTCGCTTCCACCCCCTTGATTTGGAGATGGGCCCCGTCTCGCTTGAACTGGTGACCCTGCATCCTCCCGGGACGGCACGCTCGGGCCCTGCTCGGCCTGATGAATGTTTTCCTAATGACATCCTGCCTGTGTCTGTATTTGCACTTGGTTTCAATTTAGATTCAAGGAAGGCCAGGCTGCAGGGCGCTGTAGACCAAGGGGGAGGTGGAGGTGAGCGCCATGCTGAAGGGGGAAGCAAAAGCATTCAAACGCCAGCCTTGAAGGCCCTCCTGAGATGGGCACTGCAGGGGTCCAGTTTCGAATGGTAGCCTTTGTAGAATGGACATCCTTTTCCAAATATGGCAGTGTCACCCAACTCCAAGTGTCATGGTGTGCTGTGCCTACCTCTGGACCAATGGTGGCCCCTAGTGACTTGTGACACTTTCCAATGCCCACCCCTTTACACCTTCCTGATATGAGAATAGCCAGGTGTCAACAGGTGGGGCGCTGTGCCTCCCGCTGCCAATCCCGCTCCCAACAGCTCCATTTTCTGTCTGCAACGTCCTTTTCCGTGCCCACCTCAACTATCAGCCTTTTTGATGTGTCCCACGGTCACCAACAGGAGGGACTGCACTGATTAGCAGTGGTCGCACTTTGGAGAACACTACAGAGTGGTGTGGGACATCGAGAACGCAGGGGGGTTGCTTCTGATTGGTTGCCTTACCCCCGTGACCTCTCTGCCCCCAAAGTGGAGGACACCACTCGTGAAGCTCTGTGTGGTGCTGCCCATTATCGAGGAGGAGTGTGGATTGTGAGTCACAAAGGGGCTGAGGGCCAGCTGGCTGTCATGCTGAACCCCTCAGCCACTCATCCGTCTGGCGTGTGCCCCTCACTTAGTGGACGTGACCTGTCACACAGTCTCCACTGTTCTGTCCTTGTCACACCCTTCTTGGATGACCACCTGCTTCTAATGCTGCTTTTCTGTACTGGTACATCATTGCTTTATATAGCGCCTTGTGGAACTGACATGCTGCTGTGGCTGATGCACAGTGCACATGCAGTGTACCCTGCTGTCTCCCAGTAGTCACCTCGCACCCTGGCATGCCTGGCACCCCTCTGATCGCTCTGCATTCCATCCAGATTAAAAACAACTATGAAAACAATGGTGGCAGAACGGGTCAAATTCTTAGCCTCGTCATTGGGAAGCGCGGAGGATTTCTCGGCGGGCGTTCAGGGCGCCCGTCGGAGGTCACGGCTCTGCTAATCTCTTTCAGATGTTTCGTCTGCAGACCCCGCAGCGTGCTGACAGTTCGAGCGGTGCTGGGTGAGCTGCCGTGTTCCGCTGAGAGGCTCCTGCCGACATCAAACTGCCCCTGAGCCACGGGTGATAACGGGTCTGCTGTCGCTCGAATTCAGTCTGCCCATCCACCCACCTAGCTCAGTGTCATCTCTTGGGGCCTCAGACCAGCCCAGTGTGCTGCCATCTTGTCAGCTATTAGTGACAGGTCCCTGAGTGTCCCTGACCTGGTGCCACTTTAGGCTGTGGTTGGGTAGCGTATGTAAATGAGAGGCTGACACCTTATGAAGCTGCAGTGCCCCCTGAATTTGTCATTCAGGGTCAGGAGAGCCCCCAGTGTTAGTCACCTGCCATGGCCTCGATGCCTACTCTTTATTATCTTTTCTCATATGAGTCATTTAGGCCTTTGTGGTCAGCTGTGGCCCATGCTGCCCCATCCGTCAAGCCGTCTTGCGACGATGCCACGACAGCGCCAGCTCCACAGCGCCCAGCACTCCCCACTTGCCGCTAATCTCTATTATTAGCTCCGTTCAGCTGCTCAAATCTGCCTGGACCATGCAATCAAATATTTTATCACATATTCATTGACTCCATCTTTTTAATATCAAAAGTGCCGGCTTGAGAAACATTCTAATGAAGTTTATTCCCGAGGAGTGACTGCGCCGGCATATTGTGTTCTGACTAGTTAATGATTACCTGCCTCTCAAACTGGTGGGGAAAATTGGTGAAATGACAGCACCGAGGGGGCCGCGTGCTCGTGCAGTGGCGCCTGCATCTCCGGGCAGTCGTCAGCAACAAATCTCCGCTCTTCAGGCCACAGGTTCAAATCCGTCAGAGTGTGTACGTTTGGGGGCGATATGATGGGGTGTGGCCTCTGAATGCTCAGTGCCCAAGTGCCAGTCTAGTGAACAGGGTCGAGTACAACGTGGCAGAGAGCAGAAATGTCTGCTATGCTTTATTTAGTGTAGCACTAGTCTCATATAGCGCCTTTTCCAGAGCAAACTGAACCTTACAAGTTCACTTCAGTTGTTTAATAAAGAGAGCAATGACAGGTCAAGTGCAGTCAGTCACTCGGGGTCACGAGGGAAGTCAACTTGACCTGTCACCTTGGTCAGAAGACGCTCTGTGCAGTGTAAGGAAGGAGCGCTTAAGTGAGGAGACCTGCGCAGGGTCACGTCATCTTTAGCTCTTTGAATAGAGGGGACTCAGTGGGTCACCCATTTGTGATTTTATAGCTCCTTTCAATTGTGAACCCATGTTTTTTATATGTCTATGGCTGCTGTTTCTTCAGTTAGAAGCGGGGTGACTCACTTGAGGTCTTCTGGTAACTCACCTTGATATTTGTATATAGTGCCTTCCCATAGTGTAGTTTAAGTCCAGTCTTCCCTGCAGTTGTTTTTACCCGGTGACTGCCTTGTGATCTGTCGTCTTGTGATTTTTATATAGTGCCTTGCGTAGAACCCACAAAGGGCGTCACTGGAGGAAGGTGAACCAGTGAACTTGTGATTTGCAGTCTCATACCTTAACCAGCAGGGGGCCTCACTTCCAATTTACGCTGACAGAACCTCTGCCTGGTAGTGATGCCAATGGCTGATGAGGGTGACAAGCAGCTGGCACACACCAGACTCTGTTGAAGCTGACTGTCACTGTCACTGTATTTGTTGGGGACATGGCACTAAAGAAGACAAGATGGCAGCAGGGCAGGACAGGGTGTTCAGCAGTCAGTACCAGGACTGAGGGGGCACTTCTTTGATGTTGTGACCATATTGCCCACCTCTGGGCTGACTAACATCTGCTCTGTCACTGTCGTAATTTGCCCAGGGGCAGCTGCTTGTGTCTGGCTAGAGTTCTCGCTGCCTCCTGGCTGGGCTATCATGAGGAAGGACACTAATGCCCGGACACCAGGCCTGTAATCGAGGTGCTGTGCTCATTAAAGTTAACAATGGCTCTGCCCTCTGCCTCATGTAACGTAATCCGTCTAATTGCCCGTATTGTGTTTCTGCCTTCTGCTCACGTCAATGTGGAAAAGCAAGTCCTCATTAGGATGAATACAGGGCATCAACGTGCCATGAATGCCTCGGTTTGGCACAGGGGTGCATCCGTTAATGTTCTTGTTCGCTTTCTGGCCCTTGTCTGTCACAACCCCAGTAGTGCTGCCCTGGTGTGCCATGGCCGACAGCCTTAAGGAAAGTTGATGGCATTTGCAGGCAGACCACCCCACACAGGCTCAGGTCTTTCATAAGGCTCTGTCTTTCATAGGTAGTGCCACAAGCTGCTGGTGCCCCTTAATGCCATGTCTTATTGTGATTTTAATGAATTACACTTTGCTGATGTAGGCACTGGTACTCTAAGTCAAAGGTCAGTGCTCGCTGTTTAAGGTGGTATTCCACCAGACTGCTCATCCTGACGCGTACCCACTGGCAGGGCCTTTTGTGCAGAACTCAATTGGCCATTGTGACGAGGTCCCCGATATTGATGTGGGCAGGACCCACTTTGAGTGGCGCCCTGAAGAAATGCGAGTGCCAGAAGCTTAATCCAGTGACCTTGGAGGGCACTTGAGCCAATGCAGTTCCGGCCAGCAGCTCCGAGATCGCCTTTTCCTGTGCATGTCCCTCATTAGCCGCTGTGCTCCACGGTGCAACCGGATCCCCGTCGCAGGTTTCAATTGCGCGCCAGTCACTCGAGAGGCCAATCTGCCTTTCTCCTTCATCTTTAATTCATCCGTCTATTCCGTAGCGCCGCACACGAAGGATTGGATGACAGCTACACAGGCGAGGAGGAGGAGGGGATGGAAATGAGACGGAGGTGAAGCTGCCAAGCACAAGGTCTCCACAGCGCCCCCTGCCACCCTCGCCATTCTGTCTACACACAACTAGGAGGGGTGAGGTGGATGACCAGATAGGCTTCGTCTTATCTGTTGAGACTGTGCCAGCCCCCATCCGTTTCTGCTTTTCATTCTCAACCCCCTTCATGGCTCTGTAAAAAGCGCTATATGGGTAGTGTGCTCTTCTCAACGAGGAGACACGAGTTCACCCCTGAAGGCTGCCCACTCCCCCCTTGGCGTTTTAACTTAGCGGTACGAATGTCAGCAGGATAAAACACAGAGACAAGTGACCTTTACGGCCTTCGGATTTATTTATTGTGAATGCTGAGCCACTGGAGCCACACGGGCACTCAGACACAGAGTATGCCGGGCATTTCGTTTCACTGCCTTGAGACACGTCGGCCTGCTGCCACTGGACAGTCAGGAGCTCAGGATGGCTGAGCGGGCATGTCCAGATGAGGATGGCACATAAGTGGGTAGTGAAGCCGAGTTGGTGTCATTGGTGCCACTCCTTAACATGCAACAGTCCTCAGAGGCAAGAAGCAGCTGATCAGCTCGGGCCTTTCCTGGTACTGCCACTAGCTAGATGGCAGTGAGAACATCCATGTGGCACACCAGATGATTCTGCTGTGTGTCATCAGAGCCACACGGAACAGAAGAGGAGATTAGATTGGGGTAAATGCAGCGGGTGCCTTGCAGGATTTCTTCCCTTATAGTGTCTGGGCACCAGGCGCCACTGCTAGCTGGCCCCTTCACACCTCTACACAGATGGGCAGCACCATCTGACAACGCGAGAGCCTCAACAACTGTGGCTTGGCCTGCGCTATTCACTGACCTCGGCCCCCTTCCACTTGTCCATGAGGGAATGCCAGCGTGGGAGGGAGTTCAGCAGCCGCCAGAGGTCCCACTGCAGCCTGTGTTATAGAGGGTGGGCTGATACAATTAAGTGTCTGTAACTCTGTACTCCGGCACACATCGGGGGCTGGGGTTTGGCGCCTAGTTCATTGTTTTCCTGCTACTTGGCACTGGGCGCCTCCACCTTGGGGGTCCAATATGCCAGTCGTTCTTCCAAGTGTCGTGTATTTCGAACCCCACACCGTCAGGGCCATTAAACACATGAGTACTGCTGGCTGTTGTGCCTGTCACTGGCTTGTGATGGCCGGCTAGAGTGACGCGCCCTGCACTATTGTGACTCCCAAAGCACTCACCTGGGCTCCCCCCCGCCTGTATTCTGATTGGGTGCCACTCTTTGGGATTCACTCTGCTTGGCACCTTCTACCTCACTTTGTGTTTCCAAGTATCCATCAATCTTAGTGTGTGGGTCCATCTAAGACATGTTACTGCCCCAGCTCATCTGTCCTCTGCCCTAGCTCTGCCCACCCTCGTCAAACAGGCGGTTCCAGCCTCGAGAGGGTTAATCTGTGCAGAAGAGGCAGAGCAGAAGGCATCTGGAAGGGGGAGATGCGCCCTGTCATTCAGCATTTGTGCACGCCAAGAAGAGGGAGTCGGTGTCTGACACTGAAGCCTCTCCCTCCGTCTCCGGCATTAATCTAAATGCCAAAAAGCAGACCCTTCGGAATGCGGAGTCACGGCTGATGTGGCCGCTTGCAATTCAATCTGGCACGTGAAGACCCCCAGGTAGTGCAAGGCGGGGGGTGGTGTGCTGGAGAGGAGGTAGCTGAGGTGCTCGCCAGTAAGGGGTGCTGTGTGTCACACCTGGGCTGGGCAGCGATGCCATCAATGCGCCCCCCCCCGCCTGCACGCCTCTCTTGACCTTTCTCTTCCATCTCTGATTTCTGCTCTGTCTCTTGTGCCCACTCTGATATTTCGGCCTGCCAGCCTTGATTTGAATGCCTTCTGGGCAACCGCTTTAAATGCATCGATCAGAAAAGGCAACTGCCTAGTCAGCGAAGAGAAAAGACGAAACATGAATATTTGTAAAATAACACAATTAGAGAGTGACAGCCGGCCGCTGCCCAGCCAGGCCTGTGGGACTCGCCTGGCGTCCCTTTGTTCCCACGTCTTGAAAGAACAAATGGAAGACGTCGATAAAGGAGTGCAGGCGGGCAGCCGAGGGCCCTGAAGTCGCCATGTTCTGTTACGCTTGACCCCCCCACACAGTCTTTACCCTTAGGTGCACTACCAGGGAGCAGCACAACCGATGCCCTCAGTTCTGTGCGCTCTGCTGCTGTGAGGGTGGCATTGGGTGGTACTGGTGAGCCAGCCTGATGTATGGTCATGGCAACGATTGCCTTGACAACTACATGAACTTGTCACTTTTTAAGTAGACTTGGGTGCTGGCAGCAATATAGCAAGTGGCACTGCCACCTTGTAAAACTCGGTCCCCAGTTTGCCCTCTGGGAGTTTATTGTCTTCATTAGGCTGTTCTCCTCTACCCTCAAAGAACACTGGACTGATGGCACGTGCGAGTGTGCCATCCTGTCCTGTGATTATGTTGGTCTTAAGCAGTGAAATCGTGAGGTGAGTGGAGTTTTTATAATGCATCACCCATTACAGTGCCAGTCTAGTCCAAGTATTGCTTTAGCCATTTGTAGTATGTTTACTCTGTGCCCACTAACTATTCTGGCAGATCGGAGACTACTACTTCTCTGTGCCACTTTGGCTCATCCTGAGCCTGAGAAAAATCCAAAGAAAGTTTGACTTCAGACTGGCACCACTTACTGTGTACCCGGTGTTGCCAGATGCAGCTAAGCTCCTGTCCATAAATAGATAGATTGCTAAATAAAGTGACAAGGTGAGCACCCCTTATAGGCCCCTATGACGTCTGCTATACGTGGTGGTACCTTAAACGGACGGCGGGTCACTTCACTTGTGCCCAGTAGCAGGACGTGACTAATTTGAGTTGAATACAGAATTTGAAATCAGGCCCCACTAAAAACTCACTAGGCTGGGGCTATGGAACATTTAAGAGGGCACAGTGGGAGTGGCATTCGTGAGTGTGCCAGTCCAGCAGGCCATCTGGTCCACCACTGGCTGCCCTTCCCGTGGAGTAATTTGGACAGTCCTGCATATCCTGGCATGTGGCACACATCAGACAAAAGACCATGTTGTTGACACATTTGATGAAGGTCACCTTATAAAAGCATGAATATGAATGTGCGAGGGACACGCCAGTGCAGTGCCACGCTGGATGTGTGTTAGCTGAGTAAATATTTCAGAAGAAAACATGATGGGCATGTATGGGGCCTATGGGAATGAAAAATAGCTGGTAAAGTGTAGTGGGAGAAACCTGCACATATACGGCAGGATCACTTTGCAGGGACTAAATGGTACAAAGTTCACGCTAGTGGGCACAGAGCGGGCACTACCATAAGGTTACTATAAGGGTGGACGAGGCCAAAGAGACCCGTTGATGGATGCTTCAGTTGAGGCACAGAGTGGGCACATAGGCTGGTGTGGGTTCAGATAGGGAAGGCATGGGTGGACACTCTGGTACGGGGTGGGCACACTAATAAGTGTGATGCTGTCGCCCGCCTGGCTTGTAAATATTCTCTTGTTTCTCTAAATGAATTTACAGACAGCGGCACATCGTCGGCTGTTGCTGCAGGCTCTCCATTGGTTGTTGCCTAGCAATGAGCCGTGGAATTGTGTGGAGGCCGAGCGTCGAGGACTGCGTGCCACAACGTTTGTTATTGACACTCCACGCCAATGAATGCTCCCCTCATTAAGGTGACGGATGGGGGGGTCCAGAGGGTGCGACGCTAGAACAGGTGAGCCCACGTGGAGGGTCAGGCGGCCGGCCGCACCTTAAGAGGGAGGCCTCTTTGTTAGTGTGATGTGACTGGTGGCCGCCTGTCATCAGGTGCGTGGCCAGGAGAGCGATGGCCTTTTTTATGGGCCTTAACTCACTCGGCTACGGTAATGCTGAATCACCTCAAATGAGGCCGCGGCCTCAATAAAACGGGACAGTAATAAAGAAAAAATCAATTTGTGTCACTCTGGTGAGGTGGAAGTGTGTAAAACGGTACAACACACAATTACACTCCAATAAAACCAAGATCGTCCTGGTCACTTGACCCCTGTCCGCAAGTGTGCAGGAAGCCAGGGGGAGCCAAACATTTCCTGCGGGTAGGAGGTGGTGGGCTGAATGTTGAATGGCACACGAAGCAGGCCAGCTGCCCGGGGAGCACCAGTGGGCTGAGTGACATCCTAACGGGCTGCACCATTTAGCTGGGCTCACGACTGAGCTGGTGAGAGCCAGCCTGGCCGCTGGTCACACGGGTCCAGTCCTGGTCACAGAGCGCTCATCCACTCTCCCCGCACTTCCTCTCCACTGAAAGTACACAGAAGCCGCTGCTTTATTGGCCTGTTTTAATAGTCACATGAGCCATTTGCTGTTACGAGCGCCCCTTGTTTTACGGCTCACAGTAAGCACAAACCAATTAGCCTGCATTGCGCTTCACATGAAGCCATAAAGCTGAGTTAATAGCAGACCTGAGGACTCTTACAATAACGTTTATGGGCCTGGCACTCAGGGCCGCCACCAGGGACTTGGCAAAGACACCGGCATCTGCAGGCCGCGCACACTCGGCTGTCGGCATCGGCGCATTCGCGTTTGGTGTAACAGCCAGCGGGTTGATCTTGAACCCCCGGGGGCACGGTGCCACACGTTGTGCCTCTCAGTCAGTTGGTCAGACTGCCTGCCCAGATTCAGTTGGTGCTGTCAGTGATAGTTTGGGAGCTTTGTGCTACAATGTGAAGTGCCCGTATTTTGGAAGAGTAGGACGATCCACCTTCAGTCACTTTTGACCAAGGTAGTGCTTATGATTAGGGCTGGCATAAACTCACTTGGGGCCCCCAACATTCTTCTGCATCCTTGTTTGTACCAGGCATCTTAATGGTGAGTAAAGACTTGCATCAAAAGTGCCAAGCATGGAGAATATTGTGGCCCCAAACCAGGGTTCACTTCTGAGCAATGTGGGTGTCGGGCACAGTGAGTGTCTTCTGTGTAGCACCCATGTGTGTGGCCATGACAGCGAGGAAGTGTACTGAAATACTGAAGGGCACGGGAGTGGCAAGGGAGGGTAAAAGGGAGACTACAGGCTGAGGTAGGCACAGACACACAAACATGGGTGGAGACATGTGTGCTCTCAGGACCTCTGTGTGGACACACCAGGCCCCCAGGAGTATTTTCAGAGCCTTGGCCTAGTACAGGCCCAGAACGAGGATGACGATGTGTGTGCCCACAATGCCAGTACCAGGTGATGTAATGAAGTGGATATTTGCAGGCGGGTCTCATGATGTTTTATGCAACACTCATGTTCTCAATGTGGCGGCAGTTTGGCGTCACATGCAGGCACTGCGGCGCTGGCTGAGAGCGGCCTTTGTTGTGAATTGGTCACAGTGCTTATTTATAGCTCCTTGCTGACTGGCCTACTGGTGCGGAGTGCCCCAGAGCTGCATGATAAAGCTGAGGCAGATGGCCCACTGGCAGCCCTGTCCACCCTTATACATGTGGACTGCTCATGCTGTGGTGATAGTTCAGGGCCTCAGGTGCCATCGTGTGCGGGGCACTTGTCACTAAACTGAGAAAACAGCACTGGATGGACAATCTTGGCTAGCAGAGGTCACTCTGCCATTTTGGTGGCCCTTAGCCTTGGCACCATCTCCATGTCTCAAGTGTCAAAGTGTTTGTAGGACTGGCCACCCCATAGGAGACAATAAAAAAAGCAGACAGCAAACTGAAGGACGAAGATGACAGTTTAAGAGAGTTAGCCATCCTGGTGAAGGGGCACACGGCTCAGCCAGCAAAGTAAGGCTTGACCCAGTAAGTGACTGACACATGTGGGCTGTGACCTTGGTCAGGCACAAAATGGCCCACCATGATGCCTTCTACGGCATCCAGCTGCTCTCTCTTCTGCGCTGATGTGGCTGGACACAACGACCAGTAGGAGAGCATGAGCCAGCTTTGCAGACCCTCACGTACTTGTTGCTGACTGGCCACAGGCTCCAGAGTTCATTCAAATCCTGGCACTTCCTGGCCATTCATCTGTATGCAGGTGGAGGTGAGGGCTTCCTGTAGCCTGGTACAGAGGTTCTCAAAGCCTTATTGCTTTATGCCAGTAGTGGTGCCATGGCTGTCATGACGTGCTTCCCTGCTAGTAAGAGACCAGCAGGCTCTCAGAGTGTTCAAACGTAGGCAGCGGACACGTTCGGCATCTCCATGTGCGGATGACTCACAGTGGCAGGCTCTTCCCTGAGTTCGGGGTTCCAGTGCGCCGCTGTGCTTCAAGTACAAAGGACCTTTCTGTTGGAAATAATAGAAATGAAATGAGTTATTAAAGACTAACCCTGAGTGATGTGCTGCAGAGTTGGCACAGATGGCAGAGTGCACAAGGATGGGGACAAGATGAGGGCGTGCCTGTAGA
Source organism: Erpetoichthys calabaricus (assembly GCF_900747795.2). NCBI lineage: Eukaryota > Metazoa > Chordata > Cladistia > Polypteriformes > Polypteridae > Erpetoichthys > Erpetoichthys calabaricus. Next base: position 591,478 of record NC_041411.2, on the reverse strand, counting down.
GAGACACATCTAGCCAGGACAACAGACGGGCTCTCAGGGATACGTGGGCAGTGATCTGCTGGGTAGCCAACATGCTACCTGCCAAGTATGAGGTTCTCTTTTATGGTGGTGACCCTGAATGTGTCCACAGCAGGCAAACATTGTTATCATAGATAGATAGATAGATAGATAGATACTTTATTAATCCCAATGGGAAATTCACATTCTTCAGCAGCAGCATACTGATACAATAAATAATATTAAATTAAAGAATGATAATAATGCAGGTGAAAAACAGACAATAACTATGTATAATGTTGAATGTTAATGTTTACCCCTCTGGGTGGAATTAAAGACTCGCATAGTTTGGGGGAGAAACGATCTCCTCAATCTGTTAGTGGAGCAGGACAGTGACAGCAGTCTGTCGCTGAAGCTGCTCTTCTGTCTGGAGATGATCCTGTTCAGTGGATTCTCCATAATTGATAGGAGCCTGCTGAGCGCCCTTCGCTCTGCCACAGATGTTAAACTGTCCAGCTCCATGCCAACAATAGAGCTTGCCTTCCTCACCAGTTTGTCCAGATGTGAGGCGTCTTTCCTCTTAATGCTGCCTCCCCAGCACACCACCGCGTAGAAGAGGGCGCTCGCCACAACTGTCTGATAGAACATCTGCAGCATCTTATTGCAGATGTTGAAGGACGCCAGCCTTCTAAGGTAGTATAACCGGCTCTGTCCTTTCTTACACAGCGCATCAGTATTGGCAGTCCAGTCTAATTTATCATCCAGCTGCACTCCCAGATATTTATAGGTCTGTATATATATATATATATATATATATATATATATCATATATATATCATATATATATATATCATATATATATCATATATATATATATATATCATATATATATATATATATCATCAAGGTCCCTTTCAGAAAGAGACCTCTGCGGACCGTCCAGCTGTCATCCGCATGTTCGCAGTCCATTCTGTGTACAGCAGCCACCATCCCAGGGTGCCTTTCAGCAGCAGTACTCTTTGCTATGATCCTTGATCACCGTTCGGTGCTGTGACTTGTGGGGATGCTATATAGCGCCTCTCCATATCTAGAGCCTGTCGTACCCTTTACATGCCAGTGGTGAATTGCTGTGATGTGAAACATGGGCTGGAGGAGCGGTGAGGCTGCACAAGGACCTTTACTGCTCCTGTGCCCAAACGCTCACACCTCACTTGTACTCGAGGGGGTTCTTTACCTAGGTAGTGCCCAGAATGCACAAGGAGCTGGGCAGTGCCAGCTCTGCCAGCCAACTGTATGAGTCAGTATTTCTGTTCAGACTGAGTGTTTATATAGCATCTCCCACTGGTGGCTTGAGCATTGGCAGGTGGTGGAAGTGAATGTCTTACATTTTGCTTGGTATGTAGTGCCCTTCTCTCCTGGGCTGCTTTGCGCTTATCTGCTATTGTTTTATTTTTTACAGTACTCCAGGCTGTGGAAGCTCGTGGACGTGGTAGTTTGTTCAGGCACTTGGAGCCACTGTTCCTTCTGCATATGGTGCCCACTGTGCTTGGAATGTGGTATCCTGGCACAGCCCCTGAGGTAACGAGGTGGGATCGGCACATCCTGTGCTCAAGTGCTGCCTTCTGGGAAGCTGCTGTCCTCCTGCAATCAGTCCACCCCGGAGTACACACATTGGTGAGTTCCTATTGTTATTGTCTAATTAGATAATTAAAGAGGGTGCCTCACTGTCCACTCAAGGTGGTCCACATTTAGCAGCCAGTAGCAGCTGGTAATTAACGTAACGGCTGCTGGCGCAAGGAGTCCAATCAGTGGTTTCTTCTTACAGACATCCATTTCCTGTGCCCCCTGAGAGCTGCAGGGTGCCACTGCCCTTTAGCTCCATGGCTGGTGGGTGGAGTTCATTTGAGGAGAGAGTGGTTTGGGTTGAATCCGTGTCCGTTTATATAGCACCTTTCATACCCGATGTTTGTGCTTTACCCTCCAGTTATGTACATTTTCAGATAGCGGAGTGGCTGAGCCTTTATATAGTGCCTTTCAATAGTGAAGGCCGTTATAGCCTGCCCAGTTTATTAACTCACTCTGAATCATACAATAAACCAATTTTTGAGAGCTGACCACAAATCTTGTGATTTCTGTATTGCGCCTTTGCATTGTGCGTTTCTCCTTCTCCAGGCACATCACATGTGTTGTCTTAACTGAGCACTTGTGGCATCACGGGTACGTTACTGGCATGGTACAGCACCTTTCAGAGGCAGTAGTGTGCCAGTGTAAACCCAGGTAGGGTATGTGGCCTCACCAGGCTATTAATTGGGATGAAATAATGCGCCTTTTATAGTATTCTGTAATTGTACGGTGTGAGAACTGGCATAGCATAGTGTGGTGACAGTAGTAGTATGGCTGGCACCTTTGCACATTGAAAGCTCTCACAAGGCACTTCACAGTTGATAAGCCTGTGCAGGGTGGCCGGGTAGCCTCGGTCACCAGAAATGTGACTCCTCATGCTGATGTTGGGCCATGCAGGCCTTGATTTCCTGTCCCCCAGTGTTGCCTCGTCGCGTCTCGTTTATCGAGGACTGTACATTGGTGTCATTTGATTTGTGTGTTCATACAGGTAATGATGTTTGCTTGAATCGTTTCTGTTCTCACATCATGGTTTTCAGTTGGTGCGAGTGCGCCGAGTCTGCACTTGGTGAGGGGCGCTATACAAAAGCACATTCCATAGGTAACTACAATTGGGGACATTCTGGTTGCACTGTGGCTATCCTTCCTGCCTTACAGATCCACTGTCCTGGGTTCTCTGCCTGGAGTTGGCATGTTCTTCCTGGCCAAGTGTGTGCAGATGTGTGTGAGTGGGACCTGTGAGGGACTGTCACCCTGGTGTGTGCCCAGCAGGCTATGGGACATAACTAAAAGTGCTGCCTGTCAAACGTAGTGACTTGCTCAGGGTCACACAAGGAGTTGGTGCTGGGGTGTGAACATGTCACTCTGTATAGCAACTTTTACAGCTAGCACAGTCCCAAGGGGTTCTACTGGTCCTGGTGTCCTTGCTCTTTATTTTCTAGTGCTTTAGTCATTAGGGTCTGTCATGTGTGAGCCCGTCTTACATGTGTAACATCTCGGCTGCTAGCGGGTGACACTGTCTTCTTAGCAGCCCACTCTGACCCTCGGCCATTTCCGCTCACCCCATGTATCTAGTGTCTCGCCGCCCCGGCTCTTCTTTGCTTTTGTGCCGCCAGTCCTCCCTTCACAAATTACACTTGTGCCATTTTTCTCTGCCTCGCCAACACAATCTGGATATTCCGAGCGCCCGTCTTGCTCCCTGCCAGTTAACTAGGGGCTCTTATCTTAAATGAAATTATATGAAAATAAATAATGCTGTCTGTGATTTTCATTAAAATAAGTACTTTAAGGGTCCCCGATGGAATGCCTGGGAAATGTTATGCGATTTGGAGCACTCCGGTCCGAATACCAATCAGGCAGCCGTGCTGATCTTGGCCGCGAGCCCACCCAGAGCACTGTGGGGTCCTTCTTTCCTTTCATCCACAGAGGGCGGCGAGCGAGTCGCATAGAAATGAGCCTGAGAGGAATGTAAAGCGGGAGCGGGTAGCGGGAGGTGCTCTCTGGGCCTGGCAGTCAGAGGTCGAAGGCTGGTAACATCAACAGGGTGAGGTGACTTGGGCAGCTGGCTCAGTCTTGGCGCTCAGCTTGGCTCTTCTTTCACAATGGACCGCTTGAACCCTCAGGCTCCCCTCCTCCCAGCTCAGTTTGTGGGTATTGCCTGGCTGGCTGCTCTTGAGTCCGGCACAGGGCATGAAAGCCACCCTCCATCACTCTTTTGTATTGTTGGCATGATGAGGCTAAAAATGAAGAGAGCCTGGCCAGAGGGTCACCAAAAGTGTTCAGGACACTCCTTGGGTGAAATGTCCAGTCAGCAGCAAGGGGGGGTACCCTTGCTGGTGCCCACTTTCACATGAGCGGTCAAGGCGCCCTCCCTGGGGGCTACAGAAACACCTTCAGCTTGGTGTGGTCACTTTCCTGACATGAGAGCAATCCAGAAAGCAAAGGAAAGCTGCTTGGCATGGAGCTGATTATAATGGAAAGCGCTGTATGCTGTAGGGCCCAGGCTCAAGGCCCACAGCTGAATCTCCTTGCATAGAAACAAGTGTGGTTAAGCTGTTTACTGTGTAAAGGCACTATATAAGGATCACACCGTCATGGGTTCAGACCATACGTGTAAACCTCTGCATGAGCTTCTTCAACTTTCAGTGCTAACATTCGAGAAATTTGAAAGCAGGCTCTTTAGGGTGGTTGGCACTGTATAAAATCAACTTCATCTTACTTGGATAATAATATTGGACAACGTCTGCTGTCACTGAAAAACAAACTGGCTGGTATTTCTTGGGAAAGGCCCAGTTTCGGTCAGCACAGCACTGTTCACACTGAAACCAAACCAGAGAACACTTCAGGGAGGTGTCCGCTACGGAAGGCGAATACATGACAAGCAGGTGGCCGTGTGGACTGGAGATGTGCAGTGGCGCCCCCCCTCATTACACTTCCTGGGGTTTCGAGTCTGGCTGGACTTGATGAAGGAGCAGAGTTCTGACGGCTCCACACTTCCATCCATGCTGAGTTTTTCTTATTTTTATTTTTGTTTTGCCGGATAATAAAAGTGAGGATGTGTGGAGTTGGGTGGCTTGGCGTTTCTCACTTAATGACTGAATAATAAGGGCGTACGAAATGGAGATTTTTCAAGAAGTACGTGTACTGCCGCTCACCAAAAATCCCAAGCAGCGCTCATCTGGCGTAGTAAATAAATAAATAAAATCGATAAAAATAATTAGGAAAATAAGAGCTCGGCAGCTTGTGGGTGCCCGGCTTTAATCAAATTCAGTAACAACAACTCTTTAGGTTTGAATGACAGCCAAGGCAGAAATGGTGCGGCGGCGAGAGGCGGTGAGGAGCGTCTTCATCTCGCTGCCAGTCCTGTGGGGCTCACCGTCTTCATTTCATTAGTTGTCAGCCTTGGCGGAGGATTGCACATTAGGCCTTTAATTTAGTGGATTGCCACGGGCGATGGACGAGCCGCCACGCCATCCGTGTGATGCAATCTAACGAGGATCTGCGGGCCGCACTTTCATTTAGTGGAGGACGGCAATAAAGGGGGCGACTTCAATGAGGCCCCGCCGTAGGAGGCTGCCTGGGATTGCCGTTCTGCTCACGACATCCTCTCTTGAGGCAAGAGGTCAGCCGAGTGCCATCCTGAGCCATACACACACACTCTCCACCCCAGCAGCCAGTACTGCTCCCTGCTGGTGGCTGTAGAACTGCAGACGGGTGGTGGGTGATGTCATGGGAGGGTCATGGCGATGCCATTAGCCGGATTGACGGCTCCGCAAACAAACGCAGGCACGTCATCATCTTTGTCAGCACTATTGCTATTTTCATCCCACAGGCAAACTTCCAAAGATTAGGAAAAATAAATTGGAGCCGGCCGAGTCCACGGAGGATTCCTAAATGATGCCATTGTCTGGCGGCCTCTGCGGCCCCCCAGCTTGGCTTTGTTTATTTCCACAGCACACCTTTCATCAGGCGCTTGGCTTCTGACCCGCCTAAATCCAGGCCTCCTCTCCGTGGGAGGAACCATCTGCTCCATCCATCAGGTCCGAGCCGTCCTGCTGGGGGGGGATGTCAGTGTGAGACCCTGGCGGTGTTGGGGGGGGGGGATGGGGATGGGTGAATACAGCAAGCTGCTCCATCCCGAAAAATGAATTAACACCAGTCGATGTGAACCTCGGGGCAAGAAGAAAATGGGCAATACTGGCGAGGTGCACCGCCGACATGTCATCACACATGACCATCTCACCAACCCTGACAAATGTCCACTGCCACAGTGAAATCCCGGCCCAGTCGCTGTCACTGTGCCATTTGCAAGTGCGTGTCTTTGCCCGATTCCAAGAGTCACAAGGTCAGCGTGCTTGTGCACTAAATAATAAGATCAAAACCTGTAATGCGAAGGTGGAAGGGCAGACACCCTAAAAACTAAAACCGTGGTGTGGAACCAGTTATGGGGAAAGTGAAGCACCCCTTACTTGATATAGCGCCTCTCCATTTGGACCACCCTAATGTGCCTTACCAGTAGAAAAGCAGGTGAGGTGACTCGCTTAGCGTCAGTCGGTCAATCAGCAGCCTTGTGTTAAAACCCCCTGCCCACCTGCCCTGGCACTTTAGAGTTACATTGCTTGTTTTATGGAGCGCTCAAAATCACTCGTCTAGGCTTCACGTCAGTGAAAACTGGGACTGAGTCAGACTGAGAGAAGGAGCGAGAGGTCGCAGAGACCAGCTGTCTGTCTGTCCATTATATAGTGCCTTACACTGCTACTGTATCTGTCTTTGAAATGGTAACTTGCACACCTGTCTGTTGATTACGTAGTGCCTTACCTACTAGTTACAGTATGTATTGTGCCTTTCATATCCGTCTTCATGTACAGCAGGGTGTCTTTGTATCTGTCTGTTGTCCCTTACATATTGACCATACATAGTGCCATACTGGACATATGCATCCTATATAGTGCCATTTATACTTCCTTTCACGTGTGGTGTCTCTTGTATTTTTGATCTACATATTATATAGCGCCTCACATACAGTATAACAGGAAGGCAGCACAGTGGCAAGCTGTCACCTTTGTTGACAGCGTGATTGTGAGCCCAGGTGTGTATAGCCTTTTGTGTGGTGCCCCTTGACTGTTCTCCCTGAGGTCCAGTGGGTTGATAGGTAGAGCAGATCTCACCCGCAGTGGGCACTGCACTGGCCTGGCCTGGCACATTATTAGCTGCTGTTGCTGCCTCGTCTGTTACGTTTTTCTGGACCCCACCCTGCAGCTGTAAGGCCGCCACCCCCCCCCCCCCCCCCCCAAAACAGCAACAGCGCCACTGCCGAAGTGTTCGCCTCTCATTGTTCGATTCTCTTGGTGTTCTGTTCTTCTTCTTAATGGACATCCTGCTGTGGTTTACAACTTGATTTTGGAATGTCTTTGCAATTGGTTTGGATTATTTTCAATTTGTAAAACTTCCTTAGTGTTTGTTCTCTTGGGCCAGGGGTAGTCACTGTTCATTTCTCCTTTTGGGTGTGCAGGCCACAAAGCCCACATCTTGAGTTTGAGGCTGGGGTCTCGCCCTGGGCTCATTTGTAATGGATTCCTCCTTTCTGTTTTATTGATTGTTAATCTCTTCATGTTTCTTCATTGTGTTAGTAATGTACTCATTTGCTCCTTTGGTTATCCTCCCTGTTCTCTGGATGTTGAGCTGAAGGGGGCGGGGTCACATTTTTTTCCCCTTTTTTTGGTTTTCTTTTTGTTTTGTTTTTTTAATTTTTATTAAATACATTTTTGAAATCTAAAGAAATTCAACTTTAGTCTTTGTGGACCCCAAGTTTTACAGCTCTTCTGGTTTTATTTTGAATTTCAACTATAAAAAGCTTTTACTGCAGTTTATTGGGCCTGTGTAGGCTAAGAAGCCTGCTGCTAGAGTTTGGAGCCAGCCCTGGGTGTTGAATGTAACATGGGTGTTGTTTTTGCACAATCCTGCAGATTTTGGGCCTGTTGTATCTAGGTTTTGTGGGTACTGCATTCCCAACACACACTGGCAGTGCCCAGGCTGAGAGGCGAGCCCCCTTATGTGTGTCCATCAGTTCTAATATTATTAAAATGTTGATGTCTCACATCAGGCACCCAGTAAGTCTCTATGTGTGCCAGGACCTCAGTCAAAGCCAAAGTGAGGCAAGTGGGAGCTGAGCTGTCCACTATTATCTGCTTAGGATTTGTTCACCTGCCAGATATGGGTGATGCTGAAGTAAAAATGCAAAGTGCAATCAACCAATGTCAAAAGCTGCAGAAATGTCAAAGACCATCACTGAGAAGTTGCTGACACCAGTGCTGTTGGTCCAGATTACCCGACACCAGTCACTTTATCGATTTCTGGATGGGTTCAAGCTGCACATTTGTTAATGACTAACACCTCAAGTCCATAACCCTGTAGAGTGCGCACCCCGGGCAGTGAGCTCCTAAGGAGGCCAGGCACCTGGTGGAGGAGCAGTGCTAAAGTAAAGGATCAAGAGACTGGCCTCACTCACTCACTGTGCAAGGTGCTATATGTAATAGGATTAAGATGGAGAGCAGACATGCCTCACTTGATCCTGTGACATAACTTCCTATCTCAAAAGTCCAAATTCAGTTTCATCTCCATCTTGAACCCATGTCTTTTCCTGTTCTGGCAGCCTGCAGCAGTCACCCTGCGACAAGCACTATTGGACGGCTGAGCCCCGCCTCACACCCTGAGCACTGGCACAATGTTCTCGATGTACCGCTCGGGCACGAGGCTCCTAACCCAACGTCTCGCTGCTCAGGGATGTTGATTAACGGCGGCCTCTCTCAAGGTCATCTCGTCCAAAGTGTGGCACACAGGGAGGATGCTGAATTAATGTACTTGTCACACATCGGCCTGCTGGCTCTGATTGATTGACTTGTGAGAGTGGGGGGGGGCGGCAGAGGGCAAAGCCACCGCACCCCACGTCTTGGGAGAGCGCCAACTGGGGGCCATAGCGCTGGGCAGCAGCCCACGGCCACTGCAGGGCATTCTGTGTGCCATGTCACTCGCTGATGGATTGATACCGACACCTTCCAATCCCATGCAGGATACACCCAGTGGGCATTCTAGGAAGTGGTTGGGAGGGGGGGCTCAGTCATGAAGAAAGCCTGAGGAAGACCCTTTGTGTGAGCCAACTGCTCCGACTCGCTTCACTCGCCCTCAGACTTAGGAAGTGAGAGCATTCCTCAGAGCTACACTGGCATCGGGGGCACACCCAGGGACATCGTTGACTGCTTTTTGATGAAGTGTGAGTGGGCATGCAAGGGTGCAGGCCCAAAACGAGGCAGGCCTGCACACCACTGAGGACAAGGGGACAAATGGTGTGACCTGTGACAGTAGCTCTTCGAGGCCCTGAGCTGGAGCCCACCTGATTCATGCTCCAGTACCTCAACCACTGGGGATAACAGGCTGCTGTGTGGCTATGGCCTTTGTCTCAGGCCCTGTGCTGTCGATTCACTTTCTTGGAATTCAAGCGCCATGACCTGTTTAGGAAGACGTGCCTTTCTTTTTAATGATCTACTGGCTCTTTGGTCTTTTTGATGAACTTTATTTGATATAGCACCTTACGTTTCTACTTTTTCATGTTTTGGTCACTAAGGGCCAGTGGAGTGGGAGAATGGCATACCCTCATGGCTTTTGTGCTGTTGACCCCTTCACAAAGGTATCCTGAAGGGGGCTCTACTGAGCCAAAAGCAAACCAGGGAGGCCCAGGATGGTAAAAGGACAGGACGTGATTAACCAAACCAAAGGACCAAAATGGGTGTCCTGATGACACCAGGGGTCTCTCTGGACCTGACCTTGCCTCGTTAGTCCCTCTAGCCCCACTCAGCTCTCCTTGGCCCAGCTCTGAGTGTACCTGTCTGGTGAGTGGAGTGACCTTTTAAACCCCATGTGAGCAGCCTGTCACACTGGGGACCTTTACTTAGGGCCTGTCTGCTGCCACCTGTCTGTCTGGGGGTTTCCATATAACCCAAAGTTGCACATGGTACATTGGGGGGGGGGGGCATAGCTCAGCCTCTCAGTGATCCTTAGGTCCCACCTGTCCCAGCTCCTCCCCTGCAAGTCGCTCCTTTGGCACACAGTAAGCTGAGTTGACGCAGATGGCATAACAGTGCCCCCTCCATGGTTCATCTTTTCCTTTTTGCCAGCCCCCAGGTGCTTCAGGGCAGTCACGTCAGTTGCCTCACTAGGCTTTGGACCCTCCAGAATCTGACAGTCCCCTCCACCTGGCCCAGGATCGAAGCTGCCAGAGCTCCTCTTGCAGGATTTATTTTCCTGTTTGTCTGTTTTCCCTTATGGGGACACAGGGAGAAGGAGATGCTGGAACAGTGGGCTTTGAGGAGGTCAGGAATCCACTGGAATTAGTGTTCACTGGGTCACTCCCGTCGCTCGGGTGTCTGGCAGGAGCTCCCTGTGTATTAATACTGTGAGTGCAGTTGAGTGGCTTCCACTGGGGTGCATTAACAACATTCAGGGGTCACACTCATGTCCTTGGGCCATCACTGAGAGGATAGTTCCAGATGGCCTCACCTGGCCCTCAAGACCCAATGCTGTGAATGGACGCTTTGGAGCAGCCACCCATCCATGTCAGACCTGCATATTCACAGGGTGCCTGTCCAGCGCAGACTGACCACCAAGAGTGACCAGACCAGGATTGGACTGGACACATGCCATCTGGCTACTCTCAGTGCGGACTGAGAGCCACAGGTTGGTTGGCATCCTCCATGTGGCTTCACGGCAGGAACCGTATTATTACAGAACGTTGCAGTACATGTCTGGTTCTGCTCATCAGTGTCCACTCAAGGTGGACGGTGTTGCTGTGTCCAGTGAACTGGAGGTCTTGTCCTACTTCTGAGTGAGCCCATTCATTCAGCATCCCTCCTCTTCAGTGCCACTCTACCAGCTTATAATGGTGCCACTGGACACAAGGCGGGAGCCTGTCCAGTCAGGTCACAGTCACTCACCTGTACTGACCCAGACAGAACACACAGGAATGGCAGACATCTACTTGACCACTGGATTAGCTCAGCTTGGCGATCAGGGCAGATTCAGTAAGGCAGGCATGTTGGTTGTATGCCATACTGTTGACATGCTGCCCTCTGATTGGCCATGCTGTCCAGGGTGCTGATGAGGACCACCACAATGTTTCTATAGCACATGGCCACTTGACCAGCGAAGCTCGTTAAACGGACTTACTTGGAGTTGGTGCCATCAGTGATGTGTCCCCTGGGGTCTAAGTGCCACCTCACACACTTATTTGCTTTGTGTCCCTGGTCATTGCCCAGGGCTACTTGTAGTGACTTCTGGACAGTCGATTGGATGAGAAGAAAGACTGACTAGGATGACACAATAAGAAGTGGTCACTAAAGTTCTCTGTGGCAGATGCCGGTGGCCCTCAGTGTCTCACCTTGCACACCACTGGGTCCCCAAAGTCCACTTGCAGCTGACAGCCCACCAGCATGCCTGTTCTGCATGTCATCATTGACCACATAGTCAGGCTCACCCTCCAGGCTGCCCGATCCTTTCATTTTTGATCTGAATGCCTTCGTCTTCTGTCTGAAGGACATGTCATCAGAATGAGAGTCTGGGTGGGAAGGCACTTACTTTACTCATTCAAATGAACGCAGTGTGTACAGAGAGGTCCAAATAAAAATGACACAGGGTGACCATGAGGGTGCCTGATTAGTCCGGTTCAGTGCGACCACACTCCCAGGGTACCGACGAGCCCACAAGACACGACACACAGGACACAACCCTGCTGCCACTCGCCCACCTAAGAAATGCCTAAAGCACTGCCTCTCACACCCTCTGTCTCAGTGAGCCTGAGTCTGCAACACCAGCGCCATTAGGCCACTAGACTGGAGTAGATGGAACTCCATCATGGAGACCCTATTGCAGCTTGGACCTGTAGGGCGCCTTCTAGTAGCCCCTGGAGTCACAGCATCATGCTCTGGTCTGGACAGCGTAGGGGCAATCGCAGCCATGGTGTCTCATGAATGGAGTGTGGGAAATTGGCATGTCGTGTGTGACCACTGTGGGGGGTCACGATGAACAAGAATGGACTAAAAAACGGAACTGCATTGGGTGGAGTAGAAAACAACAGTCAGCTTACGTGTTTAGACGTGAAAGGCACCATATAATAAATGGCAAAGGCAATATATTAAACACTGTAGATGGAAAAAGGCACTCTATTATAGTCCGATAGCTAACACAGTATATAATACAAATACGATCAACAGGAAAGACACTTTGATAAACTGACACCCATAATAGATGGATAGCAAAAGCACCAAACAATAGACACATAGATAGGAAAGGCACTATAATACTACAGATCAGTAATAATATACAGAGAAATGGATTACACTGTATAAGAAATCAATCAATCATAAAAGCACTCTGTGGTGGATAGAAAGGGCACCAGGTGCAATAGTTTATCATTGGTGTTTGTACAGAGTAGACAGGTGGCAAAGGCACTATATAAAAGATTGATAGGAAGGCACTATAGGATAGCTGGTCCTAGTAGTCACTGCCGTGCGTGCAGGGCACACTGACATTCTTACTTGCATGTTGACTGGTGTGCTCTGTGTCATTTAAGGCCTGTCCTCCTCATTCCTGTCTGGGTCACTTTTCCATCCCTCAATATGTCTCACGTGGCATTGAACTCTGTGCCATGCCAGCCTAATATCTCACAGGCTTGGACTTACCTTCTCCAGTCCTACACAGGTGGTGTACAGAATGGGTGTCATAAGCACCCCTTCTTTGCCCGTCATGCTGTTCATGTATGATTACAGTAGGTTGGTAGGGCTGCCCCGTGGTTACGGCTCGGACTGTAAGCGTCAGGAATGTTGTTTTAGGCCCGACTCTGTGTGACCCTGAGCGAGTTGCTTTTCTTACAGTAAATATGAAAGGATATGACTGTACAGTTGTCATGCCTGACTTGAAAAGTGGCTTAGGATGGAGAAAGGCGCTATATGACATTTTCATTTGGGAGAGAGCTTGGTGTCCATGGCTAACCTTGTATGTCCACCTCTAATCAAGTATAGTGCTCTCAGCTTGTCAGTGGGAAGTGCGCCACACAGAATTCACCCACTCCAGTTCATAAGCCCACATTTTCCTTTCTTTCCTCCCATGAGCTGAGCCTTTGCACCCCCCAGCCTGGCATAGTGGGGCGCCTGTCCCCGAATGAGCAGGGAGGGCCTAAGTTAAGAACAGTGCTCATGAATGTTTGGAGAATGCAGCCATCGAGTTAATTTTATCTCCACGTCTCTCCATCTTTGTTCCGTAGCCCAGAGTGTGTATGCCAGCTCCACCACTCCGCTGCAGGCCGTCCCTGAGCGGCAGGATAGAATAACCTTGAGGAGAAATGCCACCCTGGCAGCTCAGATATCATGCCGGCAGCTCCTGAATGTGAATTTGTTACACTAATGACACCTCATCTGCTTCACAGGTCTGATGGCACCGCCGGGTCTCGTGTTAAGTTGGGTACGTTTGTGTAGTTTGAGGTACTCCTTACTGCCAGTTAACTTCACCAGCTGCTGAAAGCTTTGCTATAAATTATTGGTACTTCATTTGGTGCCCAGCTAGTAGGTCCTCACAGACCGATCATAATAAATGCCGCTTTAATAAGGGAGGTCTGTCTGGGCACATCTGAACTGAGTTGGTGATATTCTAAAAATGTACTGAACATGGGGAACGTCAGGGCCAGGCCAAGTGCCCAGTGCGCCAGGTACATAATCCGTTCCAGGATTTGGCATTGCAGACCAGGGGGTGGCCACTGTGCTTCCATCAGGAAGTAGAGGTGTGCTTGAGTAGGAGGAGGAGTGGTGGCTCTGAGGCTAGGGATCTGCACTGGCAATCGGAAGGTTGCCGGTTCGAATCCCGTAAATGCCAATAGGGACTCTGCTCTGTTGGGCCCTTCAGCAAGGTCCTTAACCTGCAATTGCTGAGCGCTTTGAGTAGTGAGAAAAGCGCTATATAAATGCAAAGAATTATTATTGTTATTATTGAGTAGGACCACTGAAAGCTCAGTGCGTCCACTACAGAGGCCAGTAGTGTATCCTGATGTATATAGCGCCTTTCACTGCTCACGGAGTGACCACAGCCAGGTGTCTGTTGTTGGTTTTTCAAGCTTTACCTGTTTTTTGTGCCCCTGACTACCTTTTGCTCTCAGACGTGCCCTTCAGTGTCATCCACTGTGGCTTCGGTGGATCTGAGGAGATATTAGGAGCCATCACAGAGTCTTTGGGGTCTTTTGAGGGGTGCCACTGGAGGCTCGCTGTACAAATCTGACCTCAGCCCTGGCCAGCGGGGGTGGCAGGTGTCGGGTGAGTGGCTCACTTATTGTCCAGCGATGTCCGGTTAGCCCGAGTTCGGCTTGGAGCCCCCCACTCAGTTCTGTGACCTGTTGCGATGGCGAAGGCAGCACCAGTGTAATGAAACGTGACGCCGAGTGTGCCGGCATCTGAAGCCGCGGAGCCTGCAGAGGTAATCGGGCCTAATTAAGCCTCCTCATGACAGGCCTGTCAAGGCTGAGTGAGCCTTCAACCCGGCGCTCAGCGGCGCTCCAGGGCTTCGAGGGGAGATTGATTTATATATTTATTTCTCTTTTTGTTTATTGATTTATAGACATCTTGTAATTGAACACCTCAGGCGATGTGCCACAACCAAACTGGGCGTGCGTGCCTCTGTGTTGTTGTTTTTTTTTTTTTTTTTAAACCCACATGATGCATTTTGATTGTTTTGAAAAGTTGATTTTGGAAGTGTGCAGGTGTAGCTATGGGAGGCTGGCATTACGGGCATGGAAAACCAGTGCCAGCCTGCAGGGGCATTGGGAACTTGGGACAGTCCAGTTGACACAGAGAGCACCTACCTTTGTTCGTCCATTTTAACACACACACACACACACCCCTCTCATTCTCAGTCATTTCATTTTAGTTCTTATTCATGTTTTTTATTGTTTGGAAGCTCAGTTGCTATGACAGCAGTAGGCACAGCCTGTAGATGTCAGGGGGTGTGGCCATGACGTCTAGTCAGCCATTTATATAAGGTCGAGACGTAACTGTCTGTACCTCGTGAAAATGAAGGAAAGACTCGCTAGTAAGAGAAGATGAGCGAGTTGGGATGCAGCTTGTGTTTAGACCCCTTCAGACGATTCTCTGCTGCTGGGCTTGTACGCGACACCCGTAACCAGAGGTGAAACGTACCCCTTGAACTTTGTGGCCTGCAGTCTTATTGTTTTTATAAGGTAATGGAAAGTTCTGAAAATTCAAACTGCAAGCCACAGTTGTTCCTGGGAAGACTATAATCGGGTAAGCGAAGTCAGAATCATCGTCTAAAAACGTTTTAAACGTTTAACGATAATCGAAACGTGTTATGTGATCTTGTCATGCATGTGTGATCTTGGAGACAGAAGTCTAATAAACAGTCAGAAGTCACAACCAAGAGATCAAACATACGAGCGTCAAAACCAAAATGGGAAGCAAAAATCGTAGGCACAAAGTCAAAAGCTCCTGTGCAGAAGGTCATAACCTCTGAAGACACGCCCCCGACAACATGGAGTGTTACCCTAACGACAAGAGACCAAAATGGTGGCTGAAAGGAACCTCAACAGAAAACGCCTCAGGAGTCTCTGCCTTCCTTTCTGGGCGTGTAAAGTGGACCTGTGTGGCTGTCAATCATCCATCCAGCTCCGCCTACCTTCAGACAAACACGCTGGCCACTCCAGTAGACTTTGCAGCTGCGCCTGCCTCTGTGTAGCCACTTGTGAAATCAAAGCTCGTGACCAGTCCTTTCGTGTGGCGCGTGGATGTTTTGACTTTGGCACACGTTAAGGTGGCTGACAAGCCCAGGCCGTCTCTGCCGTTGCTGCAGTTTTCCGGATTCACATCATTCTTATCTTCATGTTTATGATGGTTCTGTTTTTTGTTTTGGCTTCCGCCATTTGGTGCACTTTCAGACAGTCTCAACTCTGGTGCTACCACGCACCCGCAGAGGTCCTGCTGTTCAAGATGGAGTTTCATGATGGGTTTAGGCACCAAATTCACCAAATGATGGTATCGGGACTTGGCCTGGTCTTTGCCTTTGTTGCTCTGGCGAGTGTTTCTGTGATTTTTGCTTTGCTGTTCTCCTGGTTTTTTGAGCCCTCCATGTCTTGTTGGCTTCTCTCTTTCTTGTCTTTCTGTCATTGTGGTAGCTCTGTCATGTTGTGCTTTGTGACCTTTAATCAAAGCCTTGTGCCACTTGAGTGCCACTTCCAGAAAATGCCCTTTCTTCAGCCGATATGCAAACAACTCCCCTACTAGTTAGGAATATAGCACCTTTGTCATTTAAACGTTAACAGCCTGTGATGTTCACAGTGCTGCCACCACTCATGTTTGTAACTCTGTGGCCATGTGCCTGTCACCCGTGTTTTACCAGGCTGTGCAGCATTCCTTTCCGAGAAGACGTGTGACACACACTTGAACGGGCACAGACTCCTGCCAGGAGGGATGTGCTCACAAAGCAAAAGGTGATTCCCTGAGTGGTCGGCCGCAGATCGATGATAGATGACAGGTCACACGTCTGTGCTGGGGCTTTTTCATGGTTGAGCCCACTGCATGCCCTCCAACCACATTTCTGTGTCCAAACATGTCTAGGCAGTGCGCCCTTGCTCGACTAAGAGAGACTAAGAGACTGCCACAGAGATTGGTGCTAGTCGCCCAGTTGCTCACTGGTAGTCTGAGTCAACCGGTCCAAGAGCCAGGGGTTTCCATGTCTGCTGATTCCCAGTCCATCTGCCTTATTCACTGCCACCTTAAATGAGATGTGAGGGCCTCATCAGGGCCCCTTGCTGTAACACTTTCTCATGACAAGGTGTGGTCACCTCAGGTTCAAGACCTTCAGACCTGGCCAAGAATTGAACCATACCCCAAAAAATGATCTACTCCCTGGCAGCCGTGGCACATAGAGATTATGGTGTTGGCACTTTACACATCAGAGCCTGAGGGTGCCACCATCCAGAGCACATGAAATGCAATTAGCTCCCAGGTCACTTGTGAAGTCCTGGACCGGTGTAGGACATGATAGACCCCCTTGGCCTTCATACACTGACTTTTATTCCATTCTGTACCAGCCCTGGGTGGCCTTGTCCTGAAAGATGTGCCATGCGTAACTACTGTAGACTGTAGGGGGCATTCTGAAGTTGTGCCCAGGCTCAGGATGAATCTGCAAGGGCCCAGAGTAGGCATTTTATTACATGCAGAGTACGCTCAAAACTGACCCACTTGGCTCACGTTGGCTGTCCGCTGCCCTTTCTCATCACAGGCATTCTGACCTGCAGCGCCTCCTTTCCACTCTCCCGGGCCTTTCTTTCTTCCACCTGCCAGTTAGCCCCTTGCCCATCTCTCCTCCTGACCGACAGAAAGGGCCTTTTAAGTGCCATCCTGTGACCATTGCCATGGTCACTTCTGGTCCTCCTCTGCCACCTCTGGGTCTGGGCTAGGACACCAGGCTAGAGTGCCCCCAATTGGCTATGGGTGTCCCTGCAATGCCTATCGTCATTTTGGTCAACATGGCAATCATTCCCTTGGTACCTCTGACTACAGGCTGAGGTATATGGGCACCCGGCCCTTGCCATGACATAAAGTCGAATATAAAAGTGGTCTTTTGAGGAGCTGAGGCCTGCTTGTGATGTTGACCACTTCGACACTGCCTCCCGGGTGTCCTCAGCTTTCTGCTCTCGTCCATACACCACAATGGAAGTGGGTCACCGCGCTGCCTGCCGCCATTGCCTTCTTTAACAAAGCCGTAGCTTTGACCTTGCTCTATTTAATTTTTATTAAAATTCTCTGAGATCGACATGTCAGCCCCCTTTAAGCGTTAATGAAGCTTCTGTGGGGAGAAATCCCTTAATGAAATCTTAATTAGCCAGCGGCTTCTGGGAATACAAAACTTATTAGAGGTGAGGGGCTGTGTCTCCTCACACTCTGTATTTATACCACCAGTTTTGGGTTTCAGATTTGTATATTCATGTGAATTATCGAAAAATCAATTAATAATCTTAAATGAAAAGCTGAAGCAGCTGTGGGGCAACATGGTGGCACAGTGCTTAGTGCTCAGGGCTGCATCCTGGCAGATATCAGTTAGGCAAGCCATACAAATGGGGAGATGCCCAGACTCAGAGTCCTGGGTTCAAACCTGTGTGGAGTCTGTGTGCCACTGGAGGTGCCCATACTTCTAATTCTCATCTGAGAAACCTGCAGGTTTGGTGGGCTAGTGAGTTTTACAGTGATTCATGTGGTGGACTGGTGGACAGAGTTCTGTCTGGGACTGGTTCTAATGTTGATCCACAGGACAGAACCTGACACTGGGCACCCCCAACGTGGCATTAAGGATTGAAGGAGGCCTTGAGAAGGTGGACATACAGGCTGAGCTCACCATCCTTTGTGTAAACCTGCTTTACATGGCACTGGGCACCCAGTAGGCTCCAACAGTACATCAGAGGACCCATGTCTATGCCACAGTGAGCCAGCCAGCCAGCCTGTGGCCACTTCCAGTGGTGTTACCTAAGTGGGTAAGTGTGTGCAGGGTGGTATGATGTCACGTATTTAGTGTGGGCACCTCCAGTGCTGTTGTGGCGTATGTATTGAAGCTGGGCACCTCCTGGCTTAAAGATGCAAGGTGGTGTGGCTTCATATGTATGTAGTATGGACACCATCAGGGTTGTTATGGCCTACACTGGGCACCTCTAGGCAGTGGTATGCCTTAAGCACCTTGGTAGATTGGTATGGTCTTTTACATGTAGGGTGGTATGGCCTAATGTGTTTAGTGTGGGCACCATCAGGGTGTGTATGCCTCATGCATGCAGGGTAGTATGGCATAATGTATTTAGTCTGGGCAGCTCCCGTGGTGTGATGACTTACGCCTGTACGGCCTGGCAACTGTATGCCATTTCAGTGTAGGTTGTCCCACATGTTTCAGGCAGGTCCTCATTAAGTGTGTCCAAGGTGGAGCCGATAGAGAGAATGCATGTCCTGTAGTGATAATGGGCACAGTCTGGTGTACAGAAGGGCCACGGCTCTCGCTAGCAGCCTCATGTGGCCCTTCTGTACACCAGAGAGTGATGGCTCAGTGATGGCCGCCTCAGTCCCCAGTGCTATTTTTGACTTGAAGCTATGTGTGGGTCAGATGCCTGTGGAGTGCTGAGTTGGGAGGAGGAGTACAGGCCAGAGCTAAGGGGCACGAGTGGGGCACGGGCCAGTGGTATGGGCAGGTGGGTAGTCCACCTCACAAGCTCTGGTGGGTAGTGGAGCTGCCTTTGGAGGGCATCCCATTATTATTTGTCACTAAAGCCCATCCTGTGCTGGATGAAGTTACAAGGGCCGACCGCTGTGGGTAAGACTTGCCACACTTTGCCACAAGGCACTCTAGCTGGCACAGACGCTCGTTCTCCACGGGCGCTGCTGCCAGTGCACTCCATCAAGTGTCACAGCCCGTCTAATAGGCCATTCGGCACTAGTGCAGTAGGTAAAGCTTTATTATGTGTCCTTAATTGAATTTAAATTGCACGTCATTTAACACATGAACGCTTACCAAATCATTTAATTGATTCCAAATTCGTAGAAAGGAAAGAGAAGTTAATTAGACATTCTGCATTTGTAACGTTGGCAGCCTGGCGCGTGTTCACAACAATATACGTCATGTTCGGCACGAAGTGAGCGTCCGTTCCTGGCGACAATGCTGATGATGAAGTGCGTTGTCATCTGAGCTGGGGTGGGGGAGGGGTGCGTGTCCCACCAATATCTGTCTGTCTGTCCCCCTGTGCCGGTGGCGAGAGCCACTGCTGCGTCTCTCTCTGCACACTCACCATTGCCTGTGCAAATAAGCACTGAACGTGTTATTAATTAAACCAAAAGCCGAATGCGTTTGGAATTAATTAAACAGAAGGCCGCGCTTCCAAGCTTACTACATAATTACCACTCCCTTTAATTATGGGAATTGTTACCGTAGCCAGTGCAACAGACGGCGGGACGTTAGGAAGCAGAAGAGAGCGGCATTGAGTGTGTTGGCACAGTGGCCGTCCACCTTGAGGGAGGAGTAGCGGGAAACTCGTCTTAGGAAGCAGAAATCGCTTGCTGATGTTGCCAGTCAGCCGTGTAAGATGGCTGAGGTAGCCGGGATATTCCCAGAAGACAAAGGAGCATGCGTTATAAAGTCTGTCCAGACCTGTTGTCCATATTGGATGTCTTCTCGGGATACAGTCGTGTTGAGAGTCCACAAATCCAGGAAGCATCGCAGAGACAACAGGGCCTCACCCAGGGTGGCCGGGCTCATGGCTTAAAGAGTGAGGAGAAGGCCAGTAGTAATGCGCAGCACGTGAACTCAGATCATGGGAAAGCGTGCTAGCCACTCACTGTCTGCGTCTCGTACCACTGGCTACATTGAAAGGGCATCTCGCTTACCTGTCTTACTGCTCAGGTGTTATTGTAAATATGGCCAAATGAAAGAAACATGACAATAAAAAAGCAAATATGATAAATGTCATCAGTGGTGAAGTGTTTCGAGAGTGACATGTGCTCTTAAAAGAACAATAAAGAACTGTACCCTTTACCGTGATCCTTCATACAGCACTGGCCCACCTGTCAACAGGAGAGGGTATTACGTGTGAGTGCTCTTTAGAGACTTGTAGCTCTGCGTAGCTCAGCATTTAATACAAGAAACCCCTCGATGCTCAGAGACCTGTGTTGGAGCACCTGACTCTGCTGCTGGGTCCCTCACTCTCAACACAGAGGGCTCCACAGGGCTGTGTGCTAAGTCCTCAGATGTACCCCTTCTGCAGATATGACTACGTCAGGTTTGCTGATGACACTGCTGTGGTGGGCCTGATCTCCAACAACAATGTGCAGGCTTACCTGTCATAAAGGTCTACTCCTGAATGTCCGTAAAAGAAAGGAGTCGATTGTAGACTTTGGGAGAGAACAGCAGAGGTGTGACCATCCCTACAGTATTAACTGGGGGACGGGGGTACCTCAGTGGCTTGATCTGGTCCAGGCACATTGACACCTTGGTGAAGAAAGCACCACAACGTCTTCACCACCTCAGACACTGCAGGGATTCCAGGCTTCCTTCCTTGTTACTAAAGGACTTCAGCACATCCGCTAATGAAAGTATCCTGACTGGAAACCACACTGTCCTGCAGAGAATGATGTGGTCGACTGAACGTATCACTGGACATCCAGGACATTCATGTTGTAGCGGGTCAAAGAAAACGAAAATGAGCAATAGCAGCCCCCCCTGCAATGGCCTGTCCACTGTACTGTGGTCAGTAAAGGAGGGAGACTGAGGAGGAGCTCGTGTGCACCGTCCGTCCACCTGCATCTTGAACAAGGACAGTGTCAGGAGCTGCCTGAGGCCCGGCCCTTAATTCTCATATCTGGTTATTTATTAGAGAGATTACAGAAGACATTAGAGAGTTCTTCACTTTTTACTGTTTACTGTCTTTTATATTCTTCTTATGCACAGTGCTGGAGGTTAGCCACTAAGCGTTTCACTGCGTGTAGAATTGTATGTGACAAATCCAGTTGGCTTTGCTTTTGATCCTTCATCTGATCCCAGTTCGTTATGAGATTTGACTGTTCACACTGACCCCAAGACACTCTGCTCGGGTAAGGCCTGCAGTTCAAGTGCCAAAGCCACCTGACAGACAAGCGGCGCAGGAGATAAGGTGGCAAAGGGATGCAACCAGCTTGAAAGGAGTGATCAGGGGAAGAGTCGTGAGAACCAGAAAAAAACCAATCGTGCCTAAGGTCCGTAATTGAGAGCAGAAGAAATAAGTCAGGAGCTGGGAAGTGGAAAAAAAAAAGGAAATAGATAACACAAATGCGCAAAAAATATATTTGGAAATCCGCCATCCTTGGGTCATTATCGTACCATCATGCTGAGATTTATACTGTCACAAAGACAGTGGGATTCACACAACCACAGGCACAAAATGGCTGTTGTGACACAAAATGGCAGTGTCCAAAAAGTAAACAAATTAAGGAGAAACCTCATAAAAATAAAGAATATACAAACGGTATGCAAATGAATGAATCACCAAGGCATGCGTCGAAAAGGGGGCTGGTGGTGATGGTGTAGGGAGATCACACACGTGACACCGAAGCAAAATGAATGACTGAAGAGACAATATGGGGTCCGGAAGAACAAGAGTGGGTAGAGAAAAAGCTGAAAGTCTTGTGGTGTCTCCCGGGCTCAAGTTTCTCTTCTTTTGGTTCATTTAGTTTTGTGTTTTTACTCTCTCTGCAGTCCTGGAGAATGTCATTTCGTGGTGCCATATGCTGCAGTACTGGGTATGGATGACATGACAATGAAGCCAGTTGGCGTGAGTTGACTTGCCTTTTTTATTTCATGCTACACATCATTACCTATTCCTACCAGACCTAAGGGGCAGGGCCTTATGATGCTACCGCCGTAAGCCCCGGCCCCTGCTCTCCAGGACTTCTCTTCAGCTCCCTCTGCTGTTCCTCCTCTGCTGTATTTGTGTGTGTTTTTTTTTTTAATATTTTGCATTTCCTGGATTGTGTTTTGTGGTTCGTGGACTTGCACCTTCTTTCACGACTTATTTATTCCACTTTTGTGTTCTCTTCTGATATGTTTTCAATGCTTTCAATTGATCGGATATTTTTATTATTTTCGTATTTAACTTAAAAAAGCTAAATATGTTTTATTTTGGGCCAGAGGTTTTAGAGCTCCCCTTTCCCCTCAGGCCTTTAAGCCTTCCTTGGAGTATTCAGGCTGTCATGTTTTAGGCCTGAGTTGTAACAAACTAACTAACTAATTCAGACACACTGATTCTCTGACAGATGCTACTCAAGTATTTCAGGCTGTTCACTCTGACCACGACTCGCCCCGCAAGGCCTAAACACCTAACGATCTGCATCAGTACGGTGAGAAGTAGCTGTGTGCCAAATAGGACAAGATTCTGTTTTTGAGGTTTAAGTTTAGTTCTGTGTGTGTTTTTATCCCGCCTTGTTTTTGTTGTTTACATGATGCCTTTTGGGTACGTCATGTGATTACAGTCATTAACTAATGGCGTTAAGGAAGTGATGCTATAAATATGGCGGACGTTTCACTACGTGCCATCCCTCTGTGGGTAAGCGGAGTCCACACATCCTTTGTGTAGTCAGCTTTATGCTTAAGGAGGCCCGCGTACTCGGCACACAAAACAAGTTTACAGTAATCCCTCACTTATCACGGGAGATAGGTTCCAAGGCCGACTGCGATAACTGAATTTCCGCGAAGTAGGGACACCATATTTATTTAATTATTTAACGTGAATTTGGACGTTTTTAAACCCTCCCTGTGTTGTTTACAACCCACCCTTTACTCTATTAATAACAGGGACAACTGCTAAGCAATATGAAATCGGTAGATAAGTTTACACTTACTGTATAGCGAAGTACACGTAGCAGCTTGTAGGCAGTCATGACGTCGTCAACCTTGTTGCAAAGATTCCTAAAGCAGATTCCATCCAGACTACTGCCTTATCACGTCCACTTGCAACTCGTTTTACGCCCTGGTTAAAGGACACTGCAGCGGTGTAGCTGTTCTCTTCCTTCAACATATCCAAAACTTTTACCTTTTCTGCAATCATTTGCATCTTCTGTTGGCGCTTGGACACGGCCCCTGAAGCAGTAGCAGGAGCACGTTAATGCTGAATGAGTGAGATGAGACTTCCTGGTTAATGCAGCACTCCGTCGCTGAGCCAATCAGCACACAGGAACTTAACTGCGTGCTCTGATTGGGCAGCTTCTCAGTCATCCGCCAATAGTGTCCCTTGTATGAAATCAACTGGGCAGACCAACTGAGGAAGCAAGTACCAGAAGTAAAAAGACCCATTGTCCGCAGAAACCCGCGAAGCAGCGAAAAATCCGCGTTATATATTTAGATATGCTTACATATAAAATCTGCGAAGTCGTGAATCCGCGAAAAGTGAACCGTGAAGTAGCGAGGGATTACTGTAGTTATTTCTGGTGCCTTCAGTGCCCTGTAAATGCAGTCCATGCTTGCATACAAGCTGGCCTGGTGGGTGGACTAACTTGCTTAGAGCCACGCAGGTAACCTCATACTGGCATGAGGCCCACTTCAGCAGCACTGGCCACAAGGCAGGAGCCCATCCAGGGTGGTGACACATTCAAAGACACTTATTCCAGCTCAGGGTCTCAAGAGACCAGAGTCTATGCCAGCATCACAGGGCAGCTGTACATTGCAGCATCCACTCACACAGGGCCACCATACGGTGACGTTAAGATTTCACATGACATGTTTCCACCCTCATACACATCCTGGCCCCCATCGATGTGGGTATCATACGAGTACCCAGAGAGAAGGTATAGTGCCCAATCTGCCACCTGAACCCAGGACTTTGATGCGGCGAGTCTAACCTTGGTCCCACTGAGCTACAGAATAATTACTTCAGTGTCCTCAGAGATGGAGCACTGCGCAGGTCACCTACCTCGCCTGCAGTTGTACTGTGACTCTACAGTGTATAGCGCCTAGCCAGAGTACTTTTGCATTTAACACCACAAAGCTAGACCATCATAATTTCTGTTGATTTTTTTTTATCATCAGAGGACTAGCTTAGATGCACACAGGCAGTAAGTGACCCTATGAATATATAGTGCCTTTCTGCAGTAAACGGTGTCACAAGGCTACCCAATGACGCTCTCCATGGATTTGTAAAGTGGCTCCCCAGATGTCACCCAAATGCTGCAGAAACAATGTGCTGGATATCGTTTTTAACCACTAGAGGGCCCTTATTTCCTCAAAAGCTTTTCTGCCCCTAAGAGCATGCAGGCATCTGGCATGGTCATGTGGCTTGTGCCACTAGGCCTTGGGGTGATCTGTAGATAAACCAACTGAACAGTAAAGCGATGTTGAACCAAATTCTGGATTTAAGCGGATCTCTGTGGTAGGCTCGTGTGCTGATGAGCGGGAGAACACTGCAGTGCCAGGGTACCTTGGTGGCTTTCCTTCCCTTCTGTCTGACATGCTTCATTTCTTAGAGAGGTGGCCCGTCACTGGCCTTTGAGCGGCGTTCCTGTCCTTTGCCCTCCAGCAGCCGCAGCATATAATTGAAGGCGGTGGTCTCCGGTGGCCCCTCGCATCAGACTTGGGATATAATTAATCAGTAAACTGGGTGGTTTGAATTCTGGGCAAGGAATCAATACTCAGAGCCCCCTGGAGAGTGCAGTAAATTGAAGAAGCCTAGCCGACGCTGGAGCTGGAGGATCGCTGTGGGTCGAAATCTCATTCCACACACTGGCATGTGCCCTGTGATTCAGCACAAGCCTGCCACTGAAATCACATATTGCAGTCACACTCAGGAATTAATGGCCTGTGCATATGCCCACAGGTGTCGACTCTTAGTGTCGGATGCTTCCACTCATTGTTTGATCCTGCTTGGTCTGGAACGATTATCACACCAGTCCTGACTCCATATAGCGCCTTTCACAACAGGGATTGCCAGACTGAGGAGTGATTGCAGGAGGACCTTAAAACAGCAGGAGCTGCAAGCTGGACTGCCCGTTTGACATGTGTAATGGTGATTGTAGGGTGGCACAGGGGTTAGTGCTCACAGTTACCCGGACCCCGGCGTCCTGTGCAGGGCTACTTTCCGCCTTATACCCTGCACTACTGTGATGGCGGCAGTGAATGAGACCCCCCTTGAGAGGCTTGAGTAGGTTGTTAGGCTCTGTCACAAAGGAGGATGCCCCCAGGTGTGACAGCCCATGACTCCCAGTCAGCATCTATTGTGCCCAACATGTGGCAGACCACAGGATTTATAAGGTAGAGTCCCCTGCTTTCTTTTTGACCCGCGCCACTGTCCGTTGGCTGGCAGCAGTTTGGTGCTTTTGCTTCACTTGAGCTGTTTTGTTTGTTATTTCCAACTAATCTCAGAAGTGGGCAGACAAACAGAAAGGAGGATGTGCCCAGAGGCACTCAAATTGCCTTTGACCCTGGACACTTGGCAGGCAGATGCACTTTCAGGACACAATCAAAGACAAATGAGTGAGCATGGAGACAGGCCAGATAGGGGGAGTCAGGGCAGGGTTTCTAAAGGGGCGTCCGCCCTGCCACTTGGTCCTTCTTGCCATGCGCAACTTTAGAAGCCCTTCTAAGTAATGCCGCTGTTCTGTCAGCACATCCCATGGTGCCCAGCTTGTTCCTCCCAGCCATGCTGTTGCCCTGTGAGCTGCCTGCCTGGCCCTGCTGGTGCCCAATGAGCTGCCTGCCTGGCCCTGCTGGTGCCCTATGAGCTGCCCGTCAGACCCTGCTGGTGCCCTGTGAGCTGCCCGCTGTCGTCTGCACATTTTTAGGTCACAAGGCTACATATTAGGTTTGTCTCTCTGGCCGAGTCTTTGCGCTGGGCCTCAGAATAGCAGCAGCGCCGCCCAGATTGTACGCTGCACGCAGCTGCCAGTTGGCGGGTCATGGCCGCCGTGTCAAGGAGCAGGATGATGCAATGCAGCCGTTTTAACCACCAGGCCTCCCATCTTTGCTGTGTCGCCGTATAAGGGGCTGATTCGGGCCCCCTGTCCACTGCCATCCCCCCCTAACACTCATCTCTTGTGCCTTTGCAGACAAAAATATCCTCGCAAATCCAACTCATAAAAATACCTGCAGCTCATGAGGGGTTTGATGGGGGAAGAGGCTTCAAGAGTAAAGGGCACACATCACATAAGGTGCTATATGGGCTGAGCAGGGGTGGGGTTGGCACCCCAGGGGAGATAGCATCACTTTGCTCTTAGCAGGAGTGGATCCACGTGACAGAGTGCTCAGCACGCCACGTTATGTGAGATAGCAGGACACCACTGACATCCATTAAGGACCAGCATGACTCTGTAGACCACAGCTGGCATGCCCAGTCTCCGTCTTAGGTCCTGCTCTTCAGGTGGCATCCACGCCCCTCCAGGATGTTGCACCAGCTTTCTTGTGTCTTTAAAGATGAAATCTTATCTAATACAGCACTGAAAAGACAACCACATGCAGCCTCTAGTACAGGCAATCTGAAGAGGTGGGTGACCCTTTGTAGTGTGCCCCTTTGATAGCCCAGACACGGGCACTCACGATGGGTTTCACTTTAAGAATAAGGATCTGGGAAGTGCCCTCAAAAAAGTGCCATGAGGCCAAGGAAAGGGGGATTGAAAAGTGAAGGCACACATTGGCGAGATCTGCTGCAAGAAATCATGAGAGGCTGGGCAGACTCTCGTTTGGCTGCAGCTGGCACTGGATAAGGCGACAGCTCAGCACTCTGTCCTTATTTTAGGTATATGGAGTGCCCCTGAAGCTTGGCTTATTGTGAAGGAGGTGACACATGCTGGCAGAACTGAGTGTGAGGCAGTGTGAATTTTAACATGTGGCAGGACCAAAGTGGCGAGGCCCAAATCTGTCAATCAGAGCCCTCTGAGACACTCTTGTGTTGGTATAGGGCACTGTGGTTAGCCCTTGGCTCAATGTAAGTGTTCCTACGGGCAGTGTCATGCCCAAGACTAGTCCTAACATTCATTGCTCAGAGGCTGGTGCCCATGAATTTGGATAGGTTTTCTGCCACAGGCTGGCAGGGTGAGCTCCAGTCCCCAGTGACAATAATGAGGCAGTTCAGAGGGTGGGTTTCCGAGGGCACAAGGCATGTTTTGTGGATTTCTAATTGTATTTCTTTCATATTTTGCTTTCTGCTTTTTCTAATTTTACTCTTTCTTTGTGCCTTTTGCTTTCATCTGATATGATGGTACTTGTATTTCTCACTACAAGTTTGAGCCTCAGAGAAGCCTATTGCTCTTTTTGTTGTCTTTTACTGAATCGATTCATTATCCACACAGTTTAATAGAAACACTTTAAAGATGCCAGACTAGCCTACTGCTGACAGTCACACTAACTGGTGCCACCTTGTGACGTCACCGGGGTGGCACATTCACAGCTGTGCATCAAAAACACCAGCTTTCCAGGGGCTTCCGCTGCCAGTTGTTGAGGTTCAGTGGTTTTTGACCCGGGGTTTTGAGGTTACCTGTGCCAATTAGAGACCCTCCTGCTGTTGACTTCTCGCCTGATTTTTAACTTGTTCTTCTTTTTTGATTTGTTTTTTTCTCTCTCCCCATTATAGGCAGAGCACACAATGACTGGGTCTGTGCCTCTGGGCCTTAAAGTGAACACAAACTGTGTCAGGGTGAAGGGTGCAGGTGTTGGAGGCCAAGCCTCCAAAATTTAGGCCCAGGCTTGATGCCTGCCATTCCCTCTCACTTTTAGTAGGCTTTGGCCTATACAGGCCCAAAAAGGGTAAGGGTTAGCCCAGCAACAAAGCACTCTTTAATCTAGAGAAAAAAATATCTAAGGGTATTTTACTGAAAAAATAGTGATAGAGAATAGTTAAATGTAACAAAAAATATGAAAACTGCAATCCAGAAACAAACAAAGCCTTAAAATTTAAAATGTAAAAAAACAGAGCAAGAAAAGGTCGAAAAGCAGAAAAATCTACCAACTAAAGTCATCACAGTGAGCCTAACATTGCAAAGGTCAGTGCCGCTCTGGAGGGCCCAACTGTCTGCTTGGACTTCTAGAGCCAGAGGGGGCGGTCCTCCATCTGTGCATCAAGGTGGCTCCGCCCCCAAACTCTATGTTAAGGGCACATTAGTATAATAAGTAAGCAAATCGATAAAGACATAAAATAAAGCAAGTAACAATATAGAAAATAATATGTAACAAATACATAAACAGGACATAAAACCCTGTAACAGTGCCCTCGGACTTTGCAGTCTGGGTAGGCAGCCACTAGGGGGCCACATGAGTCATTGTGTGTCTGTGTAAAGACAGGACCACCAGAAAGACAGCTGACTCTTAGAGTTAAAGGTAGCTGAACGCAGGATACAGTAGAAGGAAACTAGCACACTACTGCAAGGGGGTCCCACATGAGTGGGCATGGCTGGGGGCTAGAGCATGGGAAAGGTGCTATATAAATAAAATGTATTATTATTATTATTATTAGAGGAGTCTCAGCACGGTTCTCCCATGTAGTACTCGTGAATGGGCAACGTCAGAAATGCTAGAAATGGATATGTGGGCTCCTTGACAGGAGGTAGTTGAGTTGGTTTGGGCATCTGATTAGGACTGCAGCCCCCGTGGCCCAGACCCGATAAGTGGCAGGAGATTGATGGAGTGTGTATGAGCTCAGG
The DNA here is from genome assembly GCF_900747795.2 of Erpetoichthys calabaricus. NCBI lineage: Eukaryota > Metazoa > Chordata > Cladistia > Polypteriformes > Polypteridae > Erpetoichthys > Erpetoichthys calabaricus. The sequence continues at coordinate 562,631 of NC_041411.2, read as the reverse complement.
GGGCACCACAGAATGATAAAGGTGCATTCCTGACTACTAGAAACTGTTGGGGTTTGGTCAAGCCATCTCAGTGCCAGTCGAGTCAGATTGGTGACTGGGGAACACACTGCTTTTGTGCCTGCGCCACAAGTGGGGGCTCGTTGGAAACCCGTTGATGGAGGTCTTTCTGTTTGTTCTGCTCTTGCTTCATGTGATTATTTTGTGTGATAAATTGGTTTTGCTGGTGTCTTGCTGGTTCCCGGTCCTGGACAGGTACAGGAGCTGGGGGCTGGCACTCACCATAGTGTGTTTAAGGCTACTTGGCAGACTAGGGCTGTGTGTGGAGAGCCTGTGAACGTCGTCGGCCATCCACAGCAACAGAACTCCTCTTTCAGAAGTGACACTCCACAGTCCACAGTTTTCTACCGGCCGCACGCCCCTGGTCAGTTATGTTGAAGCGGCAGCTTTGTGGATGGCAGGGCGCCTTGTCTGTATAAAATGTGATTTTCTTCCGAGGCCTAATTTGATGTAATAAAGAGCCTAATAAAAAGCCTTCAATGGAATTGATCGCCGGGACAGGCAGGCACTGGAGGAGCTCAGCTTTTACAGGTTTGGCCCCCTCTGAGGGTCATTAAAATGAATAAAGCCAGGATGGCCTGAAACGCCGAGTCAGCAGCCCAGTGTGACTTATAAGAGCACAAAGTCGTTGGAAGCTCCGTAGGCGTCAGCACTCTGCTCTTTGTGGTCAGCCGCTTCTTTTAATACGCCCTCCGTATGATCAGCGCCGGCCGTCGGGTCCAGCAGAACTCATCATTCAGATTAGCCGCATGTCCTTGGATCTTTTGTGGAAGGCCACACTCCTTGGCATGGGGCACCAGCTTCTTTAAGGACCTGTGGTCAAGAGAGAGGACTTTGAGGCACCGACTGGTGGTCCTCACTGTTTCTGTAAGTGGGTCTCTGATATATAGTGCCTTTCAGTCCCAAGTTCATGACAGTGTGAACTCCACCGCCTTGTGTTCTGAATACAAGATCAATTTGTCCATTTGTCTGAATTGTGGTTAGGCCTGGTAGCGACCTGTGCCACATGCTGGCATTAATGATGCTTAGCCGAGTGTTTTTATCTTATATTGATAAAAAGAAATAACTAAATATTAAAGTCAAACAAAGAAAAATCAGTTTTACTCGAAGGGCACAGCCAGTGGAACAGCAGAAGTGGTAGGACATCAGTGGTCAAACCCGGTTAAAGCCAGTAGCGACTGGCCAGTGGCCGACTGTCTGGTTCTCTTCTGAAGCGTTCTGTTGGTTTTGCGGTGCTAATTGTACTTTTGTTATCAAGTAAAGAAAACAACACATGAAAGTAGGCAGCTAGTGGGTGTTAGGGTGGCACAGAAGTTAGCACTGCTGCCTGAAACCACCTGACACTTGTATCACGTCTGCACATCCTCCCCATGTCTCTCTAGGAGCTCCCGTCTGCCCCCTTAGGTTAGTTTGCAGCTTTGCCAGCGGATGGGTGACTGTGCCCTGCTTGAGCTACACCCATAGTGCAACTGGCCATTGTAAAAGAATGCCAGGGAGCACTCCCAACTTGCACTCAGCAGGTGGCTCTACCAATACCACAAAACTCTGTGACTTGGATTAATGTGACTGGAGACAGATGAGGGACCAGAGGATGTCACATAGCCCTGGGACCAGTTGAGACACCTCAGCCATATTGGGGACAGCAGAACACCACCTTGAACACACAGTGCCAGGACCCCAGTCCCAGTTGTAGGCCAGGGTTTAAATTTCATTCCATCCTCTGGCATGGAGATGTTGTGGTACTTGTAATGGCTCATCTGATACAAGAAGAGGAAAAATGAAGAGGAGGAAGGATTGCCATAGAAGTGGGCAACCCACAGATAGGCATCTTGGTAGGCCATTAGTGATTAATTTTATTGTCTGTGTCGTGCCTGTTGTACCCCCACACCTGTGTCCTTGCTTTGTCTTCATAAATCATTTCTTTTACTCTCCTTGGTCTCCTTGACATCTTTTGGGTTTGGCAATGTCACTGGAGGAAGCCCTCCGGTCATACCATCTGACTTTGAATTGAAATAATTTACAATTACGGAAGGCAAAGAGTACCAAAGAAACTGCCATGAACTTTACTGTATATGAATGTGCTAAGCTGTACAGGGCAGCAGGGTGTGTGGGGTGGGGGGGCACCTGACTACACAGCATTTGGAGATCTTCTCCACCCTTGTGCTTATGGCCGAACTACCCTGAAGGGCTTCACTCACTTGAGTACCCACATTATGATTGGCCTTCACTTGGGGCCACTTCACCTAAGCCGGGTGGCCCCAGCTTTTCATGCCAGCCCACATCATCTTTGAACAAGCTGTGACACCCCGTTGGTGTTTTGGGCCAATCCAGAAAGGACAAACGGGTTGTGCTGAACTTTAACTGAATGAATGTGTGTGTCAGATCATGTTTAGGAATTCATTTTTTGCTTTTAAATGTTTGGTGCTTTTCTAAGAAGCACACAAGTGGCTAACATTGCCATAAATAGCTGCAGTCCTTCACCGTTCGGTGTGGTTTGTTCCCCGTGTCAGCTCTGCTTGTCAGGAATTACAGATACAAAAACTACAAAGGAAAAGACTTACGGCAAAAGTACAAATATGTCTTTATGTCTTCTTACTGAGGATGACTGATAACTAATGAGACCACTCAGGAGGCTGGACACCTGTCGTGAACAAATTTGTGGTGTCCTTTGTCACTCTAGCTTCATTTTATTCTTGCAGAGGTGACCAAAAGACTTTCATATTTGGATATACTCCCAGTCAGTAAGTGATAGACTTTGGTCAGTGTCACATAAATAATAATGTCACAGCAGAAGAATTACTGACTTCTGTATCTTGTGAGTCGGAGACCTACATGATGAGCAGGTGCATTTCAGATGTTTCTGCATGTCTTCCTTGTGTTTTGGTTGCATCATATTCAGCTCTTCCTTCATCATGCTGGCACTCATGTAACCAGCTTCTTCTTGAAATTCACCATTTTGGAGACATGGCTGCCATGTTTATCGTGGGCTGCATCAGGAGTGGGTTGGAGGAGGAGTATAAGAACCTAATCAATGACTTTGTTAAATGGTGCGACTCAACCCACCTACAACTGAACACCAGCAAAACCAGGAGCTTTTGGTGGATTTTAGGAGGACCAGGCCCCTTATGGACCCCGTGATCACCAGAGGTGACTGTGTGCAGAGGGCGCAGACCTATAAATACCTGGGAGTGCAGCTGGATGATAAATTAGACTGGACTGCCAATACTGATGCTCTGTGCAAGAGAGGATGCCGCAGATGTTCTATCAATGGTTGTGGCGAGCGCCCTCTTCTACACGGTGGTGTGCTGGGGACGCAGCATAAAGGACACCTCACGCCTGGACAAACTGGTGAGGAAGGCAGGCTCTATTGTAGGCATGGAGCTGGACAGTTTGACATCCATGGCAGAGCGACGGGCGCTGAGCAGACTCCTGTCAATTATGGAAAATCCACTGCATCCACTAAACAGGATCATCTCCAGACAGAGGAGCAGCTTCAGCGACAGACTGCTGTCACCGTCCTGCTCCACTGACAGACTGAGGAGATTGTTCCTCCCCCACACTATGGGACTCTTCAATTCCACTTGGGGGGTAAACGTTAACATTATACAAAGTTATCGTCTGTTATACCTGCATTGTTATCACTCTTTAATATTGTTTTTTATCAATATGCTGCTGCTGGAGTATGGGAATTTCCCCTTGGGATTAATAAAGTATCCATCTGTCTATCTATGTCCGCCACACTGTGTAGTTAGAAAAATTTTCATGTGCAGCACATCTCCAAGTCAAATCGTGTCACCTGTCAACTACGCTTAAGCCTGCAGAAAGTGCTGCTACTGTGGAAATCATTCTGCATTGTCCCTGGTGCCTCTTTGCCTTGTGACCACAGACCAGTGGCACTTATGGCTCACATCATGAAGACCTCCGAGTGGCTGCTCCAAGACTATGTGAGTCCTACTGTGGTAGACCATCTGAACCCACTGAAGTTTGCCAATTGGACAAAGATTAGAGCGGAGGATGCTTGTCTGTCTGCTCCACAGGGCTTATTCACACCTGGACAAACCTGCCAGCACTGTGAGGATGATGTTTTTTTCTGATTTCTCCAGGGCCTTCACTACCATCCAGCCATCTCTGTTAAGAGGTCAGCTCAGATATATGCAGGCGGATGAGCCAATGGTGTCCTGAATAATGGACTGTATATCAGGCAGACTGTAGTTTGTGAGACCCAAGGACTGTCTGTCTGATACAGATGTGAAGAACACTGGAGTAGCACAAGGAACAGGCCTGTCTGCTTTGCTCTTCACTCTGGACACCTCTGACTATAAAGATAACAGCAGGTCAGATCACTTGCAGAAATTATCTGATGATTCTGCACTTCGGGAGTGTATTGATAAGGAGCACGAGACAGAGGAGAGGAGTCAGGGGGAGAACTTGGAGAATTGTCTGCAAATCAACATCAGCAAAACTAAGGAACTGCTTATTGACTTTCACCACAACTAAGAGCCTCCATGTCTAGTCACTATTCAGCAGGTGGATGTAGAGGGGGTGCACTCCTACAAGTACTTGGGGGTCCACATCAATGACAGGTTAGACTTGTCTAGGAACACTATAGAAGAAAGGGCAGAGCAGGCTCTTGCGCTCCTGTAATTTGAGAAGTGACATCCTTCACATCTTCTACAACTCTGTAATGGCCAGTAACATCACTTCAAGAGAGGCTCACCAAATTAACCAGATAATTAAAAGGGCAGACTCAGTTATGAGACTCACTCTGGACCCCCTGGAGGTAGTAGAGGAGGAGAGAATGAAGTCAAGACTGAGTGCCATTGAGAACAATGCTAGATATCCTCTCTCTGACACACTAACACTGAGGACTTTAAGACAACAAATTATTTAGCATAAGAAACACTACAGGGGCTCTTTTATACCAACAGCTAAACAGCATGGGGACCGGGAATGCCAAGTTAGAACGTTTTTTTCTATGAACTTTTCTAATATATCTATCCCCCTGGGGAGAAATAAAGTTCTACCTATCTATTTAGTTGTTGATCAAGCATAAATGCACATTTCATAATGCAAAATAATAGAAGAAATAAAAAGAGCATACAATTAAATTTAAAAAATGACTCACTAATTATGAAACTGATTGGAACAAATACCTATGGCCACAGGGATCCCAAGTACTGTACTGCACTTGCTGCCCACTGCCTCAAACTTTTCAGTCTTTTTGTCACACGTGTTAAATGGCGCGTCACTGTCAGTTCCTCCCCGATAGTTGATCAGTGAAATGTAACTTCTACGTGCTGTACTTTTTCCACATTTCCCTTAAAATATAAAACCAAAGCAGCGATATTTCCCTGTATTGTGATTTCCATTCGCTCACGTCTTTAACTGTTGTAGGCATGTAGTTTGGACCTCCTCCCTCACCATACGGAACGCCGAACCTTCTAGTCCGGCTGTGGTGTCATCCAATCGTTGGCGTGGAGGCGGGATTTTTGAGTGACACGTACATCCACCAATAGGAGTTTTGAATTTGGACACGGGCTGGAATTGGCGGCAAACCTTAAAACGAATTTTGTCGCATTCCAGTGAGTATAACTGAAGAGGGGCACACTCAGTTTAATAGGGTATGAGGAGGTTTCAGTCTTCATTTTTAAAAAAAGTTTAAGTAAATACGTCGTTTGTTTGACGAATAACGTTTGTGTAATGAAGTTGTAACTCACTGACTGCTTCATTCTTTTTTTTTCCCTTTTTAACGTATAAGTGCGTTTTTTGTGTCTTTTCTGAGTTGGGAGGGATGAATGAAGATTTTATCTAACTGAAGGAAATAAAAGTTTCGCAAACGTCACGTCGTCGCGGTTAGCGTTTTCCGAAGCCCCCAAAGCCGAGCGCCTCACTGTTTACGAGGGGCTCCGACGTTCCAATTTGTCGGTGTCGCTTATTTCGGATATTTTCCCAGTTGGATAGAATGTGACGCTAATTGCTTTAAACTTGTGCTTTTGTGTCGCTGGAAGAGAGAAACGTTTAAGGCAAGGTGGCCGTACGCCGGCGGTTCAACAGGTCAGTCCCGAGTCTTTATGTGGCCACAGATGTGTTTTCCAAAACACGACGTTTCGAATTGGACACAGCGGGAGTTGCTTGATTTTGGTTACTGCTTCTAAGGTTTTCATGGTAAGTCTTGCTGTACTTTTTCAAGGTGTTCCGGATATTTCATTTCTTAATTGCCAGTGCCCGCCTAAGTAGTGTGACCGTGAAGTCTTTTGGTGTTCCATGTTTGTCCACGGTTTGCGCTGCTCGTTTTACTTAACATTAAGGGAACAAAGTACACATTAAAAAGTAAACAGAAAAACGACATTGGTTTGTTATTTGCAACTATAGCGGAAATACAAGTTTGGCTGTATATGTGTGTATGTGTGTATATATATATATATATATATATATATATATATAATATGTGTGTGTGTGTACCAAGCGGCTATAAGGTAATGTATTTTTTTCTTTTTAACAATATTTTCATCTTGCTTTTCATCTTTTTCTGGTGTTCACTTTTTAATTAATCCATTATTTACTAATTAGTGGGTCTGACGCTAAAGTAGTTGCAGCCTACTTTGATTTTTCAATGTTTGCCTTGGGTGTCCGTTTTTAATTGTCATTAATAAGATAAAACGAAGGGGGAAAACTGCAGAAAAAGGGCAAAATGAAATCAACAAGAGAGAGTTAAGTCTTTAATCTGTATAGCAAAAGCAGAAATATTTCTAAATGTCTTAAGTGTAAGATTCTGCTGCTGTGCTTTTCTAAATCTATAATAAGAGGAAAAAAATAGCTTATTAAATGAGATCAGTGTTATCAGGTGTTGTCACTGATTATGATTCTGGTTGGAACAAAAACCTACAGCCACAGGGTTCTCCAGGACCGAGTTTGGAAAGCACTGAATTAGACCAACTGAGACGTACCTAGCTGCCGCCCGACCGCCTTTTGGCGTCTCACAGCTGAGCGCTCCTCGGACTCTATGAAGCCCGTACGCAGACACGCCCCTCGTGTGCAGCCATAGGACATCGACTCCCACAGTACACGCCCCTCACGTTAGTTTCAGACTACAGTAGTTCAGTTGCACTGTCAAGGTGGACGCGGGAGATCTGCTGCCTGTGTACTGCTGCACATTTCAGACTCTTGTAACTTATCGAGGACTTTAAGATCTGGACCCAGAGCAAGTTACTACTGCAGAATGTGTATCAGTTATTTTATATTTTATACAAAGCATGTAAAACGTTAATACTTTAACAATCACAATTTCGTCGCATTTTATTATAATAAACCACAAGAACTTTGTACCAAACGTTACTTTTATTTAAGGCAGTGTAGTACAAAACAGCATAAGGTGTATTTTAACCACTGCCTCTGCTGCTACAAACACAATTTACCGTTATTCATTTTATTAATAAACAGTTTCCTTAATAGTAAGGCTGCAACTATCAGTTATTTTGATAATTGGTTAATCTATTTTGTTAATCAGTTATATTGTACGAAAAAAAGTATGAAATGGACAGATTTGTAACATTTCCGAATTGTATTTTTAAATTAACCACTTGTAGATAATTTAAACAAAATATAGGTTTTTATACAACATTTATGTAAATGCATTGAAAGTGAATAGTAAATAGAAATAAAACACTTAGCAGCACGTGTCTCTGGTTGTGCAATGAAAACACAACTTTCCTTAACAGCAGTTTTCAATAAATTAAACTCATAATTTGGCATATGTATTCAGAATTGCATTAAACACACTTAAATTACATGTTTAATTTTGTAGTTTTTATTTCTGGCAAAGCATCATGTAAATATCATCTGATCACCACAGTATTTCACCATAGAAGAATCTATTGCACCATCATGACTTTAGTAGTGGGTGGTTTTATTTATTTTTTTTATGTCTGAAGTAATGTTTGAAATTGGTAGTCATCTTTTGGGGGTAATGTTCAAACTATTTTCCTTTTGCAGAAAATTAAGTGGTTTAATTTGTGTGACACTCAGTTCTTCCTTTGCTGTGTAATATGCAGAGTTTATTTTCACTGAGTGTTCCAATTTTTTTTGCATCATCATTCGTCATTCTGGGTCTTGGAAACCTTTTACACCTCAGATTCTTTGGCACATTTGCTTCCAGCCAACAGTGTTGCAGCCTGCTGTGTGTTATTTGCTTTCGGAAGTGTGCTGTTGGATTTTCACGTTTTAAAATGGTGATCCTCCCACAAAATCTGTGCAGCAGCAAATGCACATTATTGTGCCTTCCGTCAGATTGCATAAAAGGCAGTTGAAGTCCGATAGCCAACTAGTGTGGCACTTTAGCTTTTCCACCCTGCTCCTTCCTTTTGACTCAGAATGAGCAGCAAGTATTTCTGTCGTGGCACCACTGCGCACTCGGTGAGGTTTTGATTTCCTTTGCACACGAGACTGAAAAGAAAAAAGTTTTCTGCTCAGACAGGGACTTGCATTTCTTTGAGACCATTTTTTGTAAAGACACACAAACTAAAGTTACATGTCAATGCAAGGGTGTAGTGCAGCACTATAATTTAGCTGAGTGATAAATATGGCAAGTGAAAATCTGAATGTTCACTATCTAGTGGCTAATGACACATTTTTTAGTTCCATATCATAATTCTGTTGCATATGCTATTGTTTTATTCTCATTGTAGGGGTCTGGATTATAACTCGAATTATTCTTCACTCCAATCTAAAAGTCATGTCCTTATGTCTAGCCTAGCAAACAGTGTTCATGTATCTGTATCACATAGTACTGAAGTAACTTAACAGTGATAGTGGTGTGTTTATCTTGTCCACAGAGCCTGTAATGTTTTTGTTTATCTCTGTTGTCCTCTCATACCATATGAGGTCAGACCTACACATTTTATATCTCACAACCAGAATAAAGTGCTTCCAAACTCTGGAAGTCGTAGTTTGCACTTGTCTTTTCTGGTATTTGTGTACTGTCTGCCTTTTTTTTTCAAATGTGTTTACCAGTGAATGAAGTAGTGATGCAGTTTTACCTCACAAAGTACGTAGCCTAATGACATAAACAACTAAGCGATGAAAGTGATTGTTGCCAGTGTTTTTAATAATTATCGATAACAATTAGTAGTTGCAGCTAAACTTAATAGTAATCAAATCATGTACTTTGTGTAAACAGTCAAGACGTGATTCTCTACACTGGCCCTTCAAAAGCTCTTTAGACTATTCACTTTGTGTTTGTGTTAATACTGCAATGCAGTATTTCATAATCGTACTAGAGGTTGTTTATTTACTGATACTTCTGAAGGCTTAACAATATCTCAAGATACAACACATAACCAAGTCTCGTATAATTGTCACACTATGTATGGACTTACAAAAGGAAAGGCACTGCACTTTGTTCATTTAAATTACTCTTTCAATTAATTCTATATTAAAAAAAACAGTTGGAGGTCTGTTGCAGAAGAAAAAAGATAACTCTTTCCCTCAGACACCCAAAGGGCTATGCTGTCCTTTGACTCACTCAACTAAGACTTTGCTCTCTGGGTGGCTTCATGAACCATTTTTGTGTCGTGGGTTGTGGTGACAGCTCGCAGCCTCGCCACAAGCACAAAGAGAAGCTTATTACACAAGCACAAGCATCCATTCTGGAAAGATGGAAAACTTTTCCCTGTTTATGTCAAAGTTGTCCTTGCGTAAACTTTCAATTTTCCACCATTACGATAACAGTATTACTCTTGATGCAAAAGTCTACCTTAGACCATTTGACAGTTTTTTACTACAGCAAATGTTAATTTACCTTTCATATAGACATTGTCTTACATTTTAAGTGTTTCTTTTAAAATACAGAGTTTGTGGCTTTTGAATTGTACGACTAGTATAAACCCCAATTGTCATGTTTAAGTAAATATTTCTGAGGGTTGGTAATGTCTAAGACTGCTGGGTCCTCATCTGGGCCTCAGCATGTCTCAGGCTGCTGAATGATCCTGAGGCTTCAGAGTGTCTCATCTGTACCTGGAGTCTGACTGTGCAGCTGGTGGGAACAAAACCTGCAGCCACATGGGGTCCCCAGGACTGCACTTGAGAACCCCTCCACGAAAGGGTGACCCATCTGGATTGGATACTGGGACCACTGTACCATTACTTAACTATAGAAGCTTGATTGACTAAACAGTCTCTTGTTCGTAATATACATTGTGGTATGGTTACAAAAGCGAGCTGGCTGTATTTTATTCCCACTGCGTTTAAAGACTTGTTTATACTTGACAAGTCCACCATTAGCCATGAGGGTCAAGTGGCAAAAATGATGTTCTATAACCACACATGCCTGCTGTGTACGGAATTTTTTCTAACTACGTGTTGCTCCAGAGTAGTGAATTTGGATGAGAGGCTGGTTGCGTGGGCACTGGAATGATGAATGAAGGAGTGAATATAAAGCAACAGGTCATCAAAGTGCAAGACAGACCTGCATGTGTTCATCATGTAAATCCTTCACTCCAGGGATCTAGTCCTTTATCACATTTGGTCACTCCACCTTCTCCTTTCTTGCCTTTTAAAAGCCAGTAATAACAATTACAACTCTCATTGGCAGAGTCTTGCATTCTTTGCAGTGACAATGCTTAGGTATGCGACATTGACCAAAAACTGTCGCGTACTTACAAGAGGCTATCCACGCACCAGTGTCTGCAACAAATATGAAGGAGTTTTTGGTTCCTCATTGTGCAGTTTGCTTTGTCTTCTGTGCGCATGCTTCATGTGCCAAATATTAACAAACTTTAGGCCAGTTAATGCTGCAGGTGGATGGCGATTAGTGGTGAGGGTGGCAGTTGTGTGAAGTAAACTTGTCCACGATGGTACCGTTACCCAGGTTGTCTGGTGGCTGACACCGAGAGGCCATCTTGGTTTTTCTGTGATTATTTACAGGTGGTGACATGTAATCCCTCTACGTTAAGCAGATGCTCCAGAGATGCTCTTTTTTAAAAAATTTTTTTATATATATATATATATATATATATATATATGCAGGGTGTACTTGTAAATGTCATTAAGGGGAGGGTGAACTGAATTGTGGCTCCAGTGGGACCTGGCCATCGCCTTGTGCTAGACACTACCACTCTGTTTTAGGTTTATTCCATGGTTAATGTAAGTAGCTGGCACTAATAATCAAACTTGTGTTTTGTGAAATTCTGCTACTTGCGTGTAGGAATGACCTAGTGGATCTCACCCTGACCATCAGTGTTTTTATCGCCTACTAACAAGGAAAGAATTGAAACGTGGTTGTCAGACTTATTGAATGATGTTTCACCCATCCAGGGCAGGGTTATGTAGAAGTTGGAGGTAATCCCATCAGGTATTGGGTACAAGGCAGGAAGAAACCATGGATGGGGGTACTAGCTCATCACAGGGCACGCTAGGGTCAATTTCACATTGCCCGTTTACCTAATCTGCATGTCTTTGGACTGTGGGAGGAAAGCCACACATTCCCTTTTCTCCTTACTGCAAGACAGAGCAGCTTTACCTCTCTGCCACCGTGCCACACTTGACTGATGTTACTCAGGTTAACACTGTGAAATTTCCCTGCTATTGAATATTGAAGAACAACAAAAAGGATGTAGCTCAAAGTGCTTCACGACGTCTCAAATGTAGTTGCATGCAAAGAAAAACATTTAGATAAAAATAACTAGCATACAAAAGAATCAATAAATAATGCATACTTGCATAGAGATTTTTGTAGATTTCACATTTGTCCCGAGTTTTGAAAATTAATTCTTTTTACACATCTAACTTATGCAAATTTGAGAGTTTGTGGAGAAAATCTGTGTATTAAATGTCAAGCTTCATGTCTAATACTTTAACGTTTCTGAGATAAAAAATGTACCATAACCGAGGTGATTTAAAAAAACTAGTTCTGTAAATCCCCCCCCCCCCCCCCCCAAAATTATACCTGTTGTGATCATATTTGGTAAAGATTTTCTTGAGCAGATAATACTGACCCTGAGAATAATATATAATTGCTCTTTTCAAGTTTCACAAATTGTTTGAAATAAATTGTTTGGTTTTTCCAGGCGAGCTGCCCAGGACCAGAAATCATAAACCTAATAAGCTGCAGACCTGTAAAATTTGTATTTCCCTTTCTTCTTGTCCCAGTTTTAAAAATTGGCTATAAAGAAAATGGCATTTTAAAATGTCCCTTGAAACTGCATTCTGTGTATTACTTTTGAAATAATCTGAACTTTTAGTAGTGTGCTTAAAACTCAAAACAAATAATCAAAATATTTAACTCCAGTTTCTGGCTTAACACTGACATATACTTGTACACAGAACTTTTTCACATGTTTCAATAACGTTTGTAACTGGTTTAGTATATTTAGTCTGTGCTCTTGGAAAACTTTGGATTCAGAAACTAGTATATGTTTGCTGGGCACCCACAAGACAACCTTCACAGTGCTGCTTCAGTTTTGGACCAATCCTAAATGTGCTTTGCATGTGTTTAGTTACTAGATTTTTTTTTTTTTTTAAGACATGACCCAGTATACCAACAGCATATTGGCTGCCTCTTTTCTTAACGCTGTTTGTTTGTTTGTTTCTATGTTTTAGGAAGTCTGCAAATTTATCAATTCACAATGGCAAGGAAGAGAAATAGAAAATATAAACCATTGCTACTGCTTTAAGCAACAATTAAGTGCTGTATACACAATTATGACTATGTAGAAATCTGTGGACATGAGAGAGGAGCCAGAACTGACCAGCATGAGGGTTTTGATGTACAACAGTGGACTAATGATTTTTGGATGTCTTCTGGAAAATTATTATTACTTATGTCAACATATGTCCACAAGATGAGGGGAGCCGTTTTCATCACAATACCTTAAGAAATTTGACTGTGTTGGCTGGCAATAGTTACTCCAAATGCTTATGAAATGAAATGTGCTAGGCAGAGCTGTGTCTGAAGGATTCCCAGCTTTACTTAAGGAGGTGACATGGTGAGTATTTAAGGTTTGGAGATTATCTGAATAGAAACTCCTTCCATTTTTCAAAATTGTATTTTCCCCTTACTTACTTTTGGGAAGCTGAAGCTTGTCTAGGTGGCGTAGAATGTAATTAAGAATGTACATTAGGTAGAATGCTACTTGAAGTCAAAGTTTACAGCTGGGCAGTTCAGAGATAAACATGAAATTGAAATGTCTATTGTTTTTTGTTTAGAGAGTAATTCATGGAAATCTTGTGTTCATAATCTGGCAGAACATTTGACAGCTGCTGCCATCACTACTCCTATTTCCTTTATATTAAAATATGTAAGTGCACATCTTTATTCCTTCCTAATTGAGCACGAAAAAGCCAGCATTTCATCCAGTTCAGGTAAAGGTATTAACTAGCTTAAGTGGCAACGTTGCTGCAATAGGCTTGTCCTCGTGCCCAGTTAAATGTGCATTACAGTACCGTTCTCAAGAATCTGTTTTGCAGTATCTGACATGATTCAAATGTCAGTTCTCTTTTCACACCCCAGCTATCTGAAGCCCTGTTATATAGTGTAGCTTGTGTAAACATCTATGAATGTGAGGAAATCTGCACAATACACGGTAGACAGTTACCCATAAACTTGTTACTGTACTTTCTAGTGCATTGGTGTCCTGTCCAGATTTGGTTCCTACCTCTAAACCCAATGCTACCCAGATAGGTTGCTTTTATTAGAAATAACTGTTTCAGAAAATTAATGGGTAAATTGTTACTGTTAAAATTAAGAGTCTTGTTTAATTTATTTGTAATGTATAACTGTGTTCATAGTATAGATTCAAACATCTGATCATTTTGTATGGGTTTAGAAACATGTTGCAGTGTTTTAAATAAATATGTAACATTTAATTCCAGTCGATTTAAAAGTGAATTTACATTTTTAACTGCATGCTCCCCTTTTATTTTCAAGAGTTCAGCAGTATCCCTCATCACCCATCACTGACATGGCCTCCTGGAACAGGGATGTGGTTAAGGTAATGGCTTGTTACCGTCTTTTTCCGAAAATAAGACACTGTCTTACTTTCTTTTTTGGTCCAAAATACGCACTAGGGCTTATTTTCGGGGGAGGACAAAAATAAAAGTATATTTATATATTTTTATTTAATATTTATTTATTTTACACAGAATACAGAAATTAAAATTTATTCAATTACAGTCATGTCATCTTCTTCGGGAACATCGTCATAAATCAAGATTTACACCCCTGGAGTCTTCCACAATTCCCTTTTTGTACTCGACGGAATAGCTCTTTCGTTTTGTACTCATTTTAACTGCGGTTAAAAATTATTCACTTTATAAAAAATAAAATTACGTATGAGGAAATAATCAGACTTACAAGACTGAAATGAACAAACATTGTATCTGCACTGTCGCTCAATGTAGACTGCTGCCTTAATGAACAATTATTTATAGTGTGCGCCAACGACGCGTTCCGTCGCATTCCGCATATGCATGCCCCCCTCCACCCCCTCCCCACCTCATTCGACCATACTCTGCGATACGCGCGACGCAGTACAACACAGCAGAGCAGAGCGGACACAATATTTATGTATTCATGCTGCCTTATGTTGTATTTTTAAGATAAATTCCAAGAATTAATTTGAAACGAACTGTAGAGGTAAACAATGAATTTCTCGGAATATTTTATTTCAAACATTTCTCTGAAATACGAGTATTAGGGAAGCTAAACATACTTAATAAATCAACAGCATTTTTTAACGAATTCTTTTTTTCACATTATTTTAACTAGGGCTTATTTTCGGGGGAGGGCTTATATTACAAAAAGTTCCGAAAATCTCGATAGGGCTTATTTTCGGGGGATGTCTTATTTTCAGAAAAAGACGGTATATATATTTTTTCTACTTGTGTTTAAGCACATTAGTGTAGTCACCTGTAGTCTGAGTTTGTTGAAACAACCTGATTCATTACTCAATATTCTGCTTTTTATTGCATGTTTGATTTTTTTTTTTTCCTTACACAATGTATGTTTGTGGAATAAGTAATAGCTACTGTTATGTGACTGGTCATTTTTTGAATATCCATCCCTGATATTTGTGGTTAGAACAACATTTATTTTTATCAGTTAGTAATGGAGACCTTGTTGCCTGTTTATTATTCAAACTTGAATTCATATTTCCATTTGTAATCCTTAGACATGGTATCCCCTGTTTATTAAAACTATTTTTTGTTTAAAGTTATTTTGTTATGCCATAAATAAAAGAAACCTTAGCAAACAATTTCAAGTATAAAAATACAGTAGGTATTCATGATGATGTTTTTTAAGAGATTTATTAAAAAAATTTTTTTTGATCTGTTCCTATGTTTGTCTAATTACAAAATTGCTCTTTCTTGCATTATTTGATAATGGACCGGTTAAGGTTTGTTTTAATCCTCACATCAGATGTGGGTCAAGTATGGGCATTTGTGTTTCAAGTACTGTTCTACTGCAGTCTTGTATTCAGATGGTTGTTGGTGTTTGGGTTTTTAAATACTGCAGTGATGTTACAAGATTATTAAAATGTATTTTGCTTGGTGTATGTTTTTGGAGCATACTTATGGAATAAGTTAATACTTAAAAATTCTTAACTTGGGTCTGTCACACATGTTTCTAAGAGAGACATTTCCTGTGTTTTACTGGTTTAGATGGTTTACTGTAATTCTTAGTCTCCAACATGCCACTTATCATTCCTAGGACTGCTGCTGTGGCATCTCTTTGAATTGCATAATGACCAAGACATTTTCTGAAGGCTGTAAATAGGATTTGTAGAATGTTACATGGTAGTATCTTTTGATTTGGGTAAAATTTGTGACCTTAGTGTCGAATGATGAAAAGACAGTTTGAATGTTAGTTGTGATGGCATAGAATGTGGCGCAGATTTTGGTTCAGAATTGAAAGCACTCTTTCAAAAATACTATTGCTGTATTGAAATTTCTGAAATGGTATTGTAATTATTTGCAATTTTATCAGTTAATAAATGTGTAAGATCCTCTTACTGTGTGGATGGTCTCAGTGGTTACCTCCTTCCTTGTTGTTGAGGTTCATGTGTGGAGCAGGTCCTAGCTGTGTTTGCCCAAGTAATTTGCTTTTTGTCACACTCCACAAAGGCTGAGATTGTTGGGTAATGGACATCCCTGTTCAACTCTATACGATCAAGCTGGTATGGGTGTGAGCTCAAGTGTGTCTTGTGACACATTGTAATGTTCACCATGTGCTGTGTTTACTGTATATTCTTATTTCATTTTGTAATTAAACAAAAAAAAAAAAAGGCAGTTGCTCCTATTAAAGCTTACTTGAAGACTTCCTATTCATGTATATCAACATTACTTGGGAAATGCACTGTAATGTGTGATGTGATGGGGTCAGAAAAGAAGAATCTTTTACAGATACCTATCGGCAATAATCATTTTCTGTTCTCTTTGTAGTCTTTTAAATCTTGCCAAAACTCAGAACTCCTACCAGCAAATGATGGGTAGAGAACTCAGGAGAACTGTAGTACATAACCTAGATTTTCCATTAGTACGCTAAATGTAGCTTTGCTTCTTTTTTTTTTTTTTTTTTTTTTTTGTGTGTGTGTAGCTTTGTGTTAACACGTGGCTGCTGCAAGGTCCACTGTTTGTGACCAAGGTGTGTGTGTTGGTTTTTTTTTTTTTTTTGTTGTTGTTTTTCCCCTCAGTTTTTGGTTTTTAACACCCTTTTCCCAGGTGGTGAAAAGCCATTGCTAAGTGAGGTAATAGCCAATTGATTTTGTTCTGTTTTGCAGCGGCAACACATAAATCAAGTCAGCTGTCGTAGAGGGTGTTTCATGTTTGAAGTGAGTGTATGCCAGCAATTAATCTGCTGAAAGCTCTTGTGGCTTTCCAAAAGCATTTTATTTCTTTTTGTAATTAATTAATTAATTCATTCATGTTTTCATGGACTGTGACACATAGGCTACATATGTGTTGTGACACTTCAGAGCTGTTCTGGGGAGAAATAGAGTGCTGGTGGTTTGCTTTAAAGTGACTTTTTCAGGCACTGAGCCGGGTAGACATGTAATTGATGGATGTAGTCGAAGACCTGACTGCAGCTTTCAATAAATTACACAAGTGTGAAGCCCAGAAAAGAGAAACGTCCGATTGTAAGTCAAAAGAGAGGCTAAAAACTCGTCACACTGCAAACAAAACAAACATTTGTATGGGTGTCCCAAAAACTAATTTCATCATCTAAAATGACTTCCCTTTTTAGGCTTATTTAATTCTGAGGCATTGGTGAACTTGCAGTAATCTTTGCTAAAGCTGATGTGGGCTTTTTTTTTTTTTTTTTTTTTTTTTTTTAAAGAATACATGTTAATATAAGTGTTTAAAAATATGTTTGTGCTATTCTTTGGGAACGAGTAAGTTATAAATCATGTTGGGTTATTTTGTAATTTTTTGTTTTTATACAATTACTAGTGTTGACTCATTTTAGATGTCTGGCTTTTGGGTTCTTCAAAAATATTCAAATTTACTGCTGTTAGTTGGTTTAGTTAGTTTAAATTAGTTTAGTAATTTAGGTTTATTAGTAGTGTGGGCTCATTCACTTTTTTTTTTAAAGAGGCTGGAAAATTGCACTTCCTCTTGTGTTCCCACTGAGTAAGCAGTTTGGATTTTTGTATAGCAGACTGGAGAATTGTCTGTTTGCAGACAGCACTAGATATGGATGGGGTATTTAGCCAGCAGTGATTGTTTTATGGTGGGTGGCACCCAAAATATTTAATTTACAGATAGAATGGGTGTGTGGTATTTTTTTTTTTTTTTTTTTTTAACTAATAACTAAGGAACTTGTTTTTAATTTTAAAATAATTCTAGAGTAGTTAATAAAATGTTCTTACTTGCATTCGTGTATAACCATATTTACCACAATTGTATGTTAAATTGAATTATAAAAGTGTATGTTTAGGTCTTGTTTATGGACTCTCCATTTGATGTTGTTTCCTAAGTGTTAGCAGTCTGTCCTTTCTGTGAAACTGTTTAGACAGGAGTAACCATGGGGCAAAAAGGCATTTCTCCAGGCCAATCACAAAGTAAAGTGACAGTTTGGTCAAGTGTGCAACATTAGTGCAGAAACACTTGAAAGTGGTCTGTACTTTAGTACTTAAATTTACTGGTGACTAAATCATACTCTGGGAAGAAATAAAAAACTATACAGTAGTTAGAATTGAATTACACAGATGGCACATTATTTTCATGCTTTTTCTTGTCAAAGGTTAAAATAGTGCAATGAAGACAGCCAGGTAAAAGGCAATCAGTCATACAGGAAAAAGCAGAGATGTTCAAGCACTTAAGCCTGGCTGTAGCAAAGCCGCCTCAATATTGTAGTTCAAACCTGTAGGTTTATATTTAAATCTAATTGGCATATATGTCCAAGATGACAGAGATAAAGGGAGGAAGAACTTTAGGTCCAACAGTTTTGTTTATTGATGTGTAAGTCCTCTCCAAATGCTGTTGGCTTCGTATAGAATATCTTGCAGTTGAATATTGGCCATTTTTATTGAAGACTCTCTTCCTCTTGTATAAAAAAGGCCTGTGCACACAGTGATAAAGTAATACTTGTGAGGTTTCAAATCATGAGAAATGCACTGTCACGCTTCTTTATTGCTTCAGATTATTGCTCAGCAATGGTTGTGTGCTCTCCAGACCATGTATATAGGTTTAGTTGTATTTAGTTTCCTCCTTTTTGATGTTTTTGCCAGTTTTGATACTTTAAAATCCGTTTTTAGCTAAGGAGCGTATAATTGATTAGGGGCAAGTGAAGTTCTGAATGCAAGCCTATCAAGTGAAGCGAGTCCTTCCAGGCATAACAACATCCTTTATTTTAAGGCTTTGTACCTCATGTTGTCTTGTCATATCCACGTCCGAATAACTAATGCCTCTGGAATGCATCTTTCCTTTACATTGTTTTAATATCCTTTGATTTTTTTTTTTATGTTCATTCCAAGAGGAATTTAAGCAATGCTTAGAGTATTTCAGATGTAAAATACTTACACATCACAAAGTAAAGTTGAAAAGCATGGAGTCTTCAGTTTTGTTTTCATAGGTTCTTTCCTTAGTGGTATCTTGACACAGTGAATCACACCTGGTATTAAACATTTATGTTCCTTCAAGGTCAATCCTATGGTAGAGTCCTGCAATGGCTCAATGTATATAGTGTATTTTGGCAAAGTGAGATCAAAGTCTGGAAGTTTAGTATTTAAATTTTTGTGATGTCATTTTCATGTGTAAATATTAACATGGATTTGTGACTTTATACAGGTGTTGTTTGAAAGACCTAATTGATACCGGAAAACTGTAAAGCTCACACATCAGAAATTTGGTAACAAGTTCACACATTCTTCACCCAACTGAAATCCATTTAGACAGTGTGTGTTCTGTCATTCTTTCTGTCAGTTAAGTCGATGTGAAGTAGCCTAATTGGTGTGAAGATGGAGAGGTCTCGCTGTAAATACTAAATATAGTCACTGTATATTCATGGAAAAGGGGAAGAATTCCGTTCAGTGTAAAGTATGAACAAAGCTGTTTAGTTGCCACAGATCAGAAAACTAGAACGGGAGTGATCTGCAAGCATAACTGTAGTTCTATATAGTATGTAACACTACATGTATATGTTTTATACAAAACTCCATTTAAGCGTAATTTTTTTAATCAAATTATGAAAAGCCTGTAGCAAGTCAAATGAAGTCAAATACAATACAATTTATTTTTATAGAGCCCAAAATCACACAAGAAGTTCAGCAATGGGCTTTTAACAGACCCTGCCTCTTGATAGCCCCCCAGCCTTGACTCTCTAAGAAAAGGAAAAACTCCCAAAAAAAACCTTGGGAAAGGCAGTTCAAAGAGAGACCCCTTTCCAGGTAGGTTGGGCGTGCAGTGGATGTCAAAAGAAGGGGGTCAATACAATACGCAGAACAGAACAAATCCTCAATACAGTATAAAAATTTTAGAAGTATGGAGCAGAATTTAACAGTAGATGATATCACATAAGAAGATTTGGATATATTTAGGGTCCTGGAGATCTCATCCATCAAGCTGCCTCCCCCATTTGGCCATTTCAGATCAATGTTGTGAAGTAGTAACACCTTTCTTGCGGCCTCCTGTGCCCAGTAGGAATGACATAAGAACTGATATTTTGGTCTTAAATCGATTCCTAAGTTCTGAAAATGTAATCGTACCAGCATTTTTAAATATCGTTGGAACCAAGAAAGTCCGTACTACCCTTATACTTCAAATTGATGAATTACACTGAAAGGCACAGTAATACATTAATTATACATGACTAGGCTCACCTGCCTTTTAAGGCGACCGACTTTTATCCTCAATTTGTGTGCGCTCCATGTGTACATCAGGCATGTAAGTGTAGGGAATGAGAACATCAAAGTGCCCATTCATAACCACTCCCGAAAACCTAAGGTTTTTTTTTATCCCCTTGAGTGCCTGTCCAAACTTGGAGTATAGGACTTCATAATAATATACTTGAAACTCATAGGGGAACAACTCTCCCACTGCCATTAGCTCAGAAATGGTACCATAAGTTTGAGACTTTGACATTTCAGTGAGATACTGAAGCTCATTTGTATAAGAGATTCCTGACGGCATCATTGTAAATGGCTGAAACCTTGACCAATTACTTAAAACGTCGTACAATGTCCGCCTGAATCTGTACCGCTAAAGATGGAGTTTCATGCACTAAAAAAGCTATAGATGAGAATAAGCAAGCGCCATCTCCCCTGATATTTACTACGCGGTGAGGCATTTGTACTCCAACATAATTTCCAGAGACATAATTTTGTCTATTTTTCCAGCGCATCGCGCACAAAAGCAAGGGAACGATGGGAGCACCAGAACTTTGCTCACATCGTGACAGTTCATACCGCAAGTAGTAAGTCTGTGATAAGCGGAATACCACTACGCTTTGCACTCATGGGACGGAAGGACAATCCTGACCGCTTTTATATAGTAGGATGATAACTTGAGTAACTACTACATAATAATATGGCTCACAGTGGTGATGCTGCAGCACTGAATCAACAGATGTCGTGAAGACAAACAGCAGAGTTCATGTCTGGAAATGCTTCTTGTTTGTGCAGAATTTATTGCGTGAGTTTTTTTTTTTTTGTATTAAGGGGGGGGGGGTTGGGTCAAAATGCACAAGCTGTTATTGCCATTTCTACCCCAAATATGGCATTAGTTCAGAAACGGATTTGTGCATGCTTTGATTGTGAACTAACATTACAGATCAGATGAGGTTTAACTTTTGTCACATTTTGTCAAAGGAGATTTTGTGGCTTTAAGTAGTGTCCTACACAGCCCCAATTGAACGAAGCCTTTGCATTAATTCTGTGATTGTATTGAGCCCTTTTACAGATGTCCGTCAATCCACTCATCCGCCCA
Organism: Erpetoichthys calabaricus; assembly: GCF_900747795.2. Lineage (NCBI taxonomy): Eukaryota > Metazoa > Chordata > Cladistia > Polypteriformes > Polypteridae > Erpetoichthys > Erpetoichthys calabaricus. The sequence continues at coordinate 541,157 of NC_041411.2, read as the reverse complement.
TTTTATATCTGGTCACATGGGGGACCTCGCATGCATCCAGTTACCCATATAGGAGCATAAGGAATTGCAGCAAGTAAACCTCAAGGCAAGATTTAAATAATGTGCTCCATTTGTAAATACCAGAATAAAATCTATTTAGTGTTTCAATGCTTTGAAGGACAAGGCAGATCTTCCTATTAAAATATGTACTGTGCTATCAGAGACGTGTAGCCACTGAAATGCACTGTTAACCGGACAAGGAAAACTGCATACTTCATTGTCAAAGTCAAATCTGCAAATAGTGAAATTTTTTCATTTTCTTGGCTTATGAAGGCATACAAATGCTCATTAATATAACCCACCAGTAAAAGCACACGTCATATTTGAATAGTATGTTGAAGAATGTCCTGTTTCACAGTTATAAACCTGCGTACTGATAACTGTCCTAGTAACTTTTTTAAATTCTGGATTTGTTCACCGGCATCAACAGTAACAAAGTCTGACCGCTGAAGTGACAAACCTTGAAAACTGCAAAACCAAAACTGATACAGTAGTTCTGAAATAAAGTGTTCATGTTAAAATGAAAAGTTTGAGTAACTACTTGATGGATATGCCACCATTTTGAAGCATTGTTACAGTTAGTATTTATTCATTTACAGAAAAAAGCACATTGTTCACTTCAGTAATGGAGGTACTTTAACAAAAAGCCATTGACTTTGTTTCTGATTTTGCTCTGATACTGAAAAGTGTCGAGTATCATAAAATTTGACAAATTCTGGTATTGTGACACCCCTAGTAGCAAGGCAAGAGTGACTTTCTAATAACTCGGGGATAGAGGGTGGGGGAGGCATAGCTACACAAAAATAAAAACTTGTGTTATTCCAAGTCATGGCTCCTATCAGGTTGCCTATGGGACTAACATTTCAAGCACTAGACGGGTCAACACTAACATTTAGTCTTGTTTGCTAGGCGTGTGTGCTAGGCTTGTCAACCAGGTGTGAGCCTTTGATTGCCATATTTTTCAACTTCTATTTGAAGTAATTAGGATGCTATACAATTTTGTCAGCTTGCTGCTACTTTACAGCATTTCAGTCTGTGGTGGTATCACTTGACGTCAGAATTCCAGCACTGTGCACAGCTATAGTCTGTGAGGAAATGGGATGTATAATTCAGTTTATCAAACACTTGTTCAAAAATGTTTTCACAGCTAAAGCACTCTTAATTGGCAGTTCAAGTTTAAAGTGCAAGATGGTTATTTTTCAAAAGACTTATGGTGAGAAGCTATGGAATATATCCTTCATTCACCAAAAGTGCACTCGGTGTGATTCTGCCCTGCAATCTGTTGTATAGTCTTGATTTCAGTAAGCCATCACTGTACCCACCAGAATGAAAGTTTTCCTACTTTTGGTATAAATCTCCATGTCCCAACATTGGGGTAGAATTAGGAGGAGTGGGCCATGTGCTTAAATCTTTGTTCAAAGCTTGGTAGTTGCCTGAAGTTTAATAGTCACTGCACAGTAACAGTAGTAGTGTGAGAGTATGGAATGGGTTTATAGATAGCAGCAAAAATCCACAGAAAAAGCATCTGAGATTATGAATTTTAGACAGTGTGGGACAGAGAATGCAGTGACAATGCTTAGAAACGTGCAGTACTTGATAGCCGTTTGAGCACAGTCTGGCGCATCTTATGCTGAAAAAGTCTGATCCATTAACCGTATATCGTGAGAGAGCGGAGGGAGGAAAACATTTTAAACCCTGTACTGCCCAATTTCCATATCAGTTATTTTTAGTTAAGATAAAACTAAAAGTAAAAACATATCTTTTAACCCTTAAATTGCCGGAACCAGCTATAGTCGGCTGCCAGTGTGCCAGAGCTGATCAGTCAGTGCCATACGTTCGTTGAGCAGCCAGCTCATGACCACTGCCGCCTCCTGCAGCATTACTGTCTGGGATTCAGTCACTGCACTAGACTAGCCCGCAAGCATCAGCGTTGGCCCATATGTGCTTGCGTGCAGCCAGTTCAAGCGCATTTGGCTTGGTGATCTGCTGAATTTCATCAATGGTGTCCGTTGCACCTTGTACATATAATAATGGATTGCTGCAGTAGTTTTTTTAAGTAGTTTTTACAGTTCATTGGCAGTGTGTAATTATGATGTTCTTTGCATGAAAAAAGTGTTCCATTAAAATTTCACTTGGTGAATTGTGACATTTCCTTAAAGTGCAGCAAAAAAGTATTTGGTCGTCCAGGGGTGCATTAACCCCCAAGTATGTGGCAGTTTAAGGATTAAAACAGTAAACACATCAGCAGGTATAGTTTCTCAACATTTTGCAGACTCTGCAATTTTGTCCATCTACCAGTTAAGTTTACCAGTTCAGCATACAGACTTAGGGCCACCTGAGTAATTGTATGAGGTACAGTTTGCTTTGTTAACAATATCATTCTGCTTTCCACTTTCACTCTAAAATTGGAACAAGGCACCATCTCCTGAGTCTGTGACTTTTTTGAAGTGCAGTTTGGCTCTCGTTTAGTTTCTGGTTCAAACACTGAAGATGAGAGCAGCTCACATTTGTTTAAGCTCGTTGTAGTTTAAAGTAGTAAATGATGTCTGTGCACACTGTTTGTTTGATTCTTGCAATTTTTGATTATATTGGACACCTTGACCTGTCACAATATCTTGGGGAAAATTGAATTATGTCACAAACAGTAAAATTGTTTGAGTTTAGTGGACAGATACAACATAAATGATCTAGAATTTGACAACTATTAAAACTGTTTCACACTTGCAAAACTCTTGTCTGTGCGGTCGTTTTTGGTGTGACAAAAACAAAGTTAACTGCTGCAAAACTGAAACAAAACAAAAAACAGCTGTTTTCCTAATGCATGCACATTTTTAAGTTAGACTAGATTGTCACCAAGGGGAGATTTTAAAATTTTACAGATGCTTTCCAAAAATAAATGCATAAATAGATAAAAAAAAAAAAAAAAAAAAAGCATCCCTAAACACACACAGTTCTGGCTAGGATAACGGAGAGCTGCTGCTGTCAATAACAGGCTTGTAGTTGCATTAGAGTTTACTGTTTGTGCAGAATCATCACCTTTGTATGCTTCGCTATTTACTAGAACTAGAATCTGCAATACTCTCACTAGTCATTGCTGGAGAACTTTCACAATTACAACACAACACACATCACTTTATTATTCAGGTGCTTTATGCTTGGACAGCCTATGTTAATCTCTCTTGCTGGTGCTAATGTTATCTAGGCGCCTCCCTCTGTCACTGCCTGCACTTCTGTAGATGTGTAAACTCAGGGATGATGGTGTGCATGTGGCTAATGTTATCCCAGAGTGAACTTGTTCAACACATAAGGGTTAAAGAGGACTGGATTGGCCAGTCTAGTGGTAGGAGCATTCCTTTGAAAGACAAAGAAGAAATACCAATCCCCATTACTTGATTAATTGTGGGCCTTCTGCAACCCTGTTTAGCCCATGTGAAACCCGTGGCATTCATTAGCAACAGCATAAAGATTCCTGGCAGACTACTGTAAATGAATAGTTTAAATAGGAGTGTGTGATATGTACTGTCTGTGATAATATCTTAATTACTATTTTTGAGAAGTTGAATTTATCAAGTATGTCACTCACTTTGCAAAAAACAATCAAAAGCACACCTTGGGAGTCCAAGAATTCACTGTCTCATGTAACCAAATAGGATAAGACTACTGATCATGCAGAGAGTGAGCACATAGGCAGAAAAGGTCCTCGTTATGGAATGGGGTGAAGACTGATCTCAGGGGTGAGAGGTGCAGAGCTCAGAGGGGCATACACATTCATAACTGGATTAGGATTTCAGACCTGCCCATGTAAAGTATTTTCTGCCTTTGCATAGTTACATGTGGGCAACTTGGAGTTTGTTGCCCCATCACATCCTGTTTGCCATATCGTTAAGATTTACTTGGTCTGCTAAAGCATTTTTTCATTTTCCTCCCAAAATGATTGCTTCATAAAATGCTATATAAGCTCCAAAATATTAAATTATTACATTTTAAAATGGGTTTCTTTCTGCTGTTTTGTCTTTAAGGCTTAGGTGTTAACCTGGTTTAAAGCCCGCAAACTGTAACGATGTAACAACACAATAGCAGTTAGTTTAAAGAAAAACCTCTGCAATATTATAAGAGGATCGAAGCCATTACAACAGCAGCTATGACGGTCCTACCTTAGGTCCCTCAACTGCTTCAGGTTGTCTTATGGCTGTAGAAGTTGTTCTCGTCCATTTTGGGAGATGGACGTCTGAGGCGGAACTCTATTAGCAGTGGTGTTTTACCTTTTTATTTTTTAATTATCCCGAGGTATCCTGTATTTACTCAACCAAAGGGACTTTGGTTACAGCATATGCAAGCATTACTGTCCGACAAAAAAGGCTCAAAGAAACTGAAAAGATTGCTAAAACTTCATCTAAGTCTTAATGGGCTGTAAGTTCAAGATATGGCCTAGCAGAGACTGACCTGGAACAGATGGGCGAAAGAATGGATCTCCTGGGACCTGACACCACAGCTTCGCCTCCAGCTGAGAGCGAAAGTCCAAGTGAGTCGGGCCAGGAAACCTCGTCGATTCCAGAAGGTTAGTTGAAACTGAAAATGGCCATACCTTCCACACTGTCAACTACCCACTGTGAGCCAGCAGCACCAACTCCAACTGGGCTCCCTTCTCCACCTGTGGAGCTTGGAGAAGACTGAAACGAATGGTCTGAACCGAAGGTAATCACCGCAGTAACTACCACATAAATGAGGTAAAGAGCAATATAAAGATTATCACAAATGATAAGGAAAGATACAAAGGACATAAACATGACAAATGTGAAGCTGTTTCAGGATATTAAAGATTTGGAGAAATGTTTAATCGCTTTGAGGCAACCTGTAAAGGTATGTTAGAAAAAATACAGGAAAATGTGAGTAGTTTCTAAAATTTAGAGCTATTGATGTTCAGCTTGAAGACATTGAGCCAAATGTTCATGACTCGTATTGAAAAAGTAGAACAACTGGCTTTTGCTGTTGATGAAAAAGCAGTGGCTACTAAATCTGAATACAGAGTGCTTGGAGACGGACTAACTGTGCTGGAAGATGAATACAGAAGAAATACCAGAATTGAAGGTCTCCCTGAAGACTGTGGAAGCCCAAACCCAGTGAAATTCATCACTGAACTATTCTCTCAAATAATCGGAGAGGACTTAAAATCCGAACTGGGATATCAGCAGCTTACCTCGTATGTAGTACAAATGCCTCAAGACATAGAGGCCTCATTGTACGTTTCAATGAATTGCAACCTAAAATCAATCTTGACGCCGCTTCTCAGAATGAAACGAGATTATATTTCAAAATCACCACATTCTTTTTTTTTTTTTTAATCCTTCAACTGATGAACATGCCACATTTTTCAGTATTGAACAGCACTTCTGCAAAGCTGATTTTAAGTACTGTTAAGTGGGTAACTAATGTTATATACTATTTAAAATTGGAAGAAATCAAATTCTGTCTGTAGGATCATTTCAGAACTTTTTTTCTTTTTAAACCTGGCAGGATCTAATCAATAATATTTTAGAATAAGCACTTCTGTCTCTTTACTGCTCTGATGTTTTACTCTGGCGGTTGGCGTTCCTCTTTTTCCACAAAATATTGTCTAATTATTATTGCCCAGGCTCAAGAAAATAATTTTTTGCCAGTATCACACCCCCAAGATTCAATATTTTTAACAAAGTACAATCTTACATATACTGTTCTTTAAATTGAAAATACGATGAAAATATGTAACAATCCTGTACATATTTTACTGTAAAATCAAAGAGTTGATGCAGTCATCTTTGCCTTCTCATCTTCTAATTTTTCTTTCCCCTAAAATATTCAACATTTCTCTTACTTGTTCCTTTAGAGTCTCTAAAATATTGATCCTTGTGTTTTAATCAAATAAAAAGAAATAACTGTGTACATTTTTTTTAATGTAATTTATTAGCAATGCAGTACTTTTAGGAAACATTGAATTGGAGGCAACTCGTGTCAAAAGAATGCAGTTTTTACACGTCTAATTGTTGAAAGTCTGTGTTCTGCTTTGTGACATTATCTTGGATGTCTTTTATGAGGTTTGTAGTGCACTTTTAGTTCCATCATGGCTTGACTTTTTCCCAGCACAGGTTGAGTTAGTACATATTTCATCGTCACGTGTGCTAACATACCTCCTCCACAGCAGTCATCATAGCAGTTGTGGGCTTTGTGGGGTTTTTCGGCACTTTTTGGCTGAAATGCCCCACTAAATTTTAACTTTCATACCTGTATAATGTAAAGGCTGGGGAAGTGCTGCACGTGTGTGCAGCTTACATTTTATTTCAGTTGTAAATTGAGTAGTGATTGGTAACTCATCTGCTTATTATGCATAAAGAGAAGAAGCTGGCCACGGCTGTACTGGTGCATCAGTGTAGAGGTTGACGTTCTTGTCAATTTATGGGTGGAAAAAGTTGTTTCAAAGTGCCTCAAAATAGTCATTGAAGGCAAGCTGGTGACCGTTAATGCTGAGCCCTGCTAGAACTGGCAACACCAGCAGATCATGGTGCTTAAATTAAAGGATCTTTCAAAGATCGAAGAGTAGAGAATATGGCGAGTCCTCACAAAATTTGATATTGACATTTGTGTCCAAAGATTGCATCAAACTAAACACATTAATAAAAACCTGTATGTTGTTTAGAAAGGGCCATGTAGATATGTAATTGCATCAAATCCTGATATTTCTGAGTATTATACTAATAGAAATTCTAACAGGTTTTTAGTGCTTAATTGAAATTTTAAAATGGTATTGGTCCAGCATTTGGGGATATTTGGTACTGGAAGATGTCCGCTTTCCTGTCTCCAAATAACACTCTGTAAAATGTGTGTGATAAAACATGAAAAGTGTCAGTTCTGTAAACAATATGAAACTACTACAGGCTTGGATGTAATTGGGACTTCATGTGCAACACATCCGCTCCCCCTCGAAAGTCTGGCTTTAACAATTGCACACTTATTGCTATCGAGGGATGCGGTGCACCAGGGAGGCGAACAATAGTGTGGCATATCAGGGAGGCCTTTAGAAAGACAGTGGTGGGGTGAAAGTTATCCGTTTTTTGCTTTGAAACTGATTTGGTACTAGTACTGATGTCCAAAAGCTGGTATTGTTACTAAAGTCAAAATTTTAGTACCGGTCCAACAGTAGTTGGAATGTTCTGGGAAGCCTGAACTTCATAAACTAAAGGCTATGTTGTGGAGAGAATTTTGAAACTCAATCAGCAAATGTATACATAGATGGCTGCAGTCCTTTTACTGTCTTTCCATTGGCATCTTTCAGTTGTTTAGGATTATAAATCATCCATTTTAAAAACAAATTCATGTTTTGCATAGCATTTTACTTTAAATTGCCGTTAAGGGGAAAGGGACAGTTTGGTCTACCGGAACCTAACTGCATTTGATTTATTCTAGGGAGTTTCTCTGGTGGGTACAAAACAAACGGGTTCATAGTTGTGTGTGTAGTGTTTTTTTTTTCCTCCTCCCTGAATTAGTGGTCAGGTTAAGTTGCAATGTGTTACTAAAGGAGCAGGCAGTCTCATTAGGGTACTCTATCAGTAATGTGTAGAGGAACCCAATGATTTGTGCAACGTACATGTCATGGGTAGAATTGACACAAGATGGAGATGTGTGAATTTTGAAGATAGAGAAAAGATTTCTACAATTTCTGAAACTCAGAAATCAAGATATGGGTTAGTTAATTGCATTGAGTATTGGGGATAATGTTAAAGAGACCACCCCAACAATCTCAAACAATTAAAAGTCAAAATATTCCAAGTGCAGCAATTTTTTTTCTCCTCTCTGATTTGGGGTAGCAGCTTTTCTGGCATATATCAGCACTGTACCTCAAATGAGGATGACGCTCCTTCTGTTGAACTTGCTAATTACTGGAAAGGTATAAGACGCAGGGGACTGTACTTTCTCCAGTCCTGTTCAACCTATATACATTGGACTTCCAATACAACTTGGAGTCCTGCCACGTGCAAAAGTTCACTGAGGACACTGCTATCGTGGGCTGCATCAGGAGTGAGCAGGAGGACGACTATAGGAAACCTAATCATCTTTGTTAAATGGTGCGACTCAAACCACCTACACCTGAACACCAGCAAAACCAAGGAGCTGGTGGTGGATTTTAGGAGGCCCAGGCCCCTCACGGACCCCGTGATCATCAGAGGTGACTGTGTGCAGAGGGTGCACACCTATAAATACCTGGGAGTGCAGCTGGATGATAAATTGGACTGGACTGCCAATACTGATGCTCTGTGCAAGAGAGGATGCTGCAGATATTCTATCAATGGTTGTGGCGAGCGCCCTCTTCTACACGGTGGTGTGCTGGGGACGCAGCATAAAGGACACCTCATGCCTGGACAAACTGGTGAGGAAGGCAGGCTCTATTGTAGGCACGGAGCTGGACAGTTTGACATCTGTAGCAGAGCGACGGGCGCTGAGCAGACTCCTGTCAATCATGGAGAATCCACTGCATCCACTGAACAGGATCATCTCTAGACAGAGGAGCAGCTTCAGCGACAGACTGCTGTCACCGTCCTGCTCCACTGACAGACTGAGGAGATCGTTCCCTCATACTATGGGACTCTTCAATTCCACCGGGGGAGTAAACGTTAACATTATACAAAGTTGTCTGTTATACCTGCATTTTTATTACTCTTTAATATTGTTTTTATTAATATGCTGCTGCTGGAGTATGTGAATTTCCCCTTAGGATTAATAGTTTCTCTGATTTGTAAAGCTTGCATATAAACCATTCCCTTGCTTATTTAATCGTCGTCTTAGTTGACAGAGGGGAGCTTCAGTAAATGCAAGACATTCTGTACAGATGAGACTGTCAGCGAACCAAACACCAAGTGCTCCACAATTACTCCTGGAACTTTAATTCAGTCTTATGATTTCATGGGTATACAGTGGGGAAAAAAAATGTTGATTTATTACCTGTGGATTTATTGTTTGGGGGGTGCACCAATCAGTTTTTTTTTTTTTTAATGTTGGTCACTGATACCATTTTAACTGGTTCAACCTATACCCATTCCCAAGATTTCCCCCTCCCCCTTATCTGTTTAATTACTTTTACACTAAACTCCTGCCTGACCACATACGGAGAAGCCTTCTATTCTTAAAGTTTTAACTTTGGTATTTTTATCATTAAAGTATAGATCACAGATGTTACTGTTCATTTTTATTAACAAAATTAAATTCTGCAGGCTTATTGTTCAGTGACCATAAAAACAATAAAATAAAATTCCCTTAATTTTCTCAACCTATTAGTTTAAAAAAAAAAAAAAAAAAAAGTTTCTCTATGATTTCATTACAGCTTCACATGATTATAAGACCTCAGTTTAATTTCTTCTGTAATGTAGATCTGAAACATGGCTTAAATTTAAAAAAACAAAAAAAGGTAGTTTTCACCATATGCCTAACATATTCACTCATATTGATTTAATTATTTGATATTAGCTGTGAAACAGATTAAATGTAAATATACTGTACATGCACTTATAGGTAGTAATTTTAAGCATTAATTGCACAACAGCTTTTCTGATTAACATTAAAAAAAGAAGACTTTGCTAAATCTTGAGGTGTACTTATAAACCTGGAATACAGTTTTAATTATGCAGTACCTGTTTCTTACCAAAACTTACTGTATGTCACATACATAAATAATAAACACAGTACAAACTTTTTAAAAAGCTGCAGATCCGTCAAATGTATCCTTAAGATGTTTATCAAGAAGATACAAGGCTAACATGCTTGATAAGCTTACAAGTAGACGCATCTTGCTGGTAAGCGACAAGCTTTTTTTATATCCTAAGCAGCAATTTAAAATTCTCCTTTGTCCTTTTTTGGTGTTGAAAATATAAGCAGCTGAACTTGACCAAGGTCGCCCTCTGTCCAAACTCTGACATGCAGTGATTGTTTTTAATTCAAGGACAAAATGAAAAGGTCTAAATTCATTAAAGTAGTTTTTCTTGCCAGTTTTGTCTAATTGCATAGACTGACTGCTCAGACTCCACTTTCTCGGTTTATTACTCCACTTTCTTTAAAGGCAAATATTCCAATCTTTCTGTGGTAAAGCCTGCCTTACTGCACTCTGTTTATGGGGATACTGCAGCAAACTACCATAATACTTAGGGTAAAGAACTACAACTAAATTGCTGTAAAGTTAAGAGAAGGGATGCTGAAAAGAACTTTTTTGTGACCGGCCAACTTGCCTTCTCTTGATCGAGTCTTTTGTTGCGAAAATCGGCTGATTTAGATAAGTAGTCGCCATGAACATTGCAACACAGCACTAGCAGTGCTAACCTCCGGTTGTTCCAAGTACACCTTGCACAGTCCGCAGAGTGGGGCAGGGCAGGGTGTGAGTGTTGTGCAGTGCCAGCCTTTATTTCCACGGCTGCTGTGTTCAGACAGTGTCCTCAAGGAAGTGTGATCTGCATCCTTCAGCGTGGTGTTCATATGTGTTGGTGTACTGTGGTTCTCACTTTGTTTTGTGTTGCTTTTTTTTTTTTTTTTTTTTCTATGTTCTTGCCATCAGAGCTCCAAAACAGATTGTGAACCCTTTTGAAAGCCCAGGAAATTCTGAAAGGCCATTTCTTGGAATCAGAAACTAGAGTGATGAAAGTCTGGGTAAAGCATTATATCAAACATTATTAGGGTTTCTTCAGGTGACTAATGTTAAACTAATTCTCTCCATATTCCTGTACTTTGGTCTTTGGATAAAAATGGGGATCATTTTTTGGGGCCAGGAGAAAATGTTTTCCTTGAAAATTAATTGTAATTAAGTGATTACATTATAAACCTTACAAAGTGATTTTGGAGAACAGATTGGCTCCTCATTTAGTGTTTCACTCTTTGTCTCTCATAATAGCGCCTGCCTGGATGAATTAGGATACAATTATTAAGATGTCCGCTCATGCTGAATGTCTTTGCTTCAGGCATGTAAAAAGAAGGTAGTCTGAACTTTAAGTTTGTAAGCCTTTGACTGAAAGGGTGCAGGTGGGCAAACGCTGGCACAGTGCTAAGGCTGCTTCCTCACAACTAGAACACTGGGGTTCAAGTCCTGGGTCCTCCCTGCATGGAGCTTGCATGTCCTGCACAGTGGTTTCCTTGCATAGTACAAAGATATGCAGGTTACGTGGACTGGTGATAAGTTGGCCCCTGACGTGTGTCACCCTGAGATGTACTTGGCCCCGACTAGGGCTTGTTTCTGCCTTGTCTGTTATACTCACTAGGATAGGCTCCAGATTCCCTGCAACTCTGCTTTGGATAAGTGCGTTTTGAAATTGGACAGATGGTTATAAAATGCAGAGAGATTCTAGGTTTATTTAACCGGAAGTACAAATATTAGACTGTTTTCACGACTGTGACTTTTGGTGTGGCAATGGACAATGTGTTACATTTTGGTCTGACATGTGAGTAAGAGTTTGACTCTGTACACATGACAATCAAATTAAAGTTGCCTTTCAGAATATTTGATGTAATTCTTCTCTAAGTGTACCTCTTAAACATCTGGTGTTAATGCAAGCAAATTATGCTTAGTGTACATTTCCTTTTTCATAAATATTCACACTTGCATTGAAGAAAATCAAAAATCTGTACAATGCCTAGAGAGTGAAATCAATGAGAGGTTGTGGAATACAGGTCAGTGTGAGGCCTGGCTGGAATTCTAAGGAAAGCTGTGAACTTGGAAGGGGAGGGGAGTGTGCCAGCTTGAGAGGACTTAATGGCTTTATTGCTCTTAAACAGAGATCAAGGTGAAAACACCTCATTTCTTGCAGAGTGTTTAAAATGCCAGTTAAGTGACAGTAATTGGCAACAGCTGCGAGTCTGAATAAGCTGGTGCAGGAGGAGCCAAGTGGGAAATAAGTCTCTGTGTGTTAAAGCACCATTGTGTTAGTGGCAAGAGAAAATACAGTCCCACAGAGGAGCAGTCTCGTATAACAGTGGTGTTTAAATGCTTGTTTTACAGCATTGTAAACCTTTACTGGGCTGCTAAATAAAGACTGAGAGGAGAAAATAAAATCAATAAGCAAATAAAATGGCACTCTAAGAAAGATACTTGGGTGAAATGTCCTCACGAAGGGCTGCTTAAGTGCTGTGATAATGTGTTGATGCTGAAAAGCAAAGCTGTCATTTTCACTGCATCTGTAGTTCTTCAGTACCAGGTGTGTGCCAAGCAAGTTTAAAAATTGGTTAATTTCCTTCCTCACAAAAGTTATTTCTACATAATACTGAAATTTTTTTTTTTTTTTTTTTTTTTTGTATCTATCGTAGACAGTTCTTGGACCTATAGCTGCAGTTCATCTGCAAATCTGATTATGCTTTTCAAACAATTAAAATATTTGATATAACCTAATGTTTGCAAGTATTTGGACATCTGGACACTTAGAGGCTCTGCGTAAATGCAAACTGTGCACATCATATTCTATAAATAGACAACAATGTCTTGAACTTCCAAATTTCATCAGTGTCAACTTATCCCTCTGAGGCATGTGCTTGTTGGGCTGCAAATGAGCCCTGACGTGCTAAATACGCGCTGTGAAGTTCTGAAAGTTTATAGTGCATTACATTATATACTAAATGTAATGAAATGTAATTTTAGTCACAGGTAATAAAATGAGACATTAATATGCTACAGTAGCACACTTCGTGATGAGTGACGGAGCCCAAGTGCTAAAGAGTGTTGTCCATGAATGAACAGCACAGAATAAAACTGGCCCTTCAGTAAAAAAAAAAATGCTTACAGACCCATCTTAAAGCATTAAACACTTAACTACAAAAGACACTTTTTCCTGTTGAAAAGCAAGTTTCACATCCCTACTTCAAACTCAACAGTTATGAGCTTATACTTATTAATATTTTCATAATTTAGAAATTGTTTATATTGTGTCGATCCTTCAAGTGTTTAGATAAATTGTTTCTATTAGCCTCTTTAGTTGGTTTGCCCTCTTTGTCAAGTAAGTGTATCGGTGAAGACTCTGATGCTGCTGAAGTTGGGGGACAAATTGCAGTTACAACTCTACACATCTACACAATTGGGGCCTACAATTTCCAGTTGTCAAAAGCCAGAGCACACCATAAAAGAGCATTTGTAATGTAGGCTGTAGAATCAATACAATGGAAAATTTAGTACTGAAATCTTTTTAAAAACTTTCAATATTTTGAACTTTTGCTAACCCTACTAGCAACCATGAATAACTCCTATACCTTATTATTGTTTGCAGCATTTTAAAATAATTAACTTTGGTTATCCCTATTACCAGCATTTCACAAGAAATTTTTGTTTGTGCTGTTTGAAACGTGTGTGTTTCTGACTGAGCTGCAAAAGTCGGTTCTGGCAAGACTGGATTGTGGTCTCTCACCGCACATTCCAGCTCTAATCTGTACTTTTGAGCAAGTATAGAGTTGGCAGTTGATGTCACACTACACTTTTGGGTTGAAGGTGAGAGTCCTATGAAGTTCTGGAGCTCAGCGAGAATTGGAGTGCTTTTAAAAGTGGATGCAAAAAGCTAAATTGCCAGTCTTGATTGAAAAAATGTCATGCATGCTTTATTGGAAACATCTTCATTAATTAAATCTTTACTTTAGAGGAAGGCTCCTTGAAATTTTCACCAGCAAAACGGGCTAATTCTGTAATACTTGGGACTGTCCAACGATGCACTGATACTTTTATCCTTGGCTGCAGTTTTCTGCCAAATTGTGACTAACAATGATAAAAGTATTACAAAGTCACGGTAGAGACATTGTGTCTGAAGTGCTATTTGTAACACTTAACCTGCTTTAAATTCCATTAATTTTTTTTTTTTTTGCAGTTAATGTGCTTGTGATCAGAAATGTTGTGTACATGTTAAGCTTTTAATATTTAATATAGCATGTATTTCTATGTAGGAATGTACTGATAAATGCAGAAGTGATTTGCTAGTATTCATTTTACAATATCCTGGCAACTTGTGAGGTGAGGACATGGCCAGTTAATGCCATTAACATGTTCTGTTGGATTGTTAAATATGAATATTGTTTCCCTTTTTTGGTAATACACAGATATTGGTAGTCTTGAGGTGCCATAATTGCACATTTGTATTTTGTTTTATATTTACTAACCAAAAAGTCAGTGTATGTTTAATCTTGGCAGGTTTTCTCATTTTTGTCTAGGTGTTTTGGTAATTATGTAAAAGAGAAATAAGTTTTGCATAGAAATGTTTTCATAGTGAAGAGCAATTTCTAATTAACAGTAGGAGCACTCTAAGCAGAAATATTCTTGACCTTGATAAGCAGGGTGGTAGGCAAACTGTCTTTTACAAATATTAATGCTTGGCACTGTAAGTCGTGACAGTGATGTTTATTACTATGCCATCACCTGAGCATAATGAAAAATGAAATGCATACAAACCAATCTGAGATGGGAAAGCAGCTCTTCCTCTTAGTAGTTTCATATCAAATAAACCATGAGAATCTCCTGCATAGGGAGGAATAGTTCTCTTTTAACTGCTTGTAGTTAGATAGGCTCTTGTCCTCCAGGGAGAAGCAGTGGTAGGTAAATTAAACACTTCTTTCCCAGTTTTTATACAGGCTGCTCCACTCCAAGCCTTTGGAGGTGACAGAAAATCCAGCAGTTGAATGCAGTGCTGTGTGATTATTAGGTGTACATTTAAAATTGACATTTATCTAAACTATTCAAGCAAAAATATATTCTTTGTTTAAAACAAAGATGCTTGGCAATTTCAAAGATTTCTGCACCGATAAAACCAGGCTAAAGTTAGAAAATACAGTAGATGTCTTAGTGATATTTGAGTCTGAACCTATTTTATGCTTAGCACAGAAAGAAAATGCTGCATCCTGACTTCTAGCATTATGGTAGCAATTCTAAGGAAGGGAAACCTCCACATAAAGTTTTGTTGGAATTTTAATAATCCTTGTTTATACCTTGCTTGCTTGTGTTTTTTTTAGTGTTTTAGAGAAAGCAGCATGGTTAATAAGCAACACGAGTTATTTTTGATGAGTTATAAGGGTGTGCTTTAAAAATTGCCTTTCCTCAGAGAAACCAAAATATTGGAACAATGTTTGCACGTCCCTTTACAGGCAAAAACTGCTTGCAAACTGCTTTCATCTGATAGAATTAGACATTACATATACAGTATACAGTAACTGAGTAAAGGTACTATTGTGCCAAGATTCAGTTAAGAGCTCTGATTCTGCTCTGTGCAGGTAAACTGGTTGAATGTCAAATAAAATGAAATATGTTTTAATACAAATCATACTGAAACAAATGATGTCTGATTAAAACACATTTTTTGTTTAATGATTTAGACCGCAAAATGTATAAACCGGTTTCTGCAAAGTATGTTCTCCACACAGCTGCACATCACATGTTTACATGTTGTATAGGTTAGGGCTGTTAAATTTACCAAAAGTAGAGGTAAAAATTTATCTAAATGAATATATATGAATGTAGTGTGAATACTGTTCTAAATGCTAATTTGTACTGTTTGATATTTTCTATATATAATGCAGGTTCTCAAAAGTACAAAATGCTAATGATTCATATTGCATTTCTTAAAACTATATAAAAACTGCAGTTTTCAAACAAATGAAACCTTCACAAAATGGGTGTGACTGTGAGTGCAACTGGAAAGCAGAGCTGTTGATTGTAGTTATTCAAGTTTTTCTTTTCCCCAGCTATGATTCTTTATGTTCCTAGAGGGCAGAAGTAATGTTTCCTACACATCTTACCCTTGTATAAATTAAGTCAGTGTGAGTTGCTGCTTGGTTTACAAATGAAACTGAACTTGCCTCCTTGTGTTTTATTAAAAAAATAAATAAAAAAAAAAAAAAAAGTGAAATGTTTGAATGTTTACTGTGGAACTACTAAGGTAACAAACAATACAGAACCAAATAGTGAACAGAAGCTCCAGCTACTTTCACCATGGCTAGATGAGAGAAAAAAGCAACTTTTAGATAATGAATGGGATGCATGGCATTCAAACTTTTGATGCACAGGGTGCCAGTCTGGTAATGCGAGAAGTAACAGAACTAAATGGATTGCTTCCTCTTTTGAGGAGGAGGGGAAAAAACAAACTTTAAGGTAACTGGAATATTTTATATCAGTATGTATCACTGAGGCTGTGTGTGTGTGTGTGTGTGTGTGTGTGAAGTTGGCACTCAGCTAAACTCCCAGTTGGCTGAGGTGACTAAATGTGCATAGTAAAAAATGAACAATTTCATAATACCAACTTCATTTATCATGTGATTAACTTGTCAAACGTACTATCCCTATAACGCATGGTACATTCCGCTCTGAGGCAGTAAGCTCTAGCTACAGTATATGCAGTTTGAAATGAGAAGTTCAGACTTCTGAAAAGAAGCTGGCCTTTTGTAACTCCATCAGCAAGTGGGTGCAGTAGCTTCACTGAGGTGGTGCTATTTACTGACCTGACTTAGGGCTCATTTATACTTCACACTCAGAATGCCTACGCGCCCACATCTGAGCAGGTCCTCAGAAATTAACGCGACGCGTGCGCAAGTTGCAGTACCAGCAAAAAGTCGAGGAGCGCAGTGTGCTAAAAGTTGGAATGTGACGTCAGAGTCTCTGCTTACTATCTACATGTGAAAGAAAGCCGCTTTGCGGATCCTACGAGATCGGTGTGCGCGCTTCGATATTTGGTAAATGGTTCGATGTGGTGAAGCAAAATGCCGACATACAGATGTATTCATGGTGCTTTTATATTCAAGCGTCGCATATTCCCGATCGTAATGACACGACACATTTTTAAATTCTCACATACCGTCTTCTGTGCCATTTTTTTTTCTAGGCCTTCCTCTACTCCTGACAGCAGTGAATCGCCAGCAATAGATCGCCACACTGAGCACATTAAATGTATGATATTCCAACTCTCTGCACGTTTAGAATCCTTACATTTATACTTGATATCACTTTCATGATGAAAAGCATTCAAGTATGTACTGTATATTACATTTTACAGATAAATCGGTAATTTCGTTTAAATAATGACTACTGTTAGTAATTACACACATGGGGTGACACCGTGGCGGAGCGTTAGCACTGCTGTCTTGCAGAGAGTCACGTCACTGATATTCCCTGCCTGGAGTTTACACGTTTTCCTGCTGGGTTTCCTCAGTGTGCTCCAGTTTCCTTCCAAAGATATGCAGGTTTGGGGATTTGGTGCCACTAAAATGACGCTAGTGTATGTGTGTGCTTGTATTCACCTTGCGATGAGCAGAGGCATCATCCAGGGATTGTTTCTAACTCGTGCCCAATGCTTGCTGGAATGGACACATCCCCGGATTTAATCAATAAACATCCTTTTCAGAGATATTGCGGTGAGGTGTCATCGGAATTTAGTGGGTGTTCTAGGCAATTCACAACACAGAGAAGCCGAACATGTTCTCACTGTGATATCTCGCACTGCCACCTGGCGGATTCCTCCAGATTTACGTAAAGTACGCGTGCAACTATAAACACTTCAACGCTTGCGTAGCAGGAGCGTCCGCTGCAGCATGCGTCACGTGAAGTATAACTCTGGCCTTAAAGCTCGGCAGATAGCTGTTTATCTTCACTCCTTTATAGTCTGTTGCTTTGCAGAACTGGTCTCGGGCAATATGGCTTGCGAGAAAGTGGCATTTCAAGCCTTCGGTGCCTTCTGTGATTCTGGGGAATGTAAACTCAATCTCAAATAAGATCGACGAACTGGCTGCGCTGGTGAAAAATGTCAGGACCTACAGAGAATGCAGTTTGTTGCGTTTTTGCGAAACCTGGCTAAATAACACCATCCCAGATGCCAACGTGGAGCTACCCGGGTTTAGCACAGTAAGAGTGGACAGAGATGCAAGTACCTGTGGGAAGCACAAAGGAGGAGGACTCGCTCTCTATGTCAATACACGGTGGTGTAACTCTGGACATATTAACGTCAAAATCTCCACTTGCTGCAGGGATATTGAACTGTTGGCCGTAAGTTTACGTCCCTACTACTTGCCCAGAGAGTTTGGACATGTCATTATTGTCATCGTGTACATCCCTCCTCGGGCGGACGTGGAGTCAGCGAGTGACATCATCCATTCTGCTGTTGCTAAGTTACAAACGCAGCACCTTGAGGCGCTTGTGCTAATCGCTGGAGACTTTAACCATGTGACGCTGGACAAAACATTACCTGCCTTCTCCCACTATGTGGACTGTAACACCCGGGGAAATAAGACTATTGATTTACTGTATGCAAACGTTAAAGACGCATACAGCGCCACCCCGCTGCCTGCGCTTAGGAAAGCAGATCATAACCTGGTTCAGCTTCAGCCTCACTATAAACCAAAAGTGAGAGTCCTACCTGTAACCACACATTCAGGAAGTGGACCCCGGAGGC
Organism: Erpetoichthys calabaricus; assembly: GCF_900747795.2. NCBI lineage: Eukaryota > Metazoa > Chordata > Cladistia > Polypteriformes > Polypteridae > Erpetoichthys > Erpetoichthys calabaricus. The sequence goes on along the minus strand of NC_041411.2, from coordinate 522,711 downwards.
TGAGAATACTCTGAGAGAATGTTTTGGAACTACAGACTGGGATATCCTGCAGGGATCTCGTAGTGAACATTGAGGAGGTTGTTGACTGCACTACTGACTACATCAACTTCTGTATGGACATTGTAGTTCCAGTAAGAACTGTACGCTGCTATGCTAACAACAAGCCATGGATTACAAGTGACATCAAGGGCCTTTTGAATCAGAAGAAAAGGGCTTTTAAAGACGGTGATCAGCATGAGCTCAAGCGCGTGCAGAAGGAACTCCGAGTCCAGTTCAGGGCGGCGAAGGAGCAGCACAGGAGAAAGCTGGAGCAGAAGTTGCAGAATAACAGCATGAAGGAAGTGTGGGATGGGATGAAGATCATCACTGGCTGTAGCTCGAAGCGGGGTATCGCCATCGAGAAAGACGTGAAGAGAGCAAACCAAATGAACAACTTCTTTAACAAGTTTGACCACCCTAACCCACTCTCACTCTCACCTCGGAGTACTGCACCCTCCACACATCCTTCTGCTGATACCAGCATAGGAGAGACATCCCCACCCATAATTACAACAGCGCAAGTGAGCAGAGAGCTGAGGAGACTTCGTGCCAGCAAAGCAGCGGGTCCAGATGGAGTATCGCCATGACTGCTGAAGGTCTGTGCATCGGAGCTGGGGGGTCCTCTACAGCGCATCTTCAACATGAGCCTGGAGCAGGGGAGAGTCCCGAGGCTTTGGAAAACATCTTGCATCACCCCAGTCCCAAAGGTATCACGTCCTAGTGAGCTGAATGACTTCCGGCCTGTCGCTCTGACATCACATGTGATGAAGACCATGGAGAGGCTGCTGCTTCACCACCTTAGGCCACAGGTTCAACACGCCCTTGACCCTCTGCAGTTTGCATATCAGGAGAAGGTGGGAGCGAAGGATGCCATCATCTGTATGCTACATCTATCCCTCTCTCACTTGGACAGAGGCAGTGGTGCTGTAAGAATTGTGTTTCTAGACTTTTGTAGCGCCTTCAACACAATCCAACCTCTGCTCCTCAGGGACCAGCTGACAGAGATGGGATTAGATTCATGCCTAGTGGCATGGATTGTGGACTATCTTAAAGACAGACCTCAGTATGTGCGTCTTGGGAACTGCACGTCTGACATTGTGGTCAGCAACACAGGAGCGCCACAGGGGACTGTAATTTCTCCGGTCCTGTTCAGCCTATATACATCGGACTTCCAATACAACTCGGAGTCCTGCCATGTGCAAAAGTTCGCTGATGACACTGCTATCGTGGGCTGCATCAGGAGTGGGCAGGAGGAGGAGTATAGGAACCTAATCAATGACTTTGTTAAATGGTGCGACTCAAACCACCTACACCTGAACACCAGCAAAACCAAGGAGCTGGTGGTGGATTTTAGGAGGCCCAGACCCCTCATAGAACCAGTGATCATCAAAGGTGACTGTGTGCAGAGGGTGCAGACCTATAAATACCTGGGAGTGCAGCTGGATGATAAATTAGACTGGACTGCCAATACTGATGCGCTGTGCAAGAAAGGACAAAGCCGGTTATACTTCCTTAGAAGGTTGGCGTCCTTCAACATCTGCAATAAGATGCTGCAGATGTTCTATCAGACAGTTGTGGCGAGCGCCCTCTTCTACGCAGTGGTGTGCTGGGGACGCAGCATTAAGAGGAAAGACGCCTCACGTCTGGACAAACTGGTGAGGAAGGCAGGCTCTATTGTTGGCATGGAGCTGGACAGTTTGACATCTGGGGCAGAGTGACGGGCGCTCAGCAGGCTCCTATCAATCATGGAGAATCCACTGAACAGGATCATCTCCAGACAGAAGAGCAGCTTCAGCGACAGACTGCTGTCACTGTCCTGCTCCACTGACAGATTGAGGAGATCGTTCCACCCCAAACTATGCGACTCTAATTCCACCCGGGGGGGTAAACGTTAACATTTAACATTATACATAGTTATTGTCTGTTTTTCACCTGCATTATTATCATTCTTTAATATTATTTATTGTATCAGTATGCTGCTGCTGAAGAATGTGAATTTCCCATTGGGATTAACTCTTTTAGGGCTAATTTTTTTTTTGTTTCTTTTCTCCCAGGGCTGAATATTTTTCCAAAAACTAACATTTTTTAAAAAATAACACAAAGCAATTGTTTAACATATCAAATCAGCAAAAAATATTTACTTTTGACAAATGTTACTGTCTTGCATGTTGTATGAGCCTGAATTCTCTATGTGTTGTTTTGATGCCTATTTTTCAATTGTCTGTTGCTGCATTTTCTAACATATATTGTTAGTGTGTACTGTAGAGAGACAAGTCACCCATTTGCCATCGTGCCATGCCACTGCCACCAAGTTTTCTGCCTGCATGAAAACCGTATTGTTACCTCTTTTCATCTATGAACTTTATGTATGGCATTATAGCCTGGCTCACCCCATGGGATTTGCTTCTGTTTATTACAGAAGTGAATAAAACTTTGCAGCAGCACGTACCTAAGCCACCAGGGGACAAAACACGTTTGGACCAATGCTCCCTGAAGTTATCTCACCAGTTCTGTCCCATCTCTATTTGTAATGCCACAGCGCGCTTCATCTCGTCTTTCGTTGTGGGTTTCCACTTTGAATAACGAGAATGCGATGCAAACGCAGCCCGCGATTCAAAAAAAATCTCTGCCTACCTGTTTGTCTCGTCTGACAGTAGCTGAAAAGCAGCATCAGGAGAGAGCAGCCTGAAGTACAGCAGCTGGTGATCTGTCGTGTCCAAAAGCAAGCCATGCCGTCTTGTAAACTCCGGTAGCCATATCGGCTCTCAACGGATCAATGTATGCGTATTTATCCCATGCGAACCTTGCCGTAGATGCATCGGCTGCGCGAAGGCACTCAACTGGCAGCAGATCCGCTCGCGCGGCATCGGCTGGTGTCTGATCAGCTGATGCCTGCTTCTAACTCTCTTGCTCGATCTCCTGATCACTGCCAATAAAGTCCGATTCTGAAAAATCAAGAGTCCGACTCCGCGGTAATGCGCAAAACAACGTCTGCCAAGTGTTTTCTTTTCTGCACTTGCTTCGCTGCCTTTTCACATGTCGGTGCCATCTTGCCATTGTTTACATTTCGCAACTCACGCACACGCAAGGTTTAGTTGCCGAGTCAACGAGTCTAGCATTCCTCCAAGCACAGAGGGAATGCCTGTGACGTGACAGTGAGATTTGTCGCCATTAACAGCTGATTGTCGCCCTTTATCCCTGGATGTCGACTTTTGTCGACATTCGCCTTCAACCCCTCCTGTCGACAAAAGTCGACATCCGCCCTAAAAGAGTTAATAAAGTATCTATCTATCTATCTACTCCCATGCCCCTTTGCAGCAAGTCTTTTTAAAACACAATTTTAACATTTGAGTCACTGTAAAAGTTGTCTACCATGTGGGTGAGAGATTTGCCCTTAGCATTTATGCCAGAGCTTGGGTGAACAAATATGGAATTGCTCAAACATGTAATTCAAATTTACAAAAACCCTATAGCTTTCTACTGACATTAAGAGATTCAGTTTGAAAATAAATGGACTGTTGATAATTTATGAAAAGTACAAAAACTCTTTAGCATGCATAATGTCTACAACTTTAATTCTCCTCATCCTCGCAGGTGGCGCAGTGGTAGTGCTGCTGCTTTGCAGTAAGGAGACTGTGGAAGATTGTGAGATCGCTTCCCGGTTCCTCCCTGTGTGGATAGGGCTTTGAGTACTGAGAAAAGCGCTATATAAATGTAATGAATTATTACAATTTTAATTATAATAAGCGGCTACTCCAGTTGAATGAGTGAGGCGAGTTTTTCTTTAATCTGTTATTTCTGCTACTGGGCCATAGGATGCAAGAGTTAATTATTGTTTGTTCGCATTATGTACACATCTTTGACAATTTTGGGCATGGTTCCCATGTTCCTGTTAGTTTAAATACAATGAAGAGTTTCAGAATTGACCACTGGAGCTGTTGTGATCCAGCAGTGCTGACCACTTAAGTCAGACCTAGACCCACACATACTAAATAATTATAGGCTTATTTCAAATCTACCGTTTCTCTCTAAAATACTAGAAAAAGTATTCGCTAATCAGCTTCAGTCGCACCTTAAGCATTACAATTTATTTGAGAAATTCCAGTCTGGTTTTCGCACTGGTCATAGTACAGAAACGGCACTAACGCGGGTTGTAAACGACATTCTGATATCCTCTGATGAAGGAAACTCCACTGTAATTATGTTGTTGGACTTAAGTGCAGCATTTGACAACATCGACCATTCTATTTTACTACACAGGCTAGAAAATAATGTTGGGCTTACAGGCACCGTGCTCGCTTGGTTTAGTTCTTATTTATCAAATCGATTCCAATATGTACAGAAATGTACTGACATGACTCCATTATACACAGAAGTTCAATATGGTGTCCCGCAGGGCTCAGTACTGGGACCTTTACTGTTTTCACTTTACATGCTTCCACTGGGATATCTCATTAGGACACCATGTTAATTTTCACTCATATACAGATGACACCCAGTTATACCTTTCATTTAAATCGGATGAAGTTTCTCTGTTGTCTTTAATTAGTTGTGTTAGCGAATTAAAGGAGTGGATGAATGAGAACTATTTGTCTTTAAATACAGATAAAACAGGTGTTAATTGTTGGAGGGAATGACGCTGAGCATAACAATATTTTGTCATCATTTAACTCAGTTGGAATCCCAGTTAATTTTACTGAATCAGCCCGCAATCTAGGAGTTATCTTTGACTCTAGCATTTCACTTAAAGCGCATATTAAATAAATAGAAATAAATAAAACAAATAGAATAGTTTCTAGTTCTGGCGCCGGCTAGAGTGGCAGCCTTTTCAGCAGCTCCGTGTATGACTGTATGTGTACTTTTCTACTTTTATTTTTCTATTTTTATTTATTGATCACTCCTATCACTTTATTTTATGTGGATTTGTTCCCTGGAGACACTTTCTTTTACAACATGGGCATGGATTTTTACACGCCGGGACTCGTCTATTCAAGTACTCAACTTCGAGGGCTGAGAACAAATGCCAGTATCTGTGTAGTTCCCTATTTACCCGACGAGGTAAGAAGGCGGTATCATGGCAGCAGAGCTGGCACTAAGCTAAAAATGAAGCGGCTTGTGAGAAAGTGGTGTTTTAAGCCTTCGGTGCCTTCTGTGATTCTAGGGAATGTGAACTCAATCTCAAATAAGATCGACGAACTGGCTGCGCTGGTGAAAAATGTCAGAACCTACAGAGAATGCAGTTTGTTGTGGTTTTGCGAAGCGTGGCTATCTACCACCATCCCAGATGCTAACGTGGAGCTACCCGGGTTTAGCACAGTTAGAGCGGACAGAGATGCAAGTACCTGCGGGAAGCACAAAGGAAGAGGACTCGCTCTCTATGTTAATACACGGTGGTGTAATTCTGGACATGTTAACATCAAAGTCTCCACTTGCTGCAGGGACATCGAACTGTTGGCCGTAAGTTTGCGTCCCTATTACTTGCCCAGAGAGTTTGGAAATGTCATTGTTGTTGTTTACATCCCTCCGCGGGTGGACATGGAGACAGCGAGTGACATCATCCATTCTGCTGTTGCTAAGTTACAAACGCAGCACCCTGAGGCGCTTGTGCTAATTGCTGGAGACTAACCATGCGACGCTGGACAAAACATTACCTGCCTTCTCCCAGTATGTGGACTGTAACACCCGGGGAAATAAGACTATTGATTTACTGTATGCAAACGTTAGACGCATACAGTGCCACCCCGCTGCCTGCGCTTAGGAAAGCAGATCATAACCTGGTTCTGCTTCAGCCTCACTATAAACCAAGAGTGAGTGTCCTACCAACAACCACACGCTCATTCAGGAAGTGGTCCCCTGAGGCAGAGCAGGCTCTGAGAGAATGCTTTGGAACTACAGACTGGGATATCCTGCAGGGATCACATACTGAGAACATTGAGGAGGTTGTTGACTGCACTACTGACTACATCAACTTCTGTATGGACACTGTAGTTCCAGTAAGAACTGTACGCTGCTATGCTAACAACAAGCCACGGATTACAAGTGACATCGAGGGCCTGTTGAACCAGAAGAAATGGACTTTTAAAGATGGTGATCAGCATGAGCTCAAGCGCGTGCAGAACGAACTCCGAATCCAGCTCAAGGCGGCGAAGGAGCAGTACAGGAGAAAGCTGGAGCAGAAGTTGCAGAATAACGGCATGAAGGAAGTGTGGGATGAGATGAAGATCATCACTGGCTGCAGCTCGAAGCGGGGTGCCACCATTGAGACGTGAAGAGAGCAAACCAAATAACTTCTTTAACAGGTTTGACCACCCTAACCCACTCTCACCTCGGAGTACTGCACCCTCCACACATCCTTCTGCTGATACCAGCATAGGAGAGACATCCCCACCCATAATTACAACAGCGCAGGTGATCAGAGAGCTGAGGAGACTTCGTGCCAGCAAAGCAGCGGGTCCAGATGGAGTATCGCCACGACTGCTGAAGGTCTGTGCATCGGAGCTGCAGGGTCCTCTACAGCGCATCTTCAACCTGAGCCTGGAACAGGGGAGAGTCCCGAGGCTTTGGAAAACATCTTGCATCTCCCCAGTCCCAAGGTATCACGTGCTAGTGAGCTGAATGACTTCCGGCCTGTTGCTCTGACGTCACATGTAATGAAGACCATGGAGAGGCTGCTGCTTCACCACCTGAGGCCACAGGTTCAACACGCCCTCGACCCTCTGCAGTTTGCATATCAGGAGAAGGTGGGAGCGGAGGATGCCATCATCTATATGCTACATCGATCCCTCTCTCACTTGGACAGAGGCAGTGGTGCTGTAAGAATTGTTTCTAGACTTCTATAGCGCCTTCAACAAAATCCAACCTCTGCTCCTTAGGGACAAGCTGACAGAGATGGGAGTAGATTCATTCCTGGTGGCATGGATTGTGGACTTTCTTAGAGACAGGCCTCAGTATGTGCGTCTTGGGAACTGCACGTCTGACATTGTGGTCAGCAACACAGGAGCGCCGCAGGGGACTGTACTTTCTCTGGTCCTGTTCAGCCTATATACATCGGACTTCCAATACAACTCTGAGTCCTGCCACATGCAAAAGTTTGCTGACGACACTGCTATCGTGGGCAGGAGGAGGAGTATAGGAACCTAATCAATGACTTTGTTAAATGGTGCGACTCAAACCACCTACACCTGAACACCAGCAAAACCAAGGAGCTGGTGGTGGATTTTAGGAGGCCCAGACCCCTCATGGGCCCTGTGATCATCAGAGGTGACTGTGTGCAGATGGTGCAGACCTATAAATACCTGGGAGTGCAGCTGGATGATAAATTAGACTGGACTGCCAATACTGATGCTCTGTGTAAGAAAGGACAGAGCCGGTTATACTTCCTTAGAAGGCTGGCGTCCTTCAACATCTGCAATAAGATGCTGCAGATGTTCTATCAGACGGTTGTGGCGAGCGCCCTCTTCTACGCGGTGGTGTGCTGGGGAGGCAGCATTAAGAAGAAAGACACCTCACGTCTGGACAAACTGGTGAGGAAGGCAGGCTCTATTGTTGGCATGGAGCTGGTCAGTTTGACATTTGGGGCAGAGCGACGGGCGCTGAGCAGGCTCCTATCAATTATGGAAAATCCACTGCATCCACTAAACAGGATCATCTCCAGACAGAAGAGCAGCTTCAGTGACAGACTGCTGTCACTGTCCTGCTCCACTGACAGACTGAGAAGATCGTTCCTCCCCCAAACTATGCGACTCTTCAGTTCCACCCGGGGGGGTAAACGTTAACATTATATAAAGTTATTGTCTGTTTTTACCTGCATTATTATCAACGTCCAGCTCATGACGTTAAACCGAACCGAATAACAACGGCGAACGACTGGCGCCGGTCAAGTAACTGGTCTAACTCGCTAGTTGCGAGCAGGGTGTGGTGATACCCTTGGTAATTAAAAGCTACCAAAACGGCGGATGAACCTAACAGAGAGGTAAACGGCGTCTACCTATGCTAGAGAACTAGCTTAGAGAGGAGAGGACTGTGGAACCGTCTCGTGAAACAATCCACAAGAAACAATACATGAGAGGACGACTTAACAAAACGGAATGTCAGCTGGGTGGTCGCCTGGATAAACAAGCGCCCCGTCGTAGACTTGGGGCAACCCTGGGGTTTACTTCGATAAATGAGCTACAGGGAAGGACCAGACAAACAGAGAGGCTGATTGATGCAAAACATTATGCATCAATCGGAACATGGAACGTGAGGACACTCTGGAAGGACGAGAGCCTTGAACTGCTTGTCGACCATCTTAACAAGTGGTTCAGATGGGATGTGATCGGTCTGTCAGAGGTGAGAAGAATGAAACAGGGCTTAGTGGAACACGATGGACACAATCTTCTGTACTCCGGCGAAGAGAAAGTACATCAAGGAGGTGTCGGTTTGCTACTTTCAAAAAAGGCAGTCAAGAGCTTAATCGACTGGAACCCGGCGTTGCCAAGAATCATCAGTGCACGGCTCACTGGACAAGGCCACAACATCACCATCATTCAAGCGTACGCACCAACTACAAGACATAGTGATGAGGCTGTCAATCACTTCTATCAGACCTTACAGCAAGTCATCGATAAGGCGCCAAGAAGAGATGTCAAGATTATAATGGGCGACTTCAACGCGCAAGTCGGTATCAATCACGACACATGGAAAGGCGTGCTGGGACACTTTGGCTACGGCTCAATGAATGAAAGAGGGGAAAGACTTCTCCAATTTTGCAGGCTCAACAAACTGAACATCATGAACACCTGGTTCAACCACAAACTGTCAAGGAAATGGACATGGAGCTCACCTGGAGATCGAACCCAGCAGATGATCGACTACATCATGATCGATCAGAGATGGCGTAGCTGTGCCCATAACACACGCAGCTTCCCAAGTGCAATAGTGCCGAATGTGCACAACGATCATAACCTCGTGATGGGCAACTTCAAGTTAAGATTCAACATCCAAAAAAGAACGGTCACAAAGAAGGTGGATATCGAACGACTGCAAATACCCGAAGTCAAAGAAAGTTATAAGATTGAACTAAAAAATCGTTTTGAAGCGCTTAGCGGTCTAGTTGAAGAAACGAATGTGGACAAAGCACTGGAGGCCGTCAACGACACGATTAAGAGAACAGCGGAGGAGGTAATTGGCCTTAAGAGATACAGAAAGGCCCCATGGATCAGTGACGAAGTGCGCGACCTGTCTGACCAACGACGAGCTGTGAAGGCAATGAAGAACAATAATCCACAGAACGAGAATTTGAAACAACTATACTCACAGCTCAGGATCATCATAGACAAAAAGGTTGAGGAGTGCCGAGAGGATTGGTTTAACAGACAGTGCTGCGAGGCAGAGGAAGCAAGCCGAAAAAATGATATGCGCACTCTCATTCAGCTTGACTCCTTTCTTGAGCGTTTTTACCTTTTGAAAGAAAGGTGCAACAACATCAGAGACAAGGATGGCAACCTTCTCACCAAGGACATCGACATTCTTAAACGATGGTACGAATACGGTAGAGGCCTCTATAATGCAAACATTGAAACGGATGGTGACGTTCTTGAACAATTATGGCCTAATTGCAAGAGAGAGGAAGAAGAGCCAGACCTTCTTGAAAGCGAAGTACGAGCAGCCATTATGAAGATCAAGACACGGAAAGCTCCTGGTATCGACGACATTGAAGGAGAGCTAATCAAAAGCGGCGGAAGAGCAATGGTTCAAATCATGCACAAGATCTGCAACAAGATATGGGACACAGAAAAATTTCCGACGCTTTGGACTAAGTCTCTTGTAGTTACTATTCCAAAAAAAGGGGACTCCACCAAATGCGAGAACTACCGCACGATAAGCCTTATCTGTCACGCAAATAAGATCATCTTGGAGATTATCAGGAGCCGGATGAAGAACGCGATAGAAGTGCAAATGGCGGAGGAGCAAGCCGGATTCGGGTCAGGACGCGGTACAATTGAGCAGATCTTCTCACTCAGACTGTTATGCGAAAAATATCTCTCACTACAGGATAAAGAGCTTCACTTGATTTTCATCGACTTCAAGAAAGCGTTTGACCGAGTGTGGTATCAAGGCCTCTGGAAAGTACTACATCACTACGGCATACACCCAAAGCTGATCAGTCTGATGGAGAACCTGTACAAGCGAACGCAGAGCGCCATAAGAGTCGGAAGAGATGTGACAGAGTGGTTCCAACTAGCAATCGGAGTATGCCAAGGCTGCATATTGTCGCCGGATCTCTTCAACATCTATCTAGAGCACATCATGTGGGAGGCACTCGACGGACTAGAAAGCAAAGGAGCATGCGTGAATGGCAGAACGATTAACAACCTTCGTTTTGCTGACGACATCGGTCTTATAACTGAACTCTGCAGTCACGCACAACTCCTTCTAAAAAATAAGGTGGAAAGCGTCCGTTCAAGATACGGACAAGAGATAAGCGACACCAAGACAGTATGGATGCTGCTGAGCTCGAAGCCTGAGCAAGAAACGAAGAATAGAGTTGAAGAGGGCATGTTGCTCAGAGGAAAGAAACTGCAGCATGAAGACAGTTTTAAGTATTTAGGATCGACCTTAACCATAACGTGTGACAGCTCGAAAGACATCAGAACGAGAACAGCCATCGCCTTAAGTTCAATGAGCGACCTGGACAGTATCTGGAAGAACAAGAACATCAACAAGATAACCAAGATGAGACTACAACTCGTTTATAGTACCGATTGCCTTGTACGGATGCGAAACGTGGACTCTTAGAAGTGCTGAAGAAAGACAACTGCTCGTGTTCGAGATGACAGCGCTCAGATAGATACTTGGAGTACGCATCATAGACAAGATGAGAAACGAAGACATCAGGAAGGACCTCAACCAGACAGAAACGATAGTGCAACGAGTGCATGAACGACGACATAAGTGGCTAGGTCATGTACTCCGGATGGACAAGAACAGGATTGCTAACATCACACTACATGGAATAGTGGATGGAACCAACAAGAGATGACGCCCAAGAATGACATGGGTGTCGGCAGCACTCTCAAGATATGACATGGGACTGCAAGATGTAACGCGGACGGCCCAAGACAGAGATCTGTGGCGTTTGATGTCTCCTCATGCTAGAGCCCACGTCGACGTGTAATTACAACACTGAGATATGGCAGAGAAGAAGATTATCAATCTTTAATATTTTTTTTTTTTTTGTATCAGTGAAGTGCTGCTGGAGTATGTGAATTTCCCCTTGGGATTAATAAAGTGTATATCTCTCTGTCTGTCTGTCTATGTATCTATTACAAAGTTGTCCAAAACATGTTTGTTCCATCATAAAAATGTTAGGAAATTAAGGCGCTTTCTAAATAAACAGGATTCTGAGAAATTAATTCATGCATTTATCTCTAGTAGGATTGACTACTGCAATGCGGTGTTCACTGGATGTTCAAACTGTTCTTTATACAGCCTCCAGTTAATACAAAATGGGGCTGCAAGAATTATTACATGAACAAGAAAATATGAACACATTACTCCAGTTCTTAAATCCTTACACTGGCTCCCGGTTAAGTTTAGGGCAGATTTCAAAATCCTCCTTTTAACATATAAAGCATTAAATGCTCGAGGTCCGGCTTACTTGTCTGAACTTATCATGACTTACAAACCAGAGCGCACATTAAGATCTCGATGCTGGTCTGCTTATGATTCCAAGGATTGATAAAATAACAATGGGAGGTTGAGCTTTTAGTTACAGGGCCCCTAAACTGTGGAATGGTCTGCCTGCTACTATAAGAGATGCCCCTTTTGGTCTCAGCTTTTAAATCCCGAGTGAAGACTCACGACTTCAGTTTAGCACACCCTGACTAGAGCTGCTGATTAACTGTACAGACTGCATCTCTGTTGTTAGTCATTAGCACTTAAACATAAGTAACATGATAGTTAGAATTGGATACTAACCCTCACCTATTCTGTTTCTCTTCTTGGTACTCAAATGTGGCACTTAGTGCCATGGCCCACCTGCCAAGTTGTTTTGCCTGCCTAAGGTAAAGTCATCCCTGATGGAGGTTCGCAGGAATCGTGAGAAAGAGGGGTCCTGTCATCGGATTGGCTGGCCCAGCGCTGTTCAAATGGGGGAGGCAGCGTTATGGATGAGGTCTCCAGGAGTCTAAAATTATCCAAATCTTATTATGTGATATCGTCTACTGTTAAATTCTGCTCCATACTTCTAAAAAATTTTTTTTTTTATTGAGGATTTGTTCTGTTCTGTGTATTGTATTGACCCCCTTCTTTTGACACCCACTGCACGCCCAACCCACCTGGAAAGGGGTCTCTCTTTGAACTGCCTTTCCCAAGGTTTCTTCCATTTTTCCCTACTAGGGTATTTTTTTTTTTTTTGGGAGTTTTTCCTTGTCTTCTTAGAGAGTCCAGGCTGGGGGGCTGTCAAGAGGCAGGGCCTGTTAAAGCCCATTGCGTCACTTCCTGTGTGATTTTGGGCTATACAAAAATAAACTGTATTGTATTGTACTTCACCAGTGTGTTTTCTTTGTATGTAATTATTTTTTCTAAATATTGTTAGTGTGCTCTGTTAAAGATGCCAGTAAACCTTATGAAATGCACAGCCGTGGTAAGAAGAGAAGCAAGGTAATAGTGCAATATACAATCATTCAGATATTACATTAAAATAAATGTAGTTAAGAACCTAGAAGAGGGAATAAAAGGATCATACATTGCACTAGATAAACAGGAGTCAGCATCCTTGTGCTAGCCACAGAGCAGTTTGTAAAGTTTCTTTGCTTAAAGGCCCACATTAATTCATTGCTGCTTCTGAAAAAAGAAACTACCAATGACGGTTAACTGAAAATGTCCCTTTGCTCTATCCTGGCCATGTGTCTTAACCAACAAAATGTGCTCATTTCAATGTCAGGGCCAACGTGTGCAGCATCCTGTGTCAGCAGCCTCTTGGAGATCAATTAAAGAGCAAAAGAGAATTGAACAAAGAGAGAAAAATCAATGGACAGTGTAATCACTTTGGTGGGGGGGGAGTTATAAAATTTCATTGGTTGGGTTGTTTTAACCCCTTTCTGCCGTCAATTTTACACTAGACGCCAAACAGTAAACTTTATTGTGCACTCTTGGACATAAAGCTTTATAGGGGCATTCTGTGTTCAACAGCGGAGTAATTCCAGTCTTGTTCCATCAGCTATGTGAGCAGATTTGTTCTTGCTTACAAGCAGATAATATATGTATGTATGTATGTATGTATGTATGTATGTGCATCTTAAGATTATATACCTTTGCAGTTTTGGGCAGTGTGGTAAGGTTTTGATCACCAGGGCACAAAGGATATGCTAAATGCTTTTTAATGTTTATGGTATGTGTTTGTAATTTTATCCCACATCTTTGAAATATTTCTATATTAGCATTCTGTGTAGATTTTTTTTTTCTTGGCAAAAATGTGCTTTGCATTGCTTAAAATATAGGTGTAGTCCCAAAGGCTGTGTTTCAGACCACATTTTGCTGATGTCTGTCTGTTTAGTTCTTCTCTCTCTTTGTTTAGTTGGAAGTTTACATGACATTTTAAGACAGTGTTCAATGACAAAGTGATCATGGAATGGCCACAATTGTAGCTCTGCTGATACATCATGTATTTTCATAGCTGTTGCATACATGTGAAGTAGCATGTTATGAAAGTAAAATTAAGTTGTTTTTGATCTAGTTAGAAATTAAACCATAAATGACCTTGGATATTAGGTATGGGCAAACCTATGATTATTTTCAACTCCAACCTGTATCTTTTTTATTGGTATTTGACAATTTTTTAAACTCCGTTTTGCTTGTAATTGTAACTCTTTCATCACTCATGTCACCTCTACAGAGCAAAAATTGTCTTGCTTGGCTGTACTGTATTACAGTGGCTTGCATGTGATTTCTACCAGGATTTGTCCATCTAAATATCAGTCAAGGTCTGTGTAAAGTTTATTTTAATGGGGTTAAATTTTCAACCTTATTGAGACTTTATTTGGCTTCCTTTGGCAACAGATTCTTCTCCTTCATCCAATGGCTGCTTCTCACATGTTATACTGTCTTCATTGACTTAAATGTTGACAAAGCAATATAGAGAGCACATGCATTGGTTGGTTGGGTGGAAGAGACACAATTCTTTTCCTCAGTGTTGCAATGCATTAAGTAGCATTATGTGAGAAAGCAGATGTGTAATTCAGTCCACATTTGCATAAAGCCATATGCAGCAGAGGCTTGGGTGTGGAGAGGGCTGAGAGATTGTGAATGCATTTGTATGGCACGTGCACATTATTGGCTGTCAGATAAATGGATGATCTTGTGATACTTTGGAAATGGGGAAGTGTGCTGGAAAGTGTCATATGTTTAAGCAATTTTGTCTTCCCGAGTGATTCATACTCCGGTAATTTTAACATCCTCAGGCCATGAAATCAGCAACTGCAGCCTAAATGTCCTGTGACAAGTTTACATTTGTACAACTGTTGGTGGTGGTTGTGTTTGACAAACGGTCTTTACAGTCTAGGTTATTTTGTTGAGTGTAAATATTGAGTAATAGGGAGAATAAAAGTTATAGTCATTGGGCTAGACCAGGGGTGGGCAATGTCGGTCCTGGAGTGCCACAGTATGTGCAGGTTTTTGTTCCAACCCAGTTCCTTAACGAGAACTCAATTATTGCTGATGAAGCACATATTGCTTAAGTGACATTTTGATGCTTCATTTTAGTGGTCTCGCTTGTTAAGGTTCTCCATCCTTAATTGCTTATTTCAATATTAATCTGCTGCATTCAGTGTTTTAATTGCGCCTTATTAGCAATAAGATGTAAAAGACAAAGCAGCCAGCAGTTCTCCAGCTAGTTTTTTTCCAATTACATCTGTGTATGTTCATCATGCACTGTTTGATTTAATAAAACACTTAATAGAAAAATGTGACAGACTGAAAATGATCTGTTTTAGGCTTCAAATCATTTGGATGATATCCTTGGAAAGGAAAAAAATCTACGATATAATAGCCTTACATTGCACAGACTTAAGAAACCATAAAATAAGGTCTGAGATTGGCAATGATTGGTTTCTAATTAAGCAATTGGGTTGGAATGAAAACCTGTAGCCACTGCAGCTCACCAGGACCGACATTGCCTACCCCTGGGCTAGACCACAACTACAAAAGGATATATGAAAGATATATGAGATCAGTTATGTTCATATCCTATCATAAATGACAAGTTACTTCTGGAGTGTGTCAAAAGGGAAGAACAGTGAGGCATTGTAATGATAAAAAGGGGACAGATCAGTGCACCTAAGAGGGAGCAATACATGATGGGGGCTAAACAAAGGTTTCCAGGCGGAGTAACATTTATGAAGGTTCTAACAGTGGAAAAATATTAATTTTTTTTTTTTTTTTTTTTTGAAAAGCATTACATCCCTAGCCCAGTGTATGTGTAAGGATGGAGCAGGTTGCTTCCATTCTCTGAAAATGTGACATCTCCCAAGGGTTGCAAAACACACCAGACTGGCTTGTTTATTTGGACATGATCTAGGACAACAACGTAAGGCCAAGAAAGCAGATGGTTCATTAACCATCTTCCAACCTTGCTTATCCAGAAATGGGTTGCGGGGAAGCCAGACCTTATCCAAGCAAACTTTGGATGCAATGCAGGAATAGTCCCTGGAAAGGTACCAGCTCATTGCAGGGAGAATACGCACATATTTGGGGAAAATTTAGCATCTCCAGTCCACCTAAACTGCAGCATTTATTCATAAAAATACCAGATACTGTGTTGCAAAATAAAGAATCCGTGTGTGTTCAGGCTAGGGCAGTGCCTAAATAAATGGCGCTGCTTCCTTTGGTCACATGTAGGGTCTGTCTCGGAGAATAAGCAGACTAACTTTGCATTGCATCAGGCAATGTCTGGAACAGGTAGGACCAGTGAAGCTAGTGGAGAACATTCTTCAACTCCTTATCTGGTAACTTGTGCTGCATGTCATATTCCTACAGACACTTGATAACAGCAGGATCAAAAGTGGAAATGCTGACATGGAATGTGTATTCTACAATTTGGAGAATCTTGGTTGAACTGGTTGAACTCCAAATGAGTTGATGACTCGGGCGCCGCTGAGAGTGGCAGCCTTTTCAGCAGCTCAGTGTACGACTTCATTTTTCTACTTTTATTTTTCTTTTTTATTGATCACTCCTATCACTTTATGTGGATTCGTTCCCTGGACTCACTCACTTTTACAACGTGGGCATGGATTTTTACACGCCGAGACTCGTCTATTCAAGTACTCAACTTCGAGTGCTGAGAACAAATGCCAGTATCGGTGTGGTTCCCTATTTACCCGACGAGGTAAGAAGGCGGTATCGTGGCAGCAGAGCCGGCACTAAGCTAAAAATGAAGTGGCTTGCAAGAAAATGCCGTTTTAAGCCTTTGGTGCCTTCTGTGATTTTGGGAAATGTGAACTCAATCTCAAATAAGATCTGGTGAAAAATGTCAGAACCTACAGAGAATGCAGTTTGTTGTGGTTTTGCGAAGCGTGGCTATCTACCACCATCCCAGATGCTAACGTGGAGCTACCCGGGTTTAGCACAGTTAGAGCGGACAGAGATGCAAGTACCTGTGGGAAGCACAAAGGAGGAGGACTCGCTCTCTGTTAATACAAGATGGTGTGACTCTGGACATGTTAACATCAAAGTCTCCACTTGCTGTAGGGACATCGAACTGTTGTCTGTAAGTTTGCATCCCTATTACTTGCCCAGGGAGTTTGGACACGTTATTGTGGTTATCGTGTACATCCCTCCTCGGGCGGACGTGGAGAGGAGCGAGTGACATCATCCATTCTGCTGTTGCTAAATTACAAACGCAGCACCCTGAGGCGCTTGTGCTAATTGCTGGAGACTTTAACTATGCGACGCTGGACAAAACATTACCTGCCTTCTCCCAGTATGTGGACTGTAACACCCAGGGAAATAAGACTATTGATTTACTGTATGCAAACGTTAGACGCATACAGTGCCACCCCGCTGCCTGCGCTTGGGAAAGCAGATCATAACCTGGTTCTGCTTCAGCCTCACTATAAACCAAGAGTGAGTGTCCTACCAACAACCACACGCTCATTCAGGAAGTGGTCCCCTGAGGCAGAGCAGGCTCTGAGAGAATGCTTTGGAACTACAGACTGGGATATCCTGCAGGGATCACATACTGAGAACATTGAGGAGGTTGTTGACTGCACTACTGACTACATCAACTTCTGTATGGACACTGTAGTTCCAGTAAGAACTGTACGCTGCTATGCTAACAACAAGCCACGGATTACAAGTGACATCGAGGGCCTGTTGAACCAGAAGAAATGGACTTTTAAAGATGGTGATCAGCATGAGCTCAAGCGCGTGCAGAACGAACTCCGAATCCAGCTCAAGGCGGCGAAGGAGCAGTACAGGAGAAAGCTGGAGCAGAAGTTGCAGAATAACGGCATGAAGGAAGTGTGGGATGAGATGAAGATCATCACTGGCTGCAGCTCGAAGTGGGGTACCACCATTGAGAGAAACGTGAAGAGTGCAAACCAAATGAACAACTTCTTTAACAGGTTTGACCACCCTAACCCACTCTCACTCTCACCTCGGAGTATTGCACCCTCCACACATCCTTCTGCTGATACCAGCATAGGAAAGACATCCCCACCCATAATTACAACAGCGCAGGTGATCAGAGAGCTGAGGAGACTTCGTGCCAGCAAAGCAGCGGGTCCAGATGGAGTATCGCCACGACTGCTGAAGGCCTGTGCATCGGAGCTGCAGGGTCCTCTACAGCGCATCTTCAACCTGAGCCTGGAACAGGGGAGAGTCCCGAGGCTTTGGAAAACATCTTGCATCTCCCCAGTCCCAAGGGTATCACGTGCTAGTGAGCTGAATGACTTCCGGGCTGTTGCTCTGACATCACATGTAATGAAGACCATGGAGAGGCTGCTGCTTCACCACCTGAGGCCACAGGTTCAACACGCCCTCGACCCTCTGCAGTTTGCATATCAGGAGAAGGTGGGAGCGGAGGATGCCATCATCTATATGCTACATCGATCCCTCTCTCACTTGGACAGAGGCAGTGGTGCTGTAAGAATTATGTTTCTAGACTTCTCTAGCGCCTTCAACACCATCCAACCTCTGATCCTTAGGGACAAGCTGACAGAGATGGGAGTAGATTCATACCTGGTGGCATGGATCATGGACCATCTTAAAGACAGACCTCAGTATGTGCGTCTTGGGAACTGCACGTCTGACATTGTGGTCAGCAGCACAGGAGCGCCACAGGGGACTGTACTTTTTCCGGTCCGGTTCAGCCTATATACATCAGACTTCCAATACAACTCGGAGTCCTGCCACGTGCAAAAGTTCACTGATGACACTGCTATCGTGGGCTGCATCAGGAGTGAGCAGGAGGAGTATAGGAACCTAATCAAGGATTTTGTTAAATGGTGCGACTCAAACCACCTACACCTGAACACCAGCAAAACCAAGGAGCTGGTGGTGGATTTTAGGAGGCCCACTGTGACTGTGTGCAGATGGTGCAGACCTATAAATACCTGGGAGTGCAGCTGGATTATAAATTAGACTGGACTGCCAATACTGATGCTCTGTGTAAGAAAGGACAGAGCTGACTATACTTCCTTAGAAGGCTGGCGTCCTTCAGCATCTGCAATAAGATGCTGCAGATGTTCTATCAGACGGTTGTGGCAAGCGCCCTCTTCTACACGGTGGTGTGCTGGGTAGGCAGCATTAAGAAGAAGGACGCCTCACACCTGGACAAACTGGTGAGGAAGGCAGGCTCTATTGTTGGCATGGAGCTGGACAGTTTGACATCTGTGGCAGAGTGACGGGCGCTCAGCAGGCTCCTATCAATTATGGAGAATCCACTGCATCCACTAAAGTGTCATCTCCAGACAGAGAAGCACCTTCAGCGACAGACTGCTGTCACCGTCCTGCTCCACTAACGGACTGAGGAGATTGGTCCTCCCCCAATCTATGCGACTCTTCAATTCCACCCGGGGGGGGGTCAACGTTAACATTATACAAAGTTGTCTGTTTTTTCCTGCGTTATCAGTCTTTAATATTGTTTTTTGTATCAGTATGCTGCTGTTGGAGTATGTGAATTTACCCTTGGGATTAATAAAGTATCTATCAATCTATTGCTTCAATTGGATAAGGCTCCAGTAGAGCTGAAGTAAATTTATTCTGAACAAAATCAGAAACTTGCATGTAATGGAGTATGCATAAATATATACACATTGCATATAATGTCGAATATTCCTAATCCAGGTAAATGAGTTTGATCAATTGAGAAACTTTAATGATAAAAAATTAAAAAAGTACAAAAATATGGAAAGCACAGTGTAACCCCAGACATACTCTGTAATGTGGACTGATGCTAACTTGGGGAAAACTGAAAACTCTAATAAAATGGCCATATCAAAATAAACTATGGCTATGAAAGATTTTGTTAATTTACAGTATAATTTTTAAGGCTCTTTTAGTGAACTTAATGTTCTTTGCTTTGGCACAACTTCTGCTGCACATTAGAATGTCGGAAAGGTGCAGTGTCTGTCTGTTCAATGTACAAAAGTGCTGTTTTGAATGCATTTAGGGCTTGTGCTGGCAACTCATTGACAAAAGCCAAGGGGTGCATAAGTCATGTCCACATTCCCAAAGTCACCAGCACCTCCACCACTTGCTTGGCACAGTAGACGTTAAATGTATAGTTCACCCTAAAAAGGTCTCTATATGGACATGTTGCAATTAAACCTAGATAAATGAACCTCTCAGATGGTGTGGTTGAGGTTGTCCTGCTGTGTTGAGACAGAGAATTGGAGATGCGGCAGAATATTGGACCAAAGCTCTGACATTTCATGTCAGACAGCTGTAGGGAGTTTTGCTTTGTGTCTCTTCCTTTTGACATTACTCATCAAGTAAGATGTATAACAGAGTAACAGGCATCAGTTTGTGCTGGTAAAATGACTGAATATTGCAGAGTGCGATAATGAGATGTTCTACCCCATGCTTAACTTTCTGAAAGTCCCCAAATAGTGTTTGCAAGACAAGTTTATCCAGAGTTAACTGGGCAGGAGTTTCAGCTCAGGGTTGTGTGGATTGCACATTATTTGTAATTGCTAAATTACTGTTATTGGTAATGGCACCAAACAAAGAATTGTATTCACTTTTACCAAACAATTGACAAATATATGTTCACTTGTACAAAAATCATCATTTTGAATGTTACTGTAAGGCTCCCCATCTTAAGCAAAAATGGTTTGATCAGTGGTAAAGACCACATAAAATGTATTAGTTATGGTGTACTATAAGAAAAAGGAAAATACCCCATTGTTCTTTATTTGCACAGTACCATCTACTTTTTGGCATCCTCTGTGCCCAAACCCAACCAGCCTGTAGATGTTCAAGTAGATCTTGATCTAACGTTTTAGCTCATTGCTGCAGGTCAGCTAGTCCCTATGAGAAAGTAAATTTGTGTGTGTCACCTGTTTCCATAGACATACATTAATCTCCCATGTTTATGTATTAATTGTAAAGACTTTTAGAGAGGAGCATTTTGTTTCACTTCATTTTATAGCTCACCTAAAGATAATATGCCAGTGCACCGCAAAGCAGTAATTAATAACTGCAATTATTCCTCAGTTGTAATTATTTTCTAATTGCATCTCTACTAATGCAGCTTGTTAGTGGAGCAAAAATAGAATATTGAAAAAGTCCCTGACAGACTGGGATACTTTGCCAAGGTTATGTTAAGAGTTAAATTTTTGCAGTTAAAATATCCAACAGATTTCAATTGATTCAAAAATATGCCAATGTGTTGGTGGGTTTTTTTTTTTTTTTTTTTTCTTCTTCTTGCATGGAACAGTGCTTACTAGGTATATTTGCTCTTAATTAGTGGGCTCTGCAAGGTTCATCAATAATGGATCCTGTGGTGGCTGCTGATTGCTTGCACACAGCGGGTGGGCAGAAGCTTGTAAATCAGTCTGATTGATTGCGGGGCGACTTCAGTTTTTCTAGCAGTAATTTAAAGCAATTAAAACGCCTTCTTCACCCCCTTCTTTGCTCTTCTACCATCTCTGAGAAATTAACAAGGTAAATAATGCGCAAGTAACGACACACAGCTGAAAGTTTTTTTTTTTTTTATTTTTTTTTTTCCCCCCCACTCCCTTCTCCTCACCTTTTTTATTTTAATTTTAATTTTTTTTTTTTTTTTTTTGGTGATTGTTGGCATATAGAGCTGCAGGCGGGCATAGAGGACTGTGATTTTCAGGCCAGTGGTCCCAGTCCACCTATGCCCATTAATTGCTTGGCAGAATGATGATTATTTGTATTGTTGTAGTTAGCTGGCAGACTTTGCTGCAGTATGGTTCCAGAAGGCCAGTGACTCCTGTCCGGACCCAATAACAAAACTTCCATGTGGGAAAAGAGCAGAAAATTCAGTCCTGTTGCAGCTGAGTTTCAGATGAAAAGATTAGAGACATGCCTGCATTCCTCATTGTGGTTGAATGGCATTTTTCCTCTCTTAATTATCTAACTTGACTGAGGAAACCCTGCTGAGCAAAGGTGAGCTACATTAGCGACCCTACAATGGCTACTTGACAGCTTTTCGGGCAGGTTTGTGTGTTTTTTCTGCTGTGACCGAAGAATCCTCTTAAATTGCAGTTTGTCATTGATAAATTGCTAATATTATGTAAATTATACAGACGTGAAATTTGTTTGCTTTTTTTGCTGATCAGTTTCTAATCCAGTGACAGACTGGAAGCCTATTTGAAAGCTACCTTTAAATTTGGCTGCCTGCCTTAAGGAAAGTTTTCTTAGTTGTGAAAGACAGGTTGAAACAAGTAAACGCATGTGCTGTGCATTTAAAGGATTTTAATGGAATGATGGCTGACACTTAATACAACATTGTCATGGTAGATACTTCTATTTTAATTAACTTTGCATGGCTACTCTCTTCTTGCTTCTCCATAAAATATGTAATTATTGCTGTTCACAAAACAAAATATTTGTACCGTTTCTGTCTTACCCAAAATGACCAAAAAAACCTTGAAGAGATTACATGACAGAGGGCGTACTTCATTGAGAAATTAAGTAAATTTTGAGCTGAAAGGATTGGTTGGTATTTTTATCTAACTTGACAATAAGTTGCTTGTTGGGAGACAGTTTGGTTTACCTTAAACTTACCTATTTTTAAATGTAATTTCAGTGAGAAGAAGAAATTAGAAACTAGACAAGTGCATGTTTGCCAGATTTAGATGCGTCTTTAAATGAGGAACATATTTTTGGTATTTCTTCAGTCTCACTCACCGGGAGGAATTAATCTGCACTTCTAGTAAATGACTGGACTCCATCCACAGTTAGAATCTGTTTCTGAGAGGCCATTTAGGGTAGAAATGTTGCGTTCGTAGCCTTTACCTTTTGAAAATCACTAACTCCCTGATGGTGAAGGTCACAGTAGCTGGTTTCAAAGGATACAGCATACAGGAAGAATATGAGCAGATGAACCTAGCATGAGCTGCCAAGAAGCACGTGCTTTTTCATTTTACAAGTTGAAGACCGGATACTTTTGTGCAAGAGACTGCAAGTGTTCCTTAAGTATTTAGAGGTGAAACCCTTACGGTAGTTTGAAATGTATAGGAACTTAAATATTTGTCATTTGGGTAAATCATTAGAAGTGGGCATTTTGCACAAAATCATAGTATGTTCTAATATCTTTGCGTATACTGTTTAGTCATTAAGCATTTTTAAAGCCTTAATCCAGTTCAGAGTCCGAGAGGGCTGTGCCAGCATTAACTCACATATCACTGTGTGGGTAATGTTCTTTATTTTTTAACTATTAATGAATGGTCTTGGATAGTGCAGTAATGTAATGATAGATCAGTGCAGCACTGACTCTGGCCTGGCACATTTTTTTTTCAGAGTTATGGTATGATTTTCATTTTGTTATTTACACTTTTTGAAAGGATGTCACTTGTCAAAGATGACATTGGGGTTGTGCAACTGGCTGATGTATCTGTGACACAAGTGTCTTGTGAGTGTGCTTGACATGATGTGATGTTAACACTGCCACTTTTTTAGAAGTAAGTTTTTTTCCTAAGGTAATTTTACACAATGGGACACACATATTTAGAATCTATTCAGTAACTAAAATTTGGGAAACCTGTAAAGCTGAGACGTTGTTTAAGGTTTTAGATCTTGGCAATCAACAATGGTTATTTTTGGTACAACTGTAGCCTAAGATTTTAAGTGAATCTGTTGATCATTCTTAAGCTTTCTGTCACTGATGATTAAATGTTAGCACTGCAGATATTTTACTGTGGAGTGCAGTGATGGTGTTGTGACATAAGGAGAACACAATCAAATCTTGGCTTGACTCATATTTGTGCAAGGGGTAAATGACACCTTCAAAATTAGGTGAAAGGATGTTTTTAAATATTGAATTTTACATAAGAAATCATTAATACTCCATAATATAGTAACATTTACATTTTTATGTATGTATGGTATATTATCGTAATTATTAAAAGTCAATTATATGAAAGAACAAGTCTAAGATCCACCATCATCTAAGAAGATTTTGGATTTTTGAAAATGTGAAGACAGGAACTGCATAAATGAACTCTCTTTTTGGTAGTTCTAATGTATCTTAACTAGGCTGTGGTGGGTTTCCTTCAAATGAAGACCAGCAGACAAGCTGATATGGCAGAAGCAGGTCTAGTATAGCAGATTTTGTGGGCAGGGATAATTCTGAAAAGGGCAATTAGAAAATGATCCTTTTGATGATTTTATACCAAAGCACACAGACTTCTCTAGTTAGTGAATCTGTGCTCATTGTTTCCATCATAAACACTGCTGTTGATCGTATGAACCCAAGCATCCTTGATATCAGGGAAGAAGAGGAAATAAATTGGGGGTGGGATGTAGAGCCGTGATTAATGGTTTATTCATTAGTGTAGCAGTTTTATAAATACAATGTTTATCTTTCCCCTCCAGGTTTCTTTTGTCACTCTGCTCATAAGAGTACTATTTACTGTAGTTGTGTTTAGTATTTCCGGGTCACTGCTGATAATTGCTACCTGCTCTTGGGGACATCATCAGGGTGTGATTCCTTTATACGACTAAATTAGCCAGAGCTTTAGTAGTTAAACACTTTATCAGTGCATTTTTAGTGTTGAATGAACGGCAACCCTGATCAGGCAGCCTTTTATTTTATTTCTACAGGCAAATGAATAAATGAACACAATGCAGTGTTCCGTCACAGGTGACCGAGTCACGTTACCAGTTGCTGTTTATTAACAGATCACTCAACCTTGGGCCTGGAGGGCATCACCCATTGTACACCTCAAGTAATTACCATGTGGCTTAGGAAACACAAGCTCATTTGTTATTATCTGTCAGCATCATTAAGCCTGTATTCTTCCCATGGGACTGCCAGTCTCCATTGAGAGATTGCAAGAAACTATTTTAAGATACTTGTGCTATGCATTTCATCTTGTGTTTGTATTCTGTTTAGATTTTGAAATTAATTGATGAATCTTTTTTAAAAAAATAAATTTTTGACTACTTGTCTCACCTAAAATGTAATGAACAGCATGATTTTAACAATGGGGTTAACTGGGGATGGAAATGACAATGTCCATCTCTTCATATAAGTGCAGATAATCTGAACTTTACACTCGCCAGGAATGTATATTTTGGTTTCAAATTGGTCTGTTTGCTAGCAGTTTAAATACTGGATACTGTGTGTGTGTGTGTGTGTGTGTGTTTCTATTTTCTGATGCTTTTTTCACCCCCTCCCCCTTCCAGGTCATCGTAAATGATGATAGTTTACTTTTGATCAGTGTGCTATTTCTACATTTTTAAGGACTGCCTAATCAATGATTAGATTGGATACAGAATAATATACAGTATATCGATACAAGTGAATTGACCGCAATAATTTTTGGCCAATCTGCTTTTGCTTTTATTTCTGTGACAGGTTTTACTGACAGCCTGAACATTACTCAGTTTTAAAAGTTTTATAATTTTCATACTAATATATATGTAAAACCTGTAGCTTCCAGTTGCTCCCCGAGTGGTTGAAAACCTGACTGAGAACTTTTTATCTTAAAACAGGTTAAATATTCACTAATTTTAATTTACAATTTGTAAATGCAGAGTAAAACAACTTTGTATAAGACCACTGTGTTGCAGGAAGTGAGGATACGGCCGTTTATAAAATCTGTATCTTGGTAATTGGAAAGCATGCTACTACTATCAAACTCCAGTGGTGTTTCAGGGGCAGGAAATTAGAATCAATTTTCAAATGTAGTTACAATTTTAGTTTTTCTTGCAGCACAAAATTCCATTTGCACATCTAGCATACTGTATACAGTTTTAAATTCAATATATGGATTCAACTGTTTTTGAACCTGTACAGTTGAATTTGTTATCAAAAAATTCACAATTAAAATAGCATCTTCCTAGAGGTACACATGCGTGTGTGTATATATGTATGAAAGTATATAATGCATTTGATGGATCAAATTCCATACCCAGAAAGAATCAATGATTTGTTTTCAACATTTATTATAAAGTCATTCAAAGGAGGTTCAACAGATAAGTAGCAAAATGTAAAGTATAAAAGTAAATATAATTTTTGCCATGACAGACCTCTTGAGTTCTGTCCACCAACTGCTCTTCTGAGTTCTCTTGCTCTCACACTCTCTGTGGATGGGCCTTTCCAACAATTGCCTATAAGGGCTTTCATGGTCTGTTCCAGTTCCATTAGATCTACCTTTGGTTCTCCTTGAATTAGGAACACCAGGTTAGAATTCCTCCCCAAAACACAACCCTTACCATCTTACCTGCTGTCCGTGAAACCTTACAGGAGCTCGTCTGTACTCTGTAGCAGGACCCAATGCGTAGAATAGAAGTACCTGTTGCACACACAAACAAATGTATACATGCTATGAAGTTCAGCAAATGTGGGACATGGGTACAGAATTAGGGTCTTGGAAGCATCTGAATGTTGTTGGTGGGACATTCAATTCCATGTTCTATCTGACTAGGGTTACCTGGTTATCTAGCCATAATTTAGACACTTCACAGTGCACTGTGGTGGAGGCTTTGTGATTTCCACAAGGATACCATGGTGCTCTGAGACTGGGTCTGCCATTTTCAATGATGCATCCAAGGCTTGTCCTCTTCTAAGATGATGATTTGATTGAAATTGTGACATGTAAGTGCTAACATCACTCTGGTAAGACCTAAAAGAATGATGGGAAGTTGTCAACAGCCAATAAAAGCAGTTTGCTTTAATTACAAAAAGCAGTCTGCATAGACTTAACAGAATCTAGTGCACACTCATTACAATCAGTTGTCATTCTTGGTTTCAGTGATGTGACCATTCCTTTTGGTGGATTTATTATTTGAGTTTGGGCCCATTTAGTAGATTGCAAGTTTCAATGAAACAATGGGATCACCTTAACTTTTGTTTGCGTAAAGGGTGGATCTCTTCCTTTAATGGCTTCATATGACAAAATAACTCCATTTGTAACTGGAAGTTAATATTCTAGTGATTAACAGCTGAAATATTCATTTTGACTGTAACTAATAAACAACCTTATCTAGCATTAGAAAATGCAGTATGTCTGAACTGGTGGAAGCATGATATTCATTGATATTTAAATCTGTTAAAGGTTTTGGTACATTTCTGGAGATGTGAGTCAACCCAAAGTGAAAGCCTTTTGAACTAACTTATCTTCTCTCCTACTTTTTTATATCTCACTTAAACTATCATTTGTATTTATTCATAAATATGACTCATTGTCATTAGCTAAGAGTAAGCTGATAACTTTCTAAAGAAACAAAAAACAAATTGGTCCCAGCATTGAGACCTGATGGGGATCGTATACTACAAACAGGAGAGTATTCTATCTGCAGTCCTCTTGCACTAGAAATGAAAAAGAAAACTGGTTTAAAAATACCCACAAAATCATCTTTTATAATTTTAAGCAGGTGATGGATTAATATCAGATTGCGATTTCATTCATACTCTAGTCTTGTGTACCTGTGTATCCATGGATGTAGACATTCCTGTTGGTGTTCTTGTGCACCTAATTTAAGTGGCCTCAGTGCTTGCTTGAGGATTGTTTTGATCTGTGTGTCATATTAAACACACAAAAGTGACCCTTGGTAGTCCTGTAATAGAATGCAAGGAAAACAATCCTAATATTTCACTAAATACTGTCATTTAATATTTGTACTTCAGAAATAGCTTCAAAATCATCTGATTCTAAAGAATCTCAATTATATTCAATAACATTTTATTTTTCTTCAGAAACGTCCCAAATATAACTCTGTGATTAGTTCAGTGGTACCTGAAATACTTAAACTGCACTTTTGATGCAATTGTGGTGCATCTTTCGTCTTAAGATAAATTATGCTATACTTACCTGAACTGTAAAAGACCTAACATTGGCAGACAAGAGGGCAAACTGTAAAGTAGAATATGCATTATTTCATTGACTTCTTAATAGCCTGTGTATAGACAGCCAAAAGTAGAACAGCAGTCTATTCTTCTTCTTTCGGCTACTCCCGTTAGGGGTCGCCATAGCAGATCATCTTCCATATCTTTGTGTCCTCGTCATCTTGCTCTGTTACACCTGTCACCTGCATGTCCTCTCTCACCACATCCATAAACCTTCTTTGGCCTTCCTCTTTTCCTCTTGCCTGGCAGCTCTATCCTTGGAATCCTTCTCCCAATATACTCTCCGCATCTCTCCTCTGCACATGTCCAGACCAACGCAATCTCGCCTCTCTGACTTTGTCTCCCAACCATCCAACCTGAGCTGACCCTCTAACGTCCTCATTTCTAATCCTGTCCATCCTCGTCACACCCGATGCAAATTTTAGCATCTTTAACTCTGCCACCTCCAGCTCTGTCTCTTGTGCCTCCTCCAACCCATATAACATAGCTGGTCTCACTACCGTCCTGTAGACCTTCCCTGTCACTTTTGCTGATACCCGTCTGTCACAAATCACTCCTGACACTCTTCTCCACCCACTCCACCCTGCCTGCACTCTGTTCTTCACCTCTCTTCCACAGTCCCCGTCACTCTGTACTGTTCATCCCAAGTAACTCTGTACTGTTCATCCCAAGTATTTAAACTCCTCCACCTTCACCAACTCTACTCCCCTCATCCTCGCCATTCCACTGACCTCCCTCTCATTCACACACATGTATTCTGTCTTGTTCCTACTGACCTTAATTCCTCTCCTCTAGAGCATATCTCCACCTCTCCAGGGTCTCCTCAACCTGCAGATCACAATGTCATCAGCAAACCTCAGTCCACGGAGACTCCTGTGTAATCTCGTGTGTCAACCTGTCCATCACCATTGCAAATAAGAAAGTGCTCAGAGCTGATCCCTGATGTAATCCCACCTCCGTCAGTCCTACCGCAGACCTCGCCACTGTCACACTTCCTTGTACATATCCTGTACATCTTACGTACTTCTCTGCCACTCCAGACTTCCTCATACAATACCACAGCTCCTCTCGGTCACCCTGTCATATGCTTTCTCCAGGTCCACAAAGACGCAATGCAAATCCTTCTGGCCTTCTCTAAACTTCTCCATCAACATCCTCAGAGCAAACATCACATCTGTGGTGCTCTTTTTTTGGTATGAAATCATCCTGCTGCTGACTAATCACCTCACTTCTTAACTGAGCTTCTACTACTCTTTCCCATAACTTCATGCTGTGGCTCATCAATTTTATCCCCCTGTAGTTACTGCAGTCCTGCACATCCCCCTATTCTTAAATATCTGAACCAGTACACTACTTCTCCACTCCTCAGGCATCCTCTCAATTTCCAAGATTCCATTAAACAATCTGGTTAAAAACTCCACTGCCATCTCTCCTAAACACCTCCATGCTTCCACAGGTATGTCATCTGGACCAACGGCCTTTCCATTCTTCATCCTCTTCATCGCTGTCCTTACTTCCTCCTTGCTAACCCGTTGCACTTCCTGATTCACTATCTCCACATCATGCACCCTCTTCTCTCTCTCGTTCTCTTCATTCATCAGCCTCTCAAAGTACTCTTTCCATCTGCTCAACACACTCTCCTCACTTGTGAGTACGTTTCCATCTTTATCCTTTATCACCCTAACTTGCTGCACATCTTTCCCAGCTCGGCCCCTCTGTGTAGCCCACCGGTCCTTTTCTCCCTCCTTAGTGTCCAACCTCTCATACAACTCATCATACGCCTTTTCTTTAGCCTTCGCCACCTCTCTCTTCACCTTGCACCTTATCTCCTTGTACTTTTGTCTACTTTCTGCAACATTCAAAGTTCCACTCTTTACTTTCCTCCTCTCCTCCTGCTTACGGACACAAAAACATTTATTTCTATAGCACATTTTCATACAAAAAGTAGCTCAAAGTGCTTTATATAATGAAGAAAAGAAAAATAACAGACAAAATAAGAAATTTAAAATAAGACATTAGTTAACATAGAAAAGGAGTAAGGTCCGGGGTGGACAGAAAAAACAAAAAAAAAACTCCAGAAGCCCGGAGGGGGAAAAAAAAAATCTGTAGGGGTTCCAGGCCACGAGACTGCCCAGTCCCCTTTGGGCATTCTACCTAACATAAATGAAATAGTCCTCTTTGTAGTTAGGGTTCACAGAATCACTTGATGCTGATGGTCATACAGACTTCTGGCTTTTAATCCATCCATCATTGTTAGAACATCATGGTACTTTGAGTAGAAGGTGGTGGCGCAAGCCACGCCTTCCCCCCCCCCACTTCTTCTCCTTCTTCTTTGGTCAACAGTAGCCCAATTTCTGCCAGCACCCTATTGACTAACAGTACTGGTGGCGGTTGTTGTTAACCTGGGGCCCAACCGATACGGTATGGAAATTTGTATTGTTGTCCGCATATTGATTTGGCAAAATTTTACACCGGATACCCTTCCTAACGTAACCCTCCCCATTTATCCGGGCTTGGGACTGGCACGAAGAAACACAGTGGTTTGTGCATCCCCTGTATTCTTCTGATAATCCATATTACTAAACGAGAATGGTAAACCGGATGGACGCAGGGACATGGGCCGTGGACGCAAAAGACGTAGTGCGCAGGCGCCACACACAGCCCCCCTCCAAGCAACGGAAAATAAGAAATGAGGCGCCGCGCCCATAGCACACAGAAAAAAGGAGTCCGACGCCGGCGCCACACGAAGCCCATGGCACACGAAACGGGACACACACAAAAAAGAGGATTGAGACCTACAACACACAAAGTCCCCCTCCGCTAACAGAAATAAGAAATGAGGCGACGCGCCCCTAGAACACCAATAATCAAAGGAGTCAGACGCAAGCTACACACAGCACATGAAACGGTACGCACACAAAAAAGAGGATTCAGACCCACGACACACAAGGACCCCCTCCACTAACAGAAATAAAAAGTGAGGCAACGTGCCCCTAGCACACAAAAAAAAAAGGAGTCAGACGCGAGCGCCACAGAAAGCCCATTGCACACGAAACGGGACAGACTACGGACATAGCACATGAAACGTACACAAAAAGGAGGATTCAGACCCACGACACACAAAGCCCCCCTCCACTAACAAATAAAAAATGAGGCAACACGCCCCTAGCACACATAAACAAGGAGTCACACGCAAGCGCCACACAAAGCCCATAGCACACGAAACGGGACAGACTACGGATTTCACACACTAACATAAATAAGAAATGAGACACACAGCGCCCCTCCACTAACAGAAATATGAAATGAGGCAACGCGCCCATATCACACAAAAACGAGGAGTCAGACACACACCCCAAAGTGAAACGGGACAGACTTAGGACTCCACACACGGTCACCCATCGAGCCCGAGATTGAGGCTCAAAAACAGAAGAGCAACCAAAAGCGAACACTCGAGATCATACAAAAAACCCACACATACGGACAACACAACATATTTGAATCTTATTATCCCCGCCTAACAGTGAAACGGGACAGTCTAAGGAGTCCACAAAACTTCACAAATCAAGCCCGACATGGTACTGAAAAAGAGGACTCACACCCCCACAACACAGTTAAACGGAACAGACTACGGAGTCCTCAAAGGGTCACACATCAAACCCAACATATTACAGAAAGCGATTTGTGTTTCGGAAAACGGCAGATACTACGATAGAAGCATTCGCCTACAACTCGCATCTGAAATCAACGTACAGACTATACAGCACATTCCACGCACTTCTAAAAAAACACACGCCAACAAACGAGCATAAACAACAAGACACCGCACCGCACTACAATACATATACAGGCGCGACACTCATGGGTAATCCATATTACTAAACGAACAGACCGTATTAAACATACGTCATCTGAACACGTTCAAACTATGCAGCATAGGTGGATCTCATTACAATGATGCACTATTAACCGTACAACCACAGAAAAGGCTCCATATTAACAGTGAGTGCGATCCTCCTTATTACTTATCCATATTACTAACGATAAAGAACAAACAAGTCATGAATTCACGATCACGGGTATAAAACGATACGGCTCGAGTAACGGGACCACAAACACAAACCCGCATGAAAAAAAAAAATAAACGTCGGCGCCTACAATGCGCTTCTGAAACCGCGGAAGAAAAAATGTCTTAGCTCCAAAAACGCAAAGCTCAACTAACACAGTTACAGAAACGAGCCCAGATGGACAGACACAATGAACGTAGATGCATGCAGCGCACGTCTCAAAGTGCTGAAGCAAAACATACACGGGTTCAAAACGAAAGAGCTCGAGTCACAGATACAAAAACTGGAGCGAAGGGACAAAATAAATGAACGCAGACGTCTACAACGCGCATCTGAAATGCCGGAAAACAAGCAGGCAAGGCTCCAAAAAGAGAGAGCTCGACTGACTGAGATACAAAAACGGGCCAGCCTCAATACAAACCATGAACGCCGGAAACTACAACGGGCTTCTCACACAACACAAGCAAAGCGATTACACCTCCAAAACAACACATCCCAAATACTGGACATACTACAACGCGCCTCTCTAATGGCACAAGCAAAAGATAAACGTCAAAGACATGAACGACAAACACCTGCTAAATGATTGCGCCAGTTAGCTGACAACGCGTTCAATAATGAGTCCACTATTCATGAAAATTCATTGGGATTAATGAACGTCATTTGCAATCATTGTCATTCACTTAACTTCCCTGAAGAAACAACTGGCAATACAAGTAATGAATTTACACGTTGTTGTCAAAAGGGTCAAGTTAGACTGCCTCCTTTACATTCATATCCTGAATCTCTACGGAAGCTTCTAACTAACGATGTATCTGAAAGTCAAAACTTTATGAACTGCATTAGATCCTACAATAGTTCATTTGCTTTTGCATCTACCGGAGTAAATATCAGGCCACCAAAAGGCAATGGCCCATACTGCTTTCGCGTATGTGGACAAATATTACATCGCATTGGAACAGTGCACCCTGAAACAAATCAAGAACGCAAATATGCACAAATCTACATCTTAGATCCAGATGACGCAATCTATCAACGAATGAACCTTCCTGAAAACAAACAATGCACGGAGCTTATAATGAGAAACGTCACTCATATCATAAACAATCACCCATTAGCTAAATCTATAAAAATGCTACATGAGGTTGAAAGAGAGGCCAATACAAAAGCAACAGCAGAAGGTGTAGCAGCGACTACAATTGCTTTAGTCTTAATAAAGGACAAAGAACAAGATCCAAGACGATACAATCTTCCCGTCGTTAATGAAGTGGCAATTGTCTTTCAAAGTAAAGATGGGGAGCCTCCATTTCACCGCGATATTGTTCTGCATTTACGTCCTGATGGAACCAACAAACCTACATTCCAACGCATAGACATTTGCTTTCCACAACTTGATACTTTAACATACCCCATTTTGTTTCTAACTGGACAGGAAGGATGGAGTGCTAGAATTTCCAGATTTAAAAAACATCAAGCACAGAGACGATCACGTGTATCCATGAAAGAATATTTCTCCTACAGACTCTCAGTAAGGGACGACTTTAATCCATTACTCAATGCAGGAAAGCTAACTCAACAATACATTGTTGACGTTTATGTTCGAGCAGAATCAAATGATCTGCAGTGGATTAGAAACAACCAACCTACACTTAGAGCCGATAAATACAAATCACTAATGGACTACATAAATCGTGATGCTGACGTCATGGAACACCCTGCTGGAAAACCTGTTATTCTACCATCTTCCTTTCAAGGCAGCCCACGCAATATGCAACAACATTACCAAGATGCGATGGCTATCGTAAGAAAGTTTGGAAAACCTGATTTATTTATCACTATGACCTGCAATCCTAAATGGACAGAAATTACGACTAATCTTATGCCATGGCAGATAGTCGAACATCGTCCTGATTTAGTTGCAAGAGTCTTTAGACTTAAACTAAATAACCTGCTACAAGATATCAAAAATAGATCTCTATTTGGAACTGTTACAGCCATTATCCATGTTATCTAGTTTCAGAAGAGAGGTTTACCGCACGCCCATATATTACTAATACTTGATGATGATTCCAAAATACGCACAGAATATGACATCGATAAAATAGTCAAAGCTGAAATTCCAGACCGTGACACCCCTCCACGCCTCTTTCAGATTGTTATCAAAAATGATTCATACACCATGTGGCAATAGAAATCCAAACAGTCCATGTATGGTTAATGGCAAATGTTCAAAAGGCTTCCCCAAAGACTTCCAAGACGTTACACTTGGTAATATAAATGGATACCCTAAATATATGAGACGAAAGACAAGTGAATTGCAAATTATTCCAGGTCGTTCAATTGACAATAGCTGGGTCGTACCATACAATCCTTATTTATGTTTACGATACATTTATGTTGAAATCTGCGCTACAGTGTAAAACGTTAAATATCTATTCAAATACGTTTACAAGGGACACGATTGTGCTAATGTCTCAATATCTGAAACAAATGATCACGATGAGACTCGAATGTATGTTGATTCACGGTACGTCAGTGCTCCAGAGGCCATGTGGAGAATATTTTGCTTTCCTATGCACCATCAGAGCCACACAATATGTTGCTTGCCAGTTCATTTGGAGCACGAACAAACTGTCTGTTTTCATGCAGGTAATGAGCTACAAGCAGCGAAGAGAACAGCCACAAAAGATACTAAACTTACCGCGTAGTTTAAACTCAATCAAAACGATCACAGTGCTCACCGTTGGAAGTACTGGGAAATTCCTGTTCACTATGTTTGGATTGACAATGGCACATTCTGGAGAAAACGACATCACCACGGTGATAATGTCATAGGCCGAATGTACACTGTCAGTATTAAGGAGCCAGAAAGGTTTTACCTTCGATTACTTCTTCAACATGAAACCGGAGCTACATCATTTGACGACATTAAAACTGTTCGAGATGGCTGCACCATCAAACTCTGTAAGACATTCCAAGAGGCGGTAAATGACAAAGGATATTTATTAGATGATACAATTTGGCAAAGAACTCTACATGATGCAATATCCTATTCAATGCCAGGTCAAGTTCGACAACTATTTGCTTATATCTGTGCCTTCTCCTCCCCATCAGATCCTTTGACCCTCTGGAATACAAACAAAGTAGGAATGATGGAGGACATATGCCACAAGCTACATGGAAAAAATGATTCCTGCATCGACTGTGAAGCCTATGCACTAAACGACATTTGCTTAGCTCTTATGCTCCTTGGCTATACATTGGATAACTTCCATTTGACAAATGTTCCAGACTCCTTACCAGCTCTACATTCCACAACAATAGATCTCCAAAAAGAACGACAGATTGCACAGACTATGCTTTCCACTTTAAATGCCTTACAATATGATGCTTTTCACAAAATTGTTCATGCCACAGAAGACGACAGCCCCATACCCAAATGCTTCTTTCTTGACGGCCCTGGAGGAAGCGGAAAAACATACCTTTATGAAACACTTATACATTTCTTTACTTCAAAACAACAGTTAATTATTGCATCAGCTACAACCGGAGTGGCAGCTAATTTGTTAATAAATGGTCGCACATGTCACTCCTTATTCAAAATACCGGTCCCAATCACAGAGACATCGGTATCCACTATGAAAATGAACAGTAACAATGCACGTGACATCCGTCTTGCAAAACTGTTAATTATAGATGAATGTACAATGGCATCCAATCACTTACTCAACACCATTGATAAACTTCTACAAACGTTGATGAATAATAATATTCCCTTTGGAGGAAAGGTACTTTTATTAGGAGGAGATTTTAGACGGTGCTTAGCTATTGTTCCACTTGCCATGCGCTCAGCTATTGTTCAGTCCACCTTAAAGTACGCGGACAATTGGCATTGCTTTCAAAAGATACAGTTGGTACAAAACATGCGATGTCCAGATCCAGAATATAACAATTGGTTATTACAACTGGGAGATGGTACACTCACCAATACAGATGGACTTCACCCAGATATTATTACAATTCCTCAAGCCTTTATCTGCGATGACTTAGTTATGGAGATATTTGGAACAGCAATCTCATTAGACCAAATAACCCTTTTAACACAACAAACTATATTATGTCCAAAAAATATTAATGTTGATCACATAACCAAGTCATTGCATTACTTCCTGGAGAGGCACAGCTCTTTCTAAGCTCTGACAAAGTTGACTCTGATGACGACAATGACCATCTTAATTTCCCCTTAGAATATTTAAACACTATTAACCCAGCCGGATTACCACAACACAATCTTAACCTTAAAATCGGAACAATAATCATGCTATTAAGAAA
The DNA here is from genome assembly GCF_900747795.2 of Erpetoichthys calabaricus. Taxonomy (NCBI): domain Eukaryota; kingdom Metazoa; phylum Chordata; class Cladistia; order Polypteriformes; family Polypteridae; genus Erpetoichthys; species Erpetoichthys calabaricus. Next base: position 486,747 of record NC_041411.2, on the reverse strand, counting down.
CCTTAACACTAAACAGTGTTTATGCAATGGTACACGTTTAGTCGTCAACACCGTGACACACAATGTTATTCAAGCAACAGTTCTTACGGGATCACATGCTAACAATACTGTTCTGATTCCTAGAATTGACCTTACAAGTTCTGACCTAGAATTACCTTTTACACTTAAACGGCGACAGTTCCCCATTAAACCTGTATTTGACATGACCATCAACAAATCACAAGGCCAAACCATGGACAAGGTTGGCATCTACCTCTCTGAGCCCGTTTTTGGACAGGGACAACTTTGTGCCCTTCTCACGAGTTCGACGTTCATCTGACGTTAAAGTTAAGGTTATAAATGATCCATGCCAAGGAAAACTCATTCAAGGACAAGACACCATCTTTACTACTAATGTTGTGTACAAAGAAATTTTCCAATAAATCTTTACACTGTGCCACACGCTTTATTCTTTGCTTCCTATATGCGTCATCTACACCTTCACACTATGCTATATCTCATACATACATCACGCTCTTTGTAATTACACAACACCTGTGGTTGGCGAGCGAAGCGAGCAGGGGGCAGAGCCCCCTAGTATAAAATAAAAATGATAGCCCGCATGGTACCAAGGATGACAAAAATCTACCATTTAAACTAATTTTAAACTTTGAAAAATAGAACAATAACCTAAATAAGACATATTATCAAATTACATGCCTTGTTACAATTTTAATTTTGAGTAGAAACTACAGGTCTGCATTCCTGTGGAAATCCTGCATAACCCAACTCAATTGTGTAGGCCTGTTTGCATAGTTGTTCTCGACCCCACAAATCAGATGTGGGTGCAACAAACACAAAATGACGGCGTGTGCAGGTGCTACGGTTGTTCCCAATTATATAAAAAAATAGAAGCAAAGTATGTTAATGTGTGTTTCTTGTGGATTGTACTGAATCTATTCTCCAGAAAACCTACTTGTGCTGTACACTGCTTTACAATGGCAAACACTGCTTGGCATAAATTATCACTGCATTAAGAGAAAAGTAAAGCAGCCTTGGCATTCTGTTGAATATTTGGCTACAAGACCACAGTTTTGCCTGAATCTAACTGAAGAAAAATCCATTGCTGCTGTAAATTATGTGAATGGAAACAAAGTGAGGTAAATGACGGTGTCCACATCAGGGTCGAGAGAAAATCTGATCAGGTCTCCTCTCCTGCTTTCACATGTTTGCTCACTGGACAACAAGGTACATTACTTTGCATTTCAAAGGATAACCCTGCGTGAGCAGGAGCTGTTCCATTGTTCTCTTCACTGAAATGTCTACATAATAACATCCCTGACTGACCACTTTCTGAGCATAGAGTTGCTTCCGCAGCCAGTAAGGTGTGTGGAGGCTGTCTATGTGCTTGTGAATGATGAGCGGTGCAGAAATGCTGCAGTAGATTCCAGCTACTACTCGCCAGTGCTGGAAATGTCTTAACTGCAAAGTGCTGTCCTTTTTACCTGCCACAGATGTTTACTATTTAGTTTGGCTATTTGTCCCTCCAGGAGTTAATCCTAAAGAAGCGTGGAGTATACTTCACAAAACTGTGCAATGTGGTTGTTTTTATTATTGTGGCTGAAGATTTTTAATCGTGTGAACTTGGAAGACCATTCACCCCTACATCTATCAACCGAGGGAGAGAACAAATTAGACTGTTTTTTCGGTCTCTTGTGAAGTTTGATGTCCTGTTTCCATGATGCCGTTGGCTGTGTACAGAACACTGTTTAAACAGTCCAAAGCAGTCCTTAATCAGAACAGGTTGTGGCCAGCTGTGCAGGACTGTTTTGACTACCCAGACTGTGACATGTTTAAAGCAGCTAGAACTTCTGAGCATCAGATCATTCTAGAGCAGCATGCATCATCAGTCAATGGTTACAAACAAGTGCCTAGATGATGTAACTGTCTCAGGGACCATTTATATACTTATAGATCAAAAAGCAAGGGTGATATTGGAAATATGGGCCTTACAAAAGGCCTGTTAATGCTGTGTTTAGATCAGGTGGCAATGTTTCCCTCCTTCTGTAGGGGTACCTATCTAGGGCCATCAAAGCAGTAAAGTAAGAGTATGGCATGAAAATTTAAAGCCCTTTCAGGACATCAGGGACACATGATGCATGTGGCAGGGGATCCAAGCCATCAAGTATAAGTCTACACCACCTGTCTGATTAGTGATGCTTTCCTTCCAGATGTTCCAGATAACTTGTATGCATGGTTTGATGTCCAGAATGGCATACCTCCCAGGAAATTCATCCCTTCTCATGAAGAACTTATACACTGACCACACTGGATGTGAGAAGAACCTGAATATAAAAGTCTGGTAAAGCTGCTAGGCCAGACAACATATGAACCAGCTATCAGACAACTTTACTGACATTTTTAACATGTCCCTAAGGCAGATGATGGTCACCAGGTGCTTCAAAACCCCAGCCATCATTCCTGAAATGAAGAAGTCCTTTGTCTCTTGTCATGTGATGGACTATCGCACTAGAGCACTCAAACTGGTCTTCATAAAGTACTTCAAGAGGTTAGTCTTGGGCCACCTGAAACCTGGTCTGCCAACATCATATGACTCTCTGGTTTGCCTTTCGCCCAAACTGTTCTACTGAGGACTCCGTATTGTTTACTGTTCATCTGGCCCAGTTGCATCTTGACCAAAAAAAAAAAAAAACACAAACCTCTGGAATGCTGTTCAGACTTAAGTTCAGTGTTAATGCCGTCATCCCTCAGAAGCATGCAAGGAAGTTGATTTTGCTAGGTTACAACACTATGTAACTGAAACCTGGACTTTTGACAGAGAGACTCCAGACTGTCCTCATCAGATTCACTGTCTGCAGAACTAATCATGCTGCTCACTTGGCCAGTTTCTGTTCACTCTGCTGATTCACGACTGTCATTGTGTACAACTTTAACACCATCATTAAGCTTACTGAAAATACAAAAGTGGTGTGTCTTATCACCAGTGAGGATTAGTGTACTTACAGAATGGAGATGACAACTGGTGTGAGTGCAACAATCTGTTTCTTAAATTGCACACGACAAAAGAGATGATTGTTGACTTCATTCTATCCACGCACTACAGCACATCAAGGGTTTTGTCATGGAATTGCTCAAGAGCACCACATTTATTTTGCACTCGGCTGACCTGACCTTGTCTAGACAAGGACACTTCACTCCTTCAAAGGTTGAGGAAGGCAAACCTGCTCAATCTCCCACTTTTTACAGGGGTGCCATTGAGTGTCCTGACAAGCTGCTTTGCGGTTTGTTTTGGGAACTGCATTATCAATGTCCTGCAACTCATAGTGCCCATAGCTCGCTGGGTCTTGTCCGCCCTCCATTAAAGGCATCTTTTATCAGCACCCCGAGGTGCCTGTGCTAATCGCTGGAGACTTCAACCATGTGACACTGGACAAAACATTACCTGCCTTCTCCCAGTATGTGGATTGTAACACCCGGGGAAATAGGATTATTGACCTACTGTATGCAAACGTTAGACGCATACAGCGCCACCCCGCTGCCTGCGCTTGGGAAAGCAGATCATAATCTGGTTCTGCTTCAGCCTCACTACAAACCAAGAGTGAGGGTCCTACCTACAACCACACGCTCATAAAGGAAGTGGTCCCCTGAAGCAGAGCAGGCTCTGAGAGACTGGAACTACAGACTGGGATATTCTGCAGGGACCACATAGTGAGAACATTGAGGAGGTTGTTGACTTCACTACTGACATCATCAACTTCTGTATGGACATTGTAGTTCCAGTAAGAACTGTACGCTGCTATGCTAACAACAAGCCATGGATTACAAGTGACATCAAGGGCCTTTTGAACCAGAAGAAAAGGGCTTTTAAAGGTGGTGATCAGCATGAGCTCAAGTGCGTGCAGAACGAACTCAAATTTCAACTCAGGGCGGCGAAGGAGCAGTACAGGAGAAAGCTGGAGCAGAAATTGCAGAATAACAGCATGAAGGAAGTGTGGGATGAGATGAAGATCATCACTGGCTCCAGCTCAAAGCGGGGTGTCACCATCGAGAGAGACGTGGAGAGAGCAAACCAAATGAACAACTTCTTTAACAGGTTTGACCACCATAACCCACTCTAACCTGAGTACTGCACCCTCCACCCATCCTTCTGCTGATAGCAGCATAGGAGAGAGTATACCCCCCACCCACAATTACTGCAGCCCAGGTAAGCAGAGAGCTGAGGAGACTTCGTGCCAGCAAAGCAGCGGGTCCAGGTGGAGTATCGCCACGACTGCTGAAGGTCTGTGCGTTGGAGCTGGGGAGTCCTCTACAGCACATCTTCTTCAACCTGAGCCTGGAACAGGGGAGAGTCCCGAGGCTTTGGAAGACAACTTGCATCACCCCAGTCTGTTGCTCTGACATCACATGTAATGAAGACAATGGAGAGGCTGCTGCTTCACCACCTGAAGCCACAGGTCCAACACGCCCTCGACCCTCCGCAGTTTGCATATCAGGAGAAGGTGGGAGCGGAGGATGCCATCATCTAGATGCTACATTGATCCCTCTCTCACTTGGACAGAATCAGTGGTGCTGTAGAATTATGTTTCTAGACTTCTCTAGCGCCTTCAACACAATCCAACCTCTGCTCCTTAGGGACAAGCTGACAGAGATGGGAGTAGATTCATACCTGGTGGCATGGATTGTGGACTATCTTAAAGGCAGACCTCAGTATGTGCGTCTTGGCAACTGCAGGTCTGACATTGTGGTCAGCAACACAGGAGCGCCTCAGGGGACTGTACTTTCTCTGGTCCTGTTTAGCCAACATACATCAGACTTCCAATACAACTCAGAGTCCTGCCGCATGCAAAAGTTCGCTGATGACACTGCTATCGTGGGCTGCATCAGGAGTGGGCAGGAGGAGGAGTATAGGAACCTAATCAAGGACTTTGTTAAATGGTGCGACTCAAACCACCTACACCTGAACACCAGCAAAAGCAAGGAGCTGGTGGTGGATTTTAGGAGGCCCAGGCCCTTCCTGGACCCCGTGATCATCAGAGGTGACTGTGTGCAGATGGTGCAGACCTATAAATACCTGGGAGTGCAGCTGGATGATAAATTAGACTGGACTGCCAATACTGATGCTCTGTGCAAGAAAGGACAGAGCCGGTTATACTACCTTAGAAGGCTGGCGTCCTTCAACATCTGCAATAAGATGCTGCAGATGTTCTATCAGACGGTTGTGGCAAGCGCCCTCTTCTACATGATGGTGTGCTGGGGAGGCAGCATTAAGAAGAAAGACGCCTCACGCCTGAACAAACTGGTGAGGAAGGCAGGCTCTATTTTGGGCACAGAGCTGGACAGTTTGACATCTGTGGCAGAGTGACGGGCGCTCAGCAGACTCCTGTCAATCATGGAGAATCCACTGCATCTACTGAACAGGATCATCTCCAGACAGAGGAGCAGCTTCAGCGACAGACTGCTGTCACCATCCTGCTCCACTGATAGACTGAGGAGATCATTCCACCCCCACTATGTGACTCTTCAATTCCACCCGGGGGGTAAACGTTAACATTATACAAAGTTAGTGTCTGTTATACCTGCATTGTTATTACTCTTTAATATTGTTTATTATCAGTATGCTGCTGCTAGAGTATGTGAAATTCCCATTTGGGATTGTTTGTGTGTATCTACCCTTGCATCCACGAAACCTACAGCATTGTGAAGGACCACTCCCACCCTTCGTACTGTCTTTTGTCCCACTTCCATCTGGCAAAAGGTTCTAAAACATCTGATCCAGTTCTGAAAGGTTCTGCAACATCTTGTGGTATAGAGTCCACAGCTCGTGTCAAAAGGGTCAGTTTTAATTAATCGCCACACTCGCAGTTTAGCAAGTAGGCATGGTGTTTGTGTGGCGGAATTCGTGATGTGGGCGATTCTCACTTTAGTGCACAGGTGAGGAGTCGTCCACATCCGTAATTTTTCCTGGGAGCTGCTGATCATCTGCAGCTGTTCCACGTCCTTGTAATATTAAAAAGAATTGCGAGGCAGCTATCAGGGGAGAATGAAAAATCAAAGAAAAGATGGAGGTTGCAGAGGAAGAAAGAAGAAAGCAGTGTGGAGAAAGCCAGTGTATTAGAGAGAGAGAGAGAATCTGGACAGTGTGCCCTAGCGGGGTGTTTGGCCGACAATGAGGGCTGTTGGTAGTGGTCGCTCCTGCTGAGCATTGTGAGGAGCGGGATTGACCAGCAGAAGGATGGCTCGCCGTGCTAGACAGCGGGAGTCGGGAGGCTTGGGTGATGGATTCCCCATCGTGAGTGTCCTGGCCATTTGCGGAAAAGCCAAGTCTCGGTCTGGAGGGAGTGCAACCGAAGCCAGGGATCAGGAACCAGATCAGGAATGGAAAGGAGGTCAGCTGCAGGAAGGGCGAATCCCCTGTTGAGAAGCCTGATGGGAGAAGCAGGGGAGTTGCCAGGTAAGACGACACCGGGCTTTGTGTTTCTAAAGGACTGTTTCATGCCATTGTTTTAACCTCGTTTTAAAGAATTTATTTATTGTTTTAACCGCCACCATGTCACTTCTGTTTTTACTGGATTATTTATTGAAGAAACTGTGATGCACTGCATGTTACATAATTTTGAACACTTGTTTTTAAATAAAAGCACTTGACACTTTTGCACCATCCCCTTGTTTCATTGTTATGCCTCACTGCCAAGCTCATCGGTGACATTACCGACTGTGTTGGGTTCAAGGGCTCCCACAAGCAACATGGGAGTGTGGAACAGGACTCGCATCGTCGCACATCTCTTACCCCTTGGCTGTCCAAATCTGAACTCTGTGCTGCCCCTTACTCCTATTATCTTGTTAGTAAATAACATTTATATATTGTGTCAGTGTATTACTGTCTCCATTTACCTGCTTATTAACTTCTTAGTATAATATAGTTCAGTATACTGTAGTATATTGTCCTGTGTGTATTGTATGTGTACTAGTTGTGTATGTTGCACTGTGGTTCGGCCTGGCGTTGGCTGTTTTGTGCCAGTCACTATATGCTGCAATACTGTGGAATCATGGTATGACAATCAAGCTACTCTGACTAAAGCAACACTTGTTTCATGCCACAGCCAGATGATACGACTGGGGGGGATCACTCGGGGCCCACGTGTGTGACCACTCACAACTAAAACAAATTCTACACCGTTTTCACTTTTAGAACACAGGCTGTTGCACAAAACCTGCGGGTCTCTTGTTTAGTCTATGTAATGATCAGGACCAAATCCTGGGCAGTTTTCGGGGTTTTAATAAAAAGCAGCCAGACTGCTGTTTTAGGTGTTTCAGATAGGACATTTAGTCATTCTAGATCTATTCATGTATCTGCTTTTTGTAAATGGTATAAATAGATCAGCCCTGATTGTCCTGTGGAAAAGAAAACGGTCCTAAACAGATTTACTCTTGAAGGGGAAAAAGGAATTAAACTTTTTTTTTTTTTTTTTTTAAGCCATAGGAGAAACTGGGTGGGTGCTTGTAGCTGGAAATGGGATGGAGTTTTTTAAGTGGGATCAAAAAAACAATACCATGCAAACCTCTACTAGTAGCTATTTTATTTTTCTTTTTCTGCCTGTTTTAATGTTACCTCTGTATGTGCTATACAGCCTTTTCTTCGTCCAAGCCATAATCTATTGGGCATCTGCTGATAAAAGTATGTAAATTAGAAGCTAGTTGCTAAGAACATTCTGTCTGTAACTATTTAAAGTGTTCTTTTAAAACATGAAAAACATTACAAATGAAATGTGTCATTTTCTTCCCTTATGCCTGTTTATTTTTTCACACGCAGAACTTTTATGTAAACCGAGGTAGGGTGCCCTCATGGAGTACTTAGAAAACCATGGAAACCCCCATTTGGAGGTTAATGAGCTTTATCATTTAGCGTTGCTAATGCCCTCTCAGAGCTATAACTCATTGGTCTCACTTTTTCTTCTAACATGAATATGGTACGGTACTATTTGATCTTATTAGTAACTTTTCCTTTTCCAGTGTGTGTTGAACTTGTTTTTTTGTGATTGCTATGTTGTTTCTTTTGCCCTGGACACTTGTGTTGACAAGTGAAGCAGTGTGTATTAATTTTATTAGTGTCTTCTTTGGGATGGTCCTGCTTTATACTACATGGTGTTAAGATCTGCTGACTATTTTCTGGAAACATATTTGGAGTGGAAGGCTGTTTACGTGAGACTGGTAATTGTTGCCAGTATGTGTGCATCTGCTTCATGGTTAAGGAAAAAGTATAGATATGTAGTAGCTGTTAATCTGCACTTTGAATTATTATTGTTGATATAGAATTAAGTGGTAAATAGTAAGGTAGATTACATTGTGTACAGCAGGTTCATCACTGATTTTATCAAGAAGAAAAAATGGCAGGAGTGTGTGTAATTTGTAATAGTAAAAATAAAACTGACCAAATATTGCCTTCAATGAGACAAATCAAAATTGGTGTCGTTACTAAAAGAAGAAATGTGATAATGGGAATATAGGCGAGTCCGCTTTGAAAAGCCATATTAGAGGAAGTAAACATTGTGATCTGAGGAAGAGCAAGGAAGCCAGTAATTCTCTTAAGAATACCTTGGAGCTTTTGCAGGGCTGTCATCCTTTGCATCTGACTGGTGCACCAACAAGCTGTCGAGGTGCTAGTGGGAGCTGTAATTGGGCTACTGATACTTCTACCATATCACTGTTAAAAATGAAATCAATCATTCAGCATTATCGTTGTTGTGATAAGTCATTTCTGTGGTAGACATATTGCTGCATCAAATATATAGCTATGAAAAACTTAAGCTGCAACTGAATTAGGCAATTAATAATAATAATTATTCATGACATTTATATAGCGCTTTTCTCAGTACTGAAATACAAACTTAAAAGGCTGAGAGCAGATACTTTTTCATGCTGGTCCTAGTAAACAATTACATCATATGCATAAGAAGTGCAACAGCAGCTTAGTGTCCTGCAACTCGTTTATTGGCAAAGGCAGTGACAACATGGATATAGCCGACACTGAAAATTCTGGCATAAGAGTGGAAGATGTGGTCCCCGAACAAGCTAGCAAATCTGTTCAATGGCTGTTTGGTAAATCATGTCAAGTGAAGGTGGCTTCTTTTAGAGGAAATGCAACAAACCTGTTACACCATTTGAGAAAGTCATAAAGAGCAGTACGAAAAGTGCTTTTCACAAAAATGCACAAGGTGAATGGACAGACTGAAGACAAAAACTGAACCATATGTGCCTGGGTCCCAGCATCAAAAATAAAATAACACCGGCCGTTACCTGTGTAAAGATGTGGTGTTAAATACTGTCTCCAAAAAAAAAAAAAAAAAAGAGAGGTTTTGTGTAACTTATCAACAAGTCACCACCCTGGAGATGTATGAGCAGTGTTGCAAATGGGTACTAGAAGTGATGTTGAATTTCATGTGGATGACCAATGGGATTATGTGAGGCTCTCGGTAGCTGATGTTTATGTGAAGATGGGCTAGTGTGTGTTACTACTGACAATGTGAAAAATATGATCTGTCTCGTCTGTTATGGGAGATGGATGTCTGAAGCAGAACTCCGTTAGCAGCGGTGTTTTTCTTTTATTTTTATCATCCCGAGGTATCCTGTATTTACCCAACTTGAGGAGGTTCTGTTACAGTATATGCAAGCATATTATAAACATGAGCGGTAAGAAAGGAGTTTAAAGAAACGGAAAAGAAAACCAAAGCTACACCCAATCTTAGACGGGCATCAAGTCCAAGTCCAATCTCAAGGTATGGCTTTACAGAGACTGATCTGGAACAGACAGGCAAAACCACAGATCTCCCAGGACCCCGGGCCACTTCATCGTCTCTAGTTGAGAGTGAAAGTGGTAGCGAATGTGCAAGTGGTGCAAGTCACGATAGCTCATCAATTCCAGAAGATCCATTGAAACTGGAAATGGCCTTGCCTTCAGAGTTTTCATGTATTCCTCGCGAACCGGGAGCATTGGCTATAACGGGGCTTGCTGTTTCACCTGCGGAGTGCAAAGGCCAAAACGATCTGTCTGAACTGAAGGTAATGATCAGTGCAATGGCCAATGCTGAAGACATAAAGGAGCTCAAGAAAGATAGAAATAAATGATATGCTAAAGAAAAACAAGAAGCTGTGACAGAATATTAAAGACCTGGAGGTATGTGTAAATCGCTTTGTGGCAACTTTAAAGGTATGCTGGAAAAAATTGAACAAATTCAGGAAAAGCGTTCGAGAAAAAACTGGGAGCACTTGGCGATCAGTTGGAATACGTTAAGCAAACATTCACGACTCGAATTGAAACAGCCGAACATCTGGCATCTACTGCTGACAGGAAAGCAATGGCTGCAAAATCCGAATGCAAAATACTGAGACAGACTTACTGCACTGGAAGATAGATGCAGAACGAATAATACTCAAATCGAAGGTCTCCCAGAGAATCGTAAAAGCCCAGACCCAGTGAAATTTGTAGCTAAGCTATTCTCCAAAATTGGAGAGGACTGTAATCAAATACCTCTAAACCTAGGAGTGTTATTGTGTGCTTTGAGAAATTACAATTTAAATTACATGTAATGTCACTTCAGACAAACAAGATTGTTTGAAAATAACCACGTTCACATTTTCCCGGATATCTTACCCTCAACAGCTGTTAAACGTCCAGCTTTTTACAGCATTAAACAGCGCTTATAGAAAGCCGAGACCAGATACAGCATCTTGTACCCTGTCAAACTGAAAGTGGACATTCAAGACGAGCATTACATCTTCACCACTGCGGAGGAAGCAGAAAGAGTTAAAACTGAACCCAACACTTTTTGGCCTCTTTATTTAAGCTTTAATTATATGTATGTATATGTGGAAGAATTTTTTTTTTCTTTTTTTACTCTTCTATAGGAGACTGTTTAACTAAGACTAATCTCCCTGCCTCCCTTGACCCTCTTCAGTTTGCATACCGCTCAAACAGGTCAACTGAGGATGCCATATACTCTGCCCTTCACCTCTCCCTGACACATCTGGATAAAAAAGACACATATGTCAGGATGCTATTCATAGACTTTAGCTCTGCCTTCAACACAATCATCCCTAAAAAGCTGGTTGTAAAACTGAGCAGGTTGGGCCTAAACACCACTCTCTGCAACTGGATCCTGGACTTCTTGACAGAGAGGCCCCAATCAGTTCGGATTGGCTGCAACACTTCCAGCATCATCACACTGAGCACTGGAGCACTGCAGGGCTGCGTGCTTAGTCCACTGCTGTTCACCCTGCTAACTCATGACTGCACAGCCACGCACAACACTAACCACATCATCAAGTTTGCGGATGATAGGTGCTGGGACTGATAAGCAGGGATGATGAAACAGCATACAGAGATGAGGTGGTGGAACGGCTGTCCGCATGGTGTGAAGACAACAATCTATCTCTCAATGTCGACAAGACAAAAGAGATAATCGTGGACTTGAGAAAATCACGTCCTGCCCACATCCCACTCAGCATCAACGGTTTAGATGTGGAGACTGTTAGGAGTACCAAGTTCCTCAGTGTGCACATAACTGAGGAACTTACGTGGACACAACACCTCATCACTAATCAAGAAAGCCCAGCAGAGACTACACTTCCTGAGACGGCTGAAGCGAGCACGTCTTCCCCCTTCCATCCTGGCCATGTTCTACAGAGGCACCATTGAGAGTGTTCTGAGCAGCTGCATCACGGTCTGGTATGGCAATGCAACATATCCGACCGCAAGCGCCTGCAAAAGGATAGTGAAGACAGCAGAGAACATTATTGGGGTGCCTCTCCCTTCACTACAGGACATATTTTACAAACGCAGTGTCCGGAAGGCCTGCAGCATTGTGCAGGACCCCTTACACTCCTGACATGGACTTTTTACACTTCTGCCTTCCAAGAGAAGATACTGCAGCATCAAAGCCAGATCTGCCAGGCTGCAGGAGAATTTTTACCTCCAAGCTGTTAGACTCCTTAACACCAGGCTGCCCCCTGGGATCTTCCACACGGCCTCAACCACCTCTAAAAACAGAACTTTTATACATGTGAGCCACTGTCCTGTAAAGACGAGTGTGCAGGTAGAGAAGAACTGAAAATCTCATACTGACCTCTAAGTATTTTGACACTCTTGATATCCTTCTGACCTGTCATTGTTTACACATGTCTTAAACAACTATTATCATACACTGATCATTTCTGTATTATCTATATCTATTATTTATTTATTATATTACACATCTTACACATCGATATTGCTGCTACTTCTTTGTCTTGTCTTTGCACAATGTCTTGTCTTGTTTGTTTTTAATTTTAATTTAAATTTTAATTCTATTTTTAAATTATTTGCACGTCATGTTGTTACACTGTGGAGCCTGAGGTTCGCAATTTCGTCTCTGTATACCTGTACAGTAATCCCTCCTCCATCGCGGGGGTTTGCGTTCCAGAGCCACCCGCGAAATAAGAAAATCCGCGAAGTAGAAACCATATGTTTATATGGTTATTTTTATATTGTCATGCTTGGGTCACAGATTTGCGCAGAAACACAGGAGGTTGTAGAGAGACAGGAACGTTATTCAAACACTGCAAACAAACATTTGTCTCTTTTTCAAAAGTTTAAACTGTGCTCCATGACAAGACAGAGATGACAGTTCCGTCTCACAATTAAAAGAATGCAAACATATCTTCCTCTTCAAAGGAGTGAAGCAAACAAATCAATAGGGCTGTTTGTTTTTAAGTATGCGAAGCACCGCGGCACAAAGCTGTTGAAGACGGCAGCTCACACCCCCTCCGTCAGGAGCAGGGAGAGAGAGAGACAGAGACAGAGAAAAATCAATACGTGCCCTTTGAGCTTTTAAGTATGCGAAGCACCGTGCAGCATGTCGCTTCAGGAAGCAGCTGCACAAAAGATAGCAACGTGAAGATAATCTTTCAGCATTTTTAGACGAGCGTCCATATAGTCTAGGTGTGCGAACAGCCCCCCTGCTCACACCCCCTACGTCAGGATCAGAGAGAGTCAGCGCAAGAGAGAGAGAAAAGTAAGTTGGGTAGCTTCTCAGCCATCCACCAATAGCGTCCCTTGTATGAAATCAACTGGGCAAACCAACTGAGGAAGCATGTACCAGAAATTAAAAGACCCATTGTCCACAGAAATCCGCGAACCAGCAAAAAATCCCGCGATATATATTTAAATATGCTTACATATAAAATCCGCGATGGAGTGAAGCCGCGAAAGGCGAAGCACGATATAGCGAGGGATTACTGTATATGGTTGAGATGACAAAGTTCACTTTGACTTTGAACATCATACCCTTAGTCTGTCTTCCAAACCTGTTAAGCATGTCCATCTTGTGTCTTCTTGATGAACAATGTATGAACAATGTAAGATTTGTACTGTTTATTTGTTGCTGTGTGTCATACAGTTTAAGGTTTGGTAAGAAACAAGTATTGCATTATTAAAATGGCAATCAGTATCTAAAGAATTATGAATGTCTACACACTGAAGATAAACACACCTGCACAAATAGTCAATTATGTATATTTTAACAGTACAAAAGCTTTAGTGCAGTTAATGATTAAAACCTATAAGTGCAAGTATATTACATTTAAGCAGTGTTTAATTGCCAATTTCAACTAATTGTGTGAGTGTATATACTGTGTGTGTGTATGTGTATCTGTGTATATCTATCATTTTTGTATTAGAGAAATGGTGAAAACAACTTTTTAATAAGCCTTGTTTCAGATTACAGAAACATATTACAGTATAACAGCTTGTAATTATGAGAAGCATTTTATTTTCTTTTATGCCATATGTATTGAGGATAAATATTTTTGTACATTTTATTAGCATGTACTTTAAAAGGAAAAAAATCTGAATTGGAATCAGTTGATCAAGTAACATCAAATTGGTAATCTGTGTTGGTTTTCAAAAATCCTGATTGGAGCATTGCTAGTGGGGTACCACCATCGAGAGAAACGTGAAGAGAGCAAACCAAATGAACAACTTCTTTAACAGGTTTGACCACCCTAACCCACTCTCACTCTCACCTCGGAGTACTGCACCCTCCACACATCCTTCTGCTGATACCAGCATAGGAGAGACATCCCCACCCATAATTACAACAGCGCAGGTGATCCGAGAGCTGAGGAGACTTCGTGCCAGCAAAGCAGCGGGTGCAGATGGAGTATCGCCACGACTGCTGAAGGTCTGTGCATTGGAGTTGGGGGGTCCTCTACAGCACATCTTCAACCTGAGCCTGGAACAGGGGAGAGTCCCGAGGCTTTGGAAAACTTCTTGCATCACCCCAGTCCCAAAGGTATCACGTTCTAGTGAGCTGAATGACTTCCGGCCTGTTGCTCTGACATCACATGTGGTGAAGATCATGAAGAGGCTGCTGCTTCACCACTTGAGGCCACAGGTTCAACACACCCTCGACCCTCTGCAGTTTGCATATCAGGAGAAGGTGGGAGCGGAGGATGCCATCATCTATATGCTACATCTATCCCTCTCTCACTTGGACAGAGGCAGTGGTGCTGTAAGAATTATGTTTCTAGACTTCTCTAGCGCCTTCAACACCATCCAACCTATACTCCTTAGGGACAAGCTGACAGAGATGGGAGTAGATTCATACCTGGTGGCATGGATCATGGACTATCTTACACACAGACCTCAGTATGTGCGTCTTGGGAACTGCACGTCTGACATTGTGGTCAGCAACACAGGAGCGCCGCAGAGGACTGTACTTTCTCTGGTCCTGTTCAGCCTATATACATCGGACTTCCAATACAACTCGGTGTCCTGCCACGTGCAAAAGTTCGCTGATGACACTGCTATCGTGGGCTGCATCAGGAGTGAGCAGGAGGAGGAGTATAGGGACCTAATCAATGAGTTTGTTAAATGGTGCGACTCAAACCACCTACAACTGAACACCAGCAAAACCAAGGAGCTGGTGGTGGATTTTAGGAGGCCCAGTCCCCTCATGGACCCCGTGATCATCAGAGGTGACTGTGTGCAGATGGTACAGACCTATAAATACCTGGGAGTGCAGCTGGATGATAAATTAGACTGGACTGCCAATACTGATGCTCTGTGTAAGAAAGGACAGAGCTGGTTATACTTCCTTAGAAGGCTGGTGTCCTTCAACATCTGCAATAAGACGTTGCTGATGTTCTGTCAGATGGTTGTGGCGAGCGCCCTCTTCTACGCGGTGGTGTGCTGGGGAGGCAGCATTAAGAAGAAAGACGCCTCACGCCTGGACAAACTGGTGAGGAAGGCAGGCTCTGTTGTTGGCATGGAGCTGGACAGTTTGACATCTGTGGCAGAGCGACGGGCGCTGAGCAGATCATGGAGAATCCACTGCATCCACTAAACGGTGTCATCACCAGACAGAAGAGCAGCTTTAGCGACAGACTGCTGTCACTGTCCTGCTCCACTGACAGACTGAGGAGATCGTTCCTCCCCCAAACTATGCGAGTCATCAATTCCACCCTTTAAACATTATATAAAGTTATTGTCTGTTTTTACCTGCATTATTATCAATCTTTAATATTGTTTTTTGTATCAGTATGCTGCTGCTGGAGTTTGTGAATTTCCCCTTGGGATTAATAAAGTATCTATCTATTACTCTGGGTAAATGGCATAAGCTTCAGTGGCCATTTTTCTGAATGGTCAGTAATTTAAAATTGGTTTGAGTTCAATTCTTATTAGTTTCTTGTAGGTTCACTGTGGATATTCAGAACCAGATTTTAAAGTATTCCTGAATTCTTGTGCTGGTTGGTACTGGAAAAGTAAAACCTGAAATTGTACAAACCCTGATACACTTGGTGGTCTTTTAATCAAGTGGGTGAATTTTCTTCTGAACAGACTGGATCTGTGGTGGAAACTTTGCTTAGGGATTCTCTTCTTTATATGGAAAAAAAATGCTTTAGTTTCTAGAACTCTACATATATCTAACAGTGGGCCATTTTTTTCCACAGGTTTGATCCAATTTTGCCGAACATCATTACGGGCCATTTCTACCAATTTAGCCCAAAATTAGACTTCATTTACATAATCTTAGAGTCTGAAGCAGTCGGCACACACTCACTTGAACCTGATGGGTTTATGTGGTGTACCCAGCGATTCATTATGATCAATATAAACCAGTTTGATTTTGTCTTTGGTCATTAGTGTGGGCTCTATGTGCAGGAGTGGTGACAAGTAATGAATGCGTAGTCATATGTACACTGCATATAATAAGTTGAGGAAGCAATGAGGAATAACAAACTGCACGAAATGGAAGAAAACCTCATCCCTCTTGTGTTTTTACATACCGTGACAGAATGAAAAATAGAAATGAAGGGCTGAGATTGATACCTTTTAACCCTTTTAGCAGCATGAGCTCTGTCATGCATCACACTATTGTCTGTTACAAAAGGGACAAGTATGACTACAGTGGAGGATTGGCATTCAGTTGGCAAATGTGACATGGACAGGAATCTTCAGTCATTTAAATTGACAAGGTCCCACACCGTGATCTGCAACTGGCAAATTGGACAAACGTTACACATATTGTAGTCGAGGGGTTACACTGGCTTAAGAATATAGTTGGTGGAAATTTGTTTGACTTAATACGGTCTCTGAGAGAGTACAACCAAATGAGCAAAAAATGGGTAAAATAGCAAGATTTAGACCTGCATCAACAGGCGAGGAGAACTTTTCTGTAATGCCAGGCATGTACTGTGAGTTTTAGAAGTCCATAGTGTTGCCAGTTGTGTATGTGCTCTTACTGTTCGAGCATATTTCATTGGATTGACATGGCCATAACAGAATGGTCAGGCTGTATTTATACATGACCCTTATAGTTTTGATTGATAGATTATTAATCCCAAGGGGAAATTCACAAGTTTTACCCATTTAAAAAAAAAAAAAAAAAAAAAGATGGTCAGAGGCTTCTGAAAATGTCAACAAAGAATTTCTGCCTCTTACTTTACAATGCTCTGAAAGTACAAAGAAAAGAAACATAACTGGACATGTGGATGGTTGAGGTGTGGACAATAGGTCTTGTCTGTTTTAAAGAGAGATTTAGAGATACTGTACGTAGTCAATGTAATTTACCATTTTGTGTGTGTTTCGGGTTCTTCTGGTATAGGTTTCCTACAATGCTTTTGTCATTGGCTATTTAGTTGTATGTGTGTTGCTATGATTAGATGTTTTAAATCAAACATGTGAAAATGAGCAGGATAATGGCAACACTCAGTGAACATATACTGCAATCCATGAAATGTAATGGCCACTTCCGAAAGTCTGGTTGAGAGACTGTTCACACTATAAGACAGCTCACTGAAATTTCGGAGATGACAGAAATTCTTCTCAGTGTACGATAGTTTAGTCTTAAGATAAAATTGGGCATTGCAACCCTTCTCATACTGCAAGTCAAACGATGACTGATGAAACTGAAGTTTGGGCCGAATCATTTGGAGACTGCAAGTCGGGCTTATGCCTGGCATTAAGAGAGGCTCCTCAACAAAAATCAAAGAGCCTACAGCATGATGCATACATAACAACATTATACACTTCAGGGCCATGAATGCTGAGGAAAAACTTAATCAGAGCAGCTTGGAAGGAGTAAGGCAGGAGCGGTGTAAGATGTGGATTTGTTTGGCAAAGGTCATGTGATCAAAATCTGTAACCATATAGTTAAGACTGAAAAGAAATGAAGGACCCCAAGGTGTTAACACAAATAGTAGCAAAGAATGGTATTTTTGAACATACACTAAAGATAGGGGCTAGTATTTATAGTCAAAGTGAACAGTGCCTTAATAATCCTTTTCCCTAACGATGCTTTTGCGGAAAAAAAGACCTTAAAATATATGTCAAAGGACATGTATATCTCTTCAGGAAAGCAAACTGTTAAATAACAAATTCTCGGTATTTAATCAGATAAATTACTTTGTAAATCTTGATATTTAGCAGTTTTTATCTGTGTTTATCAAGGTAAAAACATAAATTTTTACATTTTGGCCCATCATTGTGTGCATTTTTCTTCCCATTTACAAAACGTCAAGTTGAAATTTAAAACGTCTCGTGGCACAATTCACTTTGTGAGGAAATATAAATTGTAAATTCTGCTCAATGAGCACCCTTTTGTCTGTGCTGATATCCTAACTAAATGGATTTGTAATTAACAGCTGAGAGTTGCTTCCTTCATGATTTTAAACCCCGTTGTATGATCTGCTAATTATTTCTTATCTCCTGTATGTAGCAGTCCTGTGCATGTTCTTGTGATGTCCACTCCAAATGTGTGCATGGTATTTCACATACCTCTTTCTCTGCTACAACATGGACCTGTTCTTGTACCTTTTCTGGCTTCCCTTGTCACATATACATTATATAAAAGGTATTTAGGCAAAGGAATTTGTTTTAATAATTTCTATATTTTTAGGCTTTTTCATTGTTCCTTTACAGTAGTACTTCTGTTGCTGAACTAAGTCTCTCTTAAATTACTTGCCTTTATTCCATCATTTAAACATTTCTTAAAGAACCTCTGCCTCTCCCATCTGCTTCTTTTTTGAGTTTATAATGCATATACTTTCAACCAGTCAGAAAATAGTTTAGTGGCTTTAGGAAAACTAGTCCAGGGATTGAAGGTAAAAAATAAATAAGGCAAAGGTACACTCGGCCAGCTCCACTGTGACAAGATGAGAAAGTTAAGATTAGTTAAGGGAAAAGTGTGGCAATCATGTTCGACCCTTCCTTCCCTCCCTAGGTCAGCTGGAACTCACCATAGTCTTGCCTTTTCTGGGCATATGAGAAAACTGAGCATTGGACTTCCAAAGTAAACAACAGGTCTTCCCACTGCCGGCTAGTGCTCGTCCAGTCTAGGCTGCTGTCCAGCTTGGAGGCCTGCCTGCCTGCCTCTCTGGCGCTGTTCACACATCATGGGAGATGCATGCAGCACAAAGAATCTGTGTGTGCGCGCTGTGTATTTACTTTTTGGTTTCTTGCTACAACAGTGTAAGTTTTTCCCAGTTTTCCCTTTTTGATTTTTGAATTAAATCAAAGTAAAATATAAACTCTTTGTTGTGCTGCTGTTCTTCCATACCTGTCAGCAAGCAGCAATTAAGATATTAATGAACTTGTTTAACTAATAAATAAGCCATATGCATTTATATGTAAGTGTCCTTATAGTTTTTTTACACCTCCTCCAAGCTCGTTTTCTCAGCAAATGCAAGAAACAATTTTCATGATTTATCTTTTTACGTTAGGCAAGTAAATGTTTTGTAGCTATATTTGATAATTCTGTCCGGTAAGCCTTGAATCCTTCTACTCTTAAAGGATAATGTGATGATATTGCACAGGACAACTGATTGATCGTCAGTGGGGTTATGCTCATGATGTCTGATTGGAGTTTCAGTAAATTAAGAGTTCGTCCTAAAAAGTAAGAATATCTACTTTTTATCTCTTTAAGGAAACACAAATGAACCTTCATCATTGTAAGCAGAGGCTGGCAAAGTTGCTGTCCTGCAGAATATACAGTATCTATCTCTTTGGAGAACAAAGCGGGTATAGTTAAGGCAATTCAGTCAGACGTGTAAGCAGTGTAGTGAGTGGTGCAGACAATGGAGCAAAATAAATCCAGTTAAACTAAAAAGAGAACTGTCTCTTTACTGACAACATAGAGGTGTATTAGAAGAGGCCTCCTGTGATTCATCTTCTGTGTGTGGTTTTGTGTTTTTCTTTTAAAAACAGCAGACAAGACTTGTGTAAATCTTGCAAGAAATGTATTAGTAAGATGGAATGCAAATATCTCGAGGGTTATCTTTATCTATTTAGTGGAAATGTATAGTCTGAAAATGCTTAAGTCCAGCGGGTGATGTGAAATAAACGGAAAGTTGAAGCACACAAGTTGGTGATAACAGGAATAGAAGGGAAAATGCCAGATGGATGAATCACTTGTTTTCAGCAGATACACAGGAAAGAACACGGAACAAGTGTTAACACATGAGGACAGCGAGCTAAAGAGGATTACCTAGAAAAAGCAAATTAAAAATTGTTTAGCATCAGAGAGCAGAACACATTACCTGGAAAAGGCAAAAATAGATTTGTTAGTTGTAATTTAGGAAAAAAAGGTAGTGGAGAAAAAACACCTGAATTGTACTGGTAAAAATCAGTTGTTCACATTAAGCACAAAAAATAAAAAGCACATATGTTTTTTAGGGCAATGCTTATGTATATATTTTTACAAAGAAAAATGTGTGTATTAATCATTGTAGAGCTGCTATTCGTGGGCAGATTAAAACATGCACCACTTTGCCTGGCCTGAATTTCTTTATGTTCAACCTCAAGTGCTGGAAGACCCTGGTGAATGGAAATGTGTAAGTACTTTTGGAACTCTGGGAGAAGGCTGGCAGATGGAACGGTTTATGGCATTGAGGCAGATTTCAAGATTTGCAGTAGGTAAAGTAGGGAATATGGCAATTAAAGCCAAGGAAAATGAGCATACCTCAACTCATACCACAAAAGTTACAAAAGCATTACATTGATGATGGTTTGTAGAGTCATCTGGGACAGAGGAGCAAGGTATCATCTCCAAACTGAGATGACAAGAAATGTGAGCTTGGAAGACAATGGGGACCTGAAGAAAGTCTAAATTTATATGGCAGGTGAGGTGTTTAAAATTTCAAGTGAAGAGTGGGAAGTTTGAAGAGAATTGGCAGAAATATTAGTGTGCCAACATGAGCAAGGTAGCAACTTTTGAAGTGGTATGACAGAATACAATACAATACAATACAGTTTATTTTTGTATAGCCCAAAATCACACAGGAAGTGCCGCAATGGGCTTTAACAGGCCCTGCCTCTTGACCACCCCCCAGCCTTGACTCTCTAAGAAGACAAGGAAAAACTCCCAAAAAAAACCTTGTAGGGAAAAAAAGGAAGAAACCTTGGGAAAGGCAGTTCAAAGAGAGACTCCTTTCCAGGTAGGTTGGGCATGCAGTGGGTGTCAAAAGAAGGAAGAAGAAACGCAGCACTATACATTCCATCCATTCAGTTTCAGAGCTGCCTAATCTGGTTCATGGTTACAGAGGCCACAGCCCAGTAATGTTAGGAGTAAGGCAGAAGTTAAGCCTGATTGGAGTACTTGCCTGTTACCAGCTATACTTGTGCATTGCTATGCTTAGTCCTGTGGAGTCCATTTAGAGAAGTCAGTCTAACATGCGTTTCTTCATGGGTACTCTTCTGGATGGGATTCAAATCATGGACTCTGAATGCATAGGAAAAAAAGAAGTAAAATAGTAGCCACGCTTGAAATCGCTCTGAATCATTTGAAACAGAAGGTGAAAGGAAACTGACAAGTGGGGCAAACCTGGAAGAAATAGACATCAGATTGAGTGAAAAACGCAATAATGAGGAAGTACTGGGATTGCACTGTTGTGGATGCTTGGATAACTGTGGTAATAAGAGTGATAAAACCAGCATTGAAGATGGAGGTGTCCTGGCTGAAAGTGTAAAGGATCTTGGACAAAGTTAGGAAGGATTTGATGAGACAATACGGAATGATTCAAAAATGGCTGTCTTGTCAAAATACATTCATACAGTAATACTGTACACAGTTTGAACAATCAGTTTAGATTTATGGGAGTTATTTTTTTAAGTTTTTAGCTTAACAGTACAGTGATCCCTCGCTATATCGCGCTTCGTCTTTCGCGGCTTCACTCCATCGCGGATTTTAAATGTAAGCATATGTGAATGTATATCGGGGATTTTTCACTGCTTCGCGGATGTCTGCGGTCTACAGTACATGTGCTTCCTCAGTTGATTTGCCCATTTGAATTCAAACAAGGGACGCATTTGAATTCAAACAAGGGACGCTATTGGCGGATGGCTGAGAAGCTACCCAATCAGAGTACGCGGTTAAGTTCCTGTGTGCTGCTGATTGGCTCAGCAGCGGAGTGCCGCATTAACCAGGAAGTCTAATCTCACTCATTCAGCATTAATGCACGTTACTGCTAATGCTTCAGGATTGCAGAAAAGGTAAAAGTTTTGGATATGTTGAAGGAAGGAAACAGCTACACCGCTGCAGGACACAATTTCAGCATCAATGAGTCCTTTTATTTAAAAAGGAGGAAAAGCATATAAGATCTACGGCTGCAGTGTCCTTTAATCAGGGCGCAAAACGAGTTGCAAGTGGACGTGATAAGGCAGTAGTCTGGATGGAATCTGCTTTAGGGATTTGGATTGAAGAGTGCTGGAAGAACAACGGCGGTGCTGAACAGTCGCCTGAAGAGGCTCCTTTAGAAGAGCTGTAACGCTATCCTTTGTTGTGCAGTAAAATTAAACTCATCGTTATCGGACAAGTCGTCGTGTCATTGTTGGTGAGTAACCATAATTAATTATTTACGTACAGTACTTGTTACATGTACATAGTTTAGTGTCGCTGTACACACATTTTACTGTATACAATTTTTCTTGCATTGTACGTATTTATTGCTGGTGGCCTGTCTGTTGTAATGGCTGTAACGTATGTGATATCGGAGACGCTCGATATCTTTAAAATAATATTTAGGTTTTTCTGTATGTAAACTGTGTTTACATACATAATTTCAACGAATCTTACCTAATATCTAAGAGAATACAAAGGGTTTATGCTGTATAACTGTGCGTGAAATGTTTATAATAGTGTGGGAGAGTTTATAAGGGCTTAAAATATATAAAAATAACCATATAAACATATGGTTTCTACTTCGCGGATTTTCCTATTTCGCGGGTGGCTCTGGAATGCAACCCCTGCGATGGAGGGATTACTGTACAACTAGAAGTAAGGATGTGCTGCATTATTATAACAAAAACAATACAAAGATGATCAACTGTAGAAGTTCAAGGTTAGGTTAGCAAGAGAATAAAACTGCTAAGTAGGTAATGAAAAGGAAACCTCGATACAGAAGATACTTTTAAGTGTAGCGATAAAGAGAAATAATTAGGGAATTGGTAAGACAGTGATTGTGTGAAGAAATAAATATTTCACGAGTGTTCTACATGTTTGAAAATCCCAGGAAAAAAGCTTTTGAGCAGCAGCAGTTTTAAGGGCAGATGTAAAATGAACAGGCAAAAGTAAACAGCAGCAAAGGGAGGGTTTATTGAGAAAAAGATATCAAATGGGTATTCAGACAGTGAAAGCAGGGTACCGCCATCGTGCCATTGGCTTCAATGTTACTGATGATGTATATTCATCTGTCTTGTTTGGTTTGTTACTGGCTAAATGATCCATGTATCTTGTTAATTGTCTGAAAAGATGGCAGGATGTATCCATTAAGTAATGGCTGCCAGACGTGTTGTGTAATCTTAACATGGTCTACATTAAGAAGTTAATTGTGTTTTATTCATTTTTAAATGTGCCAGTTATGTTGTTCATCAGTTTTGTGGTTGAAGATAGTAACTATGAATACTTGCTGAAAAGCAGATTTTTCTGCAGCAGAGTGCTTACTTATAAATGCAAGGAAAACATCTGTAATGTTGCCAGTAAGATGTTGGTGCGAGTTGTTACTGTAATTGTAAACTTTAAACTGAAGGTTTTATGATGAAAAGAGTTTGCTGCTTTAACAGTGAATGCTGCCTAATGTGTTTGATTCGTTTTCTACATCCTACTCAATTTTGAAATCAAGTTATCCAAGTTGTAGGACACATAATGCTGTTTACTAACAGTTGATCTTAATTAGATGC
The DNA here is from genome assembly GCF_900747795.2 of Erpetoichthys calabaricus. Lineage (NCBI taxonomy): Eukaryota > Metazoa > Chordata > Cladistia > Polypteriformes > Polypteridae > Erpetoichthys > Erpetoichthys calabaricus. The sequence goes on along the minus strand of NC_041411.2, from coordinate 463,040 downwards.
TAACAACTACTAATCGATGCAGTAGAGTTTTATCTTTTATAATTAGGCATGAATTACCACTTAATACACTTCAGCAAATTATCAATAAACACTCTGTATAGGTTAGTCAGCCTCATTAATCTGAACATACCCAGCTCAGCTTTAACAAGGTGCTCTGCAGTTTGCAGCTGTTTACGGATTTTGAGGCAACTTTGCATTTTAAAGCTAACAGCTTCAGTTATATCCTCAATTTTTGTGCCATAATCTTTTTCTTGAAACTCTTCCACTATATCCTAAATGAAATTCTTTACCAGTTTTAAAGAGGTTCCCATTTTGACTGTCTCTATTCTGTAGTAGTTCTCATTATCCATACTGTACTTTTTACCTTCTCCTAAATATATACTAAGAGGTACTACAAACTCTTAACTCTTTGAGATTCTGAAATGGAGAAGCAACTTGGTGGTAGCTCTGCATTTCATGAATTTATATTTTTATTCAAAAAACCGAAAGCATTAGAATACCTAGCAGTTCTCCTCGTTGAATGTGAAAGATACTGAAGTAAAAGGCACTTTTTAAAAACACAAGTGCAGGGACAATAGGGATTTTTTAGAGCAGTTATAGAGGAAATAAATGTTGAAATCCAAATAGCTGTTTTGGGTGTTTTGGCATTAACTGAACAGTCAATGAAATGAATTGAAATGTGTAAAGATAATGTTTCTGAAAAGATTCAAGTCTAAGTCAAGGTGAATAGGAATAGGTAGAATTGTTTGAAAGACATTTATTGGGGGGTAAAGATGCCCTCTGTTTCTTTGAACTGTACACTTTAACATAAAAGATAGATAGATACTTAATCCCCAAGGGGAAATTCACATACTCCAGCAGCACCTTACTGATACAAAAAACAATATTAAAGATTGATAATAATGCAGGTAAAGACAAGACAATAACTTTATATAATGTTAACGTTTACCCCGCCAGGTGGAATTGAAGAGTCACAAACATTTTTTGTAATTGATCATGATCTGGGTCATGGCTGTCAGATCGAATGTCACTATTAGAATGAAATTCAAATTTATTTATAAAAAGTTATATTCAAAGGCAAAAGGAAACCAAAAAATATGCATGTGCTAACTTTTGCATTGATTTACTCCAGATGCACTTTGCAGAGCTGCAGTATTTTACAGATCTGTCTTTGCACTTCACTTCCACAAGCATCACTTTAATAATTTTAAATGAAAATTAGAACAATCTAGATGTATATATGTGTATATATCTATATATGTATATATAGGTATATAGAGATATTGAGAGATATATATAAAAAAATCAAGTTTTGAAAGTTCCCAAAGTCTTAGTCTACCACTCTGTTTGGTCATTTATTCCAGAGTTGTTTTGTGTAAAGAAAAACTTCTCAATGTTTATAGAAGTGTACTCTTAAGTTTCCAACTGTGTCTCCAAGTTTTCATTAAATTCCGTCTCAATCCACAGGATTAATTCCCTTCATAATTTTAAAGACTTCAATCATGTCACCTCTAACTTCTTTTGCTTAAACTGAAAAGGCTCAGCTCATTTATTCTTTCTTCATAACTCATTCTCTGTAGACCTGGACTCTGTCTGTCTAGTTGCTCTTCTTCAGACTTGTTCTAGCGCTGTTGTCCTTATTGTAGCCTGGAGACCAAAACTGCACACAGTACTCCAGATGAGACCTCACCAGTGTGTTATAAAGCTTGAGCAGAATTCCCATGGAGTTGTTCTTCACATATCAAGGCGCTATATAATCTGACATTAAAACTTCATCTGCCCAAGCCTGTATGCTGTCCAACTCCCTCTGTGATGACTCGACAGATTCCAGATTATTTGACAATCCACATATCTTGGTTTCATCTGCAAACTTGCAAAGCATATCATTTAATTTATATATATATTATATTTATTATATTTAAAATATCTGAAGCATCTTGGAAATGGAGAAAGGAACAGGAAGTATGCATCCACCCTGGTAACAGGTGTTGTGTAATCAAGACAATGGAGGTGGAAAAGACTGAATTGTTTTGGACGTCACATTCATCTTGCTGCTTGTTAGTATTCTGATGGGTTTGAATGAAATGTTGTATATTGGAGGGGAGTGCATGAGTGTGTCTGTAAAATAGATTCAGAAAGAGGGAGCGAGAATGTTTATCTAAATGTTTGTAGACTAAATGTTTGCACTAGTTTAGAAAAACCTGAAGGAAAATTCCATTTATTGGAGTAAATTAAGAGTTATGGACATTGTAAGAATCAGTAGCAACACTGTTTTAAAATTATAAACTTATTCCATGTAGTAATAATGAATGTACTGTATATGAAATTTATGACACCTGCAACTACATTATCAAAGCAAATGTGCATGTGTTGCTCTAGAGTTGTAAGGCTACACCATTTTTGCTTCACCTGCACTTTTGTTTTTATCCTCAATAGTTGTTCTTACTGGTGTTTATTGGGGCTATGAAAAATCTCCATATTGAACATACTATTTGCATATGTCCTAATGAACTTAATCAGCCATGTTACCAGCGCATCACCATGTCCCCTACCAGGTGGTGGCCTTGGGAAGAAGTGATCAGTAGAGTAGCTGAGAAGGAACAAGTTGTCACCAAAGTCTTTGCATCTGGTAAGAAATCAAGACATCCATTGCCTACCTCTTACAACACTGAGGTGCTTACAGCTACTCACAAGGGTCTAGGCCGCCTTCAGGGATTTACTGATGCATTGTGCAGGGAGACACTGAGACCGTTTCCTGCATCAAACCAGTGCTGCATTTATTAAGCACCAGTGCCCCCTTTACCTAAAGAAGAGGCTAATCTTAAGTAATCCATCAAAGCTTACATTCCTCTGCGGTCTCACTGACAGTGACTGATGTTGAACCCAACTGGATTTTGGACCTGTGCTCCCTTTTTGACACAATATTCAAATAACTTATTCTCTTGACATTAAAGCATATTAGCTGTGATATCAAGCTAGATCACTTTGGTGATCATGGCAGCTATTATCCTGAAATATACTTGTCTGGTAACATGCTAAACTTGGCAGCAACTCCTGGACCGCACATCTTAACACAATCAAAAGGACACCGGGAAGGCCCTTCGAAATGGAAGTATTCTTAGTCACAAAGTGAACCCATTAACATGGTTTTATCAAACTGCTTGCATTGTTCCAAGGTTTCTTGGGGCATTTTTGGTGGCTGGTCCTAAAAACATTTGCACAGGCTTTGCCCATCAGGGTATATTATTTAAAAATAACTTTTTACAAACCATTTTTGAGTAAATGGTTAACTGTTGGAGTATGTAACTTGTATAGGCAAACAGCCTAAAAATATCACATTTTTGGCTCATCACTCTGTGTTTGTGTGTGTGTGTGTGTGTGTGTGTGAGAATGCATGTGCATGGATAGCAATAAATGGCAGTCCTGGTGGTTCTCTTTTCTGTTCCTTTATTTTGCTTTTATTGCATTAAATTTGCAACAATGCACAAATGACCTCATCATGGTAGATGTGAAGCATGTTACACTCTCTCAGTGCCATTTAGTTTGTTCAGGTAGATGAATGCTCAAGGCTCCTAGCTGCTTCTGCTGAAATTCCACTGGAAGGCAGCCGCTGTTACTTGGGCCTTCATTGTCTGCTTTAGTTCGTGTGTGCTAGCTTTGACTGACGATATGGACTTGTATTTTTAGTGTTTTTTTTTCTGGTTTGTATCTCAAACCTTTGCCTTTTATTTTACTCCTTGCACTCTCAAATCATATTTAAAAAAAAAAAAAAAAAAAAAAAAAAAAAAAAAGCCCCTGAAAGAATCTCTCATCTCCTTGGCACAGTCCAAGTCTGAATCCTGGAGGGTGTCAGCTTATCTAAACATCATCTCTTGTAAACATCCCAAGAGTTTCCTTGACTACAGCTGAATTTTGAATTTTAGTAGACCCATTGCCAGAGTTGGGTGTAATGCTACCCCTCCACCCAAAGTTCAGAAGTATGTCTTCAACCATGTTTTGCCTTTTGTTTGGACTGCTGCAGTTCTCACTTAACAACTCTTGATTATACAGTATTAGTTCATCGGACATGTTGTAAACTGTCTCGGCCTAGTTTTAGAATTGACTTTTATACGCTGCTTCTAAAGATCTGAACTTACATTTAAGTTCCAGAGTTAAATGCCAATGCTGCCTACCTTCCTAAAGGTGTCCCTAGGTGATTTCATAACTTGTTTTGCAATTTTGGGTGAAGATGAAGCACACTTTGTGGTGGCCCCTGTGTGAAACATTCTATCCTGCCTATGAAATAACATTATGATCTTTGCTGAAAACCCGTTTTTTAACTTGAACTTTACAAAACATGCTTTTCTGCATTCAACATTTTGGCCTTTATCTTTGCTCTCCCCTTAGTTTAATTTTTATTTTTGCTTTGTGCCCTCCCCCACAATAACCCAGTGTCTATGGGGATGGAGAGAACTTTAGATTCGTCAAATTCCGACCTCCAGAGCTAAAATGATTTGACTGAAAAATGGCAATCTCAAAACTTCAGCCTGTAAAGAGATGACGATGTGCTGATTAGTTTTTGGGACAAATCATGCAAGAGAAAGGTCCTCTAGAGTAACCACCAAATACTGTAATTCTGTAATTATGAATTTTTCTTGTCAATTGCTATTGTAATGACCGCTTATGATCTGACATATTAGCATCAGAGTGGTAAATAATTACATTGAAATGGTACAGAAGAGTTTGGTTAATTTGGTTACTAGGGTGCAAAGCCTACTGACATTTGTCTAAATTTTATTTTTCATTGAAGAGATTTTCTTGATTCTTTTACACTTTATTGGAGTTTGTCATACATTTACTTGTGCTACTATGGTATGGTGGCTAATAGCAAAGTAATGATTTGTTAATTCTTTCATGTGCCAGACATACTTGGATTAGTCATTGAATGTATTGTGGGGTAGAAATTCAAGTTGTTGCTCACAATCTGTAGTTTTAACCGTATTCTTATTTCTGGCCATGTCTTGAGTCGCTGAATCTTAAATTTTTGACATGAACTTTTAGTAGCCATGGCAAAAAAGACATTGTGCATCCTGTGTTACATGCACAGCATACTTCATATTCCTAGTCCCCAGATGTGGAGAAGCACTTGGAACACTTTTGTGGAGCCAAAAATCATAAGGCTTGCTCATTTCCTTATATACAGTATATTGTTTGGGAATCATTAACATGAGAAATGACAAAGTAGAGGGTCATGATAATGTATATAGGCTGAGAGAGCCATTGTAGAAGAACATGATTAATGGCTAAAGTTAGAATGCATTTGAAGATTTAAAGGTCCTCAGTTCTGTTAAGAATTTCAGTTCTGATTTAATTAGGGATTTTTCCCCCATGAACCTCAGGATGTGTTGAAACAATTCTGTGGAGGGTCTCCAGTGAAGTTACCCCAAGCATGCGGTTTTATTATGTGGAGTCTATGAAAATGTTTTTTTCCCCGCACCTGTAATAGCAATTGTTGTTTGAGGCAGGGGAGGTGAGAGGAAAGGTGTTTACTTCAATTTCACAAACTGCTACAGCCTTGCGGTTTTAAAATTGGGGTTTTTCAGTACTTTTCTGGTACCCATACCACAAAACCCAAATTGGAGTTGTGTATGTGGAAGTCATATTTACAAGTTTTAAGAGTAGTTGCCCTGGAAAATCCCTTAGTGTGTGCATATTAGAAATCAGTATGGACAAGTACAGTATGTAAAAAGAGCCATATAATGAGTTTTATACAAGAAATAAAATGGACTCAAAATGAATATGAGCTGAAGTAGCTAAGTAGAATAAATGGACAACTTCACAGTAAAAGGTAATAGACTAAGGAAAAAATGCAGAGGAACACTTACCTGCCTTAGCTTCTGTAAAAACAAAGGTAAAAGAAGAATTATCTGATCGGCTTAATCCAGATCAGGGTCAACAGCGGTCTTAATCACCTCCTGCAGCATTGGACACAAAGCAGGACCTCCTTTAGGCAGTACAGCGGTCAATCGCATTACCCACTCATACTCGCACTCTTGCTATCACAGGACCAGTGCCAATCATCAATTAACCTGTTCAGGTGCATTTGGTAGTGTTTGAAAGGAACTGGTATATGGGAAGAAAAGCGCAGGCAGATACAGAAGTGAGACGTGGAAGACATGAGTGCTAACCACTACGCCATCATGCCACATCAGGAACCATTAGCAGAAATCCGTATAACTCAGGCTCCGCCGAGAGTGGCAGCCTTTTCAGCAGCTCCGTGTATGACTTTATTTTTCTACTTTTCTACTTTTATTTTTCTTTTTTATTGATCACTCCTATCACTTAATTTTATGTGGATTCGTTCCCTGGACACGCTCACTTTTACAACGTGGGCATGGATTTTTACACGCCAGGACTCGTCTATTCAAGTACTCAACTTCGAGCACTGAGAACAAATGCCAGTATTGGTGTGGTTCCCTATTTACCCGACGAGGTAAGAAGGCGGTATCGTGGCAGCAGAGCCGGCACTAAGCTAAAAATGAAGCAGCTTGCGAGAAAGTGGCGTTTTAAGCCTTCGGTGCCTTCTGTGATTCTGGGAAATGTGAACTCAATCTCAAATAAGATCGACGAACTGGCTGCGCTGGTGAAAAATGTCAGAACCTACAGAGAATGCAGTTTGTTGTGCTTTTGCGAAACGTGGCTAACAACTAACATCCCAGATGCTAACGTGGAGCTACCCGGGTTTTACACAGTTGGAGCGGACTGACACGCAAGTACCTGTGGGAAGCACAAAGGAGGAGGACTCGCTCTCTGTTAATACACGGTGGTGTAACTCTGGACATGTTAACGTCAAAGTCTCCACTTGCTGCAGGGACATCGAACTGTTGGCCATAAGTTTGCATCCCTATTATTATTATTATTATTATTGGAGTTTGACATCATCCGGTTTGAGTGAACGCTGGCGGGACTGGTCGCTGCTGCTCGCTGGTAACTAGACTATGTGATTTTGTGGGTATTTATTTATTTATTTATTTTTTGCCATTTTGTTGACATCTCTGCGTGGCTGTATATGCTGTGTATGCATTTAGCTTCATCCTAACCTCCGTTTCGTTTGAAACTTACCGGCTTATTCTCTGGACGTCTGAGCTGCCTCTGGCCTCCACCTACAATGTGGACTGGTAGGATAATCGCCTGGTTAATGCTTGTTTGGAGTCTTCTGTCGCTCGTTATCCAACCTGCGACTGGCCTCCTCCAGTATCCAGCTGCTGAGCTTCTTCGACTGCGTCTTCTCCAGTCTGTGCCTCTGCTGTCGGTGCTGTATTTCGACCCGGACGTCATACTTCTCCCTCGTCGGAGATACATCCACCGTGGGTCTCGCCGGAGATTCCGAACGGACGTCTCGAAAGGAATTAACTCTTTTTGGTCTGATTTTCGGCACCCTCCACACAACACAGATAGGAACGCTGATCATAGCGTGTTGGCCAGCTTAGCTCGGTTGACTAACACCACTGTCAAATGCGACAGCAACATTGTCAGCTTTGGTCTACTGAACATCCGCTCACTCACGAGCAAGGGACATCTCATTCAGGATCTCCTCATTGACCGTAAGTTTGACTTTCTCTGTTTAACTGAAACTTTGCAGCAACCTCAAGACTTTTCACAACTTAATGAATGCACTCCCCCGGGGTTTGTTTACACTTGTCAATCCCGTGCCTCTGGCCGTGGAGGAGGTGTCGCGATTATTTATCGCGAGAAGTGGAAAGTCCTGCCGTTGTCTGCTCCTGCTGTTAGCTCTTTTGAATCGACTGTGTGTCAACTGTCTGGCCCAGTTCCTACCATCATTGCAACTGTCTACCGTCCTCCTAAGTCAAACAACAATTTTTTGAACGATCTTGTTACCTTCCTTACTCATTTATCTGTAATTACCCCAAATATAATTCTGCTGGGGGATTTTAATGTACATCTGGACAATATCAATATCCCTCTCACTAGAGACTTTTTATCTTGCCTGGAGAGTTTTGGATACCAGCAGCACACTGATGTTCCTACTCATTGTAAAGGACATATCTTGGACCTGATCTGCTGCTCTGGTGGTGTTCCTTTTGATCTCACAGCAGATGAACTCACTATAACCGACCATTTTCTTCTTTCATTCAATGCCAAACTTACCTTTTCTGTTCCTAAGCTTCCACGTCTCATAGCCTTTCGCAACATTAAGAATATTAACTTGAATTTGCTGTTTTCTAGAATCGATTCCCAAATGGACTTTTATAATTCATCCACTCCCATAGAACTGGTCTCATATTATAACACCTGTCTTAATGGTATTCTTAATTCTCTGACTCCGCTAAAAACCCATTCTGTTTCTTTTTCTTTTTCTGCCCCTTAGCTTTCAGAAGCCGAAGTTCAGGCGTAAACCAAGGGCAGGCAACTTGAAAGGTTGTTTAAAAAATCCGGACTCTTTGTCCACAAAGAGATGTATAAAAATCATCTTCTCTATTATAAGGATTGTATAGCTCAAACCAAGTCTAATTATTACACTCAGTTAATTACTCGTAATACAGGTAACACCAAGACTTTGTTTTCTTTACTTAATAATGTTACACAACCTCCAGACTCTTTACCATCTCACCTTTACTCAACTGCTTTCTGTAATTCTCTTATGTCTTTTTTCAACGAGAAAATCCAAAAGATACATCAGCACCTTGGTCCAGATCCTCTCTATATTCCTTCTGAACTACACTCGCCTATTCACTTTTTCTCTTCTTTACAGCTTCCCACTTCCTCTGAAATTTCAGATCTCATCTGCAAATCCAAGTCATCTACTTGTCAGCTGGACCCCCTGCCTACAGTTCTGGTTAAAGCCTGCCTCCCCTCTCTAGTCCCTCTCATTTCTGCCATCATTCACTCTTCTCTCACTACTGGTATTATTCCCTCATCTTTTAAAACTGCTGCTATAACCCCAATACTAAAAAAACCTGGTGCTGATCCTACTAATTTCAATAATTTTCGCCCCATTTCTAACTTGCCCTTTATCTCCAAAATTCTTGAAAAAATAGTAGCTATCCAACTTCACACCCATTTATCTCACAATAATCTATATGAAAAGTTCCAGTCTGGTTTTCGCCCCCTTCATAGTACAGAAACGGCACTTCTTAAAATTACTAATGACCTCCTTATGGCTGCTGATTCTGGTCTAATCACTATTCTCATCCTCCTTGATCTGAGTGCGGCCTTTGATACTATTTGTCATACCACTCTCCTTAATAGATTATCTCTGATTGGCATTACCCACACTCCACTTGATTGGTTTAGATCCTACCTCTTAGGCTGCACTCAGTTCATACAACTTAAAACCTTCACATCCCAACCCACCGCTGTTACTTCTGGTGTGCCCCAGGGCTCTGTCCTGGGGCCTCTTCTTTTTATTATTTACCTTCTTCCCCTTGGCAATATTTTTCGCAAATATAACATTAATTTTCACTGTTATGCTGATGACACCCAGCTCTACCTTGCTGGTAATCCCACCTCCTCTTTTCCACCATCCTCGCTTATTGACTGCATTGCTGAAATTAAATCCTGGTTTTCTTCGAATTTTCTTAAATTAAACAGTGACAAAACTGAGGTTCTCCTCATTGGTTCAAAATCATCATTATCCAAAACCAATAATCTTTCTCTTATTATTGATGACTTTGTTGTTTCCCCATCATCTCAGGTCAAGAGTCTGGGTGTCATCCTCGACAGTACTCTATCCTTCCAATCTCACATTAATAACATCACCCGGTGTGCTTACTTCCACCTACGTAATATTAATCGCATTCGCCCCTCCCTCACTCCTCACACCACTGCCATTCTTGTTCATAGTCTTGTCACTTCTCGGCTGGACTACTGCAATTCACTCCTCTTTGGTCTCCCGAATAAATCTCTTCATAAGCTTCAGTTAGTCCAGAATTCTGCAGCACGTATCATCACTCAAATCCCATCTATTCACCATATTACTCCGGTCTTGCAGCAGCTTCATTGGCTCCCGATTAAGTTTCGTATTGATTTTAAGATTCTACTATTAACATTTAAGGCCATCCATAACCTCGCCCCTCCATATCTGTCTGACCTTCTTCATGTTGCCATTCCATCCCGTAACCTTAGATCCTCTTCCTCCACCCATCTGACTGTCCCTCCCGCCCGTCTAACCACCACGGGGAGCAGAGCTTTCAGCCGTTCTGCTCCCAAGCTCTGGAATTCATTGCCTGCGGATCTCCGAAATATCAAATCATATTCATCCTTCAAATGTAAACTTAAAACGCATCTGTTTAAAATGGCTTTTTCTTTTTCCTCCTGATTATAATGGTTTTGTTTGGTTTTAATTTCTAGATTTTCTGATGTTTTAAGTTTTTTATAATTGTGTCATTTATTTATTTATTTATTGTTGTTCGGTGTCCTTGAGTTCCCTGAAAGGCGCCTTGTATAAATAAAATGTATTATTATTATTATTACTTACCCAGAGAGTTTGGACACGTCATTGTTGTCACTCGCTGTCTCCACGTCCGCCCAAGGAGGGATGTAAATGATAACAACATCCATTCTGCTGTTGCTAAGTTACAAACGCAGCACCCTGAGGCGCTTGTGCTAATCGCTGGAGACTTTAGCCATGTGACGCTGGACAAAACATTACCTGCCTTCTCCCAGTATGTGGACTGTAACACCCGGGGAAATAAGACTATTGATTTACTGTATGCAAACATTAAAGACGCATACAGCGCCACCCCCCTCCTGTGCTTGGGAAAGCAGATCATAACCTGGTTCTGCTTCAGCCTCACTAAAAAACAAAAGGGAGGGTCCAACCTACAACCACACGATCATTCAGGAAGTGGTCCCCTGAGGCAGAGCAGGCTCTGAGAGAATGCTTTGGAACTACAGACTGGGATATCCTGCAGGGATCACATACTGAGAACATTGAGGAGGTTGTTGACTGCACTACTGACTACATCAACTTCTGTATGGACATCGTAGTTCCAGTAAGAACTGTACGCTGCTATGCTAACAACAAGCCATGGATTACAAGTGACATCGAGGGCCTTTTGAACTAGAAGAAATGGGCTTTTAAAGGCGGTGATCAGCATGAGCTCAAGCGCATGCAGAAGGAACTCCGAGTTCAGCTCAGGGCAGCGAAGGAGCAGTACAGTAGAAAGCTGGAGCAGAAGTTGCAGAATAACAGCATGAAGGAAGTGTGGGATGGGATGAAGATCATCACTGGCTGCAGCTCGAAGCAGGGTGCCACCATCGAGAGAGACGTGAAGAGAGCAAACCTGATGAACAACTTCTTTAACAGGTTTGACCACCATAAGCCACTCTCACCTCGTAGTACTGCACCCTCCACCCATCCTTCTGCTGATACCAGCATAGGAGAGAGTTTACCCCCACCCACAATTACAGCAGCCCAGGTAAGCAGAGAGCTGAGGAGACTTCGTGCCAGCAAAGCAGTGGGTCCAGATGGAGTATTACCACGACTGGTGAAGGTCTGTGCATTGGAGCTGGGGAGTCCTCTACAGCGCATCTTCAACCTGAGCCTGGAACAGGGGAGAGTCCTGAGGCTTTGGAAAACATCTTGCATCACCCCAGTCCCAAAGGTATCACGTCCTAGTGAGCTGAATGACTTCCGGCCTGTCGCTCTGACATCACATGTAATGAAGACCATGGAGAGGCTGCTGCTTCACCACCTGAGGCTACAGGTTCAACACGCCCTCGACCCTCTGCAATTTGCATATCAGGAGAAGGTGGGAGCGGAGGATGCCATCATCTATATGCTACATCGATCCCTCTCTCACTTGGACAGAGGCAGTGGTGCTGTAAGAATTATGTTTCTAGACTTCTGTAGCGCCTTCAACACAATCCAACCTCTGCTCCTTAAGGGACAAGCTGACAAAGATGGGAGTAGATTCATACCTGGTGGCATGGATCGTGGACTATCTTAAAGACAGACCTCAGTATGTGCGTCTTGGGAACTGCAGGTCTGACATTGTGGTCAGCAAAACGGGAGCGCCGCAGGGGACTGTACTTTCTCCGGTCCTGTTCAGCCTATATACATCGGACTTCCAATACAACTCGGAGTCCTGCCACGTGTAAACGTTCACTGACGACGCTGCTGTCGTGGGCTGCATCAGGAGTGGGCAGGCGGAGGAGTATAGGGACCTAATCAATGACTTTGTTAAATGGTGCGACTCAAACCACCTACACCTGAACACCAGCAAAACCAAGGAGCTGGTGGTGGATTTTAGGAGGCCCAGACCCCTCATGGACCCTGTGATCATCAGAGGTGACTGTGTGCAGATGGTGCAGACCTATAAATACCTGGGAGTGCAGCAGGATAATAAATTAGACTGGACTGCCAATACTGATGCGCTGTGCAAGAAAGGACAGAGCCGGTTATACTTCCTTAGAAGGCTGGCGTCCTTCAACATCTGCAATAAGATGCTGCAGATGTTCTATCACACAGTTGTGGAGAGCGCCCTCTTCTACGCAGTGGTGTGCTGGGGAGGCAGCATTAAGAAGAAAGACGTCTCACACATGGACAAACTGGTGAGGAAGGCAGGCTCTATTGTTGGCATGGAGCTGGACAGTTTGACATCTGTGGCAGAGCGACGGGCGCTGAACAGACTCCTGTCAATCATGGAGAATCCACTAAACAGGATCATCTCCAGACAGAAGAGCAGCTTCAGCGACAGACTGCTGTCACTGTCCTGCTCCACTGACAGACTGAGGAGATCGTTCCTCCCCCAAACTATGCGACTCTTCAATTCCACCCCATAGTGGTAAACGTTAACATTATAAAAAGTTATTATCTGTTTTTACCTGCATTTTTATCACTCTTTAATATTGTTCTTTATCAGTATGCTGCTGCTGGAGAATATTAATCCCAAGGGGAAATTCACAGAGTATCTATCTAAATCTAAAATCGAAATTTCAGAAGTGCTTAATCTGTACAATAAAGCAAACATCGGCACAGCTTACAAATTGAAAACATTAGTTTGTGTAAAAGGCAAAATTAGAGCAGAGGAGCTAGGGAAAGGGCTGGCATATTGATCCAAAATGAGCTATTTATTTCTTACAGATTGTGGACAAACTTATTAAAATAGTGATGCAAGGGTTTCTTCAATTTTGTGAAGATGTGTTCAGAGGCCTGTAATGACGTACTGTCATTTACACCTTCAAAAAGTGATTTTCTATTGTTAAATGTAGGTGTCAACATACATTCAGTATGCTAACATAGCTGTACATGCCTAAGAGATGCATGTCTGTCATAAGCGGTACGACCATGCCTGTGTTGTCGGTTGACACTAGTGGGCTGTTAAGTGTTTCCCTTGCTGTAGAGACCTCCCACACCTTTACTTGGTTTAGATGTAGCAGCGACTGGAAGAATGATTTGATCTACTGAAACGCTGAGCAAATTTTAAATAACATCCTTCAGTGCGGCCAACTTTCAGGGTGGAAGTTTTAGATGACAGATGCTTTTGGGTTCCGCGCTCAGCCCTGTTCTGTCTTCACAGTAGCCCATGTCTAGAGCGTAATCAATTTTCAGGTCTGTTTAGATATCAAGTAGAAATGTAGGCCATGGCCTTTATTATACTGTATTGTTAGATCATTATTTTGCTTTTACTCATACGAAGGTTCTAGGTTGATGCTTTTTATTTTTGATTGTCCCTTAAAGTCCGTTTTGTCTTGCTAAATTTGATAACTGCCTTCCACTTCTGTTTTTGGGTAAAAGGAAAACAAATTGTTTAAAACTTTCAGTAACATTTAACTTTTAGAAACTAAAGGCTAACGGGACACAAAGGACAGCAGTGGATCATTAGAGTGAGAACGTCTGGTACAACAAACGCAGCATCTTGGGTGGCCCTGGTGCATTGGCTTGATGGTTTGGATTCCAACAGGATTCAACCAGAATGTGTAGTAATGTAAATTCTAACCCAACATTTAAATATAAAAGGAGCAACACATTAAAAATAGCTTGCCTTAATGCTAGAAGTATTAGAAATAAGACAAGTAAGTTGGTGTTGTATATAACAAAGCGTAATTAAAGCAATAACAGAAACCTGGCTAAATTAAAAGGGGGATACACATGCAAGTTGCAATGACCAAAATGGAATATATTTTGTATGCTTTGAATATATATATATATATATATATATATATATATATATATATATATATATACTGTATATGCAAAGCTTAAAGAATGTGGAAATAAATTTTTATTAACAAGCAAAGTGTTTGTCTTTGGTCATGTTTCTTAGTGTCAGAGAAATGTGACATTGCAAATTAAAAAATGGAATTGCCTATCGCTAGGGAAACTCCATGCTGACAAGGTTAAGGGCCTCTTTTTCATCAACCATAGTGTGCTTCATGCCTGGATAGGAGAGACTCCTTGGGTGGTTTCAGTGACAATGAAAGGTTTCTTCAACGATTCAAGTGTTTATAGACATGCAGGTGCTATTCCTTATGACCTTGTGGAGCATCAGTGAGGGACTGCTGAACTGAGTGTGCCTACACATTAACAAACACCCTGCTAGCTTCCCCATTGAACACACTACATGCCTCATGGCTTAACAGCGGAATACACCCAGTCTCACTGACCCTGAGGCACACTGTTTTTATTTCTAAACGTATGCATTGCCGCGGATCTCCTACTCTCTTCACCACACTCCCATTCTGCTTTGACAAACCTCCCACAGAAATCTTCTGATGGGTCGCCACCATGGGATTTGTAAGTGATAGACTTTAGTGAAACAGAAAGACCAAGGATTTTTTCTTTGTCATGGCCGGTATGATTTTAGGTTTTCTAACAAAATAAAGTATTTAATATAAGTACCATGTTTTGGTTAATAATGCTCTTGGAAGCAGCTCCTTTGGCACAAGGGAATATTTCATCTTATTACCATAGTTGTGTTTTCAAGTATTTAATTATGGAGACTTGCAAGGTGCTGGAGTCTGCTGCCTAGAGTTCTAATGTTGCATCTGATCTCTTCAAAGTGAAAGCACATGCTCCCTATTCTCATTCAACTAATAAAGGGAACACCCTGACTCTTGAAATATGTTTTGAAAGCCTTAAAATAAAGGGATTTTTTCATTTTTTTTACATTTTTTAATATTATAAAATGCAAAATTGATTCCCTCACTCAACACACTTTCCTGTTTAGTTACAAACCTGAAATTTCATAGAATGGTACATTTAGGACTGTAGGCATCTGTTAAAAGACATTTTGTTACATCAGTATTTTTAGGGGTAGCAGCAAACCCCTACCATACAATATAAAAACAGAATACCCCAAAATCTTAAACAGTTGTGAAATTTGGTGACATTAGGGGGAAGGAAATTGGCTGACCTGTGTGGCGTTGGTGATGTAGCGTGGGGACTTACGTACCATGTCCCTTTTCCATCATAACAGAGAAATGGTGCTACAGTTTATTCAAATGAATGTTGCCAGCACAACAGGAATGGTGACAGGCTGAGGCAGTAATTGTGCATACACAAAGAGCTGCTGCTTTATGCAAATGATCACTACCACCAGAAGTGAAATGGATTGATGAAAGTTTGTTAAAGCTCAAACAAGACATGCTTAGAAAGTTACTTCCTTGGGTGTACACAGTTCTCCCTAATCAGAGTTCTTATTCCTTGTGATGCGGTATGAGTTACATGCACATTTTGGAGGGTTATCCCCCGTAGATTATGAAGCATGCTTATTTACACATACGTTGTGTTGAAGTACATGCAGTATTGTGGAGAACTTGAGTGTTTCTTTAGAGGTCAGATTTCCATGTGCCGCTACACTTGGGTCTTAAAGAAGTAGGGGACTGCCAGTACAGCCTATCGGCCCTTTATTATATTCATATTCAAGCCCTGCTTACAACATAAGCCAAGAGCGATGACATTGCCTCGGTCAGTTTAAAGGCTTTCACAGCTCAGTAGTGGGGTCTTTGCACAGAAAGAACGTAGAGGATGTGGACATTATACATTTTCACCAGTTCTTAACTCTGCAATGCTTAAAATCTTCTGTTCATTCCATAGGCCACAAAAGTTCAGTCTGTAAACCTTAATACTGTATGTAATAATGAAGTAAACTGTGACTGTGTGTGTTTCTTTCA
This sequence comes from Erpetoichthys calabaricus, assembly GCF_900747795.2. Lineage (NCBI taxonomy): Eukaryota > Metazoa > Chordata > Cladistia > Polypteriformes > Polypteridae > Erpetoichthys > Erpetoichthys calabaricus. Next base: position 446,921 of record NC_041411.2, on the reverse strand, counting down.
GTCTATAACCTACATACAAGTACAACACTACAGATCAGTGCATTGTTAGATTTTTTTCCAGCAATGGCTGGGCCTGTGTTAGCTGTATAGTTCTTTTAGTTAGGGGCAGCCAGAATAAATTTCACTAGGCAAATATAATTTGAAGGTATCTTAAATACACCATTGTCAGGTTCTCCCTCGAATTGTATGTTAGAACAGCACTTAGTTTTTTTTACCTTGCTCATTCTTCATCATTATGTTAACTATGGATACCCTTCAGTATATTTCATATCTTGTTTTAGCTCATCTCTTTTGGGATCAGCCTTTTCACATTTTTGGTTAGCTCATATTGTAACTAGATAAAGCACCCTGAACTTGTATTTTTCTGTCAGATTTTTCTTGCCCACGTTATACTAAGTAGAGGGCTGCTCAGGAGTTTCTTTTTATCACAGCGAGTTGCAACTAAAAATAGTAATTCATGTCAGTTTGAATAAACTATTGCCACACCTGAAAAGAGAAACCTTTTATAAGGTTCCTATTAGTTTACTCACATCTTAACCATTTGCTCCAATCAGCAGCACTGAACTGGTGTCCCTTCTTGCAGAGAATCAAGTTGGGCTCTGCTGTGGTTATTTTAGACTTGTGTTTTATCTACAAATGAATGAAACTGTGCCTTTGCATATAAAAGTGATGGGTAGGGGCACCATATGTTTTATGGGGTCTTCAGGAGACCCCAGGAGTGGACAGGAAATCCCGAACAGTGCAGCTACAGTTTGATACTTTGGACTAGTATTTGATCGGTACAAAACTTTTGATTTTGGTATTGGTACCAGCTCTTTTTCCTCAGTAGTGGTACCAAGATGGTTCTGAAGTGAATATCAGATATCAGCCAAGTCTGCTGGTGAAGGCTCTGATATTGGCCATCGTCTCATAAGTGCCTTTCCCATGCTCAAGGTGCTTATGAGACGATGTTCAATATCTGAGCCTTCACCAGCAGACTTGGCTGACAAAGACCAAATGGAGTGGCGTCTGGAAATTCTTCAGCTTTGTAGGAAATTTTATTGGAAAACCACAAGATACATCCAAGCGTCTATGCAAGAACTTCAAGTGAATCAATAAAAAACATTTCAAGTGGTTCCTTATTGTCTAATTTAAGGAAACATTAAGTATAAATCTGTAAATTAATACATCTGAAGTAGGAATGTTTTTTTTTTTTTTTCTTCGTGCTTAAACTTTTTTTTGGTAGCCATTCCATTTAAATGTTTAATGCACCAAGAAGGGGGTCTTCAATTATTTTTACCTGTGGATCATATTTTTTTCTGTTTATTAGAGGCAACACTCTTGCACACTTTAGGGCACCCTTAATTTGTAAATCCTCACCCAGCAATCTGCTGCCGTAGCGATGTGATTTGAATTATATTTTGCTATATTTACTATATAATGGCAAGGTGCTGTAACTTTTCAGTGCTGAAGTGCATAAACAGTGGCGCTGCTCCTCTGTGTGCTCGTATACTTAAAGCTGTGCCTTAGAGTATGTATTTAGCTTGTCAGGGCTCAGAGAGGAGATCGTCTGTTTAACGGTCTGTATGTTGTAAACCATATTAATCTTTTTGCTTAAATGTTTAATGTTCATTTTAATATTTTTATGTAAATGGTTTACAAAACATTGCAGTACTTATTAATTAACATTTAATGAGATTTCATTGTAATGCCTCAGTAGCAGTATTTGTTTTCATCAATGGTGTTAAAAAAAAAAAAAAAAAATTAAAAAAAAAAAAATTGGATTTAAACATCTTTACTTTTTATTGTTTACAGATCTTCACTCTTACTTCAAAAACTGCAATCTTTGTAAAGTGTATTTGTGTTTAATCAATGTTGAGTTTACTGATAGATAGATAGATAGATAGATAGATAGATAGATAGATACTTTACTGCATACAGAATGCAATTTACATTTTTATTGATTACATTCTATACATATATGGGTATTGAAAATGCTATCGAATTTCAGTGCTTAGTATCATATTAAAGGAGAATGTGAATTACCGTGTGATAATAGTGTCAGTTTGACAGCAGTATGGTCCATTATGGCTGTACTGTTGTTGGAGCATACCAAGGTGGTGGTTTTTGCTCGGCTAGTCGTTTGTGATGCAGCCTCTCAATGTGTGTGCATCCTCAGAGTGCTGGGTAACTTCAAACTGCTCTTCACTGATCTTTAGGACCAAGGTATCAGACAGAGAATTTAATTCTGTCCACAAGTGAGCTGTAGTTCTGATTGAGCCCAGCATGCTGTATGTATGCCGTCACTGGTACAGCAGCACATCAGGTCTGATGTTCATTATGACAAGCTACTGGATTTCTTTGCACATTTTCTATATCAAGCCATAATTTGAACGCCTGAAGTTTAAATGTGCTGGACAGCAAAGCCTTTATCATAGACAGAGAATCTTGAGTGAAAAACATTTCAGGCTTTCTCTGGTGGCTGCATTTTAACAATTTCTCTGTCAGTTTGCACCAGAGAAATCTTTTTTTGAAAATAAAACTGCATTGATGAGTTATTCATTGTTTGCATACATGTGCTGAATGTTGTTCAGTAATCACTTTTTCTTTAAAAAGATTGTTTGACAAATCAAATAAAATTCCTGAGTTTTCAGTGTCTCTACTGAACTACTTGGAAAGTTTATTGGTAGCTTGACAAAAGTCTGCAAACTGCTGAACCTGCTAACTAAACCTAGCATGGTTTTTTTTTTTTTTTTTTTTTTTTTTTTTTTTAGTTTTTACATTCACAGCTAAAAATAACTGGTAATGTGAAAGTAATAATTTGGTGGCAGAGTAATTAAAAATCCCTCTTTTCACTCTCTCAAAATAGATAGTTGAAGGCTTATCTCTTTAACATCAAACATGTCATACATGCTTTGTGTGTGTGTTTGTGTATATTTATATGTGTATATTCTAAAGTTTGTAGTTTTACTGCAATGGATTTAGCACCCTCTCCAGGTATTCTTGCTGGGTTAGGCTCCAGCTTTCCTGCGATCCTGCTCTGGACAGGCAAGTTTAGAAAATGGATGGATGGATGGATACAGTAATTCTCAATTTTTAAAAAGAAAAGACACATTGGGTATTGGTCTGTAATTTTACAGAACCTTTGATTTTTTTTTTTTTCTTTTTATGAAGTTATTTGGCAGTGGCTTCTATGAGGGATCCAGTGACATATTGCATCATAGCGGTCTGTGAACCTATTTGCTTCATGGACACACACAGTTCAGTGTCATGCTGGGGTGTAGAGTCCTGAGCTATCAAGGGATGCGCAGGAGAATTCTAATACTGTAGAGAGTTGCATGAATGATGTATGTTTAGTGCCTTTGGATGCTGGGTAGTGATCTGGGTTACTGAAGTTTATCTGAACTTTTGGGTATATTTTTTATCAATAAATTTCATGCCCAGGGACACTAATTGCAGTTGGAAGCTCTTCACATAAGGGGTTGTTATTATCTGAAATAAGTTAGTTGAAGGAGAGACACTAGTAACTGTTAAGAAAAAATTCTGAATTATTAGAACAAATGAACTATTGGGTTATCAAATGAGAATGATGGACTGAATGATCTTTTGTCAAGCTTTTATTCTATTATTTCTGTCTTTTACCACTTTGAACTACTTAAACAAATCAGAAGTGAAGCAGTCTATTACAAATCACATGTTTGTTCAACCTTTCTTGTCTGTACCTTTTTGCCCATTTCCATTCAAATTGTAGGGTTTGAATTGACAGGAGTTAGTTAGTTCTGGCGCCGCCGAGAGTGGCAGCCTTTTCAGCAGCTCCGTGTATGACTGTATGTGTACTTTTTTACTTTTATTTTTCTATTTTTATTTATTGATCACTCCTATCACTTTATTTTATGTGGATTTGTTCCCTGGACACACTTACTTTTACAACATGGGCATGGATTTTTACACGCCGGGACTCGTCTATTCAAGTACTCAACTTCGAGGGCTGAGAACAAATGCCAGTATCGGTGTGGTTCCCTATTTACCCGACGAGGTAAGAAGGCGGTATCGTGGTAGCAGAGCCGGCACTAAGCTAAAAATGAAGCGGCTTGCAAGAAAGTGGCGTTTTAAGCCTTCGGTGCCTTCTGTGATTCTGGGGAATGTGAACTCAATCTCAAATAAGATCGACGAACTGGCTGCGCTGGTGAAAAATGTCAGAACCTACAGAGAATGCAGTTTGTTGTGTTTTTGCGAAACGTGGCTAACTACCACCATCCCAGATGCTAACGTGGAGCTACCCGGGTTTAGCACAGTTAGAGCGGACAGAGATGCAAGTACCTGTGGGAAGCACAAAGGAGGAGGACTCGCTCTCTATGTTAATACACGGTGGTGTAATCCTGGACATGTTATCGTCAAAACCTCCACTTGCTGCAGGGACATCGAACTGTTGGCCGAAAGTTTACGTCCCTATTACTTGCCCAGAGAGTTTGGACACTTCATTGTGGTTATCGTTTACATCCCTCCTCAGGCGGACGTGGAGACAGCGAGTGACATCATCCATTCTGCTGTTGCTAAGTTACAAACGCAGCACCCTGAGGCACTTGTGCTAATCGCTGGAGACTTTAACCATGTGACGCTGGACAAAACATTACCTGCCTTCTCCCAGTATGTGGACTGTAACACCCGGGGAAATAAGACTATTGATTTACTGTATGCAAACGTTAAAGACGCATACAGCGCCACCCCGCTGCCTGCGCTTGGGAAAGCAGATCATAACCTGGTTCTGCTTGAGCCTCACTACAAACCAAAAGTGAGGGTCCTACCTACAACCACACGCTCATTCAGTAAGTGGACCCCGGAGGCTGAGAATACTCTGTTATCCCTGCAGGATATCCCAGTCTGTAGTTCCAAACCAGTCTCTCAAAGTGACATTGAGGATGTTGTTGACTGCACTACTGACTACATCAACTTCTGTATGGACATTATAGTTCCAGTAAGAACTGTATGCTGCTATGCTAACAACAAGCCATGGATTACAAGTGACATCAAGGGCCTTTTGAACCAGAAGAAATGGGCTTTTAAAAGCGGTGATCAGCATGAGCACGTGCAGAAGGAACTCCGAGTCCAGCTCAGGGCAGCGAAGGAGCAGTACAGGAGAAAGCTGGAGCAGAAGTTGCAGAATAACAGCATGAAGGAAGTGTGGGATGGGATGAAGATCATCACTGGCTGCAGCTTGAAGCAGGGTGCCACCATCGAGAGAGACGTGAAGAGAGCAAACCAAATGAACAACTTCTTTAACAGGTTTGACCACCCTAACCCACTCTCACTCTCACCTCGGAGTACTGCACCCTCCACACATCCTTCTGCTGATACCAGCATAGGAGAGACATCCCCACCCATAATTACAACAGCGCAGGTAATCAGAGAGCTGAGGAGACTTCGTGCCAGCAAACCACCGGGTCCAGATGGAGTATCGCCACGACTGCTGAAGGTCTGTGCATCGGAGCTGGGGGGTCCTCTACAGCACATCTTCAACCTGAGCCTGGAACAGGGGAGAGTCCTGAGGCTTTGGAAAACATCTTGCATCACCCCAGTCCCAAAGGTATCACGTCCTAGTGAGCTGAATGACTTCCGGCCTGTTGCTGTGACATCACGTGATGAAGATCATGGAGAGGCTGCTGCTTCACCAGTTGAGGCCACAGGTTCAACACGCCCTCGACCCTCTGCAGTTTGCATATCAGGAGAAGGTGGGAGCGGAGGATGCCATCATCTATATGCTACACCGATCCCTCTCTCACTTGGACAGAGGCAGTGGTGCTGTAAGAATTATGTTTCTAGACTTCTCTAGCGCCTTCAACAAAATCCAAGCTCTGCTCCTTAGGGACAAGCTGACAAAGATGGGAGTAGATTCATACCTGGTGGCATGGATCGTGGACTATCTTACAGACAGACCTCAGTATGTGCGTCTTGGGAACTGCACATCTGACATTGTGGTCAGCAAAACAGGAGCGCCACAAGGGACTGTACTTTCTCCGGACCTGTTCAGCCTATATACATCGGACTTCCAATACAACTCGGAGTCCTGCCACGTGCAAAAGTTCGCTGATGACACTGCTATCGTGGGCTGTATCAGGAGTGGGCAGGAGGAGGAGTATAGGGACCCAATCAAGGACTTTGTTAAATGGTGCGACTCAAACCACCTACAACTGAACACCAGCAAAACCAAGGAGCTGGTGGTGGATTTTAGGAGGCCCAGACCCCTCATGGACCCCGTGATCATCAGAGGTGACTGTGTGCCGATGGTACAGACCTATAAATACCTGGGAGTGCAGCTGGATGATAAATTGGACTGGACTGCCAATACTGATGCTCTGTGTAAGAAAGGACAGAGCCGACTATACTTCCTTAGAAGGCTGGCGTCCTTCAACATCTGTAATAAGATGCTTCAGATGTTCTATCAGATGGTTGTGGCGAGCGCTCTCTTCTACGCGGTGGTGTGCTGGGGAGGCAGCATTAAGAAGAAAGACGCCTCACACCTGGACAAACTGGTGAGGAAGGCAGGCTCTATTGTTGGCATGGAGCTGGACAGCTTGACATCTGTGGCAGAGCGACGGGCGCTGAGCAGACTCCTGTCAATCATGGAGAATCCACTGCATCCACTAAACAGGTTCATCTCCAGACAGAAGGGCAACTTCAGTGACTGACTGCTGTCACCATCTTGCTCCACTGACAGACTGAGGAGATCGTTCCTCCCCAAACTATGCGACTCTTCAGTTCCACCTGGGGGGGTAAACGTTAACATTATACAAAGTTATTGTCTGTTTTTTACTTGCATTATTATCAATCTTTAATATCTCTCTCTATCTATCTAGGTGCAGGAATGATCTGAAAAGTCCATGGAAAAAGGTTAAAAAAAAAAAAAAAAAAAAAAAAAAAAAAGTCATTTGACATATTCCACATCTGCTATCTACTGGAATGCTCAAAATGTGTTTGTGTTTTTTTTTTTTTTTTTTTTAAATTCTGTTAATGCTTTAAGAAAAACTCTGTATAAAAGATAAAAGTTGAAGGCCCATTCCCACAATGCTGTGTGTTTGAATTAATGATTTGTGTCTCCCCATATTCATTTTGAAGAGGCCTGTCTTCACTTCAAGTGCAGAGTATTGTGGAAATGTGCCATTCCTGGTTGTTTATGTGGAGTTCTCCCAAAGTATCAACAGTATTTTATCAAAAAATGCAAGGATTTTGTATGTTCTGAGAATATGCAGGGATAATGTGTGTAAAATATGCAACATAAGTTAGGTGAGAATTTTTTCCCCCCATGGATGTTTTTCACAACGTTTTCTTGTGTTGAGAGTTGGTCACTGTTGGGTCCTGTTCAGTTTGAATCCTGCTTATATCTTTTCTCCACGAAAACTTAAATATTTTCTCAGCCAGCACTACAAACTACTTTTTGTCAGTGACAAATTTAAACAAGTACAATTTTTGGATGGAGTATTCTTTTTAACAATAAACTCAATATCAGAAATATATGTTGTATCCAAATGAATGTTTAAGTCCAGAGTAATTTTTTGCACCCCAGCCCATAGAATTGTCACGGCTACATGTGGATTTCCTCCCTCATCCTAAAGACACGTTTGAATTGGTGACCAATGAGTGTGTGTGTGTGTGTGTGTCTGCACAATCTGTAGACTGGCACTTCATCAGAGTTGCTTCTTAAGTGTTGTCGGTTGTTGTGGTCTTGACTCCTGCATACCTTTTAATGGAAGAAATGGTTGGAAATATACTGAAAATGCAACCAAGAATAGAAATGGTGACAACATGTTCTCTTTCAAAGAGGACTCTTCAATCAACAGAGCAAAAACTGTAAACCAGGTAATGCCACCTCATAATGCCTTACAGCCAGGGTTCAGTATCTCTCAGCAACACATGCAAGATTGATTGCCATCCTAGAGTGGATGCCGGCCCATCGGACAGCCCTTTCACTTCCACAAACGAGCATTTCAATATTCACCTTTAATAATAACATGCATAAGCTTTTGAACTGTGGGAAGAATCTGGAGTCTCCAGGTGAACACTTGAATACCAGGGGATATGCAAGTAAGGTTCAGTACTGTAATGAATCATGCAAATCAGTAGTCCTTTCAAAGCATTAGATTAAATCATGCAACAAATCTTTTGTTTTCACTTGAGTATTTCCCTAAAGTAGGTTTCACATGTAACAGCGCACAAATGAGCGAGTGTCTGAAAGACATGCAGAGCCCACACTGTGAAGCAGATCAGTTCACTTTGCTGTAAAGGCTTGGCTTTTTTGCAGCCCTCTGTGAAGGGCACAGTAGCCATTATTATCGGAAGTCATGTGCTCAAAGGCCCAGCCCATATGCTGGTGCCAGTGAAGCCACAGTCCTGTTGGAAAACTACTGCTTCACTGATAACATGGTCTGTTTTCAACAGGTTGGTGCCACGTTGTCACTTGGGAGCTCTCTGCAGCAGACAGTGAGATTGAAGATGGCAAAGGCTCAAATAAGTGAAATTTGTTTATGATATGTAAAACATCAGCAGCAGTCTGTCTGCATGTCTAATTTACTAGGAATGAGGATATTTTCACTATAGTTCAGTTTGTTGTGAAGGCTTGATTTTTGCCTTTCCATAGGGAGAATGCGGCAACTTTCGGGAGCCATTTTTGTACCCTAGTAGAGGGTTGAGTTAACCACTGTCACAGAATAAAAAAAGGAAGAATAAGTTCATACAGCAGTGATGAAAAAGTGCCCATAGGCTTATAATCTATAGTTCTCTGATTTAACTGCTAGTGTAGTTACATTAAAATACAAACACACAAGATGTTCTTGGCACACCATTGTTTAGTTGTGACTTTTTCATTTAAGCAGTGCTTGAATGGGCTGGGCCAAGGCACATCTTGCCATGTAAACATTTAGCAGTTCGTGTCTTAAAGCATTTTCCCGTGTAGCACAACATATTTCCACCCTACACTAGACCTTTTACCCAGGATTCTTCAGATGACAGCCAGATGTGTTTATTGACCAACTCATGGCCACTGCAGTTTTCCATCTTTTAGTTTAAATCCACGACATGTATGGCAGAATGAGCACTGTGCTGGCATGCAAATTTACAATGCATAGAGTTCAAATTTATTATCTCAGGTGTAAGCCAAAACTCCTGTAGGGCCAAACCTGCACCTGTTGGGAAAACATTGACTTTGTATTAAGTTATTTTAGGAGGAGTATCTTATTCTGTTCTTTATGAATTATAAAATATTAATACGAGACCAGCATTGTAAATTGTCTGTTTTCAATGAGTGCCTTTTCTGCTAGGTAACTTCTTTCCCAGCATTTCTGACTGGCGTGCTCTTCGTAATGTAAATTTGAATGACCTAGCTTAATGGTGAGGGGAAATCGGGGACACACCAGCTGATGAGAGCAAATGGACATATCTGGTCTTTCCTGATCTTGCATGCTGTACAACACTTAAACTGAATGTAGGCTGGAGTTGACCCTGTTAGACTGAGTAATGTTGTTTGCTGATTGTGGCACCGAGAGTGATGCAGGACTTGCATGTACGTATTTCACTACAAATTGTACATCTGACTGACTTGATCGTAAGGTATATTGAATAAGATGAAATATTAAGGGAGATTCTGATCAAACATCATGACAAAACTAGAGTCTATTTTCAGTAGACTGTGAATTCTGTACTTTTGTACGTTAATAGAAATGTAATTCTGGAAAGTAGAGCTGAGCTGACTGAAGGAGCGCTCGTTCACATGCATACTAGACAAGCCATAAGGTAAGAATAGGGACTTGAAGTTTAGAATTTGTCATGTCTGTAACAGTGATGTAGTACTTACTTGAAAGGGTTTTTATGGAAATTTAAACCTTTCCATTCTTTTTTTAGCCACCATCACACATTCCAGTAGCAATGTACAATAATGATGTACATATCTTTACGATGTGGTTGATTGTGCTTCAGACCCGTCAGCAAGGACATAGCTGGTGTAGTCTTTGCTTTAATGAGATCTAGAACAAAATCTTTACAAGTCTGTGTCAAATGTCAGTGTGCTTGTTCCAGTCTTGGTTTACAAGGTACAGGTGGAGCAGAGATTTGTGGTTTATTTTGCAGCAACAGCCTGTGAATCACCAGTGGTCACCCTTAGCAGTCGCTGACAGATGGCCATCAAAAGGTGGACAGTTTTAAAAAGCAAAGAATGTTTTTTTATGAATTCCTTACTAATGTCTCTTAAATCGGGGAGATCAGTTTGTCATGAAGATTTAATAGAAAAGTGACATTAAAACCAAGTTCATGTACCACAAACAACATTAAAATAATGAAGGCTAGTGCCCTTGTCGTGTCTTGAAGCCATACCAAAAAAAAAAAATACTTTTGATGTGCGGAAGGTGACAATGCTGACCATGACTGGCCACAGGATTTATACCCAGGATGATAGATCGGTAAGGCAGCAGTACTGCCACACAGAAAAGTTGAGTTTTTTTAATTGAGCAAGTTGCATAATTTGAACCTAATTCATTTGTTAATGTGTCTGCTGCATGCTCATTAGTTTATATCAGTGTTTATTTCATGAGCAAAGAAAACTGGGAAGTGCTAAATAGGGAATGCAGGAATAAGTTTTCTTAGCTTCAGTTTCATGTTAAATGGGTCAAGTGTTAGAGCACCACATCTATCTTGATCTGTGCTACCTTCTGTTATTTCTTGTAGTGCATAAGAGCTTTCATTTTGAGATCACAGACTGTCAGTTGTATTTGATCTGAATGGGATCAATCTTATCTAGTGTAAATGAGCCTAATAAATATTTGTATTTGTCAGAAGTAATATTCAGTCCAGTCAAACACTGCCTGTACTGCAAGAACATCATTGATGGAAGTATCCGTGGAAACAAATCAATTCACTTTTTTGGTAATATTTTTGCTAGCCACGTTCCCTATCACATTATTTGCAGGACAGAACATAATGTTTGATAAAAACGTTTCTGAAATTGTGCTCTGTGATGATCTGGTAACTATCTTGATTTGGGTGGTTCTACCTGCCACTTGCTTCTGGGATACAGGGTGCCTCATGGCCCCAAACTAGAACAGAATGTTAGAAAATGGATGGAAGGATTTGAAAGTTTCAGTGTATGTCAGTAGAGGGCGCTTAGTTCATATCATTCTCCTGGTGCAATGTCAATAAGAAAGAAATCAAATGTGACACATACTGCTTGGTATGCTGTATACCAGAAAGGTGTGGATAGTGTGATGCCACACAAGTCATTAGTTGTAGGAACAGCATTCTTAGATGAAGAAAATGTGTACTTACATGATAACATTTAATAAAGAAAGCTTCTGCGGTGGGTTTTTCTTTTTTTGTTGTTTTCTCCTTTTTGCTGTTTCTTAGTATGCTATGGCTACACCTGTGGAGTTCACTAGATCTTTGTACTTCCTTTCCCAGTGGTTACCCTTCATATGTGGCCTTGGTGTATTTTTGCACCACGTAGAATGCTGATTGTCTTGTTTTAGGTTTTTGTACTTTATGGATAATGTGGAAATGGTTTTTTGAATACTGTCATACTTGGAAGAACTGTCACAATGTCATTTAAGATTTACTTTTGTTCCTTTAGCACCAGAACGGTTAACACTGTCTGAAATTTGTAAGCCATTTTTAAATTGAACTTTAATTACAGCTGTCTTTTAAAATCATAGGTAGTCGGCATAATGTGATCATAGATTTCATTTGTTTAATAAAGCATTGATTTTTAATTAACAAACGATGAGCCTAGATTTTTATTCTGCGGTTTTTTTTTTTCATTTATCCTTTATGTATAATTGGTATAGAGTTAATGATGGCTTGTGGACTAGTGGTATGATCTTTAATAATTCTGTGCCTTTTTATGTTTAAAATTCATATTCTGGCTGTCAGCAATAGTGTTTTTACATAGCTACATTTTCGTATTTGTTATGTATAAACATTTTGTATGTGTTACTGATTTCTAATAAAACACAAATGAATTTAGGTGTGGCAGTGTCTGGTTTTGATTCCAGCTTAATCCAAGCCTCTGGCTTCCCATGACTCTGAAATGGATTAGTTGGGTTCATGAAAAGGATGGGATGCTAACACACTTTTAAATGTATTGTGCCACATGCTGTATTATTGCAATGAGAACTCGAGCAAAATGACACCTTTTTATTGGCTTACTAAAAAGATGCTGTATATGCTATTTGCTGTATTCTTAATTTCAAATATTGCCTTCTCTTCAGATATCATTTGAGTACATACACTTTCATTAATTACATTACTGCCTGTCTCTACAAATGATGCATATCATTCCTGTTCAGGGCTGTGCAGTCAAAAGCAGTGGTTTGGTTGCTAGAGCTAACTCCAAGTAAATGTAAATTGTAATAGAATGTGTAACTTTTCCAGTTTCACAAGTACAGTAATCCCTCGCTACTTCGCGGTTCACTTTTTGCAGATTCACGACTTCGCGGATTTTATATGTAAGCATATCTAAATATATAACGCGGATTTTTCGCTGCTTCGCGGGTTTCTGCGGACAATGGGTCTTTTTACTTCTGGTACTTGCTTCCTAAGTTGGTTTGCCCAGTTGATTTCATACAAGAGATGCTATTGGCGGAGGGCTGAGAAGCTACCCAATCAGAGCACGCAGTTAAGTTCCTGTGTGCTGCTGATTGGCTCAGCGACGGAGTGCTGCATTAACCAGGAAGTCTCATCTCACTCATTCAGCATTAACGTGCTACTGCTTCAGGGGCCGTGTCCAAGCGCCAACAGAAGATGCAAATGATTGCAGAAAAGGTAAAAGTTTTGGATATGTTGAAGGAAGGGAAGAGCTACACCGCTGCAGGACACCATCACAGCATCAATGAGTCCACGATTCTTTTTATTTAAAAAGGAGGAAAAGCATATAAGATCTATGGCCGCAGTGTCCTTTAACCAGGGCGCAAAACGAGTTGCAAGTGGACGTGATAAGGCAGTAGTCTGGATGGAATCTTTGCAACAAGGTTGACGACGTCATGACCGCCTACAAGCTTCTACGTTTACTTCACTATACAGTAAGTGTAAACTTATCTACTGATTTCATATTGCTTAGCAGTTGTCCCTGTTAATAGAGTAAAGGGTGGGTTGTAAACAACACGGGGAGGGTTTAAAAACGTCCAAATACACGTTAAATAATTAAATAGATATGGTGTCCCTACGTCGCGGAAATTCAGTTATCACGGTCGGCCTTGGAACCTATCTCCCGTGATAAGTGAGGGATTACTGTACTAATTTTTATTTCTCGTACCTTTTGATAGAATTATAACTTTTTTTTTTTTTTTTTTTAAATTTTGTAAGTTTTGTTTTTTGTTTGTTTCCCAGTTTAGTAATTTCATTAAGAAATAATCTGATTGCCAAGAACCTGAAGATTTCATAGAAATCTTGAGCGCAGTGAGTGAACCTGATCTAACCAGGATAGAAATACTCTTTCACCAAGGGAAGGCAGAGATGGACAACAGCAGAAGAAAAGGACATCAAAATGTATAGTTTGAGAGACCAGCACCGTACTGGTCCTCGGTGGACGATGACTTGAAGTGCATGTCAGTGTCAGGTTTAAATAACAGGTTTCAGCAGTTCTAATGCAATTTTAAAGGTTTCTGTAAAAAGCAGTTAGCATTAACACATGACTACGGATGAGTTAACACTAGAATTACCAAATCCTGCGAAAAAACTCGTAAATCCGGTCCATCTTAAATTCCTTCACCTCCCCTCGGTCAGCGACTTTTGTCTTGTAAATGTGTCGAAGCCCAAACAGCCTGCTATACCATCTCCCCCAGCAATGCAGAAAGAGCTCAGCTCAAGCCTTGATTATATTGGAGTGAAGTGCTGGAGTTTTAGCTGGAAATAGATCGTTATTTGGAATACATACATACATTTCATGTGTGTTTCTTGTCTGCAACAATCTATGTAAACACATTGTTAAAATAAACGTTTTTCATGTTTTAGTAATAAATGACAAAATGTAGACATGAAGTGTATAATGTGTGAAGCCTGAAGTCCAAATATCAAATGCTTTCACAAAAGGTGCAAATGCAAAACAACAGCTTACGTGGTGCAGCGGTAAGAACTGCTGACTTGTAGTCAAACTGTGGGATCGATCCTGGTTGTCTCGCAAAATTACCATTTTGAGTAGTGAGCCTCTCATTGTTAATATTATACAATAAAACACACATTTGGTTTGCGTCTAACAGCCAGTGTAAATGTATAGAGCATGTAAAAGTTAGCCCACCCACTTATTCACTGTCACGATCACAATACAACCCCACACCCCCAGATCTGTTAGTTTTTATTTGAAACTGCTTAATCCTGTATTGCACAAAATAAATGGATAGTTACGTTTCTGAGAATCCAATTCAGGGTGGTTATTAGCTTAAGAGGAGGGGTCAGTAAAGAGTGCTGTACAGAAATGAACTGATTTGAAAAGAAATGAAATTGATTTGAGCTTTTTAGCAGTACATTTTTAAATGACCAATCCTATAATGTTGATTGTATAATTAAACACAAGATTAATACAGCGGCCCTTTGTTAGCAGATCTAAAAAAACAAAACAAATACCACTTCTTGTGAAGAAAAGGATGCTGATCTTCTGTTGTTGGATTTCAAAGCAAAAATACATATAAGAAGAAACAATAGTGCAATTTCTGCAGTCTTTCTCATGGCATTTTTCTTTTTAGTACATATTTACTTTGAATGGCTATCTTTCAAGGAGGGCCTGTGCTACTGTCTTATCAGCACCACAATTTGTTTTATGGAAATGTGCACTGCTAGTCTAGTGTAGCATACATGCATACCTATACAAGTGAAATTTCTCAAATCATTTATTTCTTTGTTGGCATTAAACATGCAGGTTGTTGGTCTAACACTGGTCACAGTTGGTGTGTATTTTTCAACATTTCAATAAGTGTTCATATAATTGGATTAATTTTGATTTTTCTGGTAGTTCAGGCCAGTGGCTCATCCCTTTTATTGAAGGAAAATCAAATAACCATCAATAAAATAAAACAGGGGACTTTGTAGCACTCCTCTTACTGAACAAGTTCATGAATTACATATTTTTATTTCATCATTGAAAACATTTTATAAATATTCCTTTTTTTTTTTTTCCCTCTCCTTAATATGTTAACATTTGAGCTGGTGGTTGAACTTGACGTGAGCTGTAACTCTCAGTGTGAATGTCAGTTTCACTCATAATTTCTGAATATTTTTTGTCTGACAATTCTCTGTGGGCCACCTATTTTAAAGTGCTGACTCCTTTATTTCATGTAAAACTGTCCAAGCGTCACAAAATGTCAGAACGCTTTGAAATTCATATTCAGTGTGTTGGAATTATTGATCTGTGGATGTAAAAATGAGCCCTCCATCCACCTTGATGTATGCGATGCCATGAAAGTGGGCAGGAGAGGTGGTAGGCTTATGGTGACAGCAAGTTTTGCTGATCTTGTATTGATTTCCTAACTTTTGCTGGTACATAATTTAAAATTCTGAAGGATGGAACAGCAACACACAGACAGAAGACAGGAGCTTGTTAAATATTTGAATGTATAAAAAGCAAAGAGAAAGTATAGTTCTGTTTAGAAAGATCAACGCTGATAGTATGGAGTCATGCACTGTAAGCCATTTTCCACCATCCATTATTTCTTTGCTTCCCTCAGCTAACTTTATTTTGCTCTTTCATGCAGAAGTGAGTTCTTTGCTTCATGTAAAACAGATATTGTAGGTAAGCAAAGAAGCCATACTTGAGTTTGTACCACTGCTTACGGTTTGCTTGTGTTCTCTTGTTGTGGTCTATACAGTTTTGCCTCAGTTTGTTTCCTGTGCTGTTAAACAGTGGTAGGATAGTAACTGCTGTCGTTTTTGTGTCCTTTCATTATTTTTACATTCATGTCACATTAATGAATGAGTTGTATTCAGTAGGATGACTTATTTTAAATATTCATCAGTAGTACTATGCTATCGAAACTGTGTTAGTAGTACATATAGTACAGTTTTGCTACCACAAACCAAGAAGTGGTTTTGTGAGAAGTTTTGTTAATGCTATATGTTGTCAGTACATTTACATGGATCAGCATTTTAGTGATTTGTGATGATGCAGTTTTAGTACTTAGAGAAATGCTCTGCTTCCCAATTACCTTCAGTATGCTATGCACTGAGCTATTTATTTTTAAACATGTTACTGGTAAGAGTAACAATGGCAAATGCTAATAACAATAGTGATACAATATCCATTGAAGTTGAGTGCTGGGGTTTATTATGGTTTATGAAAAATGTGCAAATTGTAAATTGCCAGATTAAGGACTTGCACACCACAAACTAAGATTGGTGCAGTCCTATTTTTGAATTCTGTACATATTTGAATGTACATTTCTGTTCAAAGCAAAACTGGATTCCAAATTTGTCGTGTCTTCAGTTAGTGTCATTTTCTTCTGAACAACACAAAGACCTTTTTTTGCAGATCATCTCTTCACTACTTGCAGCATCTGTTTTATTTGCATCAGTGGCACAGACGGCTTTCTGTCCAGTGTGAAGGAGATGGCTGGTGTGACTCTGTTGCACTTGCTATCTCTCACCTGATGAATATTTGCAAGTTTGAATGAATAAGGTATTGTGAAAACAGCATGTTATTGAGCTTCTAATAACAGGTATGTCAAAAGTGAGAGTACATGCATGCCACTTTCAAAGCTTTAAGCACACACTTGTATATAATGTGTTCAGGTGAATAACATTGAAATATATAGGAAATAATCCCAAAGAATTTTACTTTGGCTCACTGTCCTTGAAGGCTTTATTCACTTTTTTCCTTACTCCCAGGAATGTTTCACTTGGCAGAGTGTCTTACTACACATCCTAGGCAGATTATTTCTGGAGCAGAGCAAGGAATTAAAGTCCAAGTACATTAACACACCCCAGCGGAGTATAAAATATAATCATGTTATAGGCTTTATACACATGTTCAATAGTGTTTCAGGCTTCTCATGATCCGTAACCAATTGCTTTAGCAAGCAGGAAAACACTTTACATTGGGCACACACAGCTCCACAACGGACCACACATGTCAGAGCTGTTTGCTGCTTGGGGCATCGACTATCACATAATCTCATCAAATCCATTCACATCCTGCATTACTGCCCAAAGCATATAAAATAAGCAACCTAGCTACAACAGTGATTGCTGTTTCTCTGAAGCAGACGTTTTATGGTAGTTGCTATTAGCAAGAAGGATAATCACATACTCCAAAACACAAGACCCACATACCTCAACAAAACCTGTCCTGGTACTCAAATCAGTGATCAACTCAGTGATGACTCCGGCGCCACCGCGAGTGGCAGCCTTTCCAGCAGCTCCGTGTATGACTTTATCTTTTTACCTTTTTTCTGTATTATTCTCTATTTCACTGTCAACTCCTACCACTTTCTTTTATGTGGACTAGTTCCCTGGACACTTTTTTACTACTCTTTACTACTTGGAAATGGATTTTTACACGCCGAGAATCGTCTATTCAAGTAGTCAACTTCAAGCGCTGAGAACAAATGCCCGAGCCGGTGTGGTTCCCTGTTTACCTGACGAGGTAAGAAGGTCGTATCGTGGCAACAGAGCCGGCGCTAAGATAAAAGCCAAGCGTCTAGAGAGAAAGTGGCGATACAAACCTTTGGTGCCTTCTGTGATCCTGGGAAATGTGAACTCAATCTCAAAGAGAATGCAGTTTGTTGTGTTTTACTGAAACGTGGCCAACAACTAACATCCCAGATGCTAACGTGGAGCTACCCGGGTTTAGCACAGTTAAGAGTGGACAGAGACACAAGTACCTGTGGGAAGCACAAAGGAGGAGGACTCTCACTCCCTATGTTAATACACGGTGGTGTAACTCTGGACATGTAAACGTTAAAATCTCCTCTTGCTGCAGGGACATCGAACTCTTGGCCGTAAGTTTGCGTCCCTATTACTTGCCCAGAGAGTTTGGACACGTCGTTGTTATCGTTTACATCCCTCCTCGGGCGGACATGGAGACAGCGAGTGACATCATCCATTTTGCTGTTGCTAAATTACAAACGCAGCACCCTGAGGCGCTTGTGCTAACCGCTGGAGACTTTAACCATGTGACGCTGGACAAAACATTACCTGCCTTCTCCCAGTATGTGGATTGTAACACCCGGGGAAATAGGACTATTGGCCTACTGTATGCAAATGTTAAAGATGCATACAGTGCCACCCCGCTGCCTGCGCTTGGGAAAGCAGATCATAACCTGGTTCTGCTTCAGCCTCACTATAAACCAAGAGTGAGGGTCCTACCAACAACCACACGCTCATTCAGGAAGTGGACCCTGGAGGCTGAGAAGGCTCTGAGAGAATGCTTTGGAACTACAGACTGGGATGTCCTGCAGGGGTCACACAGTGAGACCATTGAGGAGGTTGTTGACTGCACTACCGACTACATCAACTTCTGTATGGACATTATAGTTCCAGTAAGAACAGTACGCTGCTATGCGAACAACAAGCCATGGATTACAAGTGACATCGAGAACCTTTTGAACTAGAAGAAATGGGCTTTTATAGATGGTGATCAGCATGAGCTCAAGTGCGTGCAGAAGGAACTCCTGCTCCAGCTTTCTCCTGTGCTGCTCCTTCGCCGCCCTGTGCTGGACTCGAAGTTGCAGAACAGCAGCATGAAGGAAGTGTGGGATGAGATGAAGATCATCACTGGCTGCAGCTCGAAGTGGGGTGCCACCATCGAGAGAGATGTGGAGAGAGCAAACCAGATGAAGCCCTAACCCGAGGCTTTGGAAAACATCTTGCATCACCTCCGTCCCAAAGATATCACGTGCTAGTGAGCTGAACGACTTCCGGCCTGTTGCTCTGACGTCACATGTGATGAAGACCATGGAGCGGCTGCTGCTTCACCAGTTGAGGCCACAGGTTCAACATGCCCTCGACCCTCTGCAGTTTGCATATCAGGAGAAGGTGGGAGCGGAGGATGCCATCATCTATATGCTACATCTATCCCTCTCCCACTTGGACAGAGGCAGTGGTGCTGTAAGAATTATGTTTCTAGACTTCTGTAGCGCCTTCAACACAATCCAACCTCTGCTCCTTAGGGACAAGCTGACAGAGATGGGAGTAGATTCATACCTGGTGGCATGGATCATGGACTATCTTACACACAGACCTCAGTATGTGCGTCTTGGGAACTGCAGGTCTGACATTGTGGTCAGCAACACAGGAGCGCCACAGAGGACTGAACTTTCTCCGATCCTGTTCAGCCTATATACATCGGACTTCCAGTACAACTCGGAGTCCTGCCACGTGCAAAAGTTTGTTGACGACACTGCTATCGTGGGCTGCATCAGGTGTGGGCAGGAGGAGGAGTATAGGAACCTAATCAAGGACTTTGTTAAATGGTGTGACTCAAACCACCTACACCTGAACACCAGCAAAACCAAGGAGCTGGTGGTGGATTTTAGGAGGCTCAGACCCCTCATGGATCCCGTGATCATCAGAGGTGACTGTGTGCAGATGGTGCAGACCTATAAATACCTGGGAGTGCAGCTGGATGATAAATTAGACTGGACTGCCAATACTGATGCTCTGTGTAAGAAAGGACAGAGCCGACTATACTTCCTTAGAAGGCTGGCGTCCTTCATCTGCAATAAGATGCTGCAGATGTTCTATCAGACGGTTGTGGCGAGCGCCCTCTTGTACGCGGTGGTGTGCTGGGGAGGCAGCATTAAGAAGAAAGATGCCTCACGGTGAGGAAGGCAGGCTCTATTGTAGGCACGGAACTGGACAGTTTGACATCCGTGGCAGAGCGATGGGCACTGAGCAGACTCCTGTCAATCATGGAGAATCCACTGCATCCACTAAACAGGATCATCTCCAGACAGAAGAGCAGCTTCAGCGACAGACTGCTGTCACCGTCCTGCTCCACTGACAGACTGAGGAGATCGTTCCTCCCCCACACTATGCGACTCTTCAATTCCACCCGGGGGGGTAAACGTTAAAAATGTACAAAGTTATTGTCTCTGTATACCTGCATTGTTATCACTCTTTAACTTAATATTGTTCTTTAACAGCATGCTGCTGCTGGAGTATGGGAATTTTCCCTTCGGATTAATAAAGTATCTATCTGTCTATCTAAATCACTTTTGATTTCTGTGGATAGGATAAAACCATGTGATGGGGCAGATACCAGTCCATAGGGTCAGCCCATAGTGCACTCTCTCGTATGGTGAGGGCCAGTTCTGATTTAGTGACTCTTAACGAGTCCAGGTGTCCTCATTGGTTAAGCTCTTTCTACTTTAAAACTGCACAAGACTGGGAAAGACAAATTATCAACATTTTGTCATGGACTGATGTGGAAACCCCTGTAGTTGGGCCCAAAAACATCCCTTTGCCATTATTAGCCCAGTATTGTCTGTAGCTTCCTCAAGGAGGCCTCTTGACGGGAAAGGAGCTTGTGACATGCTATAGAAAGAATGTCACTCTCTGGGAGCCACAGCCATATCACCCCCAAATCCCTGATCACGGGGCCCAGCTCAGCTTGCCCCATTTGAGACTGTCTCAGATTATAAGAACTACTCTCTCTGAGGCTGGGTTGAGTTTTCGGCTCCTCAGAGCAGAGTTACAAGATTTTAGATAAAAAGATGGATGGCAACATCAGGATTTCAATATTGCAGAGAAGTGAGAAATGGAAATCATCCTGTGGCAGAAGAATTCTCAAAAGTGTCTACAGAGTAAATTAGGAGGCGTTTTTACAATACTGCAGAACCTTGTGGCAGGGGCTAGTCAGACACACATTTTCTGTGTATTTAAAGAGAGTTAATGTTTTTCGGTCACAGAATGATGTCTGGCATTGCACCACTGCAGAGAGGCTTATCTTTCCCCTGACACCACTCCCCAGTGTTTTTATTGTAGAGGTGAAGACTAAGTCACTATTATCTGCATCGTTTGATGCTCTTGGACACATCATTGATGCCCCCTGGTGTCATTGGGGTTTTTGTATGTTTCAGTATCCAGCACCTTCACCCATGTGCTCTAGGTAAGGTTGATCAGACCGCCCAGTCTTCTATCCAAGTAGCATTGCCAGTCCATAGCCTGCTGCTTTTCATACGTTGCTGCCTCTGATGTTTTGGAGTGACTCTAATGTAGGACTTTTATAGGGTTATGAGCAGCAAGCCATCTTTGGTGGGTATACAACGCATACTGGAATATGGCATGGAGAAAGTCTATGAGGGAGGAAGCATCAAGTTCGCCAGCTGGTTCCATATATGCACAAGTACTGCAGGCATGACTGGAGGTATATCTTCAGCTGCCAGTCTTGAGTTATTTTCTCCTGCTCACTTGAGGTTCTCAGCTGAGGTTTCTCTCCCCTGCTCTGATAAAGATGATGCGCCTTCTTAATGTTTGGAGGTGCTTTTTTTTTTTTTTTTTTATAGTAATGATTTTGTAGATGCACTTCCTGCACTTGGTCATGGTGCTAACGACTGTGGCCTTCACCCAGGGCTTTCAGGTAACTTGCTACGCAAGTGGTGTACTGTTTATACTTGTGTGCATACTTTATGTAAATCTAGAGGATTCCACCAGGTGGCAGAGATCATCATGGTGAGAAAACATTTGGCTTTGCTATATTGTGAATTGCTCAAAACATCCATTAAATTCCCAGGACACCTTGCCACAATATCTCTGAAAAGGATGAATGTTTTATTACATCCATCAATCTATCTAAGGATGGGCCCTTTTCTAGCAAGCATTGGGCACGAGGCAGAAATGATCCCTGGATGGGGCATCAGCTCATCACAAGGTGAATACAAGCACTCGCATACACTAGCGTCATTTTAGCGTCACCAGATCCCCAAACCTGCATGTCCTTGGAAGGAAACCAGGAAAACATACAAACTCCAGGCAGGGAACACCAGGGAAGCGACACACTACTTCTGCACCGTGCCACCCCCATGTGTAACAGTATCAATTATTTAAATGAAGCTAATGATTTATCTGTAAAATATATATACATTAACGCATTTAATCATCAAAGTGATATCAAGTATAAATCTAAGGATTCTAAATGTGCTGAGAACTGGAATATTATAAATTTAATGTGTTCTTTTGTGGCAATCCCTGCCTGCCTCTGTTGTCAGTGCAGGAGGAAGCCCCAGAATCAGATAGCGATTAATGACTGGCTTGGTTTTAAGATGTTAACGACGTTACACTTTAATGACAAAGTAAACTACAAGGTTAAAGACAAATTTTCTACATTAATCACAGAATACTTTTTTTTTCTTATTCACTGTATCCCTAATTTCTTACTCTCTGTGGATGAAATACATTCTGATGCTGTTGCGAAGGTATAAAAATAAAAGACTAAAAATATATTGTCATTTGATGGGGAATATGCAACGCTTATTTCCTATGTGAGAAAAAGATGAAGAAAAGCAGCACAAAAATATTTGTATGTTAACATTTAAGTTTGATTTGCTTCACTACATCAAACCATTCATCAAACGAAGTATGCACACTGATCCTGTAGGACCTGCAAAGTGGCTTGTTGTCGCATGTCGATAGTAAACAAAGACTCTGACGTTGCATTACAACTTGAACACACTTCGCCCCCTATGCAATTTTTGTGTTAATTTCTGCGATTGTGCTCACAGGGGATGCGTCAAATGAACTTGGGAACGTGTGGCAGCCATGATGCGTGCGTGTACACGTTCTGAGTGTGAAGTACAAACTGACCCTTCAGGATGTGCCCTGGTGGTGTTCTTTGGCAGAGTGTGCATTTTGGCGAGCTGACTTCATTGAACTAAAGGTTAGCTTGGAATCCTCCTTTCCTCGAGGCTTAGAGATGCTACTCAAGTCTGTAGTGAATCCTAGCAGTGCTTTAGGGTTCTAGTTTGT
Source organism: Erpetoichthys calabaricus (assembly GCF_900747795.2). Classification (NCBI taxonomy): domain Eukaryota; kingdom Metazoa; phylum Chordata; class Cladistia; order Polypteriformes; family Polypteridae; genus Erpetoichthys; species Erpetoichthys calabaricus. Next base: position 424,016 of record NC_041411.2, on the reverse strand, counting down.
TTTGACTACCTTCAGCCTGAAACTACTGTTTTTGTCCTGATTCAGTCCCTGGTCTTAGCAGGAGACCTGCAAGAAAGACTCGGGTATTTGAAATATTTGGAGACTGATGGTCTCTCTTCTCCATTTCTGAAATCTTAACTCCTACAGTTTACGTTTGAAAGTTTATGTGCAGACTCACGATTGTTAAGTATTTCCCTGAAGACAGTCACAGAGGAGGGTAGCTGGTAAGTAAAGACTGTTGTTTTCATGGTTTTTGACAATATTCAAGTCAATTCTAGTCACCTCTGTGTAAGATTTGTTAATGTCTGACATCTTGTGCTTATAACTGACTTGCCAGCATATCACATAGGAGCAGCATTTCAACTGCATACGTGGTCTTGCTTCTTAAAATTATTGAGGCTAGAACATTGAGAACAATATTTTACTACAAATAAGATTTTTATTAACCTGGTGAGGGAAGGGAGAGTGATTCAGTAGGTGTGGAATAAGAAAATTTAAATTTGGATGGAAGGAGAATGAATGGGAGATGTTGATATGGTGGGGTAGGACTGGAAATCCAATATGGTTCTAGAAATTTTCATGCTCACTCTTTTCCTTATGGTTACCCTAGTTCAGTGCCTGTTTGGTTTTCCCATGCTTGACTCTGTGTACATTTTGGAGTTTTTCTTTCTGTACAAGTAAGAATATTAGTGTCCAGCTGAGAGGATGGACTGGTTACTTGTATTCCCAGAATTTTTTAGTGTTGTCTGGGGTGCGTTCATTCGTTCCTCTTTCTGTATATCTGTGGCGAAAGGCTCAGTTGTCAGGTTAGTCATTAAAGAAGCCCAGATGACTCGTCTTGTTTTCATTCATGATCCCCCTCATCCCTCCAAACTTTTAAAATGGATTTGTTTGTTTTTTTAGTCTTGATGTTTTTTTTCTTTTCTTTTAACAAACTCCATAATGCCAGTTTTAGTTTACATCAGACAAAGAGCTCAAAAGTAGTAGCTGGCCTGGCATTACTGAATGTTGCACATCCAGTGCAGGTGGTTCATTGGATGAGTGTTTGTCTTATTTAATAATGCTCAGCACTTTAGTCAAAATATTACAACTGGAAAAGATTTTAATCTTGAGCTCATTGCTCTACACACTCTGTATTACCCACCCCCTCCACCGACCCGTCTGGCAGCTGCGTGATGGAAGAGTTTTAGTTAATTATGGAGCGTCGTTTCCAAACCGATGACCTTGCCATGCATACCACTCTTTGGAGTCTAATGAGTCTTCCTGGCAAAGAGATATATCCAAATTAGTGGTGTGCATCAAATTAAGATATTGTGAGTAAAACCGGGTCCCCTGTGAACCTAATGGGATTCTGTTGAACATTTTCGTTTAATGACTATAAATTCAAATGTGGATATTATTTTAAAATGACACCGGGTGACTTTGGTAAAATGAAGTGTATGAGGTTTTTTTTTTTTTTTTTTTTTTTTTTTAATACTCTTGTTGAAGACTGGGAAAAGTTACGAATTTCACCACTTACCTGTTGGTTTTGTGTCCTTTATGTTGGGTTTCTGACCATTTATTAGAGGAAGAGGAGATGCCTATGTATTCTAGTGTGAAACATAAATTAAACTGACAAGTTGTGCACAAGTATCCTTACTTTACTGGTCTTTTAGGCTTCTCTGCCTCTTGATGCACACAGCTGACACACACGGCCTCCCTGATGCTTAGTGGGAAACTTTGTGAAAAATGTAAATTCAAGCAAACTGGCTGCTGGTCATTCAGTGTGTGGAACCTGCTATTTCCTGAGGGCAGTGGCCATGTGGCACTACTGCTTAACTTGGTGGCACCTGTCCTCTGAAGAGTACTTGGATGAAATGATTGGTGGACAGATGGAGCAGAACTTGCATTCTCAACTGATTCCGTTGGTATCTGTGGATTTACTGTACGGTATGCGACTGTTTTCTAAGTCAGTGCTTTAATGCGATGACACATTATGTATGTATGTAATGTGGTGATACATACCATGTATGCATGTTAGGCTTCTGTACGTTTGTGATATACTTGTAAGTGAAAGACAGTAAGCTCAGGAAAGTGTCTATTTTCATTACAGCAGCACAATAATCTATTTGATACCCAGATGACTATCGGGTAAGGCCTTGTTCTGCTTTCACAGTGCCACAAAAGAGGGGGAGCTGTAGGAATCCCCTTAGTAAACGTATGTTTTGTCCATTTGGGTGCTTTCAGCTGTGTCACTTGTCAGTGAGCTGCCTACAGACGCGTGTTAGACATTGTGTCTTTAATCACTTGCGCCCAGAACTGACCATGAACTAGGTTTATATTAGTGTGGTGGGGTAATGACTGACTGTGTCCCCTCCAAGGCCTGTTCTGTTGGGTTTTGTTTTTTTTGTTTTCGCCCCACAGTTTTGCAGGGTGTGTAATGCCTTGCTTGTTTCGGGGTGTGCGCAGCATCTGAAATAAAGGGGCGCGCTTGCCTCGTCCTTGTTCTGGTGATCACACTTCTGCTCCACGAAGAAAACATTTCAATATGTATTCTCTCATTCCTCAGACTTTGTTTATAGCCCCAGAGAGAGCTGTTGTAGCAACCCAGTAAAATCCCTGATACTTGGAAAGAGACACTTAAATAAACATGCCTTTACCGTGATACTGAAATGTGCAATATATTAACGTTTGGCCCAGATCCTGCAGTCTTGTTTCTGATTCATGAATCCAGTAGTAGTCCACGCGTTAAGCAGCACAGCAGCGCTGTGGACAGGTTGTGGTGTTTGCAATCCTAGTGCCGTCCTGCAGAGCTACTGTGGAGCAGATTTTTCTGGTGATGACGCCAGGTTTTCCAGCACCCAGTTTCTTTATTGAGTTGTCCTAGTAACCAGACAATCCATTTGTCTGCATTCCTAGAAAAGGCCAACAATAGGGGGATGTTGGAAGAAGCATTTTATAAAAGTTTTTAGGAAAGTCATTTAAACTGTTTAACCTAAAACCACACGCTCCTCACTTAAGAGAGGTTGTGGGGGCCACAGAATAGAACTAAAACATGGGAAGCCAGAGTTCTTGTCTTACTAGTGGAGAGGTTCTTGTGGTGTTCAGGCACAGGATATTCAAACAAATGATCAACCAATGTTAGGTGGCTTTGATTTGTGTACACAATGCCCGAAGCATTTTTGAAAATGAAGAGCCATATGCGTAGAGGTGAGTTGACTTACTGTGAGAGGAGGGCACTGAATATACTGCCTCATGTGTAAAACTGAAATGCTACCTGAACAGAGCGTTAACAGCACTTGTAAGCTGTAGCATTTCCTTGGAGATATGGATGACCAGGCTGCATTGGGGTGGTACAGAGACCAGGAAGTGTAAAACGTCAACATTTTCATTGCATTAGCCATTTATATTGCCTACTGCTTTGTAGTGTTTCATTCTTAATGACCTCAGTGCTGTAAATGAAGAACACCTCTTTGACACTAACTTACTGTCACTCCTTTGGGGAATGAAGTGTGATGCACTGTCCTCCAGCCAAGGCTCCAGTCGACGTTTAAGCACATTATTACAGAAGCTTACTGTAGCAGTCATCAGCTGTTCTCTGTAAACCGGAAAACTTGAATTGAGCTGTTAATCCAAGATTGGGTTGAGTAGATCGTACGGTGGAGCTTCCAGGCAACATTGACATTTAAGAACACAAGGTACAGAATGTGTCTGTTTTTCATCCATCCATTTTCTAACCCTTTTATAAAATTTATTTTGGTGATAGCTGAGAATTAGCTCTGCATGGAGTGCCAGTCTGTTGCCCTAGTCACAGTCACACCTGTTTAGACTTACAGCAATGAAAACATGCTGGGGACTTGAACCTAGCTGAGTGCTCCTAGTGATTCTTCTGAACAAGCTGTAAAAGAACAGAATATTTATGTCCATTTAAAGTGGGCCTTACAGGTGGTTTGACAATATTTCATAAATAGTATTATGAGAAGTCAAGCAAAGTGACCCCTTTTATTGGCTAACTGAACAGATTACAATATGTACGCTTTCGAGGCAACTCAGGCCCCTTCTTCAGGCAACTTGTTAATGGCAAGTTGCTTTGAAAGCATACAATATTGTAATCTGTTCAGTTAGCCAATAAAAGGGGTCACTTTGCTTGATTTCTCATTGCATTCATTATGGCTAACCTGGTACAACACCCTACTTCTGAGAAGTGTTAAAATGTGAATGAACATCTGTATAGGTGTAATTGAACAGACTAAAAACGCTGACTGAGATGTACCAATTTATAATCCTCAACATACACCGAATCATAAGAAAATGTAGAATGAAAGTGAAGAGCAATGAAAGTATAACATGTTCTTAAAGACATTTTAACAAGTTATCTAGATTGTAAACTAAATGGTTTGCAATTGTGTGCAGCAGATGAGAAACTAAGCCATTAGCATTGGATCAATTAATGTCTTCAAGGTGCTTTGTAAAATTTACATAACTTGGGTTGAATATTGTGTAAACCACTTCTGCATTTCAGATCTGTAAAGCTGTGCAAGTTCAGGTTAATTTAAAATTATACTAATAAAGGTATTTTTATTTTTTTAACGTTATGAAGAAAGCTGTTGTCATTCTTGAGAAGAGCTTTAATAGGCCTACTCGCTCCCTGAGCAGTTTTACTGCCTTGTGACTTTTAGGAGTTGAGCGCCTGTTATTTGAACTTTTGATAGATTGTTTGTTTTAGTATGTAATTAAGGATAAACGCTCCCAGTGATCAAGAACATTTGGTAAGTCTGCCTGTTGCTCCTATTGTAGGGCTCCATAATCTTGACCTGGATAAATTCCATTGATCAAATGGAAACGTGGGGATAGACAGATGGATGGAATCTGTGGTGTACGAGTTAAGGCTCGCTTCTTTAATTTACCTTCCTGACCCCTTTGTCTGGCCCTTGTGCAAGTCACACCTGTATAATCCACATTGTCATTGTTCTGCTGCACAAGTTTGTTTACAAAGCTGTTGTCTGTGGTTACCATGGAAACCAGCCTTTCTTTTCTTGGCCTGAAAGCCTAGCCTGCATATTTTTGGCTTGGAATGTTCTCCAAAAGACAGCAGTTGATTCCTGGCTGGGTCTTTGTGCACTAGAGACGCACTGTTGCTGTTTTGTGACGAGCCAAGAGTATCCCGATAGCCTGTACAGCATGTCGCTGCATACCGATGTGCCGGAGGCCCTGGCTTTTTATGTCGAGTTGATCCTCTCCTGGAATGCAGAGCTTCATGATATTTAAAATGTGTGACATCTGCTGTACTTTACAGATTTAGCTGTGCTGCAGTTCACAAAGTGCCCTAGATTTAAACGTGAACACTTTCACCTTTAATCCTGTGCACCATCAGTGTTTAAAAACCATGTTCAAAGCCACACCTTGTTGGGATTATCAGTAATATTTAGAATACCTAAAGCACATTCACCATAACAAGTCAGTTTTGAAATTGTATTTGTCATGTTCTACACTTCATTGATAAGCAAATAACATTTAATTCTGTGGTGCATTTTCATAGAAAAGATGTAGATCAAGGTGATTTACAAGATGTTGAAGAAAACCTGCAAGTAAAAAGAAAAATATATTACAAATCAGTCTGAATGAATAAATGAAATACCAAAACATCATAAATAACAGTAATACAAATAAACAAAATAAGTAAATTTGTAACAGATGCTGCTACGAGTCCGGTGTGATAAAATAGTAAAACAGTAGCAGACTGCTTAATCATTAGTATGCAGTCATAGTTTTCTTGTTGATGATTTACATTTTTTTCATTACTAGCTGCCAAACTACCCCCTCCCCCTCCCACCCGACCCCCCCGGTGGCTCTGCATGTGTCGTAGTGAAAAAGGACAAACTTTAAAAATCCATAAACATACAGGTATTGCTAGCTCAGTGGAGGCGAGGTGCACTCCAACACGTGGCGACAGGTAGAGCGACTCCAACGGAGGCTGGCGTGTGAGTAAGGAGGGTCCCGTCACGCTTCCCCCTCCTCTTGGCCCACAGCCTTTGTCTCGGATTAGTGAACATAAATCGCTCCTGCAAGTGAACTATGATACCTGGAGCAATGAGAAGTCACAAAGTCAACCGGAATGTTCAAGCAAATTATAGGAAAAAAACGGATCTAAATCTGTTAAGTAGTTCTCTTGTGAAAAGCAGACACATTGTTTTACATATATCAATATATAGATGGTCTTTAAAACTGTAGTAACAGTGACATTATAAAGGAAAGCTTTAAACAACTTGATATATCTAAAGTACAAGAGCAGTAACATCTTTAACATTTTCATACTACATATGTTGCTCAAAGTGTTTTACAAGAATTTAAAGAGTAGAATTGCATCAAATTAAATGCCAAAATATATAACATTTTACATGCTTTAAATCAGCAGTAGAAATGCTAGAGTCCTGAAGTATAGATTACATTTTTTTTTTTTTTTAAATAAAGAGTTCCATGATCATAAGAATTTCAAAACTCTCGACAGATGACCAACCAGGGCAGGACAAAAACTCCAGCCAGCAAGATATTTAACCTGCAGAGTTTCAAGGCCAAAAGACCAGCCAGCCACCATGAAACATACAGTAAATGTGCTGACGCAGCAGAATAATACTTGAATAGTGAGAGTCCTTGATTGAGGTTTCATTTAAGGCCTAGCAGGAGGTGAGATGGGCTTTTTCAAGCAGGCATAATTGTCTGTTCAAAAAACAGAATGGAGATTCCATTTCGGGTACAGCTGAACCTGACGAAGTATGATAAAAATGACGAGTGCATTTCACTTGGAGTTACCTCTACCAGGTGTTTCTTCATATCCATCTAAAAGGCAAAGTACAATTTTGTCTGTAGGACTCCTCTCCACTTAACTAATGTGTTTAGTCGGAGCTGGCTTTCCCACACTTGAACTTCATCTTGCTAACATTCCAGGTTTTGCTATTTCATAAGCAACCTAAATGTTATTTGTAAGTTGAGCATATAAAGAAGGTGGTGGCGTTGTAATGCTCAGGATAAGCGTTTGTTTTTGGCAGTTAAACACCCAAAAAGTATTTTGATCATTTGATGTCACATTGACAGTGTAATGCTAGCAGTAATGTCCATCTGTGGTGCTGTCCTATAGGTGTAGTAGTGGCATTCTTCCTAAACCTGCTAGACAAGAGTTACAAGTGAGACTTGGAGTGCTCATGCGAGAGCTAGTTGTAGTGTAGCAGCAGTGAATCTGGAAATGGCAGCAAATGGCTCTTGGAAGCCTAGACAGTAGTCATGAGAGAGTGTGAGGACTGGATTGAGATGTCACTATGATAGTTTAAAGGGGCAGTTCACCTCAGAGTCCACTACTCTCTCTCTCTGTTTAGCTTCAAATGCTTATGGGTTGAGATGTTTCCGTCAGTTTAAGGGGATGTTGGACAGAATAGATGTTGTTAACAGTCGACTTCTATGTAAAGTCATACTGTAGTAACTAAGTAAAGTGGTAAAATACACAGAAAAGAAACAAAAAGAGCACTTAAGTCATGTCTCCTTTTCCTCTCCCTCTTCTCAAACTGAAAAGGCTCAGCTCCTTTATTCTTTCTTTGTAACTCATCTCCTAGTCTCTCTTCTCTAGACCTTTTCTAGCGCTGCTATGTCCTTTTTGTCGCCTGTAGACTAAAACTGCACACACAACTCCAGATGAGGCCTCACCAGTGGGTTATAAAAGTTCCGTGGAGTTGTACTCCACACATCAGGGTGTTGTATAACTCGGCATTCTGTTAGTCATCTTAATGAATTCTGAACACCGTCTGGCGGTTAACGGTGTCGAGTCCACTACGACTTCTAAATCCTTCTTACAAAGTGTACTTTCACTTTTCATACTCCCATTGTATGCGCAATGTGTGTTCATAGCTGACATTTTTACTTCCGACTGTACGTTATATTTACTTGCGTTAAATTTCATCTGCCAGAAATCTTTCCAAGCCTGTCTGCTATCCCAAGTTAGATTATAAAAGGTTCATTTTTGAATAAGCCTAATCAAAAATGAACAAATCTTTCAAGGATTAATTGGCATATTATAATATGACATTATAGTATGCCAATGTGTTTTTACTTGTACGAGTAGCTCACATTTTCTCAAATAAATAAATATTCAAACTACTTGAAAAGAACAGTATATTAAGAAGCAGCATATGGTAGTTACTGTAATTATTTACAAATATTACTTTGCTTTAGATTTTTCTTGTTTCTCAAGTCAGTAACTGCTTAAAGCACGATTGTAATTATTGGGAGCCTTTTGTCTTGTCATTCTTTTCTGCCTTCAGTTATGAACCTTGAACTGTTACTCTTTTGACAGTAGAGGTCTTACTCACCGGAAACGCATGAAGAGTTTAGACAACATAGGAAATTGCTTCTGGTCTCTTGGTCTTGGAACCTTTACATTCTTCTTTATCGTAGTTGAAGTACATTATATCCATGTTGGTCATGTCATTTGACATTATACACTATCCACAAATACTGTTGAATGAAATGAAAATTACTATACAATATAGAGAGATTTGGAGTACCAGCTTGGTTTGTGTTTGTTTGAATGTAGCTAGTGCGACTCTTTGGCTCAGAGTGCTGATCAGTCTTTTTCAGGTGTGGATTCTGTCCCTTCTGGTCTTTCTGACTCTTGATTAGGCCATCAGTGCTCTTTTTCAAAGCCTAGTGAGCAGTGACACAACTTTTCTGCCTTGTTGCCCTACTGGTTTGTGTCATAGAGTACACACACACACACACACACACCTTCACTTTGTTTCCTTTTGAATACTGACATTTCTTCACGTCAAATTTTAGTCTTAAGTTTCAAATTAGCCTTAGTCATTTGATTTATCCTGTGCCTCTGCTTACACTCAAGGAAATGGGAAAAGCTTACACTTGAATGTATATGTGAAAACAGTTCACTTTTTATAGAAAAAAAACACCAAAAACAAATAATGCAGCACTGGAAGAGTTTATTTCACAATGGGAATTTTGCTCTGAAGTAGCAGAATATTGGTGGTGATTATTAAAAACCAAAGTGTGCATCTTCAACAGCAGCAGCCCTAGCAGAGTTCACAATACTGAAATGAAATGTCGTCTGGCTTGGTGGCAAGGAGGCCTTTCTGATGTTGGCAGCAAGTTCATTCTGAGGTGCAAGATCTTGGAGCTTTAAGGCTCTGCCTTCTGTAGCAAGTGGCTCAGCCTTCTAATTTTGAAGTGGGTCTGCATCTTGTGATCTGTCTGCTCGGTACTAATCCTTGTCAGGTAAGTGTTCAGTGACTAAACCATTTATCACATTACTGGGAATAGGTTTAGTGATTTTAAACCAGGAATTGCCCAGTCTGATCTCATCTTTGTTTGTGATTGTGCACTATATAGAAGTCATTTATTCATTTTGAACATTCTGACAAAGCTTTAAGCACTCCATTCTTTGTGCTGCAAATGAATGAACGAGATTTTAAAGACCTGTATATTAAAGCACTGCCTTGTGACTTAACAATAAGAAAAATAAGTTATTTGAAAGAAATCTTAGGTCTTTATTTAAAAGCTTAGCCTTGCAGATTAGTTTAATTTGTTACTTTCATTGTAAGATTGTGATGTGGACTCTGAAATGTAAGCACTGTTACATTCTACAAGTTAATTGTGACCTAAATAAACTGACTTGACCAAGTAACTTCCAAGTTTTCCTTCTCACATATAGCCAGTAGAGATGGTCACATGTCGTGATAGCCTTTTGATAGGCCAGTATGTGAAAGCAGAGACTACAAAGGTATGTTATGCCCTTTGTGTGCTTAGCTGTCAGGGGTGCCAGCATAAGAAAGGAAGGTGAATCCTTTTGTGCCCTTGTTACCTGGGCAATTCATGGTGGCGATTGGTTTCTCTCCGGCATTATTTGTTTAATATAGGTACCTTTCTTTTGTTATTGACTTATGGTCTCTCTGGTCTAGTTTGTAGTACAGATAGCTCCTTGTATCATATCTCCCAATTTAGTAGGGGTAGGAGTCTGTGAGGTGGGAGAGAAACTTAAAAGGTATATACTGCAGTGTGCACTTTGCTCAGCAGCCTGATTTACAAATGTAAAGCAAGTGCCTGACAAATAATGAGACATTGTATTTCTTTACACATATGGGCATCAAAATACCTCTTTACCAATTTCTCATGAAAACTTGACAAATTTATACCAACTATTGCATTATATGAATGTCATGTCAACTGAAAACCAGACAAAGCCAAAGTGTGGTTTGCCAAATCATGTATTGTTTTGTGGGCTTTATCTGGCCAGTGAGCTTTAGTTTGCCTACATATAGTTATAAACCTTTTTTTACTTAAATATTGAATTTGTGGGATTATTTTAAGTGTTTATGTAGTACTGTTAGACAGGAAAAGTAAGATTTTATAGTTTTAAATATATCAATGTTTTTTTAATGATGTTCTTTGTAGTTTTGGACATTGTTTCCGTCTTTATTACTACATAAAATGAGAACATTGAGCACATCTCTGTTCTGAAAACTATAAATCAAGGGTCATTTTTTTCATCAGCTATGACCATTTAAAAATATTTAAAGATGAGTGCTTTAAGGGTTTTCCAGTAAAATGTTTCTGGTGGAATGGTAAAAAACTAGATGGCATGTATTCAAAGCCCACAGCTTTCAGTATTACTCGAGTTCAGTCTCTTTGACTACTTTTTAGCTGAGGACGTTCATCCATCCATCCATCCATTTTCCAACCCGCTGAATCCGAACACAGGGTCACGGGGGTCTGCTGGAACCAATCCCAGCCAACACAAGGCACAAGGCAGGAACCAATCCCGGGCAGGGTGCCAACCCACCGCAGGGCTGAGGACGTTCATCTCCTGCTAAATTCTCAAATGGTACCCCTCAAACACGGAGGAATGGCACATTTCACAGAGGCCGCAATATGGCATTATTTCTGTATCTCTGGGCTCTTTTGGTGTCTGTTCATTTAGTCTTTTTATTGAAACATTTGTATATTGCTTTATTGTGACAAAATGAAGTTGACATTTCGGTTTTACTTAGTTTTTTTTTTGGATTTGTGGAACAGTTTCTCAGTCAAGTATTTTTGAGCCCCTGAAAAATGGGGGATCATGTATAAAAATGTCTGTCTTTTCTAAACAGTTTATACAATTTTTGTTTAATCCTTTGAATTAAAGCTGAAAGTCTACACTACAGTCACGACTTGATTGCCAAAATTATGAAGATTATGCCACTGTCCAAATACTTCCGAACCTGAGCTTAATTATGTCCATACCTATTTCAGCATATGCTCAGCTTGCATTCATGGGTGTGAAAGTTGCAGAAGTTTACACAGGCTCTGATTTTATTAAAAAAACAAAAAAAGATACACACCTGGAAATCTGGTGTTCCTCCTCTTTCCTGAGTGCAAAATGTATTTTTTCCAAGTTGGCAGAAGCAAAAATGTCCCTGTCTTAGAAGCAAGGACTCCAGGATTTATGTGTTTTAGGCTCGGCTGTGCCAAAGACACAGCAGCCAGTTATTCATTCTGATTGTCTGTGCTGTTAAATTTTTAAGCTACCTCATTAGGAACATGTTCCACCTTTAAAGGAATATTGGGAATTATAATGGATCTGTACTACCCCATATCCATGAAATACGTCTGTCTTGCTTTTTTTTTTTTTAATCTATAGCTGGATTATTAACCTTGTTGCACTGTTGGGAGTACAAGAGGGTAATTTTCAGAAGACCTCATTTGCACAAGAGTTGGTGAATAGAACTTGTTCAGAGCAGGCCTTTCACCTCAGGCCAGATGAGGTGAAAGGTGTGCAGATCTTGTCATGTTTGCACTGGGACAGTGGGTTTTGTTTTCCTACTCTCCCTTTCCTTCTCTCCTTGTATGCCAATGTGATGTGAGATCTGTTCTGTTTCTGTCAGAAAAGGAGTATTAAAGACTGGAGAGAAATTTAAATCTTTACCTTGATTGAAGCACCATGCTTAAAGCAAGTCATTTAGGTACATTACAATAACTACATCAAAATTACCAAAATAGGACAGTGAAACTTTTCCAACTTTAAAATCTACTGTAATAATAGTAAATGTCAGTTAGGCATAAAATGATGGCCTCTCTACTTTAGTAGTGTTTTCTAAACTAGGCCTGAGTGAGCCACCTTGTCTATTACTTACTGTTCAGAGAGCAGTTCAGTCAGACCTGCCAGTCAGGTCTCAACAAACAGCTCATGTGCATCTGGTGAGGCTTCATGTGGAGTACTATGCACAGTGTTGGTCTCCAGGCTACAAAATGGGACAAAGTGGCACTGGAAAAAGTCCAGAGAAGAGTGACTAGGCTGATTCCAGGACTGCAGGGAATGAATTATGTGGAAAGGTTTCAAGAGCTGAGCCTTTTCAGTTTCAGCAGAGGGAGATGAACAGGGGACATGACTGAAGTCTTTACAATTATGAAGGGAATTAGTCCAGTGGATCAAGACTGTGACGTTGAAATGAGTTAATCAGGAGCACTGGATCATAGCTGGAAACAAGGATAAATTTCACACAAATGTGGGGATGCACAAACCAGTGTGTTTCTTCGTTCCAGTCCCAAGCCCGGATAAATGGGGAGGGTTACGTCAGGAAGGGCATCCGGTGTAAAATTTTGCCAAATCAATATGCGGACAACAATACAAATTTCCATACCGGATCTGTCGAGCCCCGGGTTAACAACGACCGCCAACACAGTGCTGGCGGAAATTGGGCTTCTGTTGGCCGAAGAAGGGGGGGAGGGGGGACACGTGTCCGGAGGCAGGAGGAGAGGATGAAAGTAAAGAGAGTGAAACTGAGGGTAGGAACTTTGAATGTTGGCAGTATGACTGGTAAGGGGAGAGAGTTAGCAGATTTGATGGAGAGAATGAGGGTTGATATATTGTATTGTGCGTGAACAGACTAAATGGAAGGGGAGTAAGACCAGGTGGATCGGAGGTGGATTCAAATTGTTCTATCATGGTGTGGATGGGAGGAGAAATGGAGTAGGAATTATTCTGAAGGAACAGCATGTCAAGAGTGTTCTGGAAGTGAGAAGAGTGTTAGGCAGAGTAATGATTATGAAGCTGGAAATTGGAGGTGTGATGATAAATATTAGTGCATATGCACCGCACGTTGGGTGTGCAGTGGGTGAGAAAGATTATTTCTGGAGTGAGTTGGATGAAGTGATGAACAGAAAATGGTGATTGGAGCGGATATCAATGGACATGTTGGTGAAGGGAACAGTGGAGACGAGGAGGTGATGGGTAGGTATGGTGTCAAGGAGAGGAATGAAGAAGATCAGAGGATAGTGGATTTTGCCAAAAGGATGGACATGGCTGTGGTGAATATGTATTTTAAGAAGAGGGAGGAACACAGGGTGACATACAAGAGTGGAGGAAGATGCACACAGGTAGATTACAACCTATGCACAAGAGTCGATCTGAAGGAGATTGAAGACGCAAGGTGGTGGCAGGTGAAACTGTAATTAAGCAGCATAGGATGGTGGTCTGTAGGATGATGTTGCAGATCAACAAGAGGAAGAGAGTGAGGGCAGAGCCAAGGATCAAATGGTGGAAGTTGAAAAAGGAAGACAAGGTTGAGTTTAGGGAGGAGGTGAGACAGGCACTGGGTGGCAGTGAAGAGTCACCAGACAGTTGGGCAACTACAGGAGATGTAGGAAGGGTGCTTGGCGTGACATCTGGAAAGAGGCAGGAGGAAAAGGAAACCTGGTGGTGGAATGAGGAAATACAGGAGAGCATACAGAGGAAGAGGATGGCAAAGAAGAGGGATAATCAGAGAGATGCAGAAAGTAGACAAGAGTACAAGGAGATAAGGCGCAAGGTGAAGAGAGAGGTGGCGAGGGCTAAAGAAAAGGCATATCATGAGTTGTATGAGAGGTTGGACACTAAGGAGGGAGAAAAGGACCGGTGGGCTACACAGAGGGGCCGAGCTGGGAAAGATGTGCAGCAAGTTAGGGTGAAAAGGATAAAGATGGAAACGTACTCACAAGTGAGGAGAGTGTGTTGAGCAGATGGAAAGAGTACTTTGAGAGGCTGATGAATGAAGAGAACGAGAGAGAGAAGAGGGTGCATGATGTGGAGATAGTGAATCAGGAAGTGCAATGGATTAGCAAGGAGGAAGTAAGGACAGCAATGAAGAGGATGAAAAATGGAAAGGCCGTTGGTCCACATGACATACCTATGGAAGCATGGAGGTGTTTAGGACAGATGGCAGTGGAGTTTTAAACCAGATTGTTTAATGGAATCTTGGAAAGTGAGAGGAGGTTGAGCAGGTTGAGGAGACCCTGGAGAGGTGGAGATATGCTGTAGAGAGGAGAGGAATGAAGGTCAGTAGGAACAAGACAGAATATATGTGTGTAAATGAGAGAGAGGTCAGTGGAATGGTAAGGATGAGGGGAGTAAAGTTTGCGAAGGTGGATGAGTTTAAATACTTGGGATCAACAGTACAGAATGACGGGGATTGTGGAAGAGGTGAAAGAGTGCAGGCAGGGTGGAATGGGTGGAGAAGAGTGTCAGGAATGATTTGTGACAGATGGGTATCAGTGAAAGGGAAGGTCTAAAGGACGGTAGTAAAACCAGCTGTGTTATATGGGCTGGAGACAGTGGCACAAGAGACAGAGCTGGAGGTGGCAGAGTTAAAGATGTTAAGATTTGCACTGGGTGTGACAAGGATGGACAGGATTAGAAATGAGGACATTAGAGGGTTGGCTCAGGTTGCACGTTTGGGAGACAAAGTCAGAGAGAGCGAGATTGTGTTGGTTTGGACATGTGCAGAAGAGAGATGCTGAATATAAAGACTGAAGGATGCTAAGGATAGAGCTGCCAGGCAAGAGGAAAAGAGGAAGGCCTAAGAGAAGGTTTATGGATGTAGTGAGAGAGGACATGCAGGTGATGGGTGTAACAGAGCAAGATGACGAGGACAAAGATATGGAAGATGATGATCCACTGTGGCAACACCTAACAGGAGCAGCCGAAACAAGTAGTAGTAATTATGGAGTTTTTCCTCACAGAGAACCATAGACATGTGGAATAATAAGTGACAAACTCAAGTGGTAGACAGTAAGTTGTTGGGCACTTTTAAAAACTAGACTTGAAGTTTTTTTTTTTTTTTAGTTTTTTTTAGAAGAATTAAATGGATAGGACTGGTGAGTTTTGTTGGGGTGAATGGCCTGTTGTCTAGATTGTTCTAATGTTAAAAAAAAAAAAAAAAAAAAAAAAAAGATGCCAACCAGTCATGTTGAAGAGAGCTGAGCTGAAAGGTTATGCTCTTGACTTGCTGGTTGACCTACACTCCAGTCTTCACTTATGACAACAACCTTTGGATAGCGACAGAAATGAGCTTCATTTGCAGGGTGTCTGGGTCATCCTTGGAGAGAGGATATGGAGTGCAGACATTCAGGAGGATCTCAAAGTACAGCCACTGCTCATCTGCATCAAAATATCCCAGTTGAAGTGGTCTGGGCAATGGATTAAGATACCTCCCAGAGGAATAGTTTTAAGCATATCCAACTGGGGGGGAGACCTTGGGGAAGATCAGTGTTTTGCTGGAGAGATCCATCTTCCAGCCTGTCTAGGAATGCCTTAGTATTCTCCTGGAGGAGGTGGTGGTGGGAAAAGGGACATCTAGGCATCTCTGCTTAGACTGCTGCCCCCCATGACTGGATAAGCAGTAGAAAATGGACAAATCATTTTCCATGTCACAGCTGCACACCTACTGCCACACAAATGTATTCAGTTGCAGAGGATTGAGACGTTTATGGGAGCAGGTTGATCGAACAAAGTGTGTTTGTGATGCTCCTGCAGATAGAAATGATTTTATGGCTACTCCAGCAAATATTTCTTCAAGTGTGGTTTTATTTCTTAAGCATAAATGTAAATTAGGCTTCACAGAAGCATTCTCCCTCTCTGAGTTTCCAGTGATGTGAATTATTGCTCATGTTTCATCCATCATTGCTTGCTTTAGTCACTAGCTGATGGTGTTAATCGGCTATGATACTCACGGAGAGTGGAAATTTAAAAAAAAAATCATTTTCACTTCATAAACGTGATTTGGATAGTCACACACAGGTTGTGCTCTGAGAATGTGAATCAGATTTATCTGTATGAGAGGATTTTTATTCCATAGTGCACACTAGGCTAAAGATGTACGGGAAAGTAGAATTACCAGGTAATTGCTGTGAAAAGGTCCCCAACTGGCACAGACTGCCAGGAGCAAAGGCACCAGCAAAATGACACAGAGGTCAAGTGGTACACTAGCATTAGACATTTTGAATTGAGGTGGACAGCTTGTTTCACCAGCCAGGAGCTACATGTGAAAAAAGTCTGTGCTGAGATTTGGTGTCCTGTAGGCATTCATCAGAAGATCAGAGTGGTCATATAGGAGCACAGGACCTCACAAGTGTCTCCGTATATATGTAGGTGTAGACTAACACTGACTACACTGCAGGCAAACATCAAGGATTTGAATGTGATATGTGCCACTACAGGAAGCTAGTGTAGTATTCTGAAAAAAAGGAGCGATAGGTGCCTGCTGCTTCAGCTGGTTAAACAGCACATGTGCTCCTGCATTGTGAATCATCTAAAGTGACTTGGTGACGCATGCTGATGATGCTCCTACCAGTAATGATTTACAATGGTCCAGTTGTGACAAGAACAGAGACTGGACCAGGGGCCTCATGTATAAACGGTGCGTACGCACAGAAATGTTGCGTAAGAACGTTTCCACGTTCAAATCGCGATGTATAAAACCTACACTTGGCGTAAAGCCACGCACTTTTCCACGGTACCTCATACCCTGTTGTACGCAAGTTCTCCGCTCAGTTTTGCAGACTGGCGGCACCCAGTGTCAAAGCAGTGCTGCTGTTCCTGTATGGTTACCCTTTCTTAGATCCACGACCGCGGCTTTATCAAATACACTGAAATTAACCGCATATTATTCATAAATTTAATGCATCTGATTGTAATTAACCTGTAACAATATAATGGTCCACAGAATGGTCAAAGTATTCTAAATACCATAACTGCTTTAGCGTTGTTACTCTCACTGCACCTTCTTCTTCTTCTGTCAGCTGCTCCTGTTAGGGGTTGCCACAGTGG
Source organism: Erpetoichthys calabaricus (assembly GCF_900747795.2). Lineage (NCBI taxonomy): Eukaryota > Metazoa > Chordata > Cladistia > Polypteriformes > Polypteridae > Erpetoichthys > Erpetoichthys calabaricus. The sequence continues at coordinate 406,921 of NC_041411.2, read as the reverse complement.
ATCATCTTTTTCCATATTACTCACAAATACTCCGAGTGGTGCAGTGCATCACTGTATCTGAGCGTGAATCACAGATCTACGGCGATTGGAAAGAGAATTACCGGTATACAGCATCAAGCACTTGCTGGCTCAGCCATTCGCTATTTGAACTGCTCTGATCGGACCAACGCTTCACAGCCTTACCTGTTCGACCTCGCGGTTCACAAACAGTTTCATCCCAAGAACTATACACGCACTCAATCAGTCCATCAAGTGCTCATTGTAGAACTGTTTGGACTTGCAAGTTACTGTGAGGTAATTGTACTTATGATAGTTATAATATTGCACAACCTGAGCCACTTTATAAAGCGCATATTTACATATGATGACGATATCATTTTTAAGATGAAATGCAGCAAAATATGTTCATTATATTATACAGATAAAACTTTAAGTACACGGTGCCGCAGCGCTAGCGAGCTTGAGCTTCGTTCACGGTTTGTTCCTGCCTCGTGCTGTTTTCATGCTGTTGCTGGCGCGACACTGCAAGAATAGATGGACAGAATATTTAAACATTACAAAGATATTTTGATGTTCCTTAAAAGTTTTGAAGAATCGGTGTTCTAAGCTTACAGATGGCTTCACGTCTATTACAGAGCTGATTGTGTGGCGATTGGGTATTTGGAGAAAGAAAAGTAAGGACAAGAATTGTTGGTTAGTACGTTTGAAAGAGACAGTACTTCTGTAATAAAGCATTTCATCGAAGGTCGCACATGGCGCAGCAAGCATCTTGCTGTAAGACATGAACAATCACTGCGCCATCGTGTTCCCATGTTTAATAACATGCTTTAACTCATATCATCATGAAAATGATATCACGTATACTTCTTAGTATTTTAATTACCCGGAGAGCTGTAATATTACAAACGTAATGGATTCTGTGTCCTGTTGGAGGAAGAGCACGTAGTGATTCAGGCACATAGAGCACATAGAAGATCAAATACACAACAAAGCATTTAACGTGCTACTTTAGTTACGATGGGATTTGAGAAACTAGTAAATTAAACGATTTTAAGATGAAGTTTATGATCTACTTTAATGACAAAATAAACTACGTGATTAAAGTGGAAATTTCGAGATTGAAGTTGACATTTTGTGCTTTTTTCCCCACTGTGTGCCTTTTTTTTTTTCACTGTACCCTAATAAGCTTTCATATGACACTCAGACGGTGGGCTACGAGTTGCCTTTTCACGCCGATTTTGATGTGACAACTTTATTTCAGGCACTGTGTGACTTTGTGAACTTGAGCTTTCGAGTTTCTCCGACATGCTATGTCACTCAATCAACTTCCTTTTGTTGCTTATATAACTGTTTAAACCAACAAATAGTACGTTTTTCTTTGCCTCTATTGGGTTTTCGTTGAAATTCTATTTTTCCTCGTACTTTTGCCATTGCCTTTTCACAGAAGGCTGAGCTTAAGGGCTATTTATATTGATTTGCATATTCAAAGAGGTGTAATTCTGGGAGGAGTTGGGGCGGGACAGCAGGCGCGTGCACGTGCGTTTATTTCCACGCTGAGCGGGATTTATGTAGTGGAAGAACGCGGAAGTAGGCGAACGCACAGATTCCTGCATCTGGATTTTTCTGTGCGTAAGCACATTTCAGCTTTTGTGCTTACATCATGTGTTAGTGCGAATTCTACACACAGCGTTCTGCATGAGGCCCCTGGAGTTGTGCTGCAATATTCTGTCAAATATGGTTTGATCTTGCAGGTGTTGTAGAGAGACCATAGCAGCCTGGTCTTTGGATGGCAACTGGTCATCAATCACCACCCCACTGTTGAGTTGCAACTTGACAGGTGTAGGTGATAATGAACCAATTGAAAAGAGATGGAGTGTTGAATAGATGGATGAGTTGGGATAATAAGAAGGCCTGGTCGAGCTGGAGATGGCGCTGTGAAGTGCTGAATGGGTCTTGGGTGTCTAGGAAGAACAATAGTCACATGACCTCTGGCCCGACAGGTATATTTTAGGGGGCTTATTGACAAGTCAAGGGTAAACTTAAGCAGCATAATGCTGTCCTTGTGAGGCAGCTGAAACAGTAAGTAGAACACCCAGTACTTTACGGAGCAGGGACCCCGACTCTACCAGAGTGGAGGTGACCTGGTTTATAAGTGATTCTGGAGCTTTCAGAAAATGGTCAGGGAATGACGTGTCAAGCGAGCAGTTGTTTGGTTACAACTCTTTGGACAGTTTCAGTCATTTGAAAAGCACCCAAAGGTTTGATGGGAAGAGAAGACACATTGGCATAGTGAATGGAGTGGTGGACAGAGAAACAGTGAAAGACAGAAACTTCCAATAGACAAAGCAGAGCTAATTGGCGCATTGTCACAGTGGATGGTCCAGTTTTTCTAATTTTCGAGCTGAAGAAAGGTATGAGCCAATGGAAGAGTTGATAAAGCCTTATGTCCACACACTTGATAACTGTGTGTGCATCTCTGGCACTGTCATGACACTGCATTTAAGGTTTGTCATAATACTGGATTTTTGTGTGTCGACAGACGGTACTGCTAGTGTTTCACCAACTCTCTGGTAATGAAGCAAGTTGTAGTGAGTCTTGGTGCATCGAAGGCCAGTCAAATGGCTCATTACCAGACAGTCATGGAGGGCAGCATTGCTGTGGCATATTTTAGATTTCAGTCTCCATATTTTCATAACAGGCCACCTATAGGCTGCAGACTTCTTCCCAGTTTTAATTTTATCTCTGTTTGGGTCAAGTTCATTTTCTCTTGTTTTTGAAAGTTTAGCAATTGTGCAACACTCAATTCAGTGGATTTCTGTCAAAACAAAAGCTGTTTTTTCACATTTTGTGAAAGTAAGAGTTACATGAATATGGTTTAGAATTGCTTACAGATGGCGCACTAAAAGATTCTGTCTGTCTTGGCAGTGTGCTCCACTTACTGCAGGTACAGATTGTCTAAATTCATTTTTGGTTTTAGGCCTGAAAGTGTCAAAAGTTTACTAACACGATGGGTTCATTCAGCTGCATGCTGAAACACGTGTAAAGAGTGTTACATGGAAAGCTGCAGTGATGGATGGCTGGCTACAAAATGTACACACACTGCAGACATCAGCACATTGTCTAAAATGTCCTCTGCGCCTTGGACCACCAATGAGTGCAGATGGTGTAAGAGACAGAAGGAGGGCAGTACTGTCCTGTAACCAAAGATGAGACAGAGGATATATTTGGGTTATTTAATGCATAATGTAAAAAAGAAAAAAAAAAGTTTACAGGAAATCTTCTTTTAGGTTTGTTTATCGTTGCTCTTGACTTGAATAAGCTCATTATAAAGAGAAAAAGAATCACCTGTCAGTAATTACTTTGTTCTTGGAAGGCTCCCTTTATTTCCTTATTTTTTTAAATTAGCCTGCAAATCTAACCGCTTTGGGGAACTCAATGGGAGAGATTGATAGAGAGCATGAATGATTTATAAAGTCTATTTTTTTTTTATTTACTAATCAATACTGTTTCTCATTAGAGTCATCTGCCCACTTTGCCTTTTGACTTCACAAATTGGATCTTCACATTGCACTGCTATGACTATAGCATATGGCACACAGTCACCAAGTGTTGTCCTTTTTAGAAAACTCCCAGCATTTTATTTTTTCCCCCTTTAATTCACATGCATTCAGTGTAAATTGCTCTCTGGGTATAATATAACTTAAGGCACTTAATGGTTTTTGAGTTGCAAGTGTAAGCAGTCTTTTTGACTTGATTTGGATCAGGACTAGCTTTTTATTTTTTTATTTTTTTGCCAAGTACACATGCACGTGGATTTGTTTTGGTTGGGGGTGCTTCGCTTACAGTAATGCATGTAACTCCTTCAGAACTAAAGTAAAAAATTTTAAATGTATTCCAAAAAATTATGGAGAAGAAAACTATAGAGAAGGGCTATCTGAACTACTTTCTGGGGTTTAAATATAATTTGAAGTTGGAAGATCTGCACTGATGCCTGACATATCTCCTCTATGTGGCGATCAGCTGGTCAGTTGTGCAGGTGGAAGGTCCAGTTAGTGTGTTTCCCTGCCATTTGTGTCATTTTCTGTTAGAATGATTGGAATTGCATAAATCTTCTTTCATTTGATCACATTTAAGGAGTTGCCAAAGCGGATCATCTATCCCTGTCTTTTACATCATTTTCTGCCTCCAGATTATTTATATAATGTCCACATTTTTCATTGTTTTAGGTATTTTTCTGTAATGGTTAAGAAATCATCTAATCCTATTACTGGCCTCTCATTAAAAACCACTAGCCTAGCAAAATTAAACTTCTGCTTGAACCTTCAGAAAGCTTTGTAGATGCATGAGCTCAAGTGTGCTTGTTGGGAGTTTTTGAAGCACATAATCGGTCTGTGTTGTCTCACACATGTAGTGCCAGCTTTCCTTGTAGGACTGCACGACGTGGCACTCATTCTTCCTGGTTGCATTATGTCTTAGAATGTTTGACACAACACAAGAATGGCATAGGAGACCATCGTACTTGGGAAGGTAAAGATCAGATCAACCCCATGAGTGTTACCATCCTATGCTCGAAGGAACAATCATCATAAAAAGGAAAGTTGAGATTTTTGGAATGGGTTTTTTCTTTTATATTTCTCTTTAAATTGTGTTTACTGTAATCTTGATCTTAGCTGAGAGTCTTTATTTTGAAATCTGCTTTTTGTTTTCTTTTGCACAAGCCATGTATTTTGTGCAGAAATTCATCAACAGAAACTCTATAAATTGTTGACAGGCACTTTTATGTGAAGAAGAAAATATGAGGCAAGTTTTCAGCAGACTGGGGGGGCATTGTGTCTTTGTTGAAGGAGAACTTTCTGAAATGTTTTACTTACCTGGCACCTCTTCTAATATACCAAATGAGATTTGTTGGGGGGGGTCACAGTGCCACAGTTTTTCATGATGCTTAATACTTATTTGATACAATGTCAAAAGCAGAAATTTTAACTTGTTTACAAGTGCCTCCATTATCTAAGTGAAGAATGTTTACTTTTTTCTCCAATATAATATGCAATATATAAATAAATATAGAAACATTTGCATTTATTTGCTATATATAATTTTATATATAAATATATATATATATATATATATATATATATGTATGTATATACACACAGTATTAATATATGTGTAAAAATAAATTATATATATAATATGTGTGTGTGTGTGTGTGTATGTATATATATATATATATATATATATATATATATATATATATATATATATATATATGTGTGTGTATATATATATAATAGATATAAATAAAATACGTTTGCCAACCCCACTTTGCCTGCGCTATACACCAGCCACTCCACATCTCTGCCACTCGTGTTGTGAACAAGGGGCCAAATGCATCCCAAGGAGACGCGGTCGTTCCTTCGAAACCCTCTCTTAAATGGTGATAACAATGGGAAACAGTGTTAAAGGTGTTTGTTTTTTTTTTTTTTTTTTTTTTTTTTAAATCTGCTCTTTGCTCGATCAGCTGGTGCTGTGCCTTGTGATTTGCTTCTCGTACGGCGCTTTGAACATTTAAAAGCCTGTACAGCAGCTGTCCTACTTTACTCTTTTATTTCCGGCCCCGGGAGTGGTTAAATCTCATGGCACAAAGTCTCTTTAGTTTAAAATTTAGAAATGGAATAAGAATCTGAAAATCGAACATCACATTAAAGTTCGATAAATTCTGAAAAGAATACCAAACATATATGTAGGTTTTAAAATAAGCCCGAATTAAAGCTTGACAAAAGTGACATAAGTCACAATTTTTGCACAAAATCGTTGCATTTTCAGGCTTAGGATTTTATATATAAATATAGTTCGATATAGATATCTATATAGAGAGAGGTAGATCGAGCTCACATTTTAGGGCTTATACTAATAAACATTAGTTTGGCTTTAAAACCCAAAGCAGTTTTGCCATTGTAGTGTTTGTATATTTTTTTTGCTAGTCCTGCTAACTGGCCAAGAATACAGCAATCTGAAGCTCTTAGTTTTATTTTGGTGTTTACAAATGGAGCAGCTCCATTTGTAAGAGTCCTATACAGTCCAATATTCTTAATAGAGGATATATGAGACCCTGAGCAGTATTAATGAATACTTGGACGAGCATCTGTAGAAGCACTCGGTGCAATCCAAGAATGAATGCAAAGCCTCCGCTCCTTTAGCTGGATTGCGTAGGATATAAAGCAATTAATCTTGCCATTTCATCTCCTCTTAAAAATTTGTGACGCTTTAAGTTGAGTGATGACTTGCATCTGACCAGTCACATCTTTGTGCTGTTGAAGCACAGATTTCTTAATTTATATGCACAGTTCCCGCTGTCGCGTGCTGATGTTCCCCTGCCTCTTACACACAGCATTTCCAGGTAAGACTTCTGTGGTCTTTCTTTTCAACATGTGTTGATTCCGTGCTATATCCTCAGCATTGTGACCCATTTTCAGAAGTAGTTTTTACTCCTGTTTTTCTTGTGCCTTTACTCAACCACTTGCAGTCACGCACGAGTCCATGAAAGTGCTACTTTCACTTGGTACTATTGATACTCTTTTCAGATTTTTGATATCTGCTTGGTATTAAAGCATTGGATCTTGTGGCATACCTAGTCGCAAGTAATCTCTGTGCTCGAGGCTGGGCTGTCGAACTTGCATTGTGACTCCTTGGAAATGATGCCACAGTTCAGACGTTCATTGGGAATTTAGGGTTTTGCTTTGGTGCAGATTAATCGCTCAAGTTGGCCTTCCAATTTGTGCTGCAAGAGTGTCCGACATTAGTGATCTTGCACAGGGAGCAGTGCTCTTCTTGCTGTATAAAGTAGACAGTAGCTGTCCATCTTGCTCGCAATTTAGCTGATAAGGAAGCTTTGAACACAAATGACCAGTTTGTTTGAGAGGATATTTATTCCCTTTTTTGTTCGTTGCTCTTTTTACAAGGGTCTAGAAGAACTTTATTGATTCTGCCAAAAATAGTGGTCCTGGTGATTTTGTAATTCTGATTCCAGTTTAATGCTGACAATGTGCACCTCAGAAGATGAGCCAACTCTTTTGAAGCAGTAAACAGTTCATCATATTCAAGCCTTCCAGGACCACTGTGGTGGCCTGAAGTGAGTGAGGTCTTTGTTACCAAGTCCAGTTTCAGGACGGCCACAGAATGCATTTTAGACTTTTGTTATAAATCTGTTTGACATTCCACAAATGGAACTGTAAACTACAGTAGTATTCTGTGACTGTGATGCAGTTATTGTTATAGACACCCCTGATTTAAGTATTCCATTTGGGTTGAATTATGCCCTGCATACTGTGTTTTCTCGATCATTTTTGTTTTATATTTGAGTTGGGTTCAGTTGTGTAAGTTAATTTGTGATACTCCAATACTGGGATATAGGGTAGAATACAATAATAATAATTCTTTGCATTTATATAGTGCTTTTCTCACTACTCAAAGTGCTCAGCAATTGCAGGTTAAGGGCCCAACAGAGCAGAGTCCCTATTGGCATTTACGGGATTCGAACCGGCAACCGTCCGATTACCAGTGCAGATCCCTAGCCTCCGAGCATGACCATGAAAGACTTCAGGTAAGATGAACTAAGCCTGTGATTTTAGATCAGGAGACTCCTGTATAGATGGTGCTTTGTTCTGTCAGACAGGCAGTTGTGTGGCCATCCGTCACTCAAGGAGAATTCAGGCCTTTCCCAAAAATGATCCTAGTTGCTTGTGAAAGCCATGCTTGATGGTTGGTAGCACTTTTTTTTTTTTTTTTTTTAAACCAAATCAAAAAATAATTGTTAGTGCTAGTGTGCAGCAAGTTTTAGACTCCCATGTTTGCAAGTCTGATAGTCTCAACGCTGCACGTTTTGGATCCTTGAATACATATTCCCCCCCCCCCCCCCCCCCAAAATAATGCCAGTGACAGCGTCCATGGTACAGATGCAGGAATTCTTGCGTTCAGTACATTGATCACAGAACCAGTAGTTTACTGCTTGTTCAACTGAACTGTGCGGTTTGCTGGATATTGACGTCACCCTGAAGCAGCCTACAGAACACTGTACCCTCAAATCAAGGTATGCTGCCCTAGTGAGAAGAACACACTGCCTTCTCGAGCATGTGCACAGATAACAGAACCAACCAAATGAGCATGGTGTCTTCTTGCTATCTTCACCTAGCTGTTTTTGTTTTCTGCTAAAACCAAAGTGGGACTGTTTACCATGCACAGGCCCGTCTTTTTATTTGCTACTCTATGACAAAAACATAATGAGGCAGTAGCAAGTGAAATATAAAAGATATAGCACAAGAGATGGAGGACAGCAGTTAACCCTCCTGGTAGAGGAAAATCTGTAATGAAACCGAAGGCACAATAATAAGGTTTAATAGAATTGGCACACTTGTTTGTACTTCTTTAGGCAGAAGTAGAAAGCAGTTCAGATGTCCTTTGTGACAAGGCACCAGTACATTAGCAGATTGAGATGGTCATAGGCGCACAATCTGAGGGGGAGAAGAAACATTTTAGCCTGTCTGGATCGTGACAGGGCAGTTAAAAGTCAAATGCAGAATGGAGACCCATTTTCGAAGCAGTGCTCAGGCAGGTGGCAACATCTTCACTGACCTGGGAGTTGAGAGAACAGATGTCAGACCTCTAGGTTTACACTGATACAAGAGAAAACGTTTAATCTTTTGGCTAAACAAACACTTGTACAAATTTAACACAAACACTGAAAGTGGCTACTTTTTAGACTTTTTGCCTAACAGAAGTGTTTGGGATGAATGACGTGTTCACAGTGACCATAAACAACATCTCAGTATGAATTTGGGAAGGAGAATATAAACGTTTTACACACTTCTTTCAGGTCTGAATGAGTCTAAATACTTCTGCCTATTTGAATGTGACAAAATGATAAAATTCAGGTGTGCAAAGTTGAGAAGAATCCACTCTATAGTGACCTACTGCTAGAAGGAACCAATGTATGAATTAAAAGTCTGCATGATTATGAGGTAACTGTGGAATTGAAGGGTTTTTTTTCCTTAGAACTATTTGCTTACTTTTCACTTGTACTCAAAAATATTGTGTGAGAGTCCATTTGTGTTGATTTCAGTCTTTATAGCACCAGAAACTGACTTTTGCGTGTAGTGAAAAATAAAGTACAGCAACCACATGCAGCCCCAACTTTCCATGGGGTTACGAATACGCTTGTTGTATAAGAGTGAAACATGGTGGCTTTTGCACACCACCTGGACCCTTAAGTTTGTCCTTGGGCCCTTTTTGCTCCATGTTCACCCCGTGTGTGTGTTGGTTTTCTTCTGCTCCAATATAGATATGTTAGGAAAGTTGCAGCACCTGCAGGCCATTCAGCTGAATGTGACTTGTCATGTCATCGTCGCTTCATTTTTTTTTTTTTTTTTTTTTAACTAAGTGTGTCAGTGTGTCCATTTGTAGATCTCCAGTTTTCTACTGTCCAGTAGTCTACCTAGTAACTGGTTCCATGTAGCTGCAGTTCTGGAAGTGGAAGCTTCCCAATATTTGTCAATAACGTTTGGTTCCAGATACAGCTCCTAGACTTCCTGGTGACCGTACACCTATCTAGGCCATGGTTCTGTGCGCCCCACGCTGTTGTGTTTCTGCGAGGCCTGTGTTCTGGTCTTAAGTATATTCATTAAAGCCAGTCATGCAGCCATGAAAAAAACAAATCTCTAAATAGGGAATATGGCCCCAGGATAAACTGTTGGCTTCAAGTACTGATGCTGAATATCCTTTTGGAAATTATTAGTGGTGTCTGGCACAGGAGGACTGAGGATTTTTTTTCCCTATTTTTTTTTTTGCGCCTTTTGGAAAGTCCAGTCCTAATGGATCTCCCACATTTAGAATCTCTGCTTGTTATGACTCTTAAGTTGTGTCATGTGTAAGAGACAGAGGCGCAGTATATTTTATTTGCTTTTTTCCATCTGAGTAGAGCAGACATTTATATGGCTTTAACCATGTACGTACTTTTGGATCATCAAGGTGCGTCAATGAACTTGCACTCGGCACTTCGCTGTGCAAAAACAATAGTGGGAAAGATGCTCAGAGGAGGATTAATAAGTGTGTTTGGTCCACTTTGTGGCCTGCATGTTCTGCACATCAAGCACACCATGATGTATCAACTTGGAGTTGTGCAAGGTGTAGTCACTATTGGAGCTGCAAATCTTCTGGCAGACTCTTCATACAAAAGTGTGGAGAAGCATGTTAGTCCCTGGTTTTGCTACTGAACACTACTGAGTAGAAGCATCATGGTAATAATAATAATTCTTTAATGATGCAAAGGAATGGTAGGTGTGTGACTGGTAGGGAAGGAGAACAGGCAGTATTGTGGCATTATGTGGAAGATGTATCAAAGCTTCACCAAGAAGGAACTCATCTGAGCCTATGTGTGGGTCAAGCTAATGCAGGTGATGTACCAATATTTATTTAGTGATTCTACTACAGGCTGTCAAATTCTGCTGAGTTAGACCAGTGGTGGTGTTGACCAGATAGCATACAGTATATGAAGACCTGGGGCCTCATGTATAACAACCGTGCGTAGAACTCCCACTATAACATGGCGTAAGCACAAAAGCAGGAATGTGCGTACGCACAGAAAAATCCAGATGCAGGAATCTGTACGTACGCAAACTTCCACGTTCTTCCGCTACATAAATTTTGATCAGCTTGAAAGTAATGTACGTGCACGTGCCTTCTGTCCCGCCCCAACTCCTCCCAGAATTACGCCTCTTTGAATATACAAATCAATATAAATAGCCCTTAAGCTCAGCCTTCTGTGAAAAGACAATGGGAAAAGCACAGGGGAAAATATAAGAATTTCAGCGAATACCAAATGGCGGCAAAGGAAAAACGTACTGTTTGTTGGTTTAAACAGTGGCATAATCAACAAAATGAAGTTGGTCAAGTGACAGTGTGTCGGAGAAACTCGAAAGCTCAAGTTCACAAAGTCGCACAGTGCCCGAAATAAAAAAGAAATCACATATCAAAGTCGCTGTGAAAAGGCAAGTCGTAGCCCACCGTCTGAGTGTCATATGAAAGCTTATTAGGGTACAGACAAAAAAAAATAGGCACACAGTGGGGGGAAAAAAAGCATGAAATGTCAACTTCAATCTCGAAATTTCCACTTTAATCACGTAGTTTATTTTGCCATTAAAGTAGAACATCATAAACTTCATCTTAAAATTGTTTAATTTACTAGTTTCTCAAATCCCGTTGTAACTAAAGTACACGTTAAATGCTTTGTTCTGTATTTGATCTTCTATGTGCTCTGTGTGTGTGAATCACTACCTGCTTCTTAAACGGGCTTTCTCTTTCTCCGACAGGACACAAAATCTATTACATTCATGATATTACAGCTCTCTGAATAATTAAAATACTGAGATGTATACGTGATATCTTTTTCATGATGATAGGAGTTAAAGCATGTTATTAAACATGGGAACGCGGTGGCGCAGTGCTTGTTCATGTCTCACGCAAGAGGCTTGCTGCGCCATGCGCGACCTCTGATGAAATGCTTTATTACAGAAGTACCGTCTCTTTCAAACGTACTAACCCCCAATTCCTGTCCTTACTTTTCTTTCTCCAAATACCCAATCGCCACACAATCAGCTCTGTAATAGACGTGAAGCCATCTGTAAGCTTAGAATGCCGATTCTTCAAAACTTTTAAGGAACATTGAAATATCTTCGTAGTACATGTTTAATTATTATATCAGTCTATCCTTTCAGTGTCGCGTCAGCACCAGCAATGATACAACGCAATGCAGGAACAATCCCTGAACTAGCTAGCGCTGTGGCACCGTGTCCTCACATGTTTACAATACAGCTTATTTAAATGAAGTTAGTTTTATCTGTATAATATAATCAACATATTTTGCTGCATTTCATCTTGAAAATGATATTGTCATCATATGTAAATATGCACTTTATAAAGTTGCGCAGGTTGTGCAATATTATAACTAGTGCAAGTTTACAGTGAGGTAATTGTACTTATAAGTACAAAGAGTTCTACAAGGAGCACTTGATGGAGTGATTTAGTGCGTTTAGAGTTCTTGGGATGAAACTGTTTGACTTTGAGGAAAGTCTCTGAAACGTTTTGCCGTGGTTGAGGTAGTGTGTACTTGATACTGTATACCGATAATTCTCTTTCCAATCAGCTGCTGCTGTGATTCCCCACTCAGATACAGTGATATAAATACTCCGAGTGGTGCAGCGAGAGTAATATGGAAAAAGATGATCCACAGTGGCAACCCTTAACGGGAGCAGCTGAAAGAAGAAGATGCAGTGAGAGTAACAACGCTAAAGCAGTTATGGTATTTGGAATACTATGGCTATTCCCTGGACCATTATATTGCAGCAGGTTAATTACAATCAGATGCATTAAACTAATAAACAATATGCAGTTTCAGTGTATTTATAAAGCCACATCAGGAATGTGGGTCTAAGAAAGAAAGGGTGATCACACAGGAACAATAGCACTGCTTTGACGCTGGGTGCCGCCAGTCTGCAAAACCGAGCGGAGAAATTGCGTACGCCAGGGCATGAGGTACCGTGGAAATGTGCGTGGCTTTATGCCAAGCTTAGGTTTTATACATCGCGATTTGAGCGTGGAAATGTTCATACGCATCATTTCTGTGCGTACGCACCGTTTATACATGAGGCCCCTGGTGATAGGAGTGATTTTAGTTTTAAAGGGAATACTGGGAAGTGCCCTTTGAAAGAGAGAGTGGCATTCATGAGAGAGATTATCTGAAGCTAGACAAGATGTGTGACCAGATCTCATCTTTCCTATCAGCCAAGGGCAGGGTAAGAGAATAAGACAGGATAGAGATTATAATGTACTCAAGTATGAAATTTGCTTTGAAACTACTTTATAACAAACATGCAAATGAAGGATAAATGCTGTTTGGTGCAGCTGTTTGTCTGCTTGTCCACTGGCCCAGTTTCTGCGGCTGTGACATCACAAATGATGAACCTACTTTGAAATGTTGGGTTTCCAAAGGAAGCTGCCACTGTTTACTTGGACAGTCCGTTTCTGAGTGTGGCTGGTTTACAAAACCACGCTGTTAATACTGGATGGACATATTGCATGATGTGTTTGGTCTGTTTCAACATCTATTTATTTGTATTGTATGGTTTTTATAAGTGGTGTATTTTTTAATTGTTATATAGCATGCTGGTATCTTAAATGGAAATGCTTGTAAAAAATTGACTTTAATACATATTTTTTTTACCAAAATGCTGATAGCTTTGTCTCTTTTTCTTCTGTTCTGAGCTTGTGGTTCACAACCAGCAAAGCAATTGAAAACTCTGTTAAGAGCGAAGAAAATCCGAAGGTTGAGAAATCAAAACAAAGGTCAACATTCCTAGCAGTGCTGACTCCCTTTATCCTCCATACTTGTTACAAAGGGCTTTTCTGGCTTTAGAATAGATGTCTTTGATATGCATTGCATACTCCTTTATTTTCAGTGTAGTGAATCGGTTCCTGCACAAGAGAGCATAAGATTTAAAACAAAACTTTGCCTCTGTTTGGAGCTGCAGGGCTCCCCTGGTGTGGCTCTTTAAATCTTTGCTGTGTCATGGTGCTATTCCTGCTTTGCTTGCAAGATTTCTTTCTAGTTTTTCTGGCTTCCATTCCTGTTTGCTGGCTCAGTCACACCTCTCCTGAGATGTGAATATCTACATGCTTCTCTTTGAATGGGTTGTCATTGATTGTTCTTTTGTGGATTCCTCTCCATTTTGACTATTTGAGCAGATTTGCCTTTCATGGTCCTCTGTGCTTTGATCTGCAGCCTGCTGTGGTCATAAGCATGAAAAGCTGCAGTCTAAAGTGTTATCACAGTCACACTTCTGCAGTGAAAGATGACAAAATACATCTTAGTTTTGGTAAAACTGGGAGTCAAAAACTAGATGTAAAATTACTATAAAAGTTGGTTTAAATGGCTGAATCTGTGGCCTTAACTGTGTTTTGGAAAGATTGACAGGTTGGACAGGGGTCCTCATTAGTGTAGTTGTGTAAAGCCATTTGTAAAATGGTCTTTTGTTACTTGAATATTCTGAAGCAGTTTTATCTGCAAGGCTACAATGAGATTGAAAGAAATTCAAAAATGTGGATTGTTCCATTCATCACAGGAAGAATTGCATGGAGAATAAGGATGGCAGCAACCGAAAGGCAAGTGTGCTCAAAATGGAAAAATCACTTCACTTCAGCACCGAGTCTGAAAGAAGCTACAGAGTTTTAAATTTGGGGAGAAAAAGTGAATATTTTGGTGCTGACTGTAAGCCCCTATGGACTAAAATGCTCTTCCTGTCGTGTGCAAAACTTTGATTTACAGTTGTATTGATTAAATGTATTTAGAGAGCGATGAGTGGAATAATGGAAGCCGATCAGTGTGTGTTGGTCATTTTATTCTCTCTGCTCCCAACACATTTTGAAATGGCATGCCTGATGTTAGTTTGGCTAGAGACTTTAGAGTTATGGAAATCTTGCACCTTCAACTTTGAAGCTCATTTAATTGATGTTGGTTTTAAATTTAGCCAACTTCGTTTCTGGAGTGACATGCAGTCACAAAGCTGGAAATGATAAAATAAGCAATTACCAAGAGAAGAGAGCATGTTTACTTTCACAAAGATTATGACAGTAGTTAATAGCAAAGTTAATTTAAAGAAAAGAACTGAAAGATGGGGATTGAAGAAATTTAGGATGTTTGGAATGCCTGAGGGTCATTTAATCAGCATATAAAGAAATAGGGTATGCAGATCTGCATGCTGAAATTGGGTTCATGTGATTGAATGCCTGGGCTAATGGCCTGAGTTAGGGAGCAGAACAGCCAAATGAGAACCATTCTATGTTTGAAAAAGAGTGACAACGTGGTGCTGTGTGTGTGTGTGTGTGTGTGTGTGTGTGAAAATGGCAGAGAAATGTGGAATGAAATGACCATGTAAATCATGCCAGAAGAAAGTTGAACAATAACGTAACAAAACATGTCTTTGAATTGATCAAATGCATGGAGTATTTTACTGTTGACTTTGCACAATGTACAGCAAATGTACAACAATAGCATTCAGTGTAGCAAGATTGTAAAGTGCAATACGGAAATCATTTCAATAAGTCATGGCAGTGGAAATGCTGGCAAGATACTCTGCCATGTCTGGGGAGACTAGAAATATGGTGGAGAGAATTGATAGAGACATTTGGTACCCTGTACAGTTGTATCAAAATTGGTGCAGGAGAATCCATTACAAAGTGAAAACTGAAGACGTATAAAACTGATTTACAGAGGAAGAGAGAAGCAACTGTGAAGAGGGAGGCCATTATTGCTAATAGAACCTCCATGGACAAGTCTACAGTGTGGCATCTGGGCTTTGGAAAGATCTCGTCCACATCCCCTGCAAGTAATTTCTAAGTATAGTCATGGCTATGTTTGCTTTTTAGACCTATTTTTCTTTAAATGTTTTCTTTTAGAAGGTGCAGGGAACCTCCTGCCTGACAGTGGTGGAGACAAGATTAAAAAAAGAAGCATTTGAGGTGGGACCCACCATTTTAATTAACAGCATAACGGTCGCTAACTGTTGCTGTTTGGTAAGTTTGGCTAGCATCCCAGCAGAAGTCGTTTTTAAATGAGGTTTTTCACTAGGAATGTCGACACCACAGTGTGGGTTGTATGTCCTCTTTGTGTTTTTACATATTGAGCTGGTTTGAGGTTTCAGGTATACCTAGAGGTATGGATTCAGACTTCAAAACAATTGTTCATCTCTAAACCAGTGATGGTGAGGAAGTAGATGAAGTGATTTGTGATGCCTTGAAGACTAGGTGTCCTGCGTTGGGTGCTGAGGGTGTAAAAGTGAAAGCTTCATACAGTTAAGAGGCTGCTCATAGGCGTGCTTCATCTAGATGCTTCAACAGAGTACCAGTTATTGGGAGTTCAAATAATTACATACATACATTCAAAGGTATTTAAATGCATGTTAAAATGTGTCAGGTATGGAAATGCTTCCATATGGAGTAAGGATTTCACTGCAGTTTGCACATGTAATGATGGTGCTACATACAACTAATGATGAAAGCATTCATGTGGTGATTTTCAAAGAATTGTATTGTTTCTTGAGGACAGAGCAGCAGTGTTTAACAAGTGTATAGAACACAATTGTGTCCTCTGCACTGCTGAATGTTGCCTGCTACCTGTCTGCAGCACGTCCAGCTTGAGGAGCACATGTAAAAGTGCAGCACGTACTGTAGGTGAATATGGCATAACAAACTTCTGCACAGAGCATCTTGGGAAGTAGACTTTCTAAACCCATCCCAAACCAGCAGATATCATTTGGAATTTGGCTCAGTGTGGATTCCCAGTTTTAGACTGTATTTTTTTTTAATATATAAATGGTTTATTGAATTTATTAAAATACAACAACATTCAATACAAGCAAGTCAAATTTTACAAGACTAGGTTCAAGTCAAGTTAACTCAGGCTGGTAAATTTTGAACTGGTCATCAGATGTTGACACTGAAAGTGAAATTGGTACATGATACAGCAGTGTACCACCAAACTACTGTTATGTCAGTGATGCAACAAAATTTCAATTGAGTGCAAAGACATTCGCCACTGAGCACTGTCAGTATTTCTGTTAGAGAAATGTGGACATCACTAAGCCGCCTGCTGTAACAGCCCAAAGTAACACAAGGGGCTCATCAGTTGTGCGGATCAGGCACTGATATTCTAGCTGTTCTTACTCAAGTAACAGAATAAATCTACTGTTCCAATTGTGAGTTCTGGCCATGTGTTAGTCAAAGTCTCAGAACATGTCACACTAGGGACGTGTGCTGAATCTGCTTCAGGACAGCAGTGCCAATTGACAGACCTTTCTTACTGTATCGATGCTGATATTATGGGATGCGTTTCCGGTACACTATTATTTCTTGTTCAAAAAGTTTTTTTGCTTGTTTTTCTGGGGGTTAACGTTATGCTAAGGAGGCTACATCTTATCCCTTTGTACAAGCTATTGATAGAATGGTTTAGTGAGGTTGTCAGATTGCCCTACTGGAGTGCTGATAAGACGGTTGAACATGACTAAAGAGGAAGTAAAAGTAGTAGTAAAGTTTCTGTAGGGGAACCTGTGAAAAGAAAGGTTCAAGAGCAGAGGGCTGGTCTCCCCGTGTTGATCCTGGACTGCCTTCCATCTTTGGGACATGAGTTGTTTGGGACAGGTCCTGAGCTGGTGCCCACGTAAGCTGGAGTGGTTCTCTTGCTCCGTTTTCAGCCTCAGGGGTTCAGGTAGTGATGTTCCGTTTAATGACTTTATCTTTGTGTGGCTCCGCTGTGCCAGCAAGTCTCCACATTGTGGTGATAATCCATGGTTTCTCAGTGTTTTGTGGTCTTGGTTAGATAAATGTATTACATTTCATCAGCAGTGAAGTAGATTGGTAAAGAGAGTGTTTTGCCAAGTGCTTCTAAGTGCAAACGTGTTGTGATGAGCTTATTTGATTTTCAGTGCATGAAATATTGTGTTTGTGGCAATGGGTAGCTAAAGTGTATAGTGAATAAGGTCTGTCAGAACCTAACCTCATTTTTCCTATATGGTCAATGCTTCATTATCTGCATTTTCCATTTCCACTGGGTTTCTCAGGAACATAACCCCATGGGTAGCAATAATTTATGGCATGTGAAGATTTATTATTTTGTGTTCTGGCCTCCTGCAGTACCCAGAAATGGCATGAGCAGCAAAAATGGATTAACTTTGGTGGGTAATGTTACCTTGATTTCTTCTGAGCAACACTCTTACCCCCTAAATTTTGCATGACAGACATTGGAAGATCCTTTCCTTTGATTGTATTGATTTTATGCATGCAGAGAGCTCAATGTGTACCCCCTGACGTTTAGAGGCCATTCTTCAGCAGAAAGGAAACGTGGAGCTAAACCATAATGAAGCTGTGTAGAATGCCTTGCATTTGAAAAGGAGAAAGCTTCTCGTTTTCACTGGACAGAAGGCAATAGTTAGCTCCACGGAGCACAATATGTAAGAGCTATGAGATCTGTCAGGTGTGCATGGCAATGTTGAGAGAACCTGTGTGCCGATTGTGTATGTTTAGAATGTTCAGTTTTAGACCAAGGATGAAGGCCCTACCATTTTTTTTTTGTCTCTGGGCTCACTAGCTCACTGTAGCTAGTTTCCAGTTATGTTCATTTATTAAAGCAGAAGTAGACTTTGTGATCATTGAAGTGGGAAGCAGACAGAGATGATGTTCAGGTCATAAAATAACTAAAATAGAAAAATTATATTCCTCAATGCCTTAAAATGTTGGTTGAGATGGGAGTTATCTGCTGTTGCTTTGATATCATTTTGGTATCTGTGCTGAGGTGTGAAAGATGGTATCATTACTAGAGTCTAAATTTCAATATCGATCCAACACGAGTGCACACTTCACTGGTCATTTCTTCTTTTGAAATCGACCTTTGTCCCTCAGTATATTGGCCAAAGGAAGTGAGAAATGCACTTACGTTTAATGCTGGCATACATTTGTGACAAGCAATAGCAAAGGGATGCGAGAAACTTGATGATATGCTGGCCTTGTCCACCACTAGATGGTGCAGAGACACGATGGGATGGCATAGAAACTGGTAAACAGGACAATCACAAATAGTATAAAGATGCAAGGCAAGAGTAAAATGCTGCAGCGCCTGCAAGTTGACATCAAGTCCTCCAGCTGTTGAGCTCGAACTGAGCCAAGTGATTGAAGCTGTCTAGCAGTGAGGAGCATGGCAATGGCCAGGAGTTTGGCCGGCATGAGTAACATCTTAGCGTTAAACTGGTAGTGTTGTGTTCTTTAGTAAAGGTAAGTTGAATGTGTTATGATATTGGAAGTAATTAAATGATAGTGCCCATCTGAGATGCTATGTGGTGCATGTCTCATTAACATCTGTGGCTGGTTTTTAAAGAGACACCACCATATACTATACAGTATGTATACATTTGCAGGCACAACTTCATTTGTTCCATTAACATTGGTGACCATTGTGCAAAAGGATATTGTTAGTTTATCTGCTAGTTTGGAGGCACTGAATAGCCGTGTTGTATATAAAGTTGAAGAAAGAAAGTGAAGCAGTAACAAAAAAAAGATTATATAGGATGTTGCTTGTTCAGAAACCCCTGATTATCCTCATTAGATATATCGCTGTGTTAGACTTGACAATACTTGACACTGTCTAGCATTGTGCCAACAAGTTGTGAAGCAGCCTGACTCACTGAGGTGTGAACTCCAGGGGTGACTGCATGGTGGCACTGGACGATAAGCACGCTTCTTACAATAAACCTGTGCCATTACCAGAATGGTACTCTACAATAATTAAAAAGAAGAACATGCCAGTAATGGCATTCTGGTATTAACCCTGTTCTGAAACAGCATTGCTGGTATCACACATAGCGAGTAGCTGTAAGAGCGTGAATATTATTAAAGATCATCCCTTGAAAGTAGCGGGGAGGATAGATTTATTAAGCATCTTAATGTGCATATGTTTTAGCTGCCTTATGGCCTCTTAGTTCTCCTTCAGTGCAACTTGAACAAGGATGTTTGTTACAATGTACTGCTCACTGCCAGTTTTGTAATTTTGTTTTCAATTTGATTTTTGAGTCATTCTTTACTAAACTTAGAGCTAACATTTTGAAGCAGGTTTTACTGACAGTGTTACCACAAGCATTGATACAGCGTGTATGAATTTGTAATGATGCCTGTACATTTTTAGTCCCACAATTCTGTTGTTCATTGTCTGATGGATTCTATAATTATTTATGCTAACACAAAATGGTAAACGATGCACCAAGCAGATATTGCCAGTGCTTACGACAGCAGTTAGTGTGCCAGACAATTGTCTTTCACATGGAGGCAGCGGTCTGATAAGAAAATCAAGTCAGGATGCTCACTTCCTCCAACACGAATGCTGTAAGGTGGTAGCTGACTATATGTGAGGCGTAACTTCTTTTGGAACAAGTAATCTCCTTCCTGTGAAAATGATCTTGTGAAGAAGCACACCCTAAACCAATGAATCATTTAGCTTGTAAAATAAGATGACAACTTCAGCAGGAAAGTTGAACAGTCCGTTAGGGCTGCTGGTCAGTGACTGAAAACCACGGTGGCTTATGGTGCTATTTAACTTTGCTACAGGGTTGGCACGAACAGCAACAGCATGGGGCAGGTCCAGCAAAGATGCCAAAGAGGACAAGACCAAGCACGTCTTACCAAAAGGTCATGACATAAAACTGCTGGTGTGGTTGCAAAGCTTCCAAAACTTCCTCCAAACTACTTGTTTCTGTTTCTTACCTGGCTAAATGAGTACACGCCAGTAGTGCCCAGCTACACTTGTAAATTCCTTGAACATTTGAGGATACTGGAATCATCTTGGCTCATTGCCACAGTTTGGTTTCTCATAAGCCTTGTGCTTGGATTACCACACAATTTATCATTGACAAGTAATGAGGTGTGTGTCAGGAGGGGCATCCTGTGGGATAAAGTATACATTTTGTGGGCACAAAATCACAAGATGCTCAAAGCAATTTCAAACAATGGAGTCTGGAGATGGGCAAAGGACATTACAAACAGGTCAGGATATAATAAAGATGGAGGAATTGGACATTTGGACCGTTTTTTTTTTTCACTGTTCAGTTTCTATCTGAATCCAACTAAAGTCTTAGAACTTTGATACTTAGCCAAGTTGTAACACAGCGGGTGGACGTAGGTGAGGGTAGTCTGAGTGCCAGTGGCATAGTCCTTTGCATTGCTGCAGGATTCTGCAGCCTCACATCTTGTTTGTTTAAAGTATAATTTAAATAAGTGATCATGTACTGCACTACACTTTTCGTTTTGTCATCAAAAGTACTAAGGTCACCTAATCAGGCTGAGTGGCATTGTGGACCTGATAACCCTTATGGTAGGGGCGTAAAAAAAAAAAAAATATATTGATATACTGGAGTATTGCAATATTATGTTTTGTGATACTGTATCAATCTCCAAAACATTGTACCAATTTTTAATTGCTAGTTTACATGCAAAGATTAATGGGATACAGTGGTTCATTTTATGTTGTGTTTAAACCCCTGAACGCTAGATAGCAGTGTTGTAATCTGTCTTCATGTAATATAACACCGTAAACGGAGACAGGTAGTACCATAAGTGCACACCGTTAGCCAACGTTAGCATTAGCAAACCTGACTGACTAGTAATGTTGCTGCCGATGATTGAATCCAGAAGAGTTGGACTGGCTCCTGCGGCATGCCTTGTCGGAAGTGTTGGCTAATTTTGGCTTCCACAATAAAGAAGGCACTAAGGAGCTTAACAAGCTGCAAAACGTCTCATGCAAATATCAGATTTTCAGGGAACACAGTGAATCTGAGAGCACACTTAACAAAACATCGTTCTGATGTACAAGTAAAGGAGCAGCAAACATGAAACGAGTAGCTCCCTCACAACTCACTTCAAAGTTAGCCACGACATCAACTCGTGCAACCCAAATAACTACTTCATTTGCAAAGATATTCACCCTCTCGGTGTTGTAGAAAATGAAAGCTTCTAAAATATGGTGAATACAATGGAGCTTTGTTACACCATACCCTCCTGACAACACATCACTGATATTGCTGTGCCCAAGTTGTAGGAGGAGGTTAAAATGAGGGTAGTGGAATCTCTCACGCTTTGACATGCAACGCTTGGACATCGGGCCCACGGAGTCATATGTAACCATAACAGCACATCATATAATGGATGGGTGGAAGCTGGACTCGTGTATGTGCTACAAACGAGAGCGATGCATGACAGCCGCACAGGAGAGAACATTCCGTCGTTACTAAAGGATGCCATTCATGTATGGTGATGGGAAGTGCAAGATACCATGCATTCGGTATGAATGTTTCTGCTGGACTTGCAGACATTATACATGTACAATGTTTTGCACACAGCCTGAACATGAGTGCTCGGCAGGATCAGTCATGTTACAACCTTTTTCAGATGCAGCACCATAGCCAACCACCAGCTAAAACACAAATAAGACCCACACCAGCTACCAAAACACAGGTTAACCACAGACATTGTCACAAGGTGGAACAGCAATTATGACATGATGGAAAGATGTTTAGAACACCCAGCCATTCATGCAGCCCTCCTTTCAATAGATGTCAGAGTGAAAAGGGAATCCTCACACTGAGCGAGGCTGACATGACTTGTGCTGGGAAGCAATCAAGGCACTCAAGCCAGTGAAGAATACCACCTTGGTAATGTCAGAGGAGGACATGCCCACTCTGTCATGGCACTATTTTTTGCCAAGCTTGTCATGAGCACAGAAGAAAGCCTGGATGACCCACAGATGGTGAAGGACATCAAGGCCCCCGTAGCCCAAGATTTGGGAAAGATGTATGCCAGTGAGAGGGAGACGCTGCATGGCATCCGCTTTTGATCTGAGGTTTAAAGATCTACTTTCTCCCTGAAGCAGAGATTAATGAGACCTACTCCAAAATGACTGCTGCTGTGGTGGTTGCTATAAAAAAAAAAAAAAATCATGTAAGTAAATAAATGAATAAGTTAGAGTTGTTTGTTTTTTATTGCATATATTAAAGGTTATAACAGTGTATACGTCTGAGTAGATAAATACAAATGGAAGATAATTGATGACCATGGATAATTATTTGCATAAGTAGAAATGTCCAATAGGATGAATTTGGGTTCAGGTTGTTTTGTAGTATTTAATTTAATTTAAATTTAATTTTGATATCCTTTATTAATTCAAGACAAGAAATTGCCTTTTTGCATGACTTATGGTGGTCCGAGCACTGGGTCATCTATTGCGCAGTCCCTCTGGAGCAAGTTACAGGTTAAGGGACTTGCTCAAGGGCCTAGTGGAGTAGGATCCCTTCTGGCAGTAACTGGAGTTGAACCAACTACCTTCCAGATACCAGCGCAGGTCCTTAGCCACCATTCTGACCAGTCCTAGTTTAATGTGATGTTTTGATGTTTTCCTGAGGCAAGAGGAGGTGAAACGTCTGGTGGAGGAGATTGACCAGTTAGAGAAGGCTGATCACCCACCGAACTACAAGGATGGCTCTGCCGCTACTCACAACCCCCTTCCCCCACGTCACTGAAGAGACAGAGGTGCATGTGCATGTGCATTGGCTGATTTGCCAAATATGGTGCTATACCAAAATCTGCACTTAATGCTGCTGAAGCTGAGATTAAGAGGTTTAGGAAAGAAACCCTTTTGACACTCCCAGAAAATCCTTTTAGTTATTGGAAGGAACACAAACATGAGTACCTTCCATTATCCTGAGTAGTAAAGTGTTTCCTGGGTGTTCCTGGCACGAGCGTATCTGCAGAGAGAGGAGACGTTGTTACTGCACAGAGAAGTGTCCTGGAAGCTGGGCATGTTGGCCAGCTCATCTTCCACTGCAAAAACCTTAACATTAGAACATAAGCACTGACATACAGTACATACAGACTGTAATAACAATGTTATTACAGTGCAATCCAAGTTAAAGATCTGAGAATGTTCACCATCTCTGTGTATGTGTATATATATATATGTGTGTGTGTGTATATATAGTGCTGTGCAAAAGTTTTAGGCAGGTGTGGAAAAAATGCTGTAAACAAAGAATGCTTTCAGAAATATGATTGTTTATTGTTATCAATTTACAAAATGCAAAGTGAGCGAACAAAAGAAAAATCTAAATCAAATCAATATTTGGTGTTACTACCTTTTGCCTTCAAACCAGCATCAATTCTTATAGGTACACTTGCACAAAGTCAGGGATTTTGTAGCATTCTAGTAAGGTGTCTGATCAACCAATTCTACCAAACAGGTGCTAATGATCATCAATGTCACACGTAGGTTGAAACACAGTCATTAACTGAAACAGAAACAGCTGTGTAGGAGGCTTAAAACTGGGTGAGGAACTGCCAAACTCTGCTACCAAGGTGAGGTTGTGAAGACAGTTTCATGTCATGGCAAGATTGAGCACAGCAACAAGACACAAGGTAGTTCACTGCATCAGCAAGGTCTCTCCCAGACAAAGATCTCAAAGCAGACTGGGGTTTCAAGATGTGCTGTTCAAGCTCTTTTGAAGAAGCACAAAGAAACGGGCAACGTTGAGGATTGTAGACGCAGTGGTTGGACAAGGAAACTTAGTGCAAGCTTATTACCCTTCGAAATCGGAAGATATCCAGCAGTGCCATCAGCTCAGAACTGGCAGAAACCAGTGGGACCCAGGCACACCCATCTACTGTCCGGAGAAGTCTGGCCAGAAGTGGTCTTCATGGAAGAGTTGCAGCCAAAAAGCCATACCTCCGACGTGGAAACAAGTCCAAGCGACTCAAGTATGCATGAAAACATAGGAACTGGGGTGCAGAAAAATGGCAGCAGGTGGTCTGGACTGATGAGTCAAAATTTGAAATATTTGGCTGTAGCAGAAGGCAGTTTGTTCGTCGAAGGGCTGGAGAGCGGTACAATAATGAGTGTCTGCAGGCAACAGTGAAGCATGGTGGAGGTTCCTTGAACGTTTGGCACTGCATTTCTGCAAATGGAGTTGGAGATTTGGTCAGGATTAATGGTGTTCTCAATGCTGAGAAATACAGGCAGATAGTTATCCATCATGCAATACCATCAGGGAGGTGTATGATTGGTCCCAAATTTATTCTGCAGCAGGACAACGACCCCAAACATACAGCCAAAGTCATTAAGAACTATCTTCAGAAGTCCTGGAAGTGATGGTATGGTCCCCACAGAGCCCTGATCTCAACATCGAGTGTGTCTGGGATTACATGAAGAGACAGAATGATGTGAGGAAGCCTACATCCACAGAAGATCTGGGGTTAGTTCTCCAAGATGTTTGGAACAACCTACCAGCCGAGTTCCTTCAAAAACTGTGTGCAAGTGTACCTAGAAGAATTGATGCTGTTTTGAAGGCAAAGGGTGATCACACCAAATATTGATTTGATCTCAATTTCTCTGTTGTTCATTCACTGCATTTTGTTGATTGATGGAAATAATTGATTAACACTTCCATTTTTGAAAGCATTCTTTGTTTACAGCATTTTTTCACACCTGCCTAAAACTTTTGCACAGTACTGTATATATTGTAATGTATTTGTTTTGGTTTCATAAGTGTTACTAGGTTATGTATTTTTTTTTATTAACTACTTGAGGTATACTGTGTACTTTTCGATCCTGCTTTAAAGGTTCGCAGTATTCCAAACACTTGCTGTTTTTACTGATATAGGCACATGTTAATTCTTCTGCTCAGATTACACATAAAGTAGTGCCATGATGTTTGAAATTACAGGGACTGAGAAATGCAATTTTTACTCGTATTTTTGCATATGGTGCTGTGTTTATACTATGACAGTTTTCCTAAAATTGGATTTAAAAACATTGCAACATATCACCTTGCTTACAATATTGCAATAAATTGCAGTGTATTGAATTGTAAGCCCTGTATTCTAATACGTATCGTATCACGAGATTCTTGCCAATACACAGCCCTACCCTGTAGTGATGTAAGAATCGTGTCGCCCATCTGGCAGACTGGACAGTAAAATGGTCTAAGGAGCTTATCCTGAATTGTTGAGAGTATCGAAAAGAACAAATCTGCATATTCATCAGTCAGGGCCACAGTAGACTGAATATGAAAAAAGCTTTGAAACCTTACTGATATTAGGATTGATTGAAATATTAATGCAGTGCCTCTCAATGTTTGTCAAGTCCACAATATCCTCCTGCACTGCTCCGCTGTTTGTCGAAGCAAACTCACCAACAGTGTGTGATGAAATTCCAGTGGGTTTCCAGACGGGCAGCACTGTAATTTGTGCTGAAGTGGATGACCTGGTGAGTGTGTGCCAGAGGGCAAAGCTGGAGAAAGAAGTGGAAAAGATCTGTGCTGATGACAGCTTATCTTCAGTAAAACTGAGGCGTTACTTGCTTTAAAATTGTCTCAAAGCACAGTGCATTCTGCAGTGCTGTCGAATGTTATAAAATGTGCAGAATGAAGGGCAACACTTTTTGAATGTGTGCATGTATATTTGGAAGTTTTATCACCAATAAAGGCACCATATACAACAAAATTGTGCCAGAATGGCATTATATTCAGTAAATGTTAGTTTCATTGTTAGAATTTTAGCTTAAATGTTGAAGGGTTGATTTTTACCTTGATTTTCACTGGTGTGTTTAGGAAGGTGTGAGTGTATGGAAGAAAATGCCTAAAAGAAGAAACCTAGTTTATTTTCCTCTTGATAGTACAGGAAAGAATATTGAGCCGCTGCTTTTGAAAAATGGTACATGTCTTTAGTGTATCAACTTCCTGCCAAGACTGTCCTCGTGGAGCTTGTCTCCTTAATGTAAGTCATTTCTGTTTTTTGAGTCTCTTGTTGTTTCAGTGCATGTGTGTTAAAGGAAGTCAGCCATATAGCACTGTCTAGGCTGAATCTGCAACCTTTTATGTCCCTGCCTGTCTGTGTTTTCACCTGTGATCCTTTGAAAGCTGAATTGAACAGTGACTGTCGGAAGTCTCTTCTCAGTTTCTCATGAGGGAAGTTCTGTTGCTGACCTCCTGTACGTCTGCTTCACATTGTTTTTATGTGTTGGTTTTGACTCGGACTGCATTACACAGTTGCCTTTCCCAGAACATGTCCTGCTAATTTTTGACATTCATAAGAGCACCTTCTGTGTACTTGTCCTATCATCATCCTCCTGATCCTCGGGGCCAATCCTTGGCCACCCAGAATATTCCTTTACATTATTATTTGTTTTTCTAATCTCCTCCTCTGTAACAAAGTAGCTGAAGTGAAGTTTAAACATTTATTGTGGTACTAGGGGGTTACATCCAGTTTGCTTTGCTTGCCAACCCTCCTGGCCTGTGCTACGCAACAGCCTCTTCACAACGCAAATGGCAGACACATGAAGAGGGAGGCTGAATGCACCCAAAGAAGACGTGGTCGCTCCACCGAAACCCCCTCTTAAATAGTGTTACAGTGGGAAACAGGTTTGTATTTTTTTATTTTTTTTAATATATATAAATAACCTCCTCTTTGCTCGATCAGCTGGTGCCGTGTGATCTGCATCCCGTGCGGTGCTTTGAACATGTAAAAGCCAGTACAGCAGCTGTCCTACTTTCTTTTATTTCCGGCCCCGGGCATGGTTCAGTGTTTTTGCACCAAGTCTCGTCTCGCGGGACGCGAGTTCTTGTTAGTTTTTTAATTTAAAAATGGAATAAGAATTTGAAAACCCTAACCCTAATCACATTAAAGTTTGATACATTCTGAAAAGAATGACACCAAACATATATGTGTGTTTTGCAATAAACCTGATTTAAAGCGTGTTTAAAAAAAAAAAAAAAAAAAGTGACATAGAAACATCACCTAAAATTGTTGCTCTTATAGTAGATTTGGCACACTGTCTTATATTGTGTTTTGGAGGATTCTGGGTCTGCATTTCAATTCCAAGATCGCGGAGTAGTTTGTTTTTGCTGTGACACCGCTCTTTTGGTCTTTGTACGTCTTTTATTACTTGGTTTTAGCAAAATTTTACCCTGTGGACACCTTCCTTCCCTTGGGCCAGTGGTCGAGCCCCGACACCAGATCTGCATGTGTGTTCAGTGTGAGTTGTCCTGTCCTGTCCTGTCCTGTGCTGTACATATGTGATGTGTTTATGTACAGGGAGTCACTGATGTAAGACATCTGCACCTTGGCTTTAGCCTTTTTGGCTTACTCTGTGGTAGCAAATTAACTTGTGAAATGCGTTCCTTTTTCTTTCTTTGTATGTGGTCCATCACAATGTGTTTGTTTGAACTTACAGCCAAGTTTGTACTTGTAAATTGAAAGCAGTAAGGCCCCGAGACCTTTGGTCAAGCTTTGCATAGAAATTTGGTGCCGATTATTTATTCAAGCACAACTAACCCCCCCAATCCCCCCCAATCACTTTGTATCACAGGCCACTGCTGCAATAAGGGTGCGACATGGCAGCCCAAGGCGTCAGGTGAGCTGCTCTCCTTTAGGCTTTGTTTGCTTGCATTACGTTTTATAACTGAGACACTCTTTGAGAATGTTGTTAGGGCTGAGTCAGTATTTATATAATGTATTCCAATAAATTTGTATTTTCTGTGCTCTGGTATAACTTTAACACCACCGAGGACTGCTTATTGGACAGTTTTGTTTTACTACATGCACTCCCACATGTTACTGTGTCTCTTTTGCCTTTGGCTAAAATGGTGTCAAGTGCACAGATAAATAATGTTTTGCTTTTGTTGCCTATTTTACCAGTACAGTTTTATGGTCTCCTTAAATCAGATACCAAAATATTTGACTTGTAGTCTGGCCTTGTGCTTTATTTGCCATATTGAGAAATCAGATCTTGTCATAACCCTGTTTTGATGTTTCTGCCAGGTATTAAAGATGCCCACTCACCTCACTCATGTCTTCCTATTTTACTGAGGCTGCCAACTGCAGTTCCATAAACAGTACAGGCCTATGTCTCGAATGGATTTCCTAAAGAGGATCACTGTATCTTGTAGATTGACTGATGCCTGTCTGTTGTTGGTCATTCTTTCATCATAGATGATCCACTGCAGGCAAGTTGTGTTTACGGGAGCTGAATTTAATGGTAAATGTTTGTGTGTGATGAAGTCATCAAGACTGGACTGCCTGATCAGCTGTTTTGACAAACCCTGCTGCTGGTTTCATAGCACTTAGAAGTCCGGTCTACCTGACTTAGTATTGTCTCCTTAAATACTGCACTTCTTTGCAGTGATTTACTCTCCCATTTGTTTTGCTTTCCCCTTTAAATGACACTAAAAGGAAAATACAAACAAATGGCAGTATCCTATCCCAGATGAGTAAAATGGTTATCTCCTTGTATTTTTTGAGTATTCCCATAAGTGAAATTGCAATCGCTACCATAATGGGATTATTCTCCTGTCCAGCAGACTGAGCCGGTAAATGGCTGAAATTGTCTCCCTCCCTTTTTCTCTATTTTGGTCACAATAGATAGTCCCCTTTTCTCATTCATATATATTATATAGCAGAAGTGGTTGTCATGGTGACTTGGAGTCCACAGATCTCATTACTGGGGCCTAGCCACATTATTTTCTCTAAGGAATTACCTCTTTTCATTATTTTTTCTCCAAAGGTCAGATGTCTTCTGAGGCGGGGCGAGAGAATCTGCTAAAGGTGAAGTCTATTCATGGCTAGAATTCCTCTGAGGATTTTCTGATAATTTTGCTTAAAAAAAGAGAAGGGGGGCGGGGGGCAGAGAAGAAAAACTTGTATTGAATATTCTTTTCTGCTGCATTTGCTGTTTGAACTGTCAGCATCGTTGAAACCTGCCCTGAACATGAACAAGACATTATGTTGGCCAATCTGACTAAGGATGGCAGACAGAAGATCCGATTTCTTTATTAACGCAGTTGGCGCAAAGCACTGCACCAACCTTTGGAAGTCTGGACTAACATGAGTGTTGTTAACAGAATTGTGCTTTACTTTTAATATGTTTTACCGTGGCTTGTTTAAATCCAGTAGTTGCATAAGCTGTTACTACAGTCAAAAGTATTTAAACCTGGAAATAGATGGTGATGATGATGACAATGATCATCACATGCAATAAAGCAACTGGCTTCATGTCATTAGCATGCTGGTGAATATCCTGACATAATGCCAGGGTTGTACCGCTATACCAACTCTTTTATTCTGGGATTGTAGAGTACAGTATGGAGGACCAGCAGATCAGTGGATGGGCCTGGCATTTGACATGAGAACACCATCCTGATGGCGCACACACCCTGTGCAGCTGTGGCTGTCACTGACCCACTCTGCTTCTCAGTTGAGTGGCCTGAATGCCTTTCACTTTTTGCCATCAGTCTGTTAAAACTAATGTTAGGGAGAACAGGACAAACATTGAGTTGTTATGGAATTGAATCCTTGCTTTCATCTGCGCTTAATGCAGTAATCTCCATAGATATAAAAGGCTCATTGAGAATAAATCTTTAACTGCTAAGAAAAGAGAAAAGGTACTGCTACCAGTGCCACATCCCATCTACTCAAGTGGGCATCACATCAGCTGTAAAAGCCCTCTGGCATTAAGCTCCAATAATTTATATACAGTAATGGATTAGCTGGCCGGCTTGTGGTTATCAGAGGGCAAAATGAGAATGTAGGCACAGGACTGGGGGTGCACCAAACATCCATTTTAAATTTGATCATACAGCAGAGGGTCGCAGTAACATTGGGTACAAGAGTGGGGGTGGCAGCACATTCTAGGGCACATCCGGGCCCACCCTGTCACTAAGATGCCAGTTTAAAGCAGAAATGCCTTTTGTTGAAAATCAATTCTTAATGGTAAATGGAGAGCCCATTTATGTTGGTGTGAGGGGTGCTGAGAAGTAAAAAGTCAAAAGAATGCCAGAGAGAGGCAGTGGCCACGATGGACTGAAAGTAGCTTGGATAATTGACATCATACCAGCAAGTGGCAGCATGAGGCCCTCTGTAATAGAAGACTGGTTTAATCGATTTCAGGAGATCTGGGGTGTGTGGATGCCTGAGGCCTTTAGAGGTGATCTCTTAGGATTCACTCTTAATTTTTCTATTAACTGGATTACAGGGATTGCATCAGACATACAACTCTGTCAGCCTCTGGCCATGGTCATATTCACCATAGAGTTAGGAGTTGAGTCGAGGCCATCAAAAGTGCAAGACTGACATTGGAGTAGAGCAAGAGCTTTTTAGACCTAGTAGGTAAATACTAGCAAAGAGGTTTGTGATGGAGAGGAGCTGTGAGGCTGCCTGGGTTAAATTTCTCATAATTATCTGTGCCTTTTGTGTTAAGTTACATGAAGATCTTCATTTGTGCTTTAATGTTTCAAACGTATTCTTAGTAGGGGTGGCACACTGAGCTATTCCCCTGCCTCAAATATAAAAACAAACCCTGGGGCCAAGTCTGTGCACTGCACCCTTGGTCGGCCTCATGGCTGCTGTTAATTTGAGCTCTCAAAATGATTCCAAAAGATGCACATTTACATGATGAAAGGCTTAGCTGAAATTTAGGAGCTAAAAACATCTGCTGAAACGTCCAGCATCTGAGGTGAGTTTCCTTTGTTTTGTAGGGCTGTAAGATTTGGAACTTGGTGGTCCTCAAATTAAGAATCCGCTTTCCTTGGAATCCTAAAATGAAACACAGCAGAGCAATGTGGCAGAAAGCCTAAACATTCCGTTAGATTGGGTTAGGATTAGTGCCTAACGCGTTACTGGAGTTGTAGTACAGAGCATTCTGGTCATAGTGGCACAAGATGTCCAATTAGCTGGTGATCACAAGTCCCACCATACATGAATATAGTGCTGTGTGGGGTTTTGGCAAGGAGTCACACGTGTGGTTTGCATGTGATGATCATCTTCCTTGAATACAAATGTTAAGTGTAAAATGTCTAATGGAGCTCTGAGAGGTGGTGAAAGTAGTTTAGTCCTCCGATGGAAGGCAGTAAATGTTAGAAATAGTGCTGAAATGCCAGGCCTACCATCATTTGTTCTATCGGAAGCCTTGTGTTAATAATAAATGAATATCTAACAAACACTTAATAGCAGCACATCTCTTGCACTTTTTTCATCGGCTCAGAGTTAGATTGCAGATAGTCCCCATTTTTGAGGAATTTACTTGAATTATGAAAGCCATTCATGGCCTGTACTTCTGGCTTGGGTGAGTGAGCAGTAGCACTTTTGAAAGGAGGAATCTCTTTATGGAGCTGTCTGAGGTACCAGCTTGACAACAAGCTTTAAAAAGGCTCGATCTTCATAGCATATGTCAGTACAGGAAAGAACAAGTAAACCTAGTCCACTCTGAATGTACACGTTTGACAATACTAGTATAGTGTTTATCAAAGTAAATTAGAAGCCATCATCTTAAATGTCCCCCCTCCTCTTGAAAAAGGACAAGACACGGACCAACTGGATGAGTGGTCTCTGCTCATGCTCTGTGCTACGCTTTCCTTGTCATTATGACATGCCACTTATTCTTTTGCCATATTTCTCCTGTTTTGCTATTTTATGCATCTGACTGGAGTTTGGCCATGCTGAGTTGTAATTTCATTTGACAAAAACTTTGTGTGACATGCAAGTGCCATCTGTCCAGCATAGATTGTATAGTAGTTTGTAGAGTCTGTAATACTGACTATTTGCACGGTTTCATTGCTCATGTCAATTTGTTCTTTATTTAAATGTCATAAACACCTTACTGTGGTAAAATGTGTTGGCGGCAGCAGCAGCGCATATCTTAAAGGTTTGTCAAAATCTTGGCCATTTTAGAAGTGACATAGTCAAGAAGTCATGCTGCATATAAAAGATGCCCTTGCCAGCTCCTGATACTGGCACATGCAGAGTTCTCTGTTGACACTGTAGTTTCTAGCTGTGGTTTTCTAGACCTGTGCAGCCTTTAGTGTGATACTCGCACAAAGACGCCAGCATCAGTTAGCATTTTGTGTTTTTGCAGTACACATTCTGTCACGTCTTTAGAGATGCAGTTGTTTTTCTTTTCTTTCAATCTGGGTGTTGTGATATGGACTGAACTGGACCTCCCAGGGACTGCATGGGATATGTAGACTTTGGGGAGGTCGAGACTTTAGTTTGTAGACTAATCCTCAAGTCCACTGCAGATTGGGATTCACTTGGGCTTTGTAGGCCACCCGCTGCTCATTTGTGTTTAGTGAAGACTCTGCTCTTAGTGCAGGATGTCACATGCAGTAAGGTCACTTTTCACTGCCAAAGTGGTTCATTTTTAATCATTTGCAATTAGCTGACTAAACATTTTAGATGCACCACTTCAGAACGCAGCCTGTGATAAGAGTTAATTTGTTGAAGGCTCACATTGCAGTATGTTTTCCTACTGATTGTGCCTCCTGGTGGTAGTTCAAGATTTCAACTTTCACATGATCACCCTTTGTTTTATTCTTGATATACTCTACACTGTAATCTGAAAATGAAATAAAATGACCTGTCCCTACAGCATCAGCATGGTGGTGCAGTCTTTAGGACTGCTCACTTTTGAGCCCGGTCTTGTTTTTCCTATCCAGCCTCCATCTTAGTGGTTTCAATGAGATCTTACAGATCTTCTCCAGGGTTCCCAGCTTTCCCTGCCATCCCAGATATGCCCATGTTAAGTCAGCCCAGTATGTGTCAGGTTCTGAAGTAACAGGATGTCCATAGTGGACTTGAGGTGTTGTGTGGGATGCTGCGGAGGTCGGCTGTAGTGTAATTTAGTCCTGTATTGGACTTTCATCAGCTGTAACAGCCGACACTACTGGTGACAAGTAGCCTGAAAGCACTAATCCTGCTTTGTTAACTTGGCACTTTATTCCGTCTTGGCTTAGTTTAGTTACCCTTAATGTCTTGTGCTCCTTTATTCCTGCTGTTTTCTTTTTCTAATTGCATTGCTTACCAACTCCTCTCTTCATCCTTGCAACCTCCACTTCCCTGCTCATATGCTTTTGACTGGCATCTTCCAGCTTCCTGAGTGCGAAGCACAGGTCTATGTCACTCTTAGTCCTTTCTGGTGGTCATTGTTGAAATGACCTTAGACTGCTATGTTTGGAAAATGTTCAGGCAACAAGTGAAGTCCATCAAGTCTGTTTCACTGCCTTAAATGTCCTTTGTGAAACACTCTCTCTCAGTAAAGCACAAACTGGCCTGAGGTTTGTCAATTCACTTCATGGGAAAGTGTCACACTAGGCTCTTGCTTGATTTTTTTAATTCTTTCCCTGCTATTTCAGCTTTAGGTTCTTGCTGGTTTTATAATAAATCAGGGTACCTCCTGGCCACCTGTTCAGCAGACCTTTGTGAATTTCACCCAGTCTCTGCGACCTTGACCAAGCTTTGTACTTTTAAAAGTCTCCTGTGTAGATTAAGCATATCCAGAGCTTTAGAAATTAATGAGCATAAATGCTGATGGTAGTGGCAGTCACTGGAGGCTCCATTGTGAAGACACCCTTAGGCTGGTGGACTTGGCTGTGTGTGAGGAGAGTCGGAGATGCACAACAAGAGTGTCTTATGTCCATGCCTTCTTCAGTAGACCCATGTCTTCAACGCACAGATGAGTGTCCCCTTGGAGTGCTGTCAGTCACAGGTGACAATGTGTTTAAGCAAGTTTTAAGCCACTTTTAGTTTTGTAGTACATTTTTATGCAAAGATGGAAAAACATTCAGTTGCACATATCATTTCAGACAGTTGATACTGATTATACAGTATGCTATGGTTAAATGGCCAGGGAAGAGAGAAAAGAACTTCAGCTGGCATGAATACTGGAGAAAAATAAAACTCTATGGGTTCTAAGAGCAAATGACTGCCCACATTGGGATCTAAAGATAATAAACTGGAAGAGACAGGTTGCTGTTGGAAGTGGCTTTGTTATGCTACAGCCTTCCTTTCAGAGAACAAAGAAGGAATCATGTAAGGGATTTTGCAGTCTGTAAATCCTTCAGTGTAAAAGACTCGCCTAACACCCCTTAAAAGGTTCATTTGGGTCTGCTCTTTAAATTTGTAAATCACGCCAATGTTGTTCTTGTCCTCCCAGAGCAGTTGTCAACATGCTGGTTTCAGCAACTGATAGAAAATCTCAGGCAAGGAAAGCATTTCATCTGTCTGGAAAGGTTTACAGTGCTCTTTAAGGCTCCTGGGTACCACTAGGCTATGGTCGTGGCCACAAGGAGGAAGGTGAAGCCTGCAATTGGCCTCCTTGCGTGTTGCATAGTGTGACGTTAACCCTTACAATTTCATGATTTTGGATTAGTCATTTTGCAGTATTGTCACATTGCCTGCCTCTTTAAGGGGACTGGTTGTGAGGCTGCATGTCCCATTTTATTTTATGTAATATCCTTCAAAGTGCACAATGCCAAGTTAGTTCACATGGAGTACAATTCAAAGTCATCAAGAGTCAATGAGAGGTTACATGTAAAGGTATATGGACTAGGTCTGCACTAAGGAATAGGGCTACAAAGAGTGGGGCAGAGGAAATCGAAATGCCAGAGACACAAGAGATGAGCTGATGCACTTTGTTCAGATGTGGCCTCCAGTGGAGTTTGTTGAACCTAAGTAAGCGCTGGTCGAGTGCATCAAGGCAGGTCTGTGGATAATTGAGAGGCCTGGCACTTGATGATTACAGGTGCTTGCTTGGTTGCATTCAGGTAAGCTGCCACATTCAGAAGAGTGCCTTGTGTAGACTAGAGAGATTACAGAATGATGCAACATTGCTCACGAAAGCAGCATCGCCAAGCGACAAAAGACGTAACCTGTTCATTACATTGTGTGTGTTCAGACCAATCATATTCAAAAATCATCTTGTGACATTTGTAATCCTAGTTATGTTAGCTTCTTAATATCTCCAGATGATGGAGAGGAGGAAAACAGTTCTTACCCTGTGTTCCATCTGTCTCGTCTTGGCCAGCCATCCAGGAGACGACAGCACTGATCTGATGCTGGGTTCGTTGTTGGTGATGAGACGTCAAATCCAGTCCTGTTTGTCACAATCAATAGGGATCACTTGATTAGTGTTGTAGCAAGAGCAGGTGTCACCACACAATACCAAGAAGAGAAACCATAGAAAAGATACTAATTATCAATAAAAATGATGGCTAGAAGTACTAAACAGCAATATGGGCAGCCTGGCAGCACTGGTAACAAAGTGACATACTGTAAGGTGCCTGGGGTGGGGGACTGCTTGATAATGGTTGCTGATGGTAGAGATACCATCAGGGTCACTTGGGACAGTGGTTGCATGAGGGACAACTTTAGGGACATTTAGTCGTGTATTTTTACAAATTGGCCTGAAGAATAATAGAAGGCAGGGCTGGCTGAACCTTTGGTGAAAGGCCAAGGAAGGCAGGCAGGCAGATGTTCAGTACCAAACTGGATGTAGTCATGAACGCTTGAAGACCAGGAGCCTCATTTATAAAACATGTGCGCCAAAAAGGGAAAATGCAAAATAAAAAAGTTTTATGCATATTTGTCTGCAGTTAACAGTCACCTTGTAAATATCCATACATGAACACATGTCAAACGCTGCCCTAAAACATTCATATTTGGAACGTACTTATTAACCTCATATGTATGCAGTCATTGGCTGGTAGAACTGGCTCCCTCTATACGTGTCAAGACCCCATCACATGCATTCAAGAGTATCCACAACTAAGAGTAAAGATCATGCCTGGCATTATATCTCCTCTCCTCCTCCCTGTTCTTGGAGTCAGGGAAAGACCTAAGCTGCCAGCGTCTGAGCATTTAGCCACTGTCATCTGGCACATGAAATAATTGCTGTTGCAATGAGTAGTAGAGGCCATATGAGACATTGAAGGCTTAGCCAGCTACCCTACCAATAAGCCAGCCTCCGCTTACAGAAACATCTTCAGTAAAAATTACTTCAGCTCAAAATAAATGAATCGGGGGCTGACTCAGGCCACGGGGACACAGGGTTTCTCAGCCACCTCATGGCATCACAGATGCCATGTGCATTAATGGAATGTACCAGCTTACTGCGTATTGCAGTATGAGTGCAGTCATGTACTCTGATTATGTTAGGTGAAATGTACACTGCTGCAGAAAGCCTTTACATGTCGTCAGAGATGTTACGTTTAATGCATGTACACCCACACCATACAAAAACAATGTTGTGCCTCACGAGTTGGTTAATGGCTTCCAGCAAGCGGCCATGATGGAGTGAAGCTTGGCTGAGATATACAGTAGTTGGCTAGTTCATTGTGACGTGACAACAGGTAGCCGATGTAAACTGACAAACAAAGATCTTCATGGAACATGTGCAGCATTAGCACCTCTTAAAAATGAAAATACCGTCAGTACATTCTATTCATCATTTTTGAGGTTTAATATGTTAACACTGTTATGATAGTGGTGTGGTGATATGAATTGTTATAATCCATATCACTGAGCTGTTATTATATTAATATTGTATTAGAATT
The DNA here is from genome assembly GCF_900747795.2 of Erpetoichthys calabaricus. Classification (NCBI taxonomy): domain Eukaryota; kingdom Metazoa; phylum Chordata; class Cladistia; order Polypteriformes; family Polypteridae; genus Erpetoichthys; species Erpetoichthys calabaricus. The sequence goes on along the minus strand of NC_041411.2, from coordinate 369,914 downwards.
TTATTATAACAATTTGTGCAAGTCACCATTTAGTTAGTTTGACTGCATTTCCCTACTTTATCGAAGATGTCCTCATTTCCCAGTTTCTCTGATACGTTGCACACGCGTGGGTCAGAGTTGCTGTAAATGTATGCAGGCATTTCCATCAGTTTTCTTTTTTAAATCCCGACGTTTGTGTGGGAAGTTGTGCGTGCACATTTTGAGCCACTTGTGCATACGCAAGTTTTATAAATGAGGCTCCAGGCCTATGAGGGAGGCACTTAAAGCATAAGGTCCCTGCAGTAAAAGAAGGGCTGCCTGTGTCCTCGGAATTGCTTCTCCAGCTTCAAGTATGTAATTGTTCTTGATTTCATTTTGTGATATTACTTGTTAAATTGTGAAGAAAAGACCCTTTTTCCATTAGAAAAGGCTTAGTGAGACTGTGGCAGCTGACGTGAGGCTTTCATTTCAGGTGGGGGCTGATGCTTGGCAGTGGCCAGCGTCTCTGATATTTGCAGTTGTTCATGTGCTAAAATCTCTACTGTAGTATGACGTTTGGAGCTCTTTAACCAATGGGTTTTAAGGGATAGAAGTGTAAGGATGAATTTGTGCTGCCCTTAAAGCCCATCATCAACAGTGTGATAACAGCAGCGGCCTTTTACAAGGACTGGTTAGCAGCTCTGCTAGCATCATCCCTGGAGATTAAAGTGTGGTAATGAATGACATTATATCAATCTGAGTGGTATAAATAAGAAATGGGCCACTCTCTCCTTTCTGTCGTTTTCAACTTTGCGACTAAATGCTTGATTGAGATATCCAAAGCTGTTGAACCATACAAAAATGCACACGGTGCTGTCTCCCTGTGTCAAGGCACGGAGCGGCTGAGCCAGCTCATGACATAGTGTACCCCTCATTTCGCTCATTTCATTTTGAATATAGTTAAAGCTTGTGTTTATTAAGGGTCAGCTAAAAGAGCATTTGATACTGATATGTGGAGATCCCTGGGGGATTATAGTAATACATTTTTCATGTTGGTATGATAGGATCACATAGGAAGAGCAGAGCCGACTGTTAAACCCAAATTGAAAAGGACGTGGCTGTTTAAGATAACTCCTTATCTGCCGACATGGAAATTGCAGGAAAGGGACCACCAGCGGATGGAATTAAATTGATCCACAGGCTCCCTCAACTGCCTGCTGCTATTTTTGGAGCCTCACTTAACCAATAATGCCACAGGTTGTCAGTTGTCTTCCAACGGCCAAGCCCTGGCCACGTCTGATAAGTGCAAAGCCTCTGCTTCTCTTTCATATTATCAATACCTGGCCTTGGGAGATGGCGTACTTGTCTTTTGTGGGGGTGGGAGAGAAGGGAGCAAATAAAGGTAGAAAAATGGCCATTAAAACTGAATATGAATGCCTGTGTAGAGTGGCGCTGCACCCTGAAAGTGCACACCTGGCAGTCAGTTGACACATTCATCCTAGTGACTTGACTGTAGCACGGCTGTTAAAGGAAATGCGTGTGGCAATCTCAAAGTGTAAATGTGAGTGAAGACCAGAAGTGTACAGACAAGACAGTTGGAGAGTGTCAGCAGCCCTAAGTGGACACTTCAGAAAGATCCAGTCAAGACCTACGGCGCAGCTTTTCAGCCTTCTTTCCTGAATTCACCCCAGTCAGACAGCTTGCTTTCTTTGTCCTTGTGGCCAGTGTTATCAGTGTTCTGGGGTGGGTGATAACGTGTGTGTTTCAGGAATTCAGTCACCTCTGAGTAGTAGAAACCACAGTGGCTATTCACTGATGCACAATTGATTTAGTACCAGAGGACGAGAGCAAGCCAATACAATACAATACAATAGTTTATTTTTGTGTAGCCCAAAATCACACAAGAAGTGCCGCAATGAGCTTTAACAGGCCCTGCCTCTTGACAGCCCCCCAGCCTTGACTCTCTAAGAAGACAAGGACAAACTGCAAAAAAAAAAAAAAAAACCTTATAGGAAAAAATGGAAGAAACCTTGGGAAAGAGAGTTCAAAGAGAGACCCCTTTCCAGGTAGGTTGGGTGTGTAATGGGTGTCAAAAAGAAAAAGGGGGTCAATACAATACACAGAACAGAACACATCCTCAATGCAGTATAAAATAGTTTTTTTTTTTAGAATTAAAAAAAAATTTTTAGAAGTACGGAGCAGAATTTAACAGTAGATGATCTCATATAATAAGATTTGGATATTTTTAGAGTCCTGGAGACCTCATCCATCAAGCTGCCTCCCCCATTTGGCCATTCCACGGGTGAAACAGTGCTGGGCCAGCCAATCCGATGAAAGGACCCCTCTTTCCCACGATTCCTACGATCCTCCATCAGGGATGACTTTACCTTAGGCAGGGAAAACAACTTGGCAGGTGGGCTGTGGCACCAAGTGCCACATTTGAGTACCGAGAAGAGAAACAGAAAAGGTGAGGGTTAGTATCCAATTCTAACAAATACACCAAAGCAGTTAAGTACAATTTGGTCATAGAAGCTCACTTTAAATGAATTGTCCCATGCATTTGATGAACAATGTGAAGTATAAAGAAGCAAAATTTAGATTACTCTGAAAGTTAGTAGAAGGAAAGAATAAAGCATTGGATCTGTTTGCAGGTGCAGTGCCTCTCCAGTTGTTACCATTATCATGCTTGGCCTTCTTTTTATAGGTTACCGGTTACAGTATATGCCGAGCACTGCCACAGGCCGATATTAACTGAACTGTCTTATGTTTTCCATACACTTCCATGCACATGCAGTATTTTTTATTTATCAATCCTTGAACCTGCCTCATTTGAAATCCTGTGACACTCCAATCCTATCCTGACAACACAGTGTAAGAGCAGAAATCTGCACTGACTCAGCAGGCCCATTGCAGAGTACACACACACACACACACGTTCATTCCAGGCCAGTTCAGTAAGCCTGTAGTGTAGGGAGACATAATTGGAGGGGGTGAAAAGGCCACACAGAGAGCAACCAGGCCAGGAATGGGTCCATGTGTTCTGGAGCTGCCATACCAGCCACTGTGCCAGGCAGTTTATTAGCTTTAATGAAAATGAGGAGGTTTACTTAAGAAAATGTATTTTAGGTGAATGAATTGGTATTCATATTCATTTGTTTTTGTTATTTCATGAAGAATAAACACAAAGTGAACAAATCTGGTCCTAAATTAAGTGTCAGATTACTAGTTCAAGTACTTTTGTTACACACAGAGGTATACCAGAGCCCAGCAGAAGCGTTTACAGTATATTTCATCTTGAGCATCTTCAGTCAGTTTTTTTTCCTCTCCCTAACTCCCAGTCTTGAGTGGAACAGAGAAATTGTTCTACCCAAACAACACAGGAACCTGCTCCCTTCAACAGTCGCCACCCTGGCTTGTGAAAATCCCCCCCATTTTTTTAAAATGCAGGCTACAAACTTTAGTATGGGGACTAACTGTAAAGCTTGGTCTGTTGATAGTGACGATCCATTTAGATAGTTTCCACATCAGAGGGAAATGTATGAAAACTAGATACCTTGTTGTACTTACTAGAAGCGCGACATAAAGGTATACAACAATGTACCGCTGTAGCACTATCTGTATGCTGAAACTTCAACTTTTTTCTCAGTCATTCTCTCCTCTAAACAAAAATCGCAAGTGCAGTATGGAGAATGGAAGTGACTGAGCTGGCTGAGATTTCACCAGAAGTATGTCAGCATTACTATGTGCATACAGTATAGCCTATCACGGGGATAATTAACACTGAAGGGCATTCACGAGAGTCTCCAGCAGCCCACTGCTACTGGTGGGTCTTGGTCCAGTTCATCAGAGTCTGCAATGTGTGGACTGATGGTCTTTTAGGCTGTGGCTGCTTTTTCTTTTAGATTTGAGATGTTTTAGGTGATGGCAGGTACTCATAAACTCATGAGGCACCATTCATTTTTCAGCTTCCTTCATTTTCTTTACGTTTTCAAATGTTTAATATCACAGGTATTCAACCTTCTAGTTAGTTTTTATATGTAATATCCTGTCCCCACGCGCCCCCCACCCCAAAATAAAACTAGGCTTTTTTAGCCAGCGCACCACAAGTTGCCTATTTTGTATTAAATAGGGTGATGGGTGTCACAAATTGAATGTCTATTATTGATTATTCCAGGAAAGAGGTGCTTATTTAGATGACTTCAGCAAGTGGTTATTATCAATAATAATATTTAGTATTTAATAATGAAGTGTGTTTGCATCACTGTATGACATCTCGGAGGCCTACTGGCTCGTCATCCACTTCGCTGTAGATGCCTATGGCTGAATGTGTTGCCCCAGCATCCTGTGAACATTTAAATGTGAATTTGAACTAAAGTAAATGTCTGTGTTAGTACAGAACAAGTTAATAAAAGAAAAGTGGAACAAAAAATGAAGTCGGAAAAGATAAAAATAAGTTCAAACAAAAAGACTTGGAAGTCCTGAATACAAAAGTAAATATAGGCTTGAGTCGTGTGCCCTGGCAGATTGAACTTTCCGAGCTTCAGTACCACAGGTCAGAGAGTGAAATCCTTTGTCATGCCTTTTCTGCAGTCGTCCCTGCAGTGATCATCCATTTACAGGTTACCTCCCGAGTCCAGCTTTCGTGAGTTGGGCCATTGCCTGCGCCCAGTGACACCACTCTGGATGTGACTGCACAACTCTTAGTGTTTACCCCAATTGTGTGTGTAGTCCCTTGGCATAACCTTCATTACTATTTGGATGGTGATGAAGATGCCGTCGGATCGTTGGCTTATAGTTTACGACCGGTCCACAATCTGGTTCAGTTGCATGCTGTGGTCCTTGCTACCCACTGCTTTGCTGGCATTTTTTCTTGAGGCCTCTTCCCCGTCATTTGAGGGTTATGTAGTGTATATCACATTGCTGTGTTAATGACGCCATGTCTTTCCTGTGCCCCCAGTACACTACGTTGTTCTGTGGTTATCAGTTTAATTTACCTCATGTCATTTTTTTCATACAGTACTGTAGTCTGTTTTATTACAATGCATTTTATGGAATGAAAAGGTTGATATTGTTTGTTGCTGCATTCTTACAGTTGATGAAATTTTTCATTTTTGGATATTTTAAGGCATGCCGACATGGTTGACAAGCTAAGTGAAAGTGTGGCATGGATGGGGCCCATGGATAGCTAATTGCTAAATTGAGCTGTAGGTGGGCATGGACTTGTAAGGCCTGGGCGAGTAAGCAGGCACACTGGATTTATGGTGATAGCTAGCCCAGCAGGCCACTGGCTGTGCACTCTATGCCAGGGGTCGCCAACTCTGGTCCTGGAGGACCACCATGGATGCAGGTTTTCATCCTAACCCTTTTTTAATAAGTGACCTGTTTGTGCTGCTAATTAACTTCTTTTGAACTAATTTTAATTGATTTGTTCCACTAACTTTCTTCATTGTTCCTCTGAATTGCTTTATTTCTTTCCTTAAATGGCACCCAAATAGAAATGAGATGTGAAGTGAGGAAGCCAACAGAAGACCAACTAAGTCAGGGCCTCAAACTCTAACCAGCTGCTTAATGAGGTACTGATTCTTGTCGTTAATTAAAACCATTCTTTAATTTCTTGGCTTGTTGCTGCAGTCTCGTGGTGCATTTTCAAACTTGTTGATTTTCTCTAAGAGCAACTGTTAAAATGTTTTGGGGACCTGAGCAGATCGACATTCCTGAGACCATCTTTTTTATTTTCAGATATTGTGTGATGGACACCAGTTGTTTTGGCTCATTTTGTATCATTGATTGGCTGCTAATTAAGGAGCAAGAAACAATTACGGGGTCTAAGTATTCAAGAGCAAGTCAATAAAAATTAGTACAAAAGAAGTTAATTAGCAGCAAAAACGGGTCACTCGTTAAGAAAAGGGTTGGAATGAAAACCTGCAGCCCACAGTGGTCCTCCAGCACCAGAGTTGGCCACCCCTGCTCTATGTGATTTAAAACTGAGGTAAACTCGGGCAAAACTGAGTAATATAGGACTCTAAAGGTGTTGCTGTAATTGCTAGCAGAGGGAGAACCTGCAACCTCCCAGCAGAGCCCTAACTTTCTGGGCATCCCCTTGTGCTGTTTGTCTTGGTGGAGATTTCTAGGCTGGTCATGCTCTTAATGGTATTTCATTTGGGTAAAGAGGTAAACGCCCTTTTGGTTGACGTCACTCTCTCTGCAGTTTTACTCCCTAAATTTCCCATCACATAAGATTAAAAACCACAAGATGTATGTGTCGTTTTGACAAACACATCAGTAATAACTCTGCCCAAGCATTTTTTTTTTCAAAAACTGCTGATCTTCCATTAACGATTATTGCCCATTTATTGTACTGTAATTAAAATGTTGCATGAAATGAAATTGAAGATGATCTTGGAAGTGTGTGTGAGAAGTGACGAGACCTGTGTTGGTGAAGGCCTTTATAACGTGCAGGCCCTTGGATGTTTCCTCAGGGTGCTGTCATGTTAAAATAGATATGCACATTTACACTTCTACTGTTTATGATATTAGAGTTATGAAAAAGAATACTGTGTACACAAATAGGCAGAGGAATTGAGGGTGGATTGCTGCTGTGTTTCTAAGTGGCCACGATGACCTCTAAATGCCAGGATTACGTTAGGCGCCATGGTCTGCTGGCTCAGAGAGGGCTTGACACGGAGTGATTCAGCTCTCAGGCTTGGCTCAACCACTGACCTCGAGTAAATCACTTAACCTCTGTATACCACATCCTTCAAATGAGAAAACGCAGGTTCTGTTACGAGTGAATTTGTAACGCTTACTGATGCATAATAAACATATTTGTCTCTGCAGAGTGTGGCAGGATCTGTTAAAGATTAAATAAATTTGTTTTTTTTTTTTCCCTCTTGCTTTCTGAACGGGTAGTTAGTGCTCCTGCCTCTCAGATTCAGCATCTTGGGGTACAAATCCTGTACCTGGTCATTGTCTGTGTGGAGTTGGCATGCAGTTCAGGTAAAAAAAGTAAGCCTCCAGTGGCCTTGTGTGTGTTAGTGTACCCTGCAGTGGACTGGTGCTTCACCCAGAGCCTTTTCCTGCCCTATGCCGAGTGCTGCCAGGATAGGCTCTGGTTTTCCATGGCCCTCAACTGTTTTCAGAATGTAACGATGTGCTTTAACAGTCTATGAGCATCTCTGTTATGAATCATGCAAGGTCCCACAAGGCCTTTCAGTTTAGTTAATGCTCAGTTTTCAGTAGAGTGGCTTAGTTGTTGCTACATCATTTGGCCTCTTTTTTGGCAGCTTTGTTCTGTTTGGGACTTGTGTGTCCACATGAGGGTCCACTTACAGCCAGTACAGTGTTGTGACCTGAAACTGCTCCTTCTGAGTGCCGTGTTGTCTTGTTTCCTAAAATGAACCCCCACAGTGTGTCCTATGACAGGAAAATAAATATTTAAATCTTAGTGATGCTACCCATGAAGGACCACTAGCTAATAAAATGTATTTTTATAGCAGATCCTTGTAAGCCCATCGTAGTGCTGTGTGGATTAGCAGATGTCAGGCAATGATTAGTATGACAGCCTCACAGTTAGACTGTTTGGTGTGTGCCAGTTAGAGAGGATTGTTTATACACATTTCATAGAAAACCAATTACAAAAAAAAGCAATATAGTAGGTGGAAATGCACAAAGCCTGAACTAAGACGAGTATGAACTGCTTGAGCTTTAGCGTTGGGATGTTCTCATAGAAACAAAGGGCTCAGAATAAAGTAGGACGTCAGGGAAATGCAGAAGATGGAAGAAAATGGCTTTTAAAGTAGTTACCTGGGCAGTACGTTACTAGGGGCAGGTGATACTGCATGGCAGAACAAGCCTGCCGTGTTTACTGAAGGTTAAGAGTCAGTACAAAAGTGTTGCACACAAATAAATGAGGCTCAAAAAATGTCACTGAAAGGACAAAACTTCACCATCGAAGACTCGAATGTACATGCAGTAGCAATGGGAGAAGTCACTCTGTTTTTAGAAACTTCATAAGCAAGTGTTAATTCATAGAATGCTGGGATTGGTAGAAATGAGTCCGTCACATCCCATGCTGGATAAGAGTGACATTATGTACTGTACCGTGCCTCGTGAATAACACACAGGATCATTTATCTCGTTAGACCCTGTGGATGTAAGTAAGTGTACTGCAGTTAGGCATCCACTGGGCTTCCTTCCACAGTAAGAGATTTGAGTCTTTGTCATCTTAACTTCACTTATCGTGTCATTCGCTCACCTTGCTGCTCTGGACTTGACCTTGTGCCTAGCTGTCCCTTCGAGGACATGTGTGAATGAAAGTCAAAGTTGCAGTCTTCTGAAACCAGGTCCAGACCTCAGTGGTCTTTAAGTCCAGCAAGATGTGCAGACACTAATGTCTGTCAGGTTTTTCAGTCTTTTCTCTTTCTTGTTCTTTGTTAAACCATGCAGAGTGTTAGAGTGGTGACCAATGGCAGAGTGCTGGGAGCACTGGCAGATGTACTTCCATGAACCATATGGTGTCTTGAGCTTCCTTTTATTGGACAGATAAAGTATGGCATGATGTAAGAGCAGCTATCATTGCTCAGCAGTTAGTTAATGGGCAGATGCTGTTTGGTTTCCATTCACATTGATCCCATCCTAGCTACTTTGTTATCTCAGTTTAAAGAATTTCTGTGTTTAGTAATTTAAAAAATCAATTCCAGTGTTTTACCAGACAACGCTATACCAATAATAAGCTGCATTGAAGTGAATGAAGATGGGCAGTAGCAGTGGCGACTGCTCTAAAACTACAAGGGAAGCTCCGCTTCCTCTACTATGTCAGAAAAAAAATGCTCATATATGCACTGTCGTATTTATATTGGTTTTAATAAAAGTGCGCTAGAACGCGTTCAACTTCATGACTAGCTCGTTCAGAATCAGGTATTTATTGTAGATTGTTTGACGCGATTTTCTTGTCATACATTCCTGTGCAGCACAGCGCGTTAAACCCTCCTGAAGCCCAGCTTCACTGGAGCTCTATGGGCAAGCACAGAGGAGCTTTTTTTCACTGCAGAAAAGCTGGACGGTAATTGGATAAATGCACCAAAATCGTCACTTCCAGGGGAGCTCAGCTTCTCTGGGAGTGAATGGAGCAGAGGGCGGGCCAGGATGCTGGGCTGCTGCATGATGATTGGAGGAGCTGTTTAAAGGGCGGAACCCCTTTTTTGATTGACAGCATTTGAAAGTGTGCTGAAAAGTTATGGCCATTTCTTTGACTCAGGGAGACTGAGATCTGAACTTCAAGTACTATATTCAGATCATGACTTACAGGGGAGCAGGGGTAAGCTGTGTGATTTCTTGGTGTTTTTTAAAGACATGGAGTTGGATAGTGCAATGCCTCAGCTATACAAGCTGTTGTCGTTAGTGGCAACAATTGGCGCTACATCAGCAGGTGTAGAGAGGAGCTTCTCCTGTTTAAAACAGGTCAAGTCATACACCCACAACACGATGGGCCAAGATCATTTGAGCAACCTTGCTCTCCTGGCCATTGAGAGGAAACTGGTTAAGTCCCTGGAAAAGACGGCCAATTGGTACAACACGGTCACAGACCATTTTCTGCAAAAGGAACGGAGGGCAGAATTTATGTACAAATAACAATGAATTTTATGATGAAGGCCTAATATGAGCTTCCCCTGTTTCAAAAGCTAGCAGCCGCCACTGCTAGCTGCCACTGTTACCAGCACATGACCTAAATTCTGCTGTGCAAACATGAGCGCTATATTTTATTTCATCTCAATTGTATAGCGGGTTCTGCTTTTTTAAAGAGTTAAGAAGGCAACATTGTAAAGACACTATTGTCCCCATCGTAGTTCTGTCGAATGTAGCCCACTATGTGCGTTTAAAACAGCAGGGTGTCCACTGTGTTATGACCTCTGCCTTGTTCTGGTGGCATTCACTCATCGGGGTGTTTGACATGTTTATCAATGTTGGGTTTTGGGTTTCTAAGTGATGGCGGTTTAATTTTGTGTTTGCTAGGTTATGGTAAAGCTGATAATGCTGATGGATCAGATTCTTCAGCAGATCATGCACCCTGGTAATCTAAGAGTGCTTTCTCTGTTCTAAAACCCTGGTTTGTGGTGTGTTCTGGTTCTTGTTAATTTTGTATTTTTCATCTTTTAATGTACTTGTCTGATTTAGTGTTATGTATCTTTCAATATGTTGCCATTCCTTGTACTTTGTGGGTAGACCTCTCTTCTGGGTCGTCCCTCCAAGATTTATAAGTCAACTAGAGAGAGAGATTGCGGGGCAGCAGAGTGTCTGTTACCAGTCTAAGTGTTGTTTCCTTTCTGAGTTTTGCTTTATGGACGTTTTTTGCTTTTGTCACTTTGTTGCTGCGGACTTCTTTTCTCAAACAAATTCCTTTTGCTTATTTTTGTTTTTACTAAATTTTTTTGTATTTCCTGTTTTTTGCTAATCAATTCTTCATTTATTATAACGATCGTTTGGATTATCTATAGAAGCCATAGTTTTTGAGTTTGTCTTGTAAGTCATTTTTGCTGTTTGAGACAGACCTTAGTACTTCTGCAGCCAGCAGCACCACATTTTTAGGCCTGTGTAGGCTGAAGTTTGCTGAGTGTACAGTAGGTGCTGGCCTGCTTTATGGATCTCTTGGAAGCGTTGCACCCCTTTCATCATGTTCCTGACTCCGTGTCAACTGCATTGTCTCAGCAGCTTCATCATATTTCAGAGTGTTAGTCCTGAGAATAACACAGGAATTTAATATACGAAGAATGTTTGGTAGTTTAAGACAAGCTCTTTAAATCAGCACATTTGAAATGCCACCCCAGAAAGGGAAAGACCTACTCAGTGACGTCACATACAATTGTGATAGTAACCGTGCCCGCCATCAGTGATGGGTTTTGTTTGGTTATAAGGGTCTATATCCTGACAGTGTAGGTGTACTGCAGCTTTAACAAAATGCAGTGTGTGTGTAGAAACATGAAGATGGAACGTCCCAGAGAAAAGCTTTCTAACCCATGTGTTTTGACTCTCTCTTTTGGAGGTTTTCTTTTGTAATTTTACTGAATCATAGAAAAAGAATTTGCTTGGACTATGGATTTAATTGGGTTCTGTGTCATATTCAGTGTTTGAACCTCTGCTGTCTCAGTCACAGTATGATTTTAGAGAGGTAGAAATGCAGCTACAAGTACTAAAGCAGTGTAAATGATTTGCACATGGCACAACATGAAACACGTGTGCAGTGGAATAAACTTCTTGGCTACATCTCAGCGTTTATATTTTACAGAAGAGTAAAGAGCTCTGTCTGCAAAACATTAAAATGGTCTTTTTTTTACAACTGTCTTTAGCACGACTCATCATGCGCTCACAGATAATGCTAGAGACATCAGAGGTTTGAGCAAACCAAAGTAGCTGTTGCTTGATCATGACTTTGTTTGGGCAATGAAGTTGTAGGTGCTGAAGGCATGTGGTTAGAAAAAGCTGCCCTTGCTTGGCCACTGGCGACCTCATGAGCTGAGCTGAGCTGAGCTTGGCCTGCTCTCTACTGGGGTCCAGCAGTGCCCTCCCTGTTTCAGGCACTGGTGCATAAACTGTGCATCCTTAGATTTTCACCCTGTTGTGTTTTTTTTTGCTGCTTTGTTAATTAAACGTGTTTGTTAAAAGTATTGAACACCAAACAGCTTGCAGAAATATCATCCCCTTAAAGGAAAATCTGTGCTTCATCATGTTGAAAGGAACTACTCGATTCAGCTAAAAATGGCACACTGCCGTGTTTGGTGTGTTGTCACTTTATTTATATGGCAGGCTTTGCTCCTGTTAATGATGGCACCCAGGCCCAGTAGGTGTGCTAACACACAGTTAGAACATGGCGCGCTACGGTAATTCATTTTTAGCTCATTAAAGTGAATTAAGCGCTGGGATGCCACACTATCAACTAATGGGATTATCCTGTGAATAAGAAACGGAGAATTGAAAGGTTTGTTTATTAACAGTCTTTAAAAAATAAATCCAACTGTTGTGGAGCAGCTTTAGCAGATAACAAGTGGAATTTGAAACAAAGTCTGAGTGGCTTTACTCCTGTAGTTTTCGCCGTCTCTTTAAATATAACAGCATCAAGAAGCAGATGTGCACAGGCTCACTGCTCAGGAGACATTTTGGTGCGTCCAAGTCCATTGGGCTATTGTGGCTGTGAGTTCAGCTGGCGTTTAGTGTGCCTCTACGTGAGTTATGTTTATGGTTCCCTTTGTGATCTGGTGACACCAGTCTTGAGGTCCTCTTTGGCTCTTCTTTTTGCTTACATGTCACCCCGTCATACAACTGGCCTGCCTGCTCTTCTCTATTTTCTTTTTATGACTAGGGACTGTAACTGTGCTGCCATAGCCATATCCTTGTTTTCTTAAAGATCCGTACACCATCTGTGTTTAATCGTCTCTCTGCTCCAAGCACAGAGACATGGACGTCAGCAGTGACTATGTGAAAGTGGTTGATGGGAAGCCCGATGCTACCAGCTTGAGTGCTAAAGAAAGACCGTCAGGTCAGGCAATATTGGGATTGAAAGAGGGGAAGAAAGAAAACCGGAAAACAAACCGATAACTTTGGAACAGAAATTACAGAAGACTGAACCATTGAGCATTAAACCACATTGACTGACGGTGAACTCCAAGACGTAGAACTTGTAGTCGCCTCAGTAACCCTTAATCCCTGGCTCAGAACAATGCTGATTCTAGAGATGCCCCCGGGGTCCACACTACAGTGACCACTGGTGCGTCTTCTAAATGGCTCAGACACCCATTTTGCTTGAGTTCTTCTGGAAGCTGTGCTGCAGTAGTCTTGTCCCTAATCTTATAACGTAGGCCAAGAAACCACATAACTGCCTTGACTTCTTTTCCTGTGTGGAACACGGTTTGATGATCAATTTCCTCAGATGATGCAGTCCAAACAAACCTCTAAATTCCAGCCTCGGTGGTTTTCCCATTTTCTAAACAGTAGGCAGTAGTATGACTGGCAGTTTGGCATGGTGTCTAGGCCGTGGAGAGTTGAACCACAAGGTTAATGGTTCAGCTTGCCCTCACTGTGTGACACTGAGTCACGTCCCTTCTCTCTGTACATGCAAGCAGATGTGTTCAAGGTACGTCACCTTAAGAGAAGGCGCCTGCCAAACACCAGTAGTACTTTGCTACTTTTAACTAAGTGAGGTCATTTCAGGCACATCCAAAGTTCTTTTCATGACAGGCCTGTTGATTGTCTGTACAAAAATGCAACAGTTCCCTTTGCCGAAAAGGCCAATTATGTGCAGGAATTATCAACAAAAATATTGTGGATCATGCTAAAGAGCAGGTACAGATTAGAAGGTGACCTGTTCATTTAGGCATACTTGCTCTCCTCCGAATTATAGCTGCTAGGATGACCATCTAATAGGGAGTGCAATGTTGAGACTTGATGGGTCAGAAGTGGTGGTGTACTACTTACTTTGTGCCCAGTAGGCTTGAGCTTCTCTAACACAAGAAGCACAAGGTGGTAACTTGACCAGGCACTTTTCACTTTGTCCTGCAATGTAGGCCTCGGTTCACTTTGAGCAACTCCTCCAGATTCGAATGACCCACATGTATGTTAGCATATCTCCTTTTTGGTGGTGAGCATTGTGCTTTCCATGTGTGGAGCTTGGCCTGTTTTTTACAGCTGTCTTTGACTGTAGGACGTTGCTGATAACTAAACATTCCATCTTCTTAATAGCAGACTTACTAAACTCTGGATGAAAGTTAGACCAAAAAACAGGCTGCAGTTTAAATGTATTTAGCAATCAAATGAATAAAAGAAGCCCAGTGATGCACTGGAATGGGGAAGTGAACTTGTGAGTGAATTGGTAATGAACTGAACTGGTCAGCAGCACCATGACTCCACCTGGCCCAGCTACACCATGAACCAGTCTTGGTAAGTATAAGCAAGTCGGAGGTAGTCAAATGGAGCTCTTTTATTTTTGTCTGGTGGTGGCGGCGGCAGTGGCAAGTGCATTTGGCCGTCTCCAGTTCTTATCACCATTACTGGAATGGTCGCTGATCTTCCACTGGCGAGGATTTTGTCAACACCCACTAAATGTCTAAAGCCTACACGTTTCAATTCTGCTCTAAATGAGCCACACTTGACCAGCGGTTTATGAGAGTTGTGGTCAGTAAAGTAATTGGATGGTCAGCATTATAGTATTTTACTTGTTGGCTGCCATCCTGCCTCGCTAGGGCCAATCAGTGCCTCAGCGTTTCACCTTCATGAGGCGGGCCGCCTTTGTTGGACCAGTTCATCTCCTCAGTAGTCTTCTGTTACGTTATCCAAACGCAGTGGCACTGTCACGTCGGGCAGCTTGATGCTGTATGTTTAATCTGTTTTTTTCTTTAAACATAATTCATATGCAGAGCAAAATGAAACTTGATCTCGCTGTATTGTTAGGTCATTTTTGTTTGAGACTGTTTAGTCACATTTTATTACTTTTCCCTTTGTCGCCATCAGTGATAACTCATAGACATTTTTCTGTGGTACCATCCATTAATGTTGTTCATACCTGACACCTCAGCCTTTTGATCTCCCTTTCTATTTTGTCTGCCCAGCTTCTTTGATGGTAACATTTGACTTGCCCCAATAATGGTCTTTTCTTTATTTAAATGTCTCTTTCCATTTCGTTCTGTAAGGGATTATTTCTTTGTGAGGGACTTCCATATTTCTCCTTTGCAAAGACAGCCATATGATTGCACTCATCATCTTCCCCTTGTCCTGCTGTATGAAGCAGTCCCCTCTCTGCATGTTGTCATGTTGTGTACAGTCCAGCATGTATTTTAATTTGTCTATGACGTGCTTTATGATGATAGCAGAATCTCAGTCTGAAGACATCTGTGGCTTTTTGAATTTTGTTCCTGCAAAACTGACGTCGGACCAACCATCAGACTTTAAATAACGTGGGCTGTTGTTGGATTGGTACAGAAATTTCGACTTTTATCAGTAGCAGCTTTCAGGGATCTGTTACGAACCAAACCCCCCCCCCCCCCCCCATCCCCACTCCCGTGTTACTGCAGCCTCTCTGGCGTGACGTGCTCTTGTGCTGCACTATATACCACTTCCTCCTTTCTTGAACACTGAGAAGTCGCAATTGCATCAAAGTGTGTTGTGTTTTGAAGTCAACAAAGCTAGCCCGCAACCCCCCCCCAGCTACAACAGCAAGCATCACGGGGATGGGATTGAGGAGAAAGCTGGTATTCCGGTACTGAAAATCCAAAAATGCCACCACAGTACTGCTGGGTTTCTCATCGGGTGAACCACACAGCTGCACACCAGGTGTCATCAATTCATGCATCTGCTTTTTAAGGTGATCAATCCAATTCAGGGTCACAAGGAGGTTGCTGCCAAATGTATAAAAGGGAAACCAAGATGGCATTACTATTTCATACAAGGACAATGTCCAGTATGACCATCTTTCTCCTGATCACATACCCTCTTGATATCCATAAAGTACCATTGTAAAATGTGTATTTTTTTTTGGTACTTTTCCAGTACTGGTAGGCACACAACCCAAACCTGGGCCCATCATGTCTTTGTTTTGCGGACATATTGGCACGTAGTATTTTGGTAAGGACACAAAATGAAATGCCTCGTTTTTCTATATTTGTGACGGTTTTAATTATCTCATACCTGTCTCAGTTTGTCAGTCCAAACCGTTTCAAAAGAAATTTGCTAAAATGATAGTGCTCATGTCTTCCTTACTATATTGTACTACCAGACCAAAAAGAAAATCCAAGAAGATCCCACATGCTAAAGTTTGTTACACATCAGAGGCACTTGGTGAACTGCATGCATGGAGAGACGGCACAGCATTGTCCTTTTGGGTTCTGTCTTTTGGAGCAAGTCTGACAGGCTTTCTTCCTCACTTTCACAGCTCCCATGGTATAAAGCACATGTGTCGTGCTAGGGTCACATGTGCCCTGAGAAGAGGGACTCTTCACTTTATGGACTGTCCTAATTGGCTCACTACTGAGAAGGCCAAGTAATCAGACACTAGAGGAAGAAAAACACACTGTGTGGCTTTTAATGCTGATTGACTTTTTGGAACAAACTGCTGTTAAGGCACAGGAAATCGGAGTGTCAGAAGCCATGTGTTCTATCAGGCCTGTTAAGGAGGTCTGCGGTGTCCCAGGGGACTTGGAGTTGAAGAAGAGTGTCTGAAGCTTGTTTGGTGGTTGAAGGCAGCACTAGGATTTTAAACCAGTATTGCATGGGTTTTAGCTGCCTACCAGCTTTATCCCCCTTAAATGTTATTGACCGGAATTGGTCCAGAAAATGAATGCTTCTCAACGTGCCCCTTGGACGTTCTGTTTGCCAGTTTTTGGGTGAATGAGTGGTTTTGGTCTTGAGCGGCTTCTTTTAGCTTAAGTTTCTTTGGATGTTTGTCCTACCTGTTTACTTTTGGTTACATTTTGAATTCTGTATGTGTGCACGAGCATAGACAAAGGCTGTGTGTGTGTGTATATATATATATATATATATATATATATATATATATATATATATATAGTCAATATACAAATAACTCAAAAATCCACCACATATGTCTGCACAGGCATTTGGAGCCTAACTCACCTGAACTTTTAGTCTGATTACATTGAAGGCTTATTCATCACAGTTTGTCTCGTGTCTTGTTTCTTTCCCTTCTATCGTCATATGCTTCCACATCAGGATATTAGAAGGTTTTCTGTGGGTGAGGATGAAGCACTCGATGAGATGTGCAGAAATGTAAAATACTTTTACATCTATAACCATGCTATGGTAGTCATTTTCGAAGTGATTTTTTGGCAGTCTTACTTCTGGAGTTTGGACCATTCTACTCGTTTTTATAAAGGAGGCCTCTGGCCTTTATGGCACCTCAGTGAACTGACATCATAGTTTTCTTCATCTCATGTGCTTCAAGTCCTAGAGCTCCATTAAGTTACCACCCTGATGGGCCATCTCCTCTCACCTGCCCCCTACCATACTTTCCTGGCTTCATGCACAGACATTAACTGCTGTCTTGTGAGTTTGGCACCATTTGGGCAGTTTTCAAAGTCAAGTGCCTGAGTGGTTCTGATGCCCTTAACATGCAGATTCGTCCTGTCTTCAGGAGGCCAGTAATAGTACTGTCCCCTTCTTCATGGCATTGCTCTGGCAGGCCCATGCCACCAGCTGGTTTTGGGTTTACTAATGTTGTGTCTGTGTGATTTGGCCATATGACATGAAGGCTGTTTGAAAGTGGTTTGTTAGTCTGATTCTTATGAGATGCACTTCTGTAACAAGCATGGACTGTTCAGTGGCTTTGACTGATCATGGAGTGATACTTGATTGTCCCTTGGTTTCTGACCAAATGAAATACACGTGTTACAGTGGTGCCAGCTGGATACTTTCACAAATAATGAGTAATGGTAAACTGGAAGATCATCTTTGAGGAAGTTGCTACTGTGTTTGGACAGCTTTAGACTTTCCTGTCCCTTGATATGTTGTTTTCATATAGCCATGCAGATCAAAGGAGAGCGCTCCCCCACCACCATTGTACACAAGGAGACCTGGCACTTGCCAGCTCCCGGGTGCTCTGTGCTTTTGCCGAATCCCTCATGCAGTGTACATCTATGGATGTGCTGCAGATGTCCATCTGACAGGTGGATATTGCGATTTCATATGTAGGTTGGTTCTGTGTTACCTGCATAGTGTTCTTTGATTGGGATCACAAAAAAGGTAATTTATGAAATAAAGATTAACTGACCGATTAATTATCCTTTGTATTGAATATGCTTCCTGAGATGCTTGAGGTTGACAGGCTGTTTGTAGTGAATGCTGAGATATGCAAATAAAGTGGCATACTGTGTGCCTTATAAAATTCACATTTATCAGACACAAGTGGACTGCTGTCAAAGGAGGAAACACTTTGGTCTTAGGGATTTGAGTCCGTTTCAGATGCCAGTCCTGCAGTGTGCTGCTGCCAGTCTGACATGTGTGGATAACACAGCTTGATGTTGTTTTTATTCATCTGAATTGAATCACAGCAGGTTCTCTGAAGTTGGGACGCCCTTGTTTTAGAAAATGTAAAAAAAAAAAAGAATCAAATAAAGCACCAGTACAGGCAGAGGCTAATCAATATCTCTCCCCAGGTCCCTGCCAAGGTCTTTCTGTTAGCAACTCCTACAGCAGGTCTCAAGAACATCAGGAGTTCAACGGGAGTGTCAATAAAAGAGGGGAAAAAGAAGCTGGCTGGCAGGCCTCCTCTCCTCATTTGAATGGGGACTCTTTGATGAAAGGCCTGCTGCGAATGGGAAGTCAATTTGTTGAAAAGAGAAAATAAAATCTCCAACAAAAGTTGATTGCAGGTACAGTTTATTCCTCCAGTCCACTCCATAGATGCTTAATTAAGTATTATTACAACAAAAATGTCTTCCGTGTTTACCTGCATTTGTCACCAACCATTCTGGACAGAGAAGCACATGATTAAGCAAAACCGTTGTTAATCCAAAATGTGAGACATTTAGCAAGAAGTTTGGGGCGTGGGGGGGGGGGGGGTATGTAAAGAAGGTGGAAAGTGCAGTTTATTTGTCCAAGAGTAGAGTCACTAGCCCAGTCAGTGTATTTACTGTCCCACCACCATGGTGTGTCAAGGGGACGAATGGGCAACTGTACTTCTCATGAGCTCTAATTTTGCCATCCTCTGCTCTTGTGCAAGTGTCTTTTGTTAGCCTGGGGTCAGTGAGTTTAATACAGAGGGTCTTGCCAGTGCATTTATTTGGATGTTGGACTCTAGCATAGAGTGGTTCTCTGGTACAGTAATCAGTTGGATTTGATTTTTTTTTCTTGTCTGCCACTCTGTTTTATTTGACAACAAAATGTGTTCTGGATGGACAACTTTAAAACTTGTGTGTCTGAGTATGTGATTGTGTCCTCTGAAGCTTAGAAGGGCAGTGGTGCGTGTGGACGGGGTACAGGATTTACAAATAGTTTCTAGCGCCATCTGGTTACCACACCATTTTCTGTGTCACATTTGGTCTTGTTTGTTATGTATTTATTCATTTAGCAGACCCTTTCATCCAAAGTGACTTGAAAATGAGGGCCTTATAATCGAGTCACCCTTCTATTGTCTCACAAAACAGCCAGATAACTTGATGCCCTGTTCTAATCTCACCACTGTCTTTTAGACATCTTCAAGTACAGCTTTGTGCTGCAGGAGTTGGGCCCTGTTTTGTCGTCAAATGTTTTGAAATGAGCCACTCGTGTCTTAACTGGACAGTTTTAGTGACCCTGAAATCCAAACAGCCGTTGAATTGTTAGCTGTGTTTCTTTTTTTTTCTGTAACTAATTAACTCAACACTTCACTATGAAGGTAAGCACAGTAATAATAATGCAGTAGGTAGTGAGGCTTCCTTAGAAGTCATAGCCTGGATGTTTTCTTTGTGCTGTTTATTCTCTTTGTGCCTCTGTGGGCTTCCTACGGGGTAATCCAGTTCCGTCTTGCGTTCATAAAATGTCTGTTAGTTGATTGGCTGCTCTCACTTGGCTCTCTGGGTGTGTGATTGGAGCTGTCTATTTAAAAACTGTAAGGTTCTAACAGATGATGCCTTCCAAATTTAAGTGCAATATTCCTCATCCATCAGGGCATCAGTGTCAGTCTATCCTAGCAACATTCCTTGCAGGTTAGAAAATAATCCTGAATGTGGTGCCAATCTGGTTCCTAGCATGATTCACTTACAGACACGAGGAAAAATATAAGACGTCCACATGGATGGTGACCACAGTGCGATTTGAACTTGGTATGCATTCTGAAGCACTGTACTGCCGTCTGACATCTTAACTATTAGTGAATATAAGCAGATCAGTGTGCATCATGGGATAGATACCAATTACTCCTTCAGATTTGAAGGATGTGCTTTGAAAGGCAGTGCAGAGGGCTGTTGTATCTGATAACAAAGCCTACAAAGTTATTTGGAAAGTGTCATACAAAATGCACATAGTGTAGCAGATGGCCAGCGCCTTTACCTGGCTGGGATGCCTTTGTAGTGGAAGGACCAGGCAGAGAGAGCATGCACATGGCATTATCTCCCCTGGATCGTTGGATGTCAGCCCCTCTGGGTTGTATCGTGCTCTGGATTTCCACAGGGCATCACAGGATTTGGAGTTTGCCGACTCAGCCCTGTTGGGTTCCGTGGGTGCTGCAGGGACCGCAGAGTTCTATTTCATCGCTCTCCCACTTCACTTGGAAGTGCTTCCGGACTGTGTTAACGGGATACCAGAAGTACTCCTGGGTGCTGTATAAAAGGATCTAACTGCATCAGCTCTGGGAGTCAGAGTCAGGAGGAAGAAGATGAAGCTTGCTGGAGGAAGGAGGAGTCAAGAGGGAGAAGAAGAAAACAAAGTGCTTTATTCCTATGCTTGGAACAGTGGATGTGTGGGAAATGTTTGAGGGAAGAGTTTCCCACGAGATAAAAGCTGTGTGTTGTGGTGGACTTGTGCCTTTGTCTGTCTGTGTCAGGTTTGGGGAGTTGGAGCACCCCCTCTAGGCCACAATGATAAATAAAGAGTGAACAAGTCCCATAATGGACAGATTGACTAAGCTAGCTGGCTTTGACTTTGTTTTTGTCAAACATTTTGAATTTTCGAGATTGTCATATTTTGACACTGATTACCCAGCAGTATTCCCCGCTTTTTGTGTGTTGAACAGATGCCTTGTGTGTGTTTCCTTGCTGTCCTGCCTATTCCCAGTCCGTTGTTCTTGGATTGTGCTAAGTCAGTCATACACAAAGGAAAAGAAGGAAATCCAGAAGAGCAAAGTGGAGGGGGTGAAGCAGTGGGGGGGAGGGACAGACAGGGTAGGCAGTGGCAGAGAGAAAGTGGGTGCAAAGCCAGCAGAGCGCCAGTGCGGCGTGCAGACGAGCATTACTGTGTGCCGCTGATAAGAGGCACTCTCAATAATAGAATGGGGAAGCCTTGTCTATCAGCCTATTAAAGGCTATTCTTACAAGTTTTTCTTTTCATTAATATGTGGGGTGAATAGAGCTCTGAATAAAAATCAGTGCTTACTGCACGATTATAGGATTGAAAGGTAACTGTCAAGGAAGGGATTGTGCTGACAAAAGAGGGCATTTCTCTGCTTAGCAAATGATTTTCGCCTGTCATTGCAATTGGAAGTGTTTTTCAGAGATTACTTTTTTCCACCCTGAATACGCATTTATTATCACCTTCAAAACACACACAATTGCCCCAGTGCTTGCTGTATTCACGAACAGAAGGGGATATGTGTGCTCTTTCGCAATCTCATTCAGATGCAAACACTGGGAGAGAGGGGAGGAAAATGTTACTTTGGTTTGTGCGGTGCTAGTGCAGGTAGGCGATGTGTGCGCTCCTGTGGCACATCCTGTAACTAAGGGGACCGCAGCGAGAGCCCCAGTGTGGCGCACTCAATGTGGCACAAGCTGCATGAAGCCATTGCTTACGGAGACCGTGCCTTGTGTTAGTGTCTGCTTGTAGAGCCACGTCCAGCGAGTGTCATGGTCACGTAGGCTCTGCCATTGATGTGGCTCATGTAAATGAAGGACCTCGAGGACAGCAAGCCAGATCTGCCGATCCTGAATAACACCAAATTAGAAAACAGTGACTACAGGAGAATGTGCAGGGCACAACTTTCTACGGCCTTGTACAGCCTCGCACTAAAATACAGTCAGTAGTGTTAAAGGTCAGGTCTGTTGGAAGTGCAGTGTTTCTTACAAATGACATTGAATTGAAGGTCCCTCCAGGTGAGGCCTCACTGACGTGTTGTATAACTTAAGACCTGTACTCCACACATTGGGGACACTGTACAGCCTAACTGCCTGCAAGTCTTGCTCTCTCCTGTCCTCTGTCTGGCTGGTAGGTAGTGACGAGCTCACCTCCCATGCCTCCCTGGGTTACTTTCAAGTTTAAGTTTCAGGCCACTTTGTCTTGTTTGGCTAACTGTCTCACCCCTTTACCACCTTTTAGCTAATTAATGTGTGATGAACAGACTAGCACATCCGTGGCGGATGGTTGAAGTGGCTCCCCTACTTACTTTCTTAAGTGCTTTGATTAGCTTGACAGACCAGTAAATAAATGCAATAATCAATTACTATGGTATGTTCACATTTCACTTTTTCTCTTCTAAATAGTATTGGCTTACTTTAAAATTCATGTGCCACAAATATTCCCCGTGTCGTCATTCTTTCCAGGCCTCTGGCTGAATGTACGTATGTTCTGTATGTTCTGTATGCGCGATGCTCTTTGTGCAGTTTGGTATCCCCGTCAGACTTCATCAGCTTACGTTTTTATATTCAGTGTCTACTTGAAAAATGTCGGTGTCACTACAGAAGTGGGGATTTCCTACTGATTCATGCTGGAGCCAGTGAAAGAGGCGTTGTTTTATAACATTTTATCCGAGTTGTACTACACAACTAACACATGAAGTGCTGGCAGGTACAGTCCTAATAAAGACGACGCTTGGTGTTTTTCATACCAAAACCTTTTCTGGTATGACTACGCTTACCCCCTCTAGCTGTATGTCTGAAATGTTGTGCATCAAGCAGTGGAGGAACTGCCTGTGGAACGGACATATTAAACGGTTGGTTATATTGTGATGTGTTCATTCTATTTAACATTCTTTTTGATTTTTAACATTAGTTTGGTATTGCCATCACTTTGCTGTTTTGGATGTTTTTCATTGTCGCCCACCATTTCTTTCTGGGCAACACCATATCTTGGAAACTGTTAGGCATGAGGTAGTTGTGTCTGTGGTTGTCTTGGGAGTAGGGAAGATTTCACAGGAGACTATTCGTCATGCGACAAAACCCATAAGGTTTACATTCTGGTGTGACTTCTTTTGTTCTTTGTTTTGGCTTTAGTATAGCCCTTTAAATTTTGATGTTCCGATTTGAGTATCCTGCTCTGTTTGAGGAGACTTGTACTGAATGGATTGTGTGTGCTATGGCAGGAAAACTGGAAGACCTGTCACTTAATGGTGGAACTCGCAGGCAAATATTTGTGTGCTGCCTTGTGTCAAGTAGGCCATCATGACGGGAGGTACTGTGACTCGAGAAGCTAGAGCTGCCTGGGCAGCAGCGTGATTGTCCACTGAGCGCACCTTGATGGCTCTTCTCATGTACACAGGCAAACTTCTGAGCAAGAGACTGAAAGAAAGCCCATCACAATAAGCTTGCCATCCTAACAATAAGCAGAAGCTGCTTTGCTTGAGCCCTGCCATGGATCACTTGGACATCCTGTCCATTGGATATCGTCAGCTGTGTGTGGGCAAAAAAATGTGTTAATAAATCCGGACCACTTAGCTATTTATTTCCTTTGGTGTGCAGCCCTTTGTTTCACCTTAAATGCTTTTTTTTGCATTTGGAATAGTGCCATTGTTGCTCTCGGTTTATTCATTTGTGGCTTAGCAGGTCGCAAAGTGCATTGGCCTTAAAATGAGCCATAAAAAGCGCAGGAGGTGTACAGCACAAAATGCTTCAAATGTGCCTCCACCTGCCAAGGACAAACTAAAGTGTTGTACTCTGGGGAAGTCGTAAATAAGATGAGCCATCTAGTGACGAGTGCGACTCGGGTGACTTTGAGAAGCCACTGCTGATTTTCCTGTCTTTGCTGTCAAGTGGACGTGGCTCTGCTGTGCGGTTTGTGTTGGGTTTGGTTTCCTTTTCAGCGTTTGCTCCAAAGGCTTGGCTTTCATTCCAGTTAATGGGCCGTACTGAATGGGTTGCAGAAGGGAACCTGACTGACGTGTACCAGTAGGTCTTTGAAGAGGAACATAAACCACAGACAGCAGCTTTTGAGATGTTCAGCAATGAAAGTGTAAAGTGATTGCTCCTCTACAAGGAAAGGAGGGCAGCAGGTGAGCTGTTTCTGCAGTGGTGGTGCCCTGTCGCAAGAAGCCACACTGCTTAGGCAGAGCTGCAGACAGTAGCAGATTAAAGCCAAAGGTGGCAGGGGTGGTGTTGAGTCTGAGGTGAGGTTCATCACCCTTGTGGTGTTCAAGCAGCATTCTGCTTGGGTGCTGGTGGGCCGTCAAACCTGTCTCACACATCTTCATGGCCTCATCAGGCTGGCAGGTGGTATTGCAGAGATCCTACAAAGACTGAGCTACCTGACCATCCATTGCCAGCTTGTCCTGCTGTAAGGCTGCTTTAAGGCTGGTCCACCATGTACAACCTCGGAAACGAAGCAAAACTTGCTCTTTTAATTATTATAATGCTGCATGTGACTTTGAAACACATTGTCGGTTGTATAATTTTATTTTAGTTGGTGGTCTCTGTCTCGATTTTCAGTGAAACCTTTTAAGGTCCCCTGTAAATCCTATTCAGCAGCCACCGCCAAATCCGTGTAGTGTTTACTCATTAAGTGGCTGGCAAATGTCTATTAGATTTTATTGAAAGCTGCCGTGACTTTTGTCAGATTTATGTTGTCCAGGCAGATTTGTAAGGTGGAGTCCGTTCAGGAAGCGTTCTTTGTAAGTGTAGACATTGGTGGGCGTTTTGTGCAAAGCAACAGTCAGAAGCTAGCGGCCAAGCTGAAAGAACATTTGCTCTGTGGCAGTGTCTATAAATGAACTGAATGGCTAACGGGCAGGTAGAGGGTCCAAACTAGTAAGGTATGCAAACCTTATGTGAAGGGAGTCAAAATCCACAGGTCAGTGAACGTGATTGCAATCTTGAGCTTTTCACCATGGCCACACTGATGTTGATGAGTCTCGCACACTGATGGTACACTTGGGTGTCTTAGAGTAACTGACCTCAGGTGTTGCCAGTATGATTTTAAGGGCCTTTCTCTATTGTATGTTTTAGACTTATTACATTTGTGACCTGCCGAAGATCACCATGTCAGATGCTTTCTGCATGAGGGCATGCACCCGGTTTACAATGATCTTCCCAGGACAAACACCCGAGCCCCAGCCGTTGTTTGTTCAGGATTGAGATGAGGACTTGTTAGAGCTAAGCCCTTCATTGACTTTGACCCAGAGTATTAAAGCAGTCAGATTTGCAAATTGAGATTTCTTTGATCACGGCAAAATGTTTTGGCTGTTCAATCCAACTCTAAACTTAACCTAAACAGAGCCTTTGAGATCTGAGGATTAGATGTCTGTGTACTTGGGGTGGCCTTTGTGTGCACCCTGGTGTTGCTTGCATCTCTGATTCTGTGTACAGTTGTTGTGCTCCTGAGAGAGCGTGCGTACTTCAAGGGCTGCAGTGTCCTGCGGGGTTATCTTCATTCTATCTAGGAAAGTCTGCTTGTGGATTGCTGACAACTGCACGCTCACATTTGTACTCGGAAAATGAAGATCCTTCACATTCTTCTCAAAGTGATCTACCAGACGGAGGAGCTGCAAAGATGCCTCTGTTGAATTTCTCTGCCTGTTTGCCTGCCTGACCTCTGCTTGCTCCCTCTTCACCAGACCTTCTTGTGAGAAGCGCTCTATCGTTTTACTTCATTCATTCCTGACAGGTTTGTCAGCTGTAAATCAATACTTACATTTACTAACTTTTATAGGAAAACAGTTGTAAAGTAAAACCAGGACTGGAAACTGGAAGGAAACGGCAGTTTGGGGACTGCCGTCAACATGGAGCTTTGTGAAGAAGCAGAGTGCGGTCTCTGAACTTTTCACGATGTGCTCTCTAGACGGAGCTCTTTGCAAAATGATTTTTTTTTTTATTTTATGAAGCTGGTTCCCAACAAATATAAACTGTTAATCCTAGGGCATTCACATTTCAGATTGGTTCTGCTTTATTATCCCTTTGACAACACTGCCTGGCGGAGCTGTGATAGATTTTATGCCGTAATTTGATTGGATTTCCACTTTATTAAAATCTTAACCTAGATAAGCGACAGGAAAAACAAGCTGATGACACTTGAAGGTGCTGAATGAAGACTGCCAGGCTGCTCTGGGTGAATTGGTATCAGTGTGGGTATCTCTCTCTAACCCCTTTATTCAGCTTTTGCTAATTTTTTATGTAAATTCTGTGCAAATGTTACTAACATATCTGCTAGGAAAGCTGTAGATTAAAGAAATGTCATTTAATTCATATTTCTGACTTGTTTGACAAAATTTGTCGCAACATCTTGTTGTTGTCATTGCTGTCTTAATAGATAGAACTCATTAAGGGAGATTTGTTGCTTAAGAAAATTAGAAGACAGTTTTAACAGTGAGCAGGCCATTGAGCCCAAGCTTGTTTATCTGAAATGCCCCACAACTGTAATGATGTGTCTCAAAGAGTTGGCACCCAGTCACATTACAAGAAAACTTCCATATATCTAGTTATCGAGACAGAAGTGTTTGAACATTTGTGGAGAATTCACGCCTAGCTAAATTCATGGCAGTTGTAGTAATCTTTTCTCAAAAGGCCACCAATAAGCAGTTGAATAAAAACAGTCTGACATTGATCAGTTCTCTGCAGGAGATTCCAGCATCTTGTGGGTAAATTCTGTTAGGATGTCAGAGAGTCCGAGTGCTTTTCCAGGGGATGCCGAGTGAACGGTGAGGAGGTCACATGTTGAATAAAGTTTTTAGGCCTTTGTTTTGAAAGAGAGAGCCAATTCAGTGATGTGCAGATGGCATATATGATTTCAGAAACTGTTCATCCCGCTCTTCCTAGCCATTTTTGGCCTTTATGCAGAGACTGGCATGCCATGTAACAATGTAGAATGATGGATAGATAGATAGATAAATAGATACTTTATTAATCCCAAGGGGAAATTCACATACTCCAGCAGCAGCATACTGATAAAAACCAATATTAATTAAAGAGTGATAACAACACAGTGCAAGGTGGAGAGTGCGAGGCAGGTACAACAGTCAGTAACTTTGTGTAATGTTAACGTTTACCCCCCCGGGTGGAATTGAAGAGTCGCATAGTGTGGGGTCTCCTCAGTCTGTCAGTGGAGCAGGACGGTGACAGCAGTCTGCCGCTGAAGCTGCTCCACTGTCTGGAGATGAAACCCTAATTTCTGAAGTGAGAAAGTCAGTGACTTTTAAACCACTGTTGGTGACTGAATACCTGAACAACATCACATAACACTTGCGTGAGAGGATTCAAAACGTCATGTCTGCTGGTGTAAATTGGGTTAAAACCCCCAGATGTTTTGGCATCACTGTTTGTAGCTCATGGATGGTGCTTTAGAACATTCAATTCAGGTGTGACAAGGATGATCTTAAGCTACTTGTCTGTTCTTTCCATAGTTGGGGTCTTTTGGGTGTACCAGCTTTGAGATACACAGGAATGCAATGTTTGGTGAAAATGCTTGTGAATGTGTTGATGCTCCAGGCACATGGGGGTGAGAGTGGTGTGTCTCTCTGCTCTGCTTTGCCCCTCTGCCCGTCCGTCTTCTGTGCCTGCTGCACCTTATTGCCATATTGATGAAAGCCAAGCTGGGCTGCCACACACTTTCAGAACTTCTGTGAGATGTTTGCACTGCTTGTCTTGGACTTGCCACAGATGGGCGTATGTTAATCCTGATGGTATAAAGATCTGTTAAGCCCCAGCGTTTGTGGCAGTGGGTGGTCAGAATTGAAGAGCAGACATTGATGGGGCTATTCAACTTGTGGTAGACCTCAATATCCAGTCTCTGTAATGGTTACTGCACAGTCCAAAGAGGCCCATTTGTTGTTGGCGTCGTCGTCTTTGAATTTTTGTTGCTGTTCATGAATTTGGTGTCCTTGATAAAAGTTTGACCCTTGCCTTGGCACAGGTGTTGTCCACATATCTGAACCAACATTCCCTGGCTTTCCTCTCCACTTTTTCGTTGTGTAGGTGTGCCTGTTTAGAGAAAACAAAAAACCTTTTCCTTAAAGTAGATTACACTTCAACCGAGGTCAAGCAGAGAAGCAACATTCTGTGGCCTGTAGCTTGAGTGTTATCCCATTAAAGCAGTTGAGGCTGCAGTTAAATGTTCATAAGGAAAGCGTCGTTTGGTTCTTGTGACTCCCCAAACCTATTTACCTCTCGCTGCCTCCGGAAGCCTTTTTTGACGGAAATAGGTGTGTTGGCAGTGCCAGGGCCCAGGACCTTAAAGAAATGTATACCAGTTTTGTGTAACTTTAGATGAGCCACTCAAGTGGCACCATCAGCAGGCTTGACAAGAACCTGCCTGTGAAATGCAGAAGCTCGTGTGCATTCAATAATGGACTCTGTCTGCAGGACAGATACGTGATGTCCTTCAGCTTCACCACCTGCTTCTTGCCCCAGTCATACACAGAATGATTGATATCTTTGCTTTTCTGGTGATCAATAACTTTGAAGTGATGACAGTGCTAAAAGCAAGGCTGTTAGAGGATGTAGACCTATGAACAGTAGGTGACTCCAAATGTCGAAGATGCTAAATCCACAGGCGTTCTAAAAACTCTTGTGTGGTGTGGGCCCAAATACTGTTTGGCAGTGAATCACTGACAAGAGGACAAGGCCGTACATAGGCCTACTGCCATTGAAGAGACACCGGCAATGTCCTTTTAAACAACATTATTTAGACCCCATCTTAAAGTGTCTTTGCAAATATCTTAAAAGTAGGTGCAATAATTACACCTGCTTGTAGGTTTAAGTGTCATTCAGACAGTGTTGCATCACTTTCATCCTGTTTGTTCAGGTGAGGGTCATGAGTTTTAAACGCACATAGCTGGGCAGATCAGGTCACTGTATTGTCAGAGTTTTACAGCTCCACCTGTGAAGTTCAGGTCAAAAGACTACAAAGTTGGTCACTGATCTTTGATCTAATGTCCTCTTGTGTGCTTGGCAGCTGCTTTGTGTCCCAGCCTGTTTGTAATGGACCGTCTGGAACTAACATTTTCAGGTAGGCTCTTTGCTCAAGATTGACCCCTCCACATATCACGGTTATTGCCCTGTGAGTCTTGAAGTCTCCTGGTTGGCATCTCATGTTTCAGCTTCAAAGCTGCCACAAGTTGGGCACATCAAGTGAGCTGCTAATCCACCGAAGCAACCCAACCTTGTGGGTGAAAAGCACCTGACGTACGGCTGCCTAAAGATCTGCTGTGTTACTGAGACTGTTGTTTGTCTGGATGTTCCCCTCTGCTCTGCTTATATGGTGTTAAGATTCACTTTGACGTGAGTCATTCATTTACATCTGGACATTCACTTTTTTCTTCTCGGCTGGATTAGCATTTCCCATTTGATTTTTTTTTTTTTATATATATAAAGTTGTATATCACTGCATTTTAGGGAATTCAAATTTGCGTCAGACCCTCTGTTGGCAGCTTCATGTTGAGACAATGGGTAAGCTTTATGTGGGCTTGCCGTTTATTTTGGTAGCAGATTGCTATCCTTTTGACCCCATGCTGATTTGTTTTGATGCTCCTCCATTTTTAAGTATCACTTCCTTAGTAAACATCTGTCAAGTCCTAATAGTAGGAAAGATGGTGGTTTTGGGGTCTAGGCCTCAGAGATGGAAATTCATCAGTTGGCTGAGTGCTTTGTCAGAGAGCATTACCGCCATGTGCTTCACAGGCACCTTTATACTGTAGTCGTTTGCTGTCATGCTGCTGCTTCACCCCTTTGTGGGTGCCATTTTAGAAGAATCAGATTTAAGGCTAGCCTTATAACCTTTATGTGCAGTCAAGGTGAACAAAGATATTTAAGTTGGCAGGTGGGTAACATTACAGAGGTCAAGCAGCACATCTGCCCAAAGTGCAAACTTAAAAGGGTAAGGTATCAATTATTGTCAGATTACATGAGACATAAAGAATGTTGAAACATAACACTTGGGGCATGGAAATGGGTAAATCGCGAGAGCAATCCACTTGGCGGGTCAGTCGGCCAACACTTTGATTTCAGAGGAATGTTAGAATGAAGTTGTAATCCATGGAAACATTTCTGTAGTTTTGAAATGATTACAACTTCAGTTGTATTTATTTGGATTTGGCAACTGAAGTTTTTTCCTGCAATAGTGAAATAGAAGGAACTTAAGGTAAAGGAAACTTAAATCAAATAGATGTGGAAAAGATCATTAAAGCTTAAGCCAGGAGATCACAGCCACCTCACGGGTACAGCAGATGTTGTTTAAAATGTCCTGTGCTGAGCCACTAGCTCTGTGACAAATAGTAAAGTTACAGACTAATGGAGGCCACCTCCTGCATTAGTGTCGCAATCCTAACATGCTGAGAAAGGGATGGCTGCTCAACCTGAATGGCAGTTTGTCTGAGGGGGACTGCCACATGTGCTAGCTACTCTTTAATATTCCTGTGACACAGGAACGGAAGGTCACTGGTGGGCCTTATTCCAGATCTCCTCCTTGTACCAAGGGCTGCTGGTGAGAGCAGTGAGCTTCAGAGTGCTCAATTCAGGTCGTCCGCTTTGGCCTCTGTGTCCAGATATGGACAGTGTGCACTCTCACCCTGCTGCTGTAGGGTATCGGTCAGGTCAGGTTGGAGAGCATGCACTGGTACAGCGCTTTGCCTCACCCACCACACGACGAAAGAGCTCAGCATCCTGGTTGACAACCCCCCAGACAGTCCTGTGATACAGTCGCAGCCACTGCCAATGACCATCTGTCTAACTGTTACACACTCCTGCGAAAACTTGGAAAATTCCCCTTTATTTCCTACTTGTATGTGCTTGTGTTTGTTTTGCTTGCTATCACTTCACCTTATGAAGATAAAATTGGGTTTATCACATCTAGCGCTACTGAGCTACCATCACCATCAAGTGACTCCGTGAGAACCCTAACTACAAAGAGGACTATTTCATTTATGTTAGATAGAATGCCCAGAGGGGACTGGGCGGTCTCGTGGCCTGGAACCCCTACAGATTTTATTTTTTTCTCCAGCTTTCTGGAGTTTTTTTTTTGTTTTTTCTGTCCACCCTGGCCATCAGACCTTACTCCTTTCTATGTTAACTAATGTTGTCTTATTTTAATATTTTGTCTTTTATTTTTCTTCATTATGTAAAGCACTTTGAGCTACTTTTTGTATGAAAATGTGCTATAGAGATAAGTGTTGTTGTTGTTGAGCGCGTAGAGTGGACCAGCCATTCCTTGGGCTTTGCACCACCTTCTACTGGTTTATTTTCTCAAGTACCCTGCCAGCCGGAGTTTGTCAGGATTGTATCATTGATTTGTTGCGTGTTTCCTTCCTCTGATCCCATGTTTCTTATTTGTAATCTTGCTCTGGCCCCTCGCCCGTGTGCATTCCAGCTGATTGCTGAGGTACTCTCTACCTGTGTACATTGTAGCTGACTGTGCCCCCCACCCAAGTTCCCTTTCTCCATGCATGCCCCTGACTGAGCTTTGTTTACCTCTTCTGTGGTCAACTGGCCAGATCTCAATAATAGCTGACATGGATGTACACGGGTAAGATCCTGCTGTGTTAATCGAGTTGCCTTTTTATCGTGTGCTTAAACTAGTCTGAATTTTTGTGTGTGCACAGTACACATTTTGTAAATTAAATGAAATGGGTGTGGGATTTTGTCACTTATTCTGTTTTGTGACTTTTCTCTGCCTTTCTGATGTTTGCCTTTTTACTGTCTAGACCTTCTGGCCTTTTTAAGATTATCACATTGCACACTGACCTGACCGTTTCAACCATTCACTTCTTGTTGGATTTCTCCATTTCACTTGTTTTGTTTGTCTCAGTACTTTGTTTTTTGACTCCGTGTATGTTTTCATCTCACTGCTGACATTCCTTCTTTGACTTGACGTCTTGACCCCTTCTTTTGACACCCACTGCACGCCCAACCTACCTGGAAAGGGGTCTCTCTTTGAACTGCCTTTCCCAAGGTTTCTTCCATTTTTTCCCTACAAGGTTTTTTTTGGGAGTTTTTCCTTGTCTTCTTAGAGAGTCAAGGCTGGGGGGTGGTCAAGAGGCAGGGCCTGTTAAAGCCCATTGCAGCACTTCCTGTGTGATTTTGGGCTATACAAAAATAAACTGTATTGTATTGTATTGTATGTTACATGTTGTTCTGGTTCATAAAAGTCAACATTTTATTAAAAGATGAAAGTTTTTGTCATGCACAGTGGTGCACCCACTGCTTTTGTTTCTTTTCACACCAGCTGTCTCAACACAAGTGGCAGTGTGGCCTTAGTGACCAACTGTATAGCACAAGGTTGCCAGCAGCATCTCCCCTGAGAGAGTCGCATTTCAGAGCTGATGGCTTTTAGTTAGGTTGTGCAGTCGTAAAGCCATGATTAAAATATTCCATAAAGGTTCCACTTTCCAGTTTTTGAAATGTGAAATCATGATTTTTTTTTTGTGAATCAAAAGTTCTCCTTAGTTTTTGTAATCCGAGATGTTGCAAGTTGGTCCTGTTGTCCACGCTTCAGCAGTGATAACTGGTCACCTCATATACTTGAGATGGTGGCAGATACAGTAGGTTTGAAAAGCTAAGGGGATCAAAGTTTAAAGCGTTTACTTCAGACCCCACACTCATGGTAGTTTGGGTGTGTTTTTTTTTTAATTACATTTTAGACCACCTTTCATATCAGCTGGGTTTCATAAGACAAGAAGTGATGAAGCCAGGCATGACAGAGTTAACAGCTTGGCTTTGGATGGCTCCTTTCCTTCGTGTTTGAGAATTCCTTTCACTATGGAAATTCAACACAAGAGGCTCCAAGTCGCACAGATTTAAATAATTGAAGCAATCTGCTGAACATGTCTTCAGGTTACAGCTTGGCTGCTACCACATGTTATTTGTGCAGCACATGAACTCACTACATGGCCGGCTTTGTATCAACGTCCAGTATAAGCAGACACTCGTAACATTTTGGGATAAAACCAGGTATAGCATGAGAGGCTTGGAAAAATGAGATGTCACAGCTTTTGGAATCATTTGACACAAGTGTGGTTTCCTTGTCTCCTTGAAAATAACTTTCTTCTTTTAATTTGGATTTTTACATTTTTTTTTTGGTTATAACTTGTTCAGTCATCCATTTCATGGTTGCTGGAAATTCAATTGAAATTTGCCTTCACCAAATTCACCATCACAATGTGATTTACACGGCCCACCAGTGTACAATACTTAACAAGGAGAAACAAAAAGTGCAGCACGAGATCATTCCAATCCAGCGCAGCCCTTAAACACGTAGAGAAAGAGCTTACAAATATCCACATTGACAAATGAATGGAAGGTCGACAGCGGCTGAAGCACACTCTGGTCGGTGCTGGAGGGTGAAGTGGCCTTTGTAACCATGTGTCAAAGTAAACAAAGTACATGTGCCGCTCGTACTCAAAGGGAAGAGGCATATCATCGCAGAGAACCACATTTAAGGGTCAAATTGTGTAGGCAAACTTGTCCACTGCATAGGTTTGTGCAACATAAACACGCGTGTCTGCCTTTAATTACTGCAGTCCTACTAGGAAGATTCAGAGTAACCTTGGACTCCTTGCTTTTGCAGAAGAATTTCCCATTTAATTCTCTATTGCAGAAGGTTTCCTAAAATACTGCTGGATTATCACTGAGCCTTGTTGTAGTTCTTGGATCTCGGCACTGCAGCTGTGTTCTGCTGTGTGCTTGTGTCCCATGACGGCCCATGTATGTTGTGCTTGGTCCTATAAATGGGATTTCATTTTGTACGGCACAAGTTTATCCCTCAGTCTCTACTGTGACCATTGGCTTTCATTTGCTAGTGGGTCAATTGGTGGAAAACTCTTAACAATAAGACACTGCACCTAGTAGTGGAGGAATTAAAGTGTGCTTTATGTAAAGAGTGACTTGACTGTTTGTGTGCAAGTAATAGATTTGTAATGATTTAAAGTGTCTCTATAAACAGTTTACAGGGCTATTCTTATGTTTGTAGGACCAAAACGTTCTTGTCCTGAGCTGCTGCATACTGCGCTGCTGTTGACGTGCAGAGGAGCCCAGGATATTTTGGCTTTACTTTGTGACTGACCGGAATATTCCCCAACATACTTCACCACATTCACCACCACAAGGTGCTTTACATGGTACACCAGTGTACAATACCCTAATCTCCAGTCGCACTGGCTGGCATGCACCTTATTATCCCTAGCAATAGCATCATTTCACTGGAGCTTCAGATTAGCAATTCCCTTGTATTGCCTGCCTTTGTTGGTACCCCATATGTTGGCCTTTGTTTTCCAAAGCAGGTTTACTGGTCTTTCTCTTTCCAAGCTGACATTATAGAAGCTCCCTTTCAGTACTGACCCTACCAGCACGTCTCCTTTTATTGGCACAAGGTACAATATCTGTGGATATTTAAAGGAATACTCTGCACAGAATCTGTTACCTAACCCCAGGTGGTTTGCAGTGATAGGCAAGAACCACTTTTAACATTCCATTTTCATAGGGGATGGAGATCATTGAAGGCCATTCATTCTGTCCAGTATTCTGTGGGGACCCAGTTTGAAACACCCTTACAAGGATCTTAACTGTGTGTCACAAAATCTGCATGTCGACCTGGACAAACGGATTATGCCAGAACCCCCCAAGTTGTCGCCGTGCTGCAATATCCTAGCCTTTGATAGATGGTGTGACGTCAGGGTCTTCCAGTGTGTCTGCGGTCAGTCCTAATAGTGGAGGTCTGTAAAGTGCATGACCGTGAACGGTTTTGGAGTAAATGGCTAGCCATAGTCTCTTGCAGGCTTTTCCTTGCTTCCTCTGTTACTTTCTGTCTCAGTGTGTATCGAGTCCTGCTTTTGTTCTGGTAGCGACAGGCTACTTGTTCAGATTCAACAGATGCCAGTTCTCCCCTTCTAGAATTTGCTGTGGCGTTCATTTCAAGTATATACTAAAGCCATAATGGGCTGAGTGGTCTTACCAGGTTTGTAAAAGTGGTTCTCATCATATTGACAATTAATATTCTAAGACCTTCTAAACAATATACATGTGTTTATATTCCTTGTCTTCTCCCCGGTAAGCAGTTTCACCCCGTTACTACCTTGTTACCAGTCTTAACTGGCGTTCAATTTGGATTAAATTGTCTTTGACAGCATACAGTAGTTGACCCGGGTGATGAGCTACACAGCCAGTAATGGTTTTGTTAGACATTAATTGAGTTACTTTATTTCCAGCAGATGAGGAACATTGTCTGCTTCTGCCTGTCGCTTTAGTATGGTGGGGTGCAGACATTGTTGTGCCACATGGTAATGGCTGCTGTTTCCACATGCAGAAAGAGACCAGTGAGATTTCACTCAAGTGGGCGCCCCAGTGCTGCATTTGTGTTGCCTACTTTTGCTCCTTTCGCCTCCTTGTTAGTCTTGCTCATGAACTCCATTCGTCACTCTTGGTCTTTCTCGCTCGCTGTGGTAATAACATTGGAGTGTGCTGTGCCAGTGAGATTTCTCATTGCACTTCACTTTGAGAAGAGCCCTTGAGGATCTTGTTGCTTGGTAAATGTTTGATTTTTATCATGTCACTTGCGTTTTAGTTGTGTAAGTGGCCCTAACTAGCAAGATGATTTATGTGCAGAGATGACGCCGATAGCTCAAGGGTATGTGCAGTCTTGGAGATTAGACTGGCACAGCTGGAATGCCAGTGTACAATTAGGATAGCAAATGTTGAATGTGGGAATGCTCTGTACAAAGTAATACATGTGCTTGTGGACGGTGACATGGCTTGTTTTCTGCAAGCTTGATGTAAAAGAAGCAGTCAGCTTTTTGAAATGTTTCTGCCGGCACCTTACTGACTTCCTTACAAGAAGCGTCTGAGTTCTAGGTTAGCCCAGTTGCCCCTACTAGAGCACCAGGAGCCCTTCATTAGGGGAACAAAGACTTGAAGTGTGAGCAGGCCCAGAAGCAGGGGGTGTAGACATGACCATCTGAAGAGGCTAAAGATCACTTCACTAAGTGTATCACGTCACTGGCAGTGCCCTGACACTTTGAGATTTGACTAACCAAAATGGAGTGAGTACCTTTTGCAATGCTTTATGAATGTTAGTAGTCAGCCGGCCAACTCTTCTGAAGAATGAAGACCTTTTAATGAGCTCATTTTGTTATAAGATGCTTTACAGAGTAAATTGGTAAGCTATAGATGTGCATGAGGACTGCAGGTCAGTGTGGACAAGAGTGAAATTATGTATAGTGGTCTGACACAAACCAGGGTAAATGCCTTAGCGTTTGATTGCCAAGCATCTTAAAGAACATAAGTGGTGGTCAGTTCCAACTCTACAAAAGATAAAGTGCTAACTAGTTAGTTTACTGTGATGAGAGAATATTCTGGAAGGCCAAGGTGTGGGAGAGCACACCAGTTATTGTACAACAGATAACAAATGCTCTACCCATTTGGGCTTTCTCCTTCCAAAGAGAATTGTTAATTTCTACGTTGAAGATGTGGGCAGAGCAGTTGAACCATGGCCACTGAAGCCTCCTGATCGGTCCTGTAATGTTGGCTCCATTATTGGTTGTGATACATGATATTTTTGTAATGCTTTATTTCAGTCTTGCATTGCATCACAGAACCCTTCAGTTATATACGCTGCACTATGGCTATCAGGCAGGGATGTTGACTTTGTCCCGAGCTCCCATTCTTTAATTTTATAATGTGCAGTAACAGACCTATAGGAGGTTGTGTTGATGCCACCAGTCCACATGTCTGTTGCTAAAGCTAGAAAGTCCACAGAAGCCAGTTCTTCAGCGGAAAAATTGTGGAGAGCGACTGTGTTAGAAAAATGTTTGACTGTTTATCAAAGGTCTGCAGCATGGTCTACCTCTGTAGTACACTGTACACCTTGGACTGTCTGATATATATTTTGTTTTAACAAATGCTGCTTCGATTGACTGCTGGCCTCCTTTGATACTTGGGATGATGTTTTTTTGCACGAGATATCTTCACATACTCAACATGGATGATGCATGTGAAAAAGACTGTGAAGGATTGTTGTTTGAGACTCTCACACTGACTGACTTCTTAGTTTCCAAATTTCTGGTTTTACAGTATATTCTTCGCTTCGCCCATTTCATTGTGACTTAAACCAAAGTACCTCCAAATTGGTGAGCCTGAATGTTTCCTCACCACTGATTCCTCCATGTTTTTTCTTACAATTTCATTGACTTGTGGATTAACAAAATGAGGCCATTTACTAGCCAAATATGGAATTAGCAAAGGATCTGTCATTTTAAACATACCAATATAAAATGATTTTCTTAAACATCATGAAAATGGTGGACGTCTAGCTCTTACACTTATTTATTTGAGATAGATTTGTGTAAATTTTATTCTCAAGCATCACTCCTTCCACCTCACCCAGAGGCGGTGGTACAGTATATTGACAATGATTTGAAATGAAGATGTGGTAATGTGAAGTCCACTTGATACATTTAAAAAATGCTGGCACTAAAATAGTCAAGTAGTTTTGAGCAAGAAATGGAAAATTAACTTGAGGTCACCATATCAGCTGTGAATATCAAGCTCTAGGAAGGACTGACACCGTAGTCTTTTAATTGGTCCTTGAAGGTTTGAATGAAAAGAGCAACAGTGGCAGATGTGAAACCAAAGAGAATACAAAAATGGGAAATATTGATTGATCAGAGGTGTAGGTAAGTCAAACTCTACTTGTCTTTTGATTATGGACTCTGCTAGGCAGGCAGTGTTTCACCCTGCTGCCTTTCCTGGCCGGACTCCCTTCTGTGCCACGTTCATATGTTCTCTCCATGTTCCTGGGTGTTAAGAAAACGGGTGATTGGCATCGAATGCAGCCATATTACAATAGTGGGCTTTCTCTGCAAATGAGACCCACGGTGATGTGTGTTCATACAGAATTGCCATGATTTGAATTACTATTTAATCTAGTACTGTATGTATGACGGTTACATACAGCTTGACATGTTAAATCCTTCTGTCTGTGTGCTAAAGCTACCGTATGTGTATGCAGTTTTAAACTGCTGCAGAATCGGGGTGTAGAAATGAATTACCTTTGGACAGTGTGCCTGTGAGCTGCTTGACTTATCCCTATAAATAGCAAAAAAAGAATTCCAATTATTCCATTTATTAGGATGTTGGCTTGAAGAGAGGAGTGTAAAGAACTGTTCCCATCATTTTCTTCTTTGAAAGAAACCGTTGTGAAGTGTGTTTTCATATAAAAAATGGGGGCGCATGGTTATACACAATTAATTGATGGTTAGTGTCTTTGATATTATAGAATTGCAATTATTTCAGTTAACAGTACAATCAAATCTGCATCTTGCCAATGACACATTCTGATTTTGTAGTGATTTTTTCAGTTGAATAATAAATTATTAAATGTTTCATTTTTCCTTTTTTTTCTGTAAAGATGCACCACACCTTTACAATGTGTCCCTGTTTAGTACAGTAAATTAGTGATATACACACATTCATAAATATTTGTAACACATTCCTTTTTTTTTTCTTTTTTTTTTTCAAAATTAGTTTTATTTCTGAATAACCAGCACTCACCATTCAAAAATGTTAAGCAAAGATGTTAAATTGGGGGTCTTCTGTATTAATAAAGCAGAAGTTGTATGTTACATAAAGTCAAGGCAGTCGGTAAAATCTGTTAATGGAAACAGTGTGCTAGTTGTGTTGTACGTGTATGGAAACTCTGCCAGGCCCAGGTAGTGTTTAGGTAGTAAGACTTGGTCCTAGAGCTGCACTGTACACGTTCTGGTGGGACGCTCTTGTAATGAAAGGTGCACTCATTTCAATAAAATGCACTGACTGTTACCTGATTATTGCTTTTGGTCGACTTCTCAACGTGGACTTGTGTTGGCGTAAGACAGGTAACCTTAGTGTTACTGGGACTTTGTGCTGCTTGTTTAGCTTTCTTGCACTCGTCATACTGTACAGTGTGGTGGAATTTGAAATCGCTGTGTAAATGTTTGCTCTTTATTTTGGTACTTAGGCGTCCAACGTGTCAGGTGATCAACATTAAATATACTTCCCAGTTTATCTGGAAGCTGCTGCAAACAAAAAAGACGTGCACACTAAGTAAACATTAGTGTTTGGGATCAGACTACGCACTTAGCGTTTAGCACGTCATCAGTCCTATGATTGGCCAGTACACTCGCGCTCAGTCCATGGGATTCAAACACACATCTGCTGTGTAGAGCAGTCTGGAACTTGTATTTCAGTAACTGGCATTTTTCTGGATTACTAAATTGAGGCAGACATAATTGTAATCTCAATTGGCTGTGCACCTCAGTTCAAAGGGAGAACAATTTTATTTAATCAAGCAATGCAGTTTGTCTTTATTTAAACAGTACAGATCAGGGCCCTTACAAGTCACGACAGTGATTGGACTTCAGGTTTATGTGAAAAGCACTCTTATTTGAGAAGTGAACCCCACTGCCTTTTTGAAATAAAGTTGGTAAAGAGCCTCCTACGTTTTCAGGCTCCCCTTTAATCGTTTTGGTTTGAAATCAAAATGAGCTCCCAAATGCAGGTGATCTCTTTGGCTGGCAAGTGAAATCCATCTTCATTGTCACTCCTTCTTATTCTTGCATCAGGCGGTGAATGAGGAAGTGTCTATTTTTCTAAAGATCAGAAACATGCAGTCATTGCTTGGAAGAAGATTATGGAATGACATTGACATTCTGAGCTTTGGAAATGTTGTTGGTCCTGACGAGTCCATCCATGTTGAGTCAGTGAAGGATGTGTGGGTCATTTGAATGTTTTTGTTTTGTTTCCAAAGGATTTCTTTACAGCTCTTCTTAGTTTTTAATATGTTTTGATTGATTGATTGATTGTTCAAGTTTTACTATTCAATTAAAAAAAAAAAAATTAAATAAAATAACGCCCCATTGGTCAGTCAGATTTTACACAAATAAGCTGTTTGTCGCTGCAGTGAGCCTGTTAACCCTCTGTCCTGGCAGGCTTAGTCATTTTGAGACAGTTTTATAAATATTAAATGTAAATGACAATCAGAGGTGGTCATCATAAATAAAAGCAAAGGCCATGAAAGAGTGCGCTGGAGAGGCCATTTCTCCTAAAGTTCAGGATGTAGATGACACAAGCTCCAATCTTGATCCTCCTCTTTTAGGAATTCTCCATTGTGGTGCTGCCGTCACTTGTGCACAGTGCAATAGTTTTGTGTAGCGGTAGGGATATGGAAACAATGCCTGCCATGTGACATGTGCTGGGCCATGTTGTAAAGATTTGACCAACTGTATCTTGCTGGATCATCTCCCCAGGTTTTTCTGCTGCCATTTAACGGAGTGGTGTGATGTTTGTCGTGACTCTTCCCTGTAGGCTGCAGGACAGTAACTGTTTGGAATATCCAACTGTGCTCTCAAGCCTCATGGGAGAGTGCACACAGATATTCATTCAGGTGTTCATCTGAGAAGCAGGCCGTGACCAGCTACCTTTCAGCTGTAGATTGACTCCTGGTGTGTGTTAGGTTGGACATCCTCTTCTCTCTCACATCAGATGGTGTTGACCAGCTGCCATGATTTTCTGTTCAGTACCAGTTGTCAAGAGAAAACATAACCTTTCACCCTCATCTGTCCAGCATTATTAGGCAATCAAAGTGCCATCCGACTTTGGGCCCCTGCAGTGCATTGACAAGCTGCTGCCTTCTAACTAGACTGTCTGTTGAAGGGCCTTCATCATTCATACCTGTGAAACAAAGACCTTGGGTTAGACACCTCGCATGAGGCTGTTCATCACCTGGACCTGTCCTGTGATGCAAGGCAAGTCCACGCTGGATGGCGTCCTAAAACTGAGCCAGCCTCGCTTCAGTGCTCCATCAGGGACACGACTTTGATTTGGCTTTCATATTGTACCATATCTACAACTTCAACCACACAGTGGGTGTCTGCATAATTGGGGGGATAAAAAAGGGAAGCGTCTGCAGTCATTTCATCAGTCCATTAAATAAAATTACTTTTATGTCTAACTCACACTGTTAAAGTGTTTAACCTGCTAGTTCTCATTTAAAGAGACCACAGCCCTCTTTGTGCCCTTAAGTTTCCTTGTGTGAACAATGCATTATTCAGCGATAAGTTAAATTAAAATAAGGGATCAGCGTCACCTTTGCCCTCACGATTTACCAAAGAGACATGAAGTGTTTCTATGCTTGGGTTGTGTTCCAAGCACAGCCTTTCAGGCCTGCTGTTCTACTTAATTTATCAGACCATTAATCAGAACAAGGGGAGCTGTGGGAGATTATGACATCAAAAATTGAATCAAAAACCCATAAATATAGAAACACTTCATTGATATACTCCAACCAAATGAAATGAAGGAAACAGAAGTGATTGCAATAAATCTATCCATCTATCACTTCTCTCTGCTCGCTGTAATGTGTGGATATTAAGCGGCCTTGCCAAGTTTTAATAGACTGCTGGCCAAACACTTCTCTGCCTAGCAGTGTTTGCCGCTGGAGTAAAGGGCACCTCGGGCTTCGCTGGACACGCTGTGTGTATGTGTGTCTGTGCGCGCCACGCATAGAGCAGAAGAAAGCGGAATGGCTCCAGATGAAGTGATGGCAGGCGGAGGGCTCAGTGAGCACACTGTTCTTCACCTTCTGGCGAGTCCATTTCGTCCAAGATTCAATACCTACAAAGGGGCTGCGCTGGCTGTGGCCATTGCTGCTTTCTGTGCTCACAGTCTCTGCTTCTCATCTTTGATTAAATCGCTGGAGTGACCTTGTGGAACACCTGCTTCGCCAGTTTGACAAGGTGATGAACTGACCTTTGGTCCTCTTCTGTTCTACTGCCTGTTGGTCTCCGCACTTGTCACGTGCGTGGCTCTATGTTGCTGTTTGTGCTGTGGGAGTTGGATTTGGACCCTGCATCTTACGGGATGTTGCCATGATTTGCTCCACACCCGGTAACCTAGTATTGGGATTGGTGATTTCAGCCAATGATCCCATTTATGACTAAGCAGCAACGTGTGCCAAGTGGGGTGGGCACTACATACCGCAAAAAGAATTTTACTTCAGTTTTTACCTTGCAGTAATCTTTGTGTAATTTTGTTTAAAGGTCATATTGAGGAAATGTCATGAGTAAAAAGTCCACAGAAGTCTCGGTTAAGCTTTTTATTTAAGAATGTCAAGTCCCTTCTTTACAATGCTTGGTCAGGCTATGGAGGATCAGTTGGCAGTTCTGCCACATTCCATACATTCTGCCTTTCACATATTGAAAATGATTGTCGTCCATCATAGACACTTCACTGAAATGGGACATAAAATCGTGTCGTGAATTTCACTTTGGTACAAGTTTGTTTTTTTTTTTTTTTGTTTTGTTTTTTATATATAATCAATTAAATGAATCATTTGTGTTCACTGTGGTGCCAATGTGAAATGCAGTCCAGCAGCGTGTAGGATTTTATGTTGCATCCATTAGATTGTGCGTTCACCCTGCCTTAACTAAGCACAACTTACTCCTTGGGCGTCCCTGAGAGTTTTTCTGTGACGACATGTTAATCAAAGCAGAACTAAATGCAGTGTCGAGAGGGGCAGTAAGGGACATCACCAGTAGGAGCCCAGAGGCGATTCTGGTCTCACTGAGGGTTTTTTATTCTTGGGTTAAGTAGTTAAACGTTCTTCTTTCTTTGTGATCATCAGTGCGGCTGTGAGAGATTATTTTAAGTTTAAGAATATCCTATATAGGCATGCATTTATAGGTGTCTCTTGTCTTTTTTTTATTCTTGTGATGTTACTTAGGCAAGCTGTGGATGGTCTTGATAGCCTCGGAGTAATGAGAGTGAGGCCAGCCGTAGGTCCAGCACTGCTAATGATGCACGATCGTGTAACGCTTAGTTGTGTTAGAGGGAGCACATGCAGCTGCTGCTGGGATCTCCTGCCGATGTTCCTTGGTCCACATCTTGATGCTAACTGGCTATTTCATTTCAGTTAGTTAGAGAACAGTTGTTGCATTGCATTACTTTGCGGGCCTTGTTAAAATATTTGATCGATTCCCTTTGAATTACGACATGTCAAAATCATGTGAACATTAAATGCACACTATGAATGTCCACTGGATTTGAGTGCATTTTACATGTCGGATTACATTTAGTTTTGGCACAGGTAATCCTCCATATTTACACAAACCTTGTTAATTAAATCAACTGGCCAAGAAAACTGAAAAGCCGTAACACGAGCACAGTGAAGGTCCTCAGTTGAACTCCACAATGGTTTTGTGTGGATTCTGTAATGACAGTAGAGCTCTGGTCTTTACTTGGCCACTTAGATAAACAATGTGGGAATCGCTTACATTTCTGTTTAGAGCAAGATTTCATTCTAAGAATTTTGAAAGTTGAGGAATTTCCCATCTTGGCTTCTTTTTGTGTGGGTGATGTTTTCAGTATTCTGCTTCAGATTCCTGCCTAAAGCCCCTTGCGTTCACAAAGTGGACCTGCAAGTAGTTAAGATAATGGGATGGAGCTTACAGAATCTGGGGGATTGACACACAGACTCGGCGCTGACTGGTCGTAGCAGGACTCTGCCTTCCATGCGACATCTGCTAAGCCTGGCTTTGTAATCGAGCTTGAAACAGTTGACTTGTTTGTGCGTTAGCACTTTGTTTTGAAGAGGAGACTGGCACATCAGCATCGCCTGAGCTCTCAGTCCATCAGCCCGGAGTGGCGTGCTGCTGCCTCAGGGTCTTGGCATCTTGTCGGTGTGCACACTCCCCCCAGGTTGTTTACTTGCCTCTCGCCTGCTGACATGAAGTATGTGATAGGTTAGTGGCCATGGAAATCATCTCTGGGTATCTGAGTGTACAATTCAAGACTTGGTGCCTGGTGAAGTCCTGCTGCCTCCTCTCATTGCACCTTCCATTATTGCTGCAGATGTGTTTACATTTTTCCTCAGTTTTTCACAGAAGCCCAAGCCCGTCTCCTTGTTTTCTGTGCAGATACGTCTATCGCCGCACGACTAAACCTGGTATCTCCCTGGTGTTTTGTGGCGTCTTGTCTGCCTAGCCCATGTGTGTTGCCTTGCCCCTGAAGTATTATCCAATGATCAGAGCAGTCTGCTGCACTTGCCATGTAGGGCACTGGTGCCCATCTGTGTTTTGCACTTTTTTACATTTAGATGTTGTGATTTTGGTTTTCTCTGTACTTCTTTTGTCTGGTAATGTTGCTTCAACGCTTGCAGGTTTATTCTGCATTTTATATAGCACCATTCACACAACACACCATTGTAAGGCAAAGGAAGGTACATTCCAGAGTGAACAGTAAGTGGAAGAGCATTCACGGCATGTTACTGTAGACGTGTCCAGAAATCGAGAGGAAAGTGGACAATACTGGAGAGGAGAGGAGCAGTGCAGGAGTCCACATCAGCATTGCCATTACTCCTGTGG
The DNA here is from genome assembly GCF_900747795.2 of Erpetoichthys calabaricus. Taxonomy (NCBI): domain Eukaryota; kingdom Metazoa; phylum Chordata; class Cladistia; order Polypteriformes; family Polypteridae; genus Erpetoichthys; species Erpetoichthys calabaricus. The sequence continues at coordinate 325,750 of NC_041411.2, read as the reverse complement.
CCAGTACCTTTACTGTTAGTAGGATTGTGCCTGGAGCAGCCAGTCAAGGCCCCCTGCTGTGACGGGGCACCATGCGGCTGATGCCATGTGGGTAGATATGGAAGTGTTTACAGCGTGGGGAGGACCCCAGCCCATTCTGCCGCATTCATCCACTTGAGAAGGATACTGTGTTGTCTGACTCTTCATGATGTGCCAGCATCATTCCAGCATGTAATCTCATCAAAAGCTCGGAGAAATGACTTGACATAGCTGGCTTGAGCTCCACAGAAATCCTTCAAAATCAGGAAGAGGGCATAGTGGTGATCTGAAATTTGTAAATCTGGTTTGTAAGATATTCCAAGATAAGATGAGCTGTTCAGATATAATGGATCAAGTGTGACTGAAAGGGGAAGGCAACCAAAATTACTGTCCCCCACTCCCCCAAGATTAATAAATATGACAAATTGACGTCGAAAGAGCATCACTGAAGAGATTACTTGAACATAAATCTCTGAAAATCAATGATTGCACAGACATCTTTAAATCCATCCACCACTGGATTTTTCTGGCTCACTTAATCCAATTATATTTTTCCAGAGGGCTGGAGCTTATCCGAACATTACCGAGCATGAGGCAGGAAGCAGTCCATCACACCCACACTCCGCCACACTGGACCATTTCACAATGGCCTGTCACCTAACACCTGACTGTCTTGATTGAAAATACAAAGTACTGGGATGGTTTATAAAAATGGGAATGCTTGGATGGATGGGAACCCTGGTTCTCCAAGATTGAGACAGCTATGTTCCAATCCCCTGTAATGCAGTTGAGCTGCGCCACACCCTCGCATTGTGGTAAATTTGTGCCTGCATGGCTTTGCGTTTTGCCTGAAGAGGAGGATGACGACTCTGAATCAGTGCAGGCTTTTCCAAGGCTGGCTAAGTGGAAGTAGTGCTTGGGATGGTAGGTAAAGCTCTGCTCCTTATTTGTGTTGATCCATAAACACAGGAATTGCATCCAGCTGGGGATGTTTGAGTGGCACGTTTTAGGTGTTTACAAAATGTGGGAAATGAGGCACCATGGGAAAGAGTGGGCATCTCGGTGAATCTGTGCACATTTTGCTAGGGTTTTCATTAATGGCTACATTTTCTTTATACTTTAAATGAAACAAAGAATAATGGTTGATGCATGGAGTAGACAATTCATTAGGCAAAGCGGAACAAAGTTGTGAGAAGGGCAAGGTGGGCAGAACCAAAGAACTGAAAGAACAAAGTGAAGGAAATGCAGAACTGAGAGATAAAGGGGTGCATCTGTGTAATGTGGAGGGGTGGGCAGACAGGTGTCCAGAGGCCATGTCAGGCCCTCCTTCATGTACACAGTGCAACAGAAAACAAGTTCTTGTGTCAGTTTACTCTCGGACTGCTGAGGTGACACTTAACTTGGAATGATCTCATGATGGAAGTAACAGCAGGGAGGAGGTTAGAGCCATTTTCTGCCATTTGCCTTTGTCTGACATAATAGTCTTGAATGATTGTAACTGTGTTTTTCCCTACTGAACTCTGCTTGTAATCCAGAGGCTACTTAATACTGCAAGGGTCCTTTAAACCGTGTCTGCCCCCAGTCTACATGCCAAATGTCAGAGAGGCTGCCATTGGCTGGTATATTGAAGCTGGAGACAGGTTGCTTTGAAACTGCTGCTTAGGCTGTTCATGTCGCTTTATTTTTAGACTTGTCATTCATGGTTTTTGGTATTTACTTTGCTTTCTCCATGTTCTTTCCCTATTTGGTTCTTTTCAAATTTATGTTGTACTGAGGATTTGTTTAATTTCCATTTTGCCAAGTAATCCCTGCCGACTTTCCAGTGCTCCTACAGACCTGCTGAGAGCCATCGTGTAACCAATGGCCGGGTGTCTTTGTATTCCGCCACAGTCTCTCATGCCTTAGTGCATGATGGAACGACCATGGAGGAGCTGGACAGCCCGTGTAGGCTGAGGGCGTATGGTCTTTGATTTGCAGTTTCCTAGTGTCTGTGGCTAGCAGAGGTTTATATTCCCTGGGATGTTTTAAAGTTTTCTTTATGGTACTCTTTTGACAGTTACCTTTGGCCTAATAAGTTCTAAATTCTTTACTAGAAGGGTATGACAGCACTAAATCTCAGTTGAAGAAAATGAGCTTCGTTTCAATCATTCCTGGTAAACATCAGACCTCCTTCAACTGTAAGGGGTCTTGGCATCAATTTTGGTTTTTCAATTTTTTTGTACCCACATAAATCCCATTAAGAAACTTTCTTTCTTGGATCTCCATAACATATCCCGTGTTTGCTCATTCCTCTCCTGTTCTAATGCGGAGTCGCGTGTCTCCGCTTTTATGACATCCTGTATTAATTACTAGAACTCCCTACTGGCAGGTGCCCCCTGTAATCTCTAATCACAGCTCCAGTTAGTGCAAAATTCTGCTGCAAGAGTCTTTACTCAGACCCTTAACAGCAGCGAGCACATCACAGCCCTCATGCTGCCCCTTCACTGGCTACCTGGGTCTTACGGAATTGAATATAAAATTCTATTACTAACATATAAAGCTTTAAGAAGCCTTTTATTGAACTACATCAGTAACCTCCTCCATTGCTGAGCTCCTGTCCACCCAATAAGGTCCACTGATTCTGGTAATTTCACTGTTCCCCAAACTCTCCTGTGCTCTGCGGGTGGCCTTCTGCTGTGTAGCACCCAGGCTTTGGAACGGCCTTCTTGATTTATTGAGGCAATCTCTTCTTTCAATAAAATGTCTTAACACATTTGCTTAGGAAGGCATTGCACTAACCTGACATTGTGACCCTTCTTTTAGTTTTCCTTGTCTGTCCATGTGTCTCGTCATTTTCCACACCACGTAATCCAGGTTGTGAGGGGTGCTGGAGTCTATCCCACCTAGCATAGGCCACAAGGCAGCAACAAAGTGGAGATGGTGCCAGTCCATCGTCGGCCAAACACACACCCTCTCACAAGACACCCTACAGGATAATTTAGCACCAACCATTTGCCTAACCTGCCTGTCTTTGGACAGTGGGAGGAATCCCAGGCAGAGACAGGGAGGACCCTGGCATGCCCCCTGGTCTCCTTACTGCGAGGTGCTCAGGATGAAAGATGATTTCAGTTTTTGTCTCCAATTATTTCTTTAGGGTGTTTTTGTCTTATATTCTGGTTTACTGTCTTATTCTATTTCAAATCTTTGTATATCTTGTATTGGTCTTTATTTAGTGTTTCCGTCGCGTGTAGTTGTACTGTTCATTGTGTATTTCTGTGAAGTGCTTTGTGTGTAAGGTGCTGACGTGGTTCTCCAATGTTAAGGCCCTCCCTGAGTACTCACATTGTATTGTGTTCTTGTTGTTCCAGGACTGGTTGTGTTGTATTTTCAGCCGGTTAGTGCTGCAGTCCTCATCTTGACATGTCCTCCCATGACAGACATTCCGTGTTCTTCCCACACACACTACATGTCCAGTATTCATTCATACAGTATATTCATATTGTACATTCATTATTAAACTACATAAATATTATTGTACATGTAATGCTGTATAATTTGTGATGGCACTCCTTCCAGAGTAATCAAATCCTAAACGGATCCCTCGAAGCAGGCTGATATGAAAGGTATTGTGGGCTCAGGTAGGATGTGTGTTTTCGCGTTTGCTATTTGTGACATTTCTCTGTGGCTCCAGTCCTTTGGAATGCCACTTTTTCCAGCCTGCGGTAACTTCATCCCTCAATGGGCTCTGCCATTTCCATACCCAGTCCATACCCAGTGAAGGCACTGTTGTTGCATGTAGACTTGCATCTTTGGAGTCTGAATTGGCCAGTGTGGCTGCACTGTCATGTGTACTGTGACACTTTATTTTCTGAACGCAGGCCATGATAACATTTTAAAATGCCTTCTCTCTCTTCTGTGCAATTTTTTCCTCTAGTGTTGTGTTTTTGCAGCATTTTGGTCTTTATTTTGGCAATTCACTTCAGTTCATCCTGACTTGGCCATTTCAGGGCCTATTGCCAGGCTTGCCCATGTTTTAGAGATGGACTAAATCTGAAACAGAAGTTCAAATACTGTAAACCCTACTGAATCTCATGGAAACAAGAATGTAAGCAGTGTGAATGTAAGGAGAAGATCTGTAAAGCTCATTTCCTCCTTTCTTCCATGAGGAATTCTTAAATAGGTGAGATTTCTGTTCAGTTTTGTTGTTTTTTTTTCTTCTTTCTTTCAGTGTGTAATTCTTTCCAGTCTTGAGCTTTGCTGTAATAACTGGTGGTTAACTGCTACTGAATCCATTATTTCATTTCCGGCTTAAATCAGACAGGGTGTTTTTTTAATTCTCGTCTTCATCCAGGCTTTCCTTTAAAAGGGCCAAAAGGCAGTCTGATCTAATGGAGTGCGAGTTGAAGATGAGAAATCCAGAAGGCAAACATTCAGTCCAAAGCCGACGGTAGTGGGGAGCGGTGAGTGGAGATCTGGCTGAACGATGTGATCCACAGTATCGAGTCGGCACTTGCACTGGGCACATGATGATTTTTAGCTTGTTAACTACAAACTAACTGATAGGCCATTACATCACAGGGTAGAATTAGGAGAAGAGTCGAAGAGGAGTGCTTCTTGCTGTACTCAGTTGATGCATTTTTTTTAAATCGTGGTCTATGTTCAATGTGTTTAAAGGATTTTGTTTCCCCCATTTAAAATTCCTGCTCTTAAACACACACAGACACACACCTAACTGCTTCAGTTCAAGTTGGTTCCCATTTTCCCCTTTTATTTTTCTTTGTCAGTCGCAGTGCCTTTACAACATGATGTTTTGTTTTCTTCGGCATATGGAAGGGCCAGGTTGACCCGAGTGGAGCACAATGAGGGAGGGATGGAGCAGATGGTAAGGGCAGCTCATCACGTATAGAGTTGAGTCGTACTCTTTGCTGACAGAACGGATTCTGGCAACTTGTGACCTAAATTGCAATCACATGGGCTTTGGGTGCCAGGAGAGCTTTGACCACTTTTTAAAGTCACACCTCATGAGATCGGAGGGATTGTGAATGTAGAGACGCATACTGGACGTGCTGTGGTGAAAATTGCACTTGCTTCAGTGTTTGTGCACCCGTCATCTTACTTTAAGCTTGTGGTTTGCTTCATCTCCTTGCTGTTCTTAAGAATTTGTCAGACACGCCAGTGTGTAAATAGGCAAGGACTTGTGTCTGCACCCCAAGGTTTTAGAGTATGGATAAAAACAAAGGCGATGGCTTGTGTTTCTTGACGGTGTCCCACCTGACACAGACAAGCCTGGTAAATCTTTATTTAATGGAGCTCTGTTAGCAACATTCATTATTAGAAGCATTGTAGTAATGCAAAAGATCACTGGAAAGACAAAGGAAAAAAATGGCACTGCCATGGAAGGACAACTGGCAGTGGGGTGCAAACCACTCACCCATTTCTCATGAATGTCACCTACCTTGACTTGGCACCTGCAAGTAGCGTCTGTGGACAGCAGAACAGACCCTTGAAGGATAAAATGTTTGGCTTGTGCCTTTTTATGTGGCCGAGTTTATCAGCCATGGAATTTCATGGACTTCCTGAAAGTTTTTCTCTGTGGTTTCACATGGCAACAAGATGGTAACGTGTGTGCGGGGGTCTTGTATGCAGCACTAGTAAGTGTCCTCGGTAGGGTGGTGGAGGCCTTTTGGGTAAGTGCTGGACATCACCTGGATGCATATGATTTACCATTGCAAAAGAAAACTTCACTCGTGAGCAATCTTGACTCTAGCAGTGAGCCAGTTTGGGGGTCTTGGGGGTTCACAGTTGTTAACAGTGGCTTGGTCACATTCTACCAACGCCCGTACACAACGCTTGTGATCCTCATGGGTGAGCCTGCTTCATTTTGGCTCCCACAGTTTCGTGGATGGCTTGCCCAGTTGTCCATTTACACCACGTTTCTAGAGTTTGCTTTGGCACTTGGAGTTCTCCTTTACCAGTGTTCTGTTGAATGGTGTATTTCACAAAATGGCAGCTGGATTTCTTTATGTACCTGTGAAGGTGGCCTCCCCTTGGCTTCGGCTCCAGCTCCACTGGGTCTCTCCTTTTCTTTCTGCCTGGGCTTGTTGACTAGCCATAGATAGGTAGACTTCATGTTCACCCTGTAGCCACAGAATGAGGTGGACGTGCAGGTGGGCACCCTAGGACCGAGTGTAGTGTTCAGCTAGTAGCTGGCCGCTAATGCGTCTGTTTTCAGTGAATCCCTCGAGCACAGCAGGCTGCTGATTTCAGGGATGAAAATGTTTCAGAACTCCTGCAGGGAAAAAGACGGGTAAACGTTTAATGACCGTGTTCTCTCAGATTTTATTTTCTATGTTATTTTTTAAACTAAGTGAGTTTGTGAAGAAGACTGGTTAAACAGTGGCAGGATGAATCAGTGCGTTAGAGGGGTCCTCCCGGCTCCATGGGTTTTCTTTTTGCAGTCATTTTCTTGAACTCCTTTGTGAAGCGTGACCTAAGCTGCCCGCCTTGCTCTGCTCACACTCCCACTCCGCCTTTGTGTGTGTTGACTCTCTCTGTAGAGACATAAAGGGCACATCAAATTTAGCCATCTTTCCCTCCAGGCGTGTGGATTGTACTGCTATCTCTGACTTGTTGGTCTGCCTTGGCAGCCATATTTTGCAGGAAAGTGCAACTTTTTGAATCTTAGAGAAAATGGCACGAAAAGAAAACTGGGTTTGATGACCGGAATTCTGTTTACTTTGGCCAAATGCGACCAAGTTGGGTGCAGCTGAGTGTGGCTTCTGCATGTTACGTTTTCCATTATTCTGATGGTTTTACAGGACATGCCTGTAACTGCCACAATTGTGCCTTAGTAAAAGGAAAACCAAAGTGAGCTTTTCATGTGGAACACGCCTGTGCCACACAAATGCACCATAGAATGTCATCTGAGCCATGCAAGGTCGCTTATCTCGATGGCATAAGTCTCATGAGATCAGGTGAAGAAGCCGGCCCAAGATGTTGTGCACCTCCTGTTGCGTTGTTAAACTTTGGGGGATTTGAAGGTGAGCATATTTCACGGTAGACCACAGTTTTTTGAAAGTGCAGGTGAGATACTGGAACTCAAGGTGTGCCCGAGGATTAATATGAAAATGAAAATGAGACGTGAGCTTCACCAACTGTGCCAGTCTAGTAATAAATTGAGTCTTTGCCATCAGTTATTTGTGATGGTCAGTGTGTTTCCACTCAAGATCGACATTTTCCACTTGCAGCCTTGTAAACAGACTGTTTCGGCCCTCTTCCACTTGGCTTGTTTTGCCTACACACTTAACAACACTGACCGCCTATTGTCCATGGCCCTGACTGTGATTGCCACCCCATTGGCCATATGTGGCCTTCTTTCTTGACATCATCTTCTACCATCCTTTGTCGTATGGTATATCCTGAATGTTTGTGCTCTTCCTGTGTCTTTGTACCTACTGCGTGTTGATGACCTCATTTTGTGCTCTGCACCCTCTGGTGGTCTTGGTGTGTAGGTGGTCTTTCTCTGGAGTTGTGTGGCTCACATGTACTTGGTCTAGTTGTATTGCTTTAGCCAGCATCTCATTGATGGGTTGGGCAGGCTTGGTTTGGCATTTCTCTTCCATTTCTTTGGTGGTCTTGTTGTCAAGAAGGTCAAGTCGGTTTGCCATGATGACAAATTCACAGTGTTTCCAGAAGAACCCACTGGTAATACTGCTGCCACACTGCTCCTGGAACCCGAGCTCAATGCGGACTTGGCCTGGCCTTTGGCATTTTGCCCTTGTGGTTGGCCTTTTCTCCTTCCCCCAAAACACTTCATCCATCCTTCCTTGTGCAGGATCTCAAAGACGGGTATGCATGCTGTCCTGTCCTGACACAAGTGGCTGCAGTTGTCCTGAGTTGTTCATGTTCTCCGATTTGGTGGAGTGGCATTTCATGAGTCTTGTACAGCGTCTGTGAATGACCCGTCACTGAGTTCGGGGAATGAATTTTGTGCATGGAGGTCTGTTTTTGCAAAGCACACGTTCTCAGTAGCACTGCTTCTGAAGAGGACTCGATCAGGTCAGGCCTACCTTGTAGCACTTGCTGCCCTCTCCTCTGTGCTCATGTCCCTGTTTGTGGCGCACTGTTTTCTGTCATCACCTACCGTATCAGCCTGCTATCTTAGCACAAATGAAATACAGGAGGAAAGAAATAAGAGAGCCCGAGCCCTTTGATAATACCTCAGCTGTGGAATGACCAAATGTGGACCCAAGTGAAATAATGGCAAACCGAGGTTGGGGTAGGGTGGGGGTTAATTCAAAGGAATCTTTCTTGCTAAATTTGATTACCTCGAGGAAGTTGTCGCTAAGCCGCACTCATTTTCTGGAGTTCCTTTTTAAAATAAACACTGCTCTGATTGCCAGAGAAAAGAGTGGAATGCCTGACAGTTGTGGAGGCCCAGGGAGACCTCCCAATCGGGGCTGATGGTGGCTCCTCAGCCGCCAGACAAGGGTGGCTTTGTTTGTTGGGACACGGGAGCGGCAGACGAGGCCCTACTGTTTGTTTTCATTAAATCTGAATGGCAGGCCTTTAGAAAGCTTGTGGTTGAGGGCTGGAGAAGGGTCGCTAAAGCCAGGATGGGCCGTCGGGACTGGGAATTGGCAAGTATTTGAAAAGAAAACTGCAACATTGTAGTGTTAACTCGCTTCACAATCGGCTTTGCCTTGCGCCCTGGTGTGGTTTCTTAATGAGCCGCCCACAAGCAGGTGGGCAGATGTCCTCCTTTCTCCCACTTCCAGATACGCGGACAACTTTTCTTGTCTTTCTCCTTTTTGCTCTGCACTGTTGAGAGCAGCGGCCAGAGGACATCCATATAATGTGATGAAGACTTGTGCTGGCTGAGAGATCGTCCCTCATTTCTTTGACAGTTTCAGAGCTTTGCAGTATGTGGGGTCACTTTGGATTGTGAAGCTTTTTATTTGCCGTTTTGGTTTGCGGAGAAGCTGCTTTCTCACTGATTTCCCCTGCATAAGCTGACCGCCCAACAGGAAATAATAACCGGATTATGTAGCTTTTCTTTCAGCTTTCATCTTCATCCTCACTGTCGGCTAACCCGACTTTTTTTTATCACTTCATCCAATGTTGAGTGTAGCAGACGCAAATAGGAGTCGCTCTCTGAAAGATTTAATGCATTGATTCTTTCTTCAACATGACATTTCAGTTTATGAATACAGTATGGTTGGTTTTAGGTTAGGATCGCCTCTTTGACTGTGAAAGCCATAGCAGCTCAGTGTAAAGACTCCTCCTAAAGGGCTTCTCTGCATTCCTGCTCAGTGGTGCCCTAATTCCTGGCTACTCCCACCCCCAGCACAAGAAGTCTTGTCCCGCTCTTGCCCACACAATAAGGCCTCAATTCCAATATTTGCTTGTCTGTTCATATTTATTGTGCAGGTGATCCAGGCGAGAGAATATTGAGGATGGACATCTCTATGCATGTGCAAAATGATAAAAAGTACAAACCTGACCTAATAGACCTCTCTAAGCACCAACACGCAGTCTGATGAACTACTTCATGCTGTTTCCAGTGCACAATAGAACAGAGGAGAGAGTGAGAATGACGAATGGAAGCTGTTACAAACGCGGACGTATCGCTATGTAGAAGACTGTGTATATGAACAAAGAGCCAGGACAGGCAGGACCAGGTGGGCATGCGATGTGGAGAGGTTTGAGAGGCATAACGGTGGACTGACAACCTCCGAATATCCAAGAGGGGTTCAGTTACTTATGTCTGTCTGCAAGACTCCTTTGGCAGAATGCACATTTAAGGCCCACCACTTCCATGCAGTTATTGAGCGGTGTGAGCAGCCGTTGCCATCCGGAGCAACCAAAGTCTGCCACCTGTCTTTCATTCCATTGGCCCATTGAGTCAGTACTGTTCTCCATCTGGATTTTCAGCGGAGAGATGTGATCAAGATTTCTTTAAACACTGGAGAAAAACTAGTTGGGGGTGTACATTTCCAGATTGTTCAAAATCACATATAGGCCTCAGTGATGTCACATGCGTCTGAATCAGGTTTAATTGCACACACGCATGTGCACTCACTCAGATGTGAAGGTCCCCACTGCCTGTGCTCTTCATGCTTCTCTATTCTAAATGGAAGAAATCCGAATTGAGCTGCTGCGTGACTGAAGTTTTCCTCACCATTTAATGAGTTTTGTCCCTCTCTCTGTGTGTTTGTGACAGAAATACGTTTTTGTGATCCCCCCCCCCCCCCCTTTTCTGTTGACCGTTGAGCTTCCTTGGGTGCCTTTTCCATTGACACTAGAAAGGGTGCAGTTGGTTCCTGTGAACTTGTGCACACTCATGATTTAATAGCTCTGCAGTTGATGCCAGTGTGTTTTGGTTGACAGAGAATGGGACTCTCTTTACCGAAGCAGTGCAGACATGTCCCCTGTCTCTGAAGTGCTGGACTTGGTGTTGGGAAAACAAAGATCCCAGAGTGAAGCTGAAGTTGTGATTGGGGTGGAAAATATGTGCGGATAAAGGGCTCTCCAACCAAACCTGCACTTCACTTTCATAAGTGTGATCTCGTCTGCCACTGCTGTTCCCAGGGTCTGTGCCCTCCCACTCATTGCATTGACATTGAGGTGGTCAGTGCTGCACAGGTGTGGTAAAGCCTTTACCAGACACCATGTCACAGGTCACGTATCAAGCAGCTGTTTGTGCATCAGCGATACGTTAGAGATGCCTGCCATATGGTCTCTGTATATTAAAACCTTGAAACAAGCAAACAGCAGGCAGCATTAATGACTTTGGAATCCCCATTTTTAAGAGACCCTTTAACATCATTGGTATTTAGTGTAGTCTGACCAACTCCAGTCCTTTAAAATGGTGAGGTGTTTCAGCATTTTCTTCCTGCTTTTTTATTCTTGACCACCCTCTCCCACCCGCAGTCCTAAAATTACATACTGCATTGCAAAGAATGAAGTCTGGTCCCACGGGAATGCAGGTCTCTGTTTCTGATCCCAGACAAGTCATTCTTTGTTGTTTTGACATGGCAAGGGAATTAAACTTCCATGTCTACGTGGGGACCTCTCTGAAATCCTCAGGGGCTTTACTGCCTTTGAACACACAGAACTCGATCAGTTTGTGAAGCTTGTGCTCCAGGACACCCACTGGAGACAAAGGGAGCTACATTCCAGGCGGAAGGTCTCGAGTCATTTACTTTGTGCCATGGTGTTAAGGTCGTCTTTATTAAGAGTCCATGTTTGCCCTGTTGGTGGTTGCCAGGGTTTGACTCTTTACCCCCTCTAGTGGGCATTTGAGTCATTGTTGAGACTTCTTGTGTTAGGAAGCTGTAGTTCACAAGGCTCAAGTGTGCTGCGGAACGAGGGACACCGCAGTCCAGAAGAGCAGCATCTGTGCCCAGCAGAGGAGCTCATTAAAGAGGCGCTCAGAAACTCCTGGCATCGTGAAATGTGATCAGCCCCACTTCATGCTTTTGCCGGGGTGTCTTGCTGATTCCTTGAGTGTGACGTGCTCTGCATGGACCAGGTGTGACAAACGAAGCCTGTACCAATGAATGTACAACACTGAGAATGTGTGTATGGGCAGATTTAGAGTGTGTGTTAGTTTGAGAAGTCCAGTAGATTATTTAATTCCAAGTCTCATTGCAAAAGTAATGTCAGCTATAGATGGGAAGGAAGGAAGGAAGGAGAAGGCACAAAGGCTTTGATGTCATTTTTAATGTGTCTGCTGCTGGCTATTAATGATGGTGTCTTGGACTGGGGACTCAAATGATGCCAAGTATTTCAGAGTCAGTCTTGCGACCAGCCAAGGCTGTCCTTTGAGTGTCCATGTTCCATTACACTGACATGATGTGTGTGGAGCTGTGCTAATTACTCTGGTGTCGCACAAAGGACCTCTCTGTAACGTGCTTCTTTCTACCATGTTATAGTTGGTGTGTTAAACTTGTACACTTGGCGCATGATATTTGATCAGGTCCAGAGAAGCGGAGGCGATTAGATATCCAGTAAAAGTTGAGAAGCTTCTGTGTATGACTCTACACCAGGACAACCTCATTTGAAATATGTTAGTCTGCAAAGTGCACTGTGGCATGACTGGACACTGAAGGACTGCTGTGCCGCTGAAGCCTTAAGTACAGTTTTAGTGGGCAGTAAATAAACTTCAGTGGTCCAAATAATCTGCTTTGGGTTATTAATGCTTCAAGATCTCCAGGACCTCCTCAGTTAAATCAGTTTATCAATTCTTGTGCTTCTTGACCTCAAGCTCCGCATTTGACACCATATCCCATCAGATACTATGAAACGTCTAACTAGTTTTGGAGTCTGTGGCCTTGTCCTTCAATGGTTTTCTTCCTACCTCTCTGATAGGAGGCAATTTGTTCAGATAAAGGGCTTTAAATCTGAGAATGCAGTCGTTACTCAGGGAGTCCCGCAGGGTTCTGATTTGGGGCCGCTTCTTTTTCTCATTTATATCTTCCTAATAGGTAATATCTTCCAGCACCATGGTATTAAATTCCATTGTTACGCTGATGACACACAGGTCTATCTAGCCACTAAATCCACTTCTGTTTTCCCTCCAGATATTCTTTGACATGTCTCCAAGACATACACACATGGATGACTCACAATTTTGTCCAGCTAAACAACAATAAAACGGAGGTGCTCCTCATTTGTTTCTAAATCCACACTTGCTAAGGTTAACCAGTCTTCTATTTTAATTAACAATATTAACACAAACAACACACAGAAGGTGGGAGCGGAGGATGCCATCATCTATATGCTACATCGATCCCTCTCTCACTTGGACAGAGGCAGTGGTGCTGTAAGAATTATGTTTCTAGACTTCTCTAGCGCCTTCAGCACCATCCAACCTCTGCTCCTTAGGGACAAGCTGACAGAGATGGGAGTAGATTCATACCTGGTGGCATGGATCATGGACTATCTTAAAGACAGACCTCAGTATGTGCGTCTTGGGAACTGCAGGTCTGACATTGTGGTCAGCAAAACAGGAGCGCCACAGGGGACTGTACTTTCTCTGGTCCTGGTCAGCCTATATACATCGGACTTCCAATACAACTCTGAGTCCTGCCACGTGCAAAAGTTCGCTAACGACACTGCTATCGTGGGCTGCATCAGGAGTGGGCAGGACGAGGAGGAGTATAGGGACCTAATCAATGACTTTGTTAAATGGTGCGACTCAAACCACCTACACCTGAACACCAGAAAAACCAAGGAACTGGTGGTGGATTTTAGGAGGCCCAGACCCCTCATGGACCCCGTGATCACCAGAGGTGACTGTGTGCAGAGGGTGCAGACCTATAAATACCTGGGAGTGCAGCTGGATGATAAATTAGACTGGACTGCCAATACTGATGCTCTGTGCAAGAGAGGACAGAGCCGACTATACTTCCTTAGAAGGCTGGCGTCCTTCAACATCTGCAATAAGATGTTCTATCAGACGGTTGTGGCGAGCGCCCTCTTCTATGCAGTGGTGTGCTGGGGAGGCAGCATTAAGAAGAAGGACACCTCACGCCTGGACAAACTGGTGAGGAAGGCAGGCTCTGTTGTAGGCATGGAGCTGGACAGTTTGACATCCGTGGCAGAGCGACGGGCGCTCAGCAGGCTCCTATCAATAATGGAGAATCCACTGCATCCACTAAACGGTGTCATCACCAGACAGAAGAACAGCTTCAGCGACAGACTGCTGTCACCGTCCTGCTCCACTGACAAACTGAGAAGATCGTTCCTCCACCACACTATGCGACTCTTCAATTCCACCTGGTGGGGTAAACGTTAACATTATACAAAGTTATTGTCTGTCTGTATACCTGCATTGTTATCACTCTTTAATATTGTTTCCTTATCAGTATGCTGCTACTGGAGTATGGGAAATCTCCCCTTGGGAATAATAAAGTATCTATCCATCTATCCATCCATCCATCCATCCCCAGGTGAAGAGCCTGGGCCTCATTCTTGACAGTGCTCCCTCTTTTTCTTACCATATAAGTAACATTTCTCAGACTGCCTTCTTCCATCTCTGAAACATTTCCAGACTTTGTCCTGTTCTTACTCAACACAGTCCTGAAGTATTGGTTAATGCCCGAGTCACCTCATGTATAGATTACTATAATGCTATTCTATCTGGCATCCCACAAAAAAACGTATCCATCGCTTACAATTTCTTCAAAATTCTGCTGCCAGGATAATAACCTGCTGTTCTAAATCCACTGCACATATCACACCGATTCTCTGTCAAGATCACTGGCTCCCTGCTAACTACAGAATACGATACACAATAGCGCTCTGAACATTTAAAGCTCTCCACAACCTCACTGATCTCCTCCAGACTGGCACTCCTCTCGCTCCCTCAGATCCTCATCTGCAGCTCGACTTTCTGTACCACACGTCAGACTCTGTGCCCTGGGAGCTCGAGCGTCTCTCGTAGTGCCCTCTCATATTCGTCAACTTGATTCAATGACACATTTTAAATCTTTTCAAAGTGGCATACTAATTGTGAATTTTGCACTGTTACATTACTGCCTGTTAGCTTTGTTTGTGTGCTAATTATTGCTTTTTAATTTATCATTCTCTTTTTTATTTTACTAATGTTGTTTAATTTCATTTTAAGGTGACCTTGAGTGCTAAGAAAGGCGCCTATTAAATAAATGTATTATTATTAAAAGGAAAGTTTTGATTAGCTGTAATTTAGTAAATGAAAGCTGCATGGAGATGAAAGCTGGCATCTTCCTACATCAGGGCACAGCCAGCTTGGGCACATTCTGTTAGATAAGACTCCATGAGGACTGGTGTGGTGGCATCTCAGAGAACTGCTTGATTGGTCTAAACCTTAACACATGATGGTGACCAAATGAAAGCTTGTGTTTCTGGAAGTGCAGCATTTTGGGTTGGCATTCTGTTTGATATGAGATCATAAGTTAGGCTTGGCATCTTGAGAGAGAGGGGGCCGTTAAGAGTCTACTGCCTTGGAAGAAGCACATACGTTTGTATTTATTTTCATTGTAAGCTTTTAGGGCTGTGTTTTGAAATGTTTCCTCTTACTTGTCGATATTGTAACTTGAGGTTAAACACTCAAATATATTGTCACCTCTGTGCAGTATTTGTATTTACCTTGTTTGACGTAACCTACTAATTAAAATATTGTAAACCTCTTCTTATTTGGCTAGTTGTCTGTGTATTTTGGAGACCATTCCTCCTCGACTCAACTTTAATTCTCAAGTGTCAAATAGCTTAGAGTACAGATTGCACCTTTTTACATTTTTTATTGAAAACATAAATTCAAAATATTAAGCAAAACAGTCGTATCCATAGAGCTGAAATTTGAATGTAGGCCTTCCACTAAATCCTGGGATATTGTTGTGAGACTTGGAAGAAGAAGAATATTAAATGGAGTAGCTCATGTGTTTCGAGTTAGAACATGCAAGGCAGGTCTGAGCGTGATCTCCCGAGAAATCGAGTCCTGACAGATGAGGCACCGAGGGCTGCACTTGGGTTGCGTACGGTGGCTCTTGTGTTCCTGCTGGACAGCCTACTTGCTTTTCTCGAGCTCCACACATTTGTGTAATATTATCGCTTTATTGAGTTGGCGTCAAGCCCAGTGTGTGAAATGTCACTGCATTCCTTGGGTTTGATTTATATTTGGACAAATTAGAAACATCCATGTTGTCGAAGAACCAAAACCAAAAAAGAATGAAATGGTTTTGAGTGAGAGACACCCTGACACGGGAGCACAGCTTCCCATTGGACTGTTGAGGCACTTTGCTGCATTTAGCTTTGGGAACATCTCATCCCCTAATTGCCGGTTTCGTCTTATCTGTCGAGTGCACTTCCCTGGTGGTGTCCAGTTTCCTTTCACACTGTGAAGACCTGTTGAAGCTCAGACTGCTACATGCTTTACTCTCCTTGGCAGATAGTGGCTTCATGGACATGAGAGAATTGGAACAGTTCATGTATAGCCCGCTTTGTGGGGTTTCTGTGATTTCGGTTGACATTTCAGATGGTATTGAGAGAAGAGTCAGATTGTTCATTTTGTTGCCCTTGATGAAGGGGTAGGGGGCTGACTTGACATAATGACATTAAAATCTATATAATGACTGACAGAAAAGAGTAGATTGGTGGAACCAATGCAGTGGCAGGGACTAAGCTGGGCACTGCCTGCCCCCAAACCACCACATTGACATCATCAGTCTGTTCTTTTTCTGCCATTATATATTCCCCATCCAGCTTGCCTATGTCAAATATTTCAATTAACAAAAATAATTAAAAAAAAAAAAAAATTTGAGGATTAACAGTGATGACTGCTCCCCTGTAACCAGGTAACTTTGCATGGCTACTTTCTGTGGTCTGCTTCTTGAAAACTAAACATTTCCAACCAGGACACCCAAAAGATGAGGAGACGGCAACAGAAGGGTAAGGCGGCATGGGTGTGGGCGCTTCTAAAGTGAGGCAGATTCACCTTCATCATCTGGGAACACGGTCTCCGTCCAGAAGCATCGGCCTTGGAGTTGGAGATTTCCATCTATTTTGAGACTCTGGCAAAGCCAAAATCCAACTTTAGTATCAGTGGTAATGGTGACTATTAGGAAGGCACTTGGTAAGCGCGACGCCTACTTTTTCATTTACTGTAGTTTGTCTTTCTAGTGGCTCTGCAAACCACCAATGTGCTCTTTGCTCAGGTTCAAGGTGACTGTCATCTCCTCAAGCAAAGACACATGCAAAGTATGCTTAGTGAATGAAGTGTGTGTGTACATGCTGGGGGCATACACAGTATTAGGTGGTTATGATTGGCTATTAAGCAACCTTCCAACCTGAGGAGTGAAGCTGTCCTTTGCCTTTGTGGTCCAAACATAGGATGCTAGCAGAAGAGACTTCACCTCCAATGAACTGTTGTGTTGTTTTGTAATGTGGTGACTCCCCGATGAAGTCACGTAGCATTAGCTGATCTGGACTTGCCTCAGGTTGTGTCCCCAGAAGCAGTAACTCCCAAGCCTGTGTGGTGTTTCATGTGTTAATCGGTGTGAATGCTGGAGTCCAAAACCACAGACACAGCAATACGGCATACCATTTATGTATAAAATGAAGGACTTTCATTCCACAAGGAAATGTTTCTCCACCAGTAATCGTCCACACGTACAATTCCAATTCCAAATCAACATCCATTCTTCCTCCTTTTCCACCTCTGCTGAGTGTTGCCTGCTGCCTCCCGAGTCTGAATTACAAATTCACTTCTTTGCCCCACTGGCAAATCTGTTTGCGTCGTCATGCTGGCCTCCTCTCTGGAGGAACAGCCTCTGATTCAGCTAGGGTGCCCGTTTTGTCTACTTTTTCAGGTATAGGACTTGTAAGTTTCGAGGTCAGCTAGTTGTATTCACCAACGATAATGACATAGAGGGGTGACGTATGTTGGCTAGCACACGCAAATAAGACTTTCAGAGAACTTTGTATAGAAGTGATAAAGAAGGCCAATATAAGGCGTTTGTTGTCACATGTCCAAAGTCGTCCTCATGTAAAGTTTAAAGACCAATAAGTGATGGCAATATGGATTGTAGTCTTGTCTTTGAACTCAGTGACTTGACTCTTTTTGTCGAGTTTGGCTAATTTTGGAGTCCATAGACCTAATTATTGGCAAACTTCTGGTTACTTTCCATAAGCAACCTTGAAAACAACACAACAAAGATGAGGAGGTAGAGGCCATTGTAATGTTGTCATAATCCAGCCTGAATATACAAACACATACGTAATCCTACAGAAACAGATGCCCATATGTGACAAAGTGACCTCTGGACAAACTTGATTTCAAAAGGCTTGTGACAAGAGCTGCTGTGAATGTGGAGATGATGTAAATAAAAGTGCCCGGAATACTTACTGGTTCATGTCATACGAATGTTTGGAGGCTTGGATTCTCTCCTCTTGATACCGTAGATTGAGATTTATTTATTTATGTATTTCTTGCAAAAAAAAAAAAAATCCTTGATGAACAAATTGAGTCTAGGCATTACAATAGAAGTACATCTAGTCTGTGGAATAAGACGGTCATAGGGGCAGATTAGGGATGTACAAAGTCCCAAAATAGAAAACCAATGTCAGGAATAAACTGTCAAAAATAGGAAGTGTGATGCAAGGGTCTGACCCAGGATTTGTGTACATCTTCACTTGCAGTCGGGGTGTCATCATCTGGGTGACAATGTCAAATCGACGACAAGTGTGACTTCTGGAACTTTGTCACCATTTTGTAGCCCTGATGCAGTGATGTGGAGAGTAAGTTACTAAATTAGAACGTTGAATTTAGCATTCATTTGTTGTTTCTCTGGTGGTTTCTGATCACAACGCCTCTAAGAACCCCAAACTTTATAACAGCTGCAGATCATTTTTAAAGTCTTACATATTTGTTGAAACATCGCCATCCACTGCTGATCAGGTTGGCCCATGAATTTGGCTTAGCAAATGACTCTTCCCATCACAGTGCCTTGGGTTTTTGGTGGGGGGGGGGATGCGGGTTTACAGTATGAGCTATCAGAGGGGGTGTGTGTGTATGCATAGGGTCCCCCCAGAGTGGACACCAATAGATGAGGAGTGACTTCTGTCTAAGAATCGGCCCATCTGGGTCCAAGTCCTTAACTCCACTGTGCTTATCTCTTAGCCTGAGCTTCCCAAACCAGCTGTGTTTATAAGCTGACCCACAAACGAATAGGCAGAGCCTCCAGTAAAGCAGCTGGAGTCCACCTTTATGAGTGCGTAACAATTTGGTCTTCTTGCTTGGTCCTTTTTTTTTATCCATCCTCCCAAATCCTGAAGAATATTTAGTGAAATAAAAATAGCAGTTGGTGTTATGAAAGGCCCCTTGCCCAGAGCTCGGCCCTCCTTGGTGAAGCTGCTGTTTCAGTAACGTGAGACGCGGGCTCACACATCCAGCGAGTGCCGTAACGTCCTGTCCTGGCCTTATGTAATGTAATCTGGAGAGGCTCCAGTGTGCGGTGAGAGGGAGAGGCCTGCAGAAGTGATTCGGCCCTTTCCAGATCCTGCTGAAATGTTTATTTATAACTCCCACCGTCTGCTGGATTTGCTGCCAATCACAACACTTGAAATCTTTTCCAACTGCTTGCATTCATACCTTTTCAGCAAAGTTCTCCTCTCCTCTGCCCCCTCCTCTTGCTCTGTTGTTTCAGGGGGGCCTGAGACATTTAATACACTTTGGCCAGTAAAATTAGTTTCAGAACAGTGGGTTGTCTGGCTCCCATAATTCCCCGCATAACACGTTTGGCAAATTCCAGGGAATTTGATCCTTTTAACCCCTGAGCTATTAAAGGGCGGTGAGAAAAGTGAAGCAACAGTGCAGAGAAAATCTGCCCGTGGATGTAGACGGCTCCAGTCGAGATTTTCTCATCGTCTGCCACCACAGTCATGAGTGGTTAACGCTGAGTCGAGTAGATTTGGCCCCAGCGTGCAGCAGTCAGATGTCCCTCCATCTGCACCTTCTGTAGCTGTAAGAAGTGTGCGTTTATGGAGTTTCTAAATACCTGCTCCTGGTGTCCTGTGCGCTTGGGAATTATTAAAGAGTAAAAAACAAATTGCACAAAGTATTACATGGCCATGTTTGGCTTGAAGTAGCCATCTCCAGAGGGATCATTTTCAAGTGACCACTGGGTGGCATTAGCCAGGAACTGTTAGAGTGGGGAGCTGCTACACTTCCTCACGTCCCCTGATTTCTGCTGCCTTTTAAATGTGATATTTAGCTTTTAGTTTTATACGTGATAACATCTTCACAGCACCAGTGTGTGTTGTGGGTCTGGTTATGACACACGGGTCATGTGGATTGTTGAAAGACTACCAGTAAAGCCTAACAAAATGATGGCATCAGTAACTGAGAATTGCTGGCAATGAAATTGGCATTAAGGAATGGCGCCTTTACAGAGAGGATGCTGAATGTCCTTTCATGATCTGGGCAAACCACAAAAATTGAGTGTACCTTTAAAGCTGATGAAATGTCTAATTAGGTACACGATGGGTGCCGTCGTTTTAACTTTTCAGTTTCATGTTGACCTGGAAACAAAATTATGAAAGTGGATATGTGGGCACACTTTTTTGTAAACTTAATAAATGCATTCAAGATCCTGATACCTCCCTTATTATTGAGAAATTCAAAACTTTCCTTCAGTAGAGGACCTAGTGGATGAAGTTAGTTGTAGTCCCACCTCTAACAGATGATGGCGCAATATCAGTAACATCCAAGCAAACGACTTGTGGTAATTTAGATTTTTTTTCTGAGAATCTGTTTTAAAAGTTTGATCCTGTTTGCACCTTTTTGACCTTTGGATGGGCCTGGTAACAGCATGGTTACTCTGTAAATGTCCCCCATGCCACTAGAGAACACTGTGGGTTTGACATTCTCTATCCCACTGTATGGTATATGGAGTCCACAGCACAAGCTTGTGCCAGGGTGAGGCCACAGTCTCGCCAGCAGGCCTTTGAATGGTGACTGGGTAAGGCTGGTTGAAACGCTCAGTTGGATTTGTTGCACAAGGAGCTTCTCATTGGGGGGTAGCCAGTGATGAGGGATCAGTAGGTCACCCGGACAGAGAAGGCTGACGGAATTTGTGTGGAGAGCAGAGCAAGAGGCCAGCGGGTAAGTGGAGTGGCCACCCCATGACTAGCCTGTTGTGCGCTGAGGGATCCCAGAACGCGTAGGCTTTGCTTTCACCCTTCTCATGAATTCTTTATTGCCTTGCTCCTATTGTTCTCTTGTTTTGTTAATAATACTCTTCCTGTTTGATTACTTTGGTCTTCTCTCTGGGTTTGGGGATGTCTGCCCACTTCAATCCATGGTATCTTGGCCCTGCCTGTATACCAGATTATGCATTTGGCTGATCTGTTGACTTAACCATCTGTCGTTTGTTTGACTGTCCCCTTGACTCGGTGAATGGTGCTTCAGGATCGGGTGAAGCTTCAGATGGTATGTCAGTTGCCATTTTCTCAGTTCTTCTTTGGCAGTCCAGGTTGATGCTGATCTTTTGCTGAGCTTGGGCGACAGTTTGTCTTGTGGGCCCACTCTTGAACGAGTGCGGAGTGTCTCCTGTTGTCCTTACAAGGTGAGGCTCACTAGAGATGTGACACGATAGAAGAAACACTTCGTATGGTGAGTGGGGCGGGGCGCCTGGTAAATGGAGTCCCAAAGAGATGAAAGTCTTGACTAGGTATGGCACATGAACTGAGATTCCAGTTTTATACAGTAGTATCTGTAAAACTCTGCTGAAAGTCTGTTCTTCAGTCATGTAATGCACAATCATACACAAGAGAAACGACAATTAAAAATGGCTCACAGTGGTAATGATGCACACCACATCAACACTTGCTGAGAAGCTGCAGTTTTCTAATGCAGGAGAGTTTCAGTGTGCGAGTGCGGAATTGGACTTGTTTAACAAAAACAAAACACCTCCAAGCTCGCATTATCGATGTTTTATCCCATTATGGAATTAGTTGGAAAAACAAATTTGTGACCAGAATAACATTGCTGATCAAATAAGGCGTAACTTGTATGATCGTGCATTTGTAAAGAGAGAGGAAAAGAGAACTTGCTTTTCACCTACACCTCTACAGATCTCAATCAGTCCCAGCATCCAGTCATTTTCCTACCTGCTGTAGCCAGTTCAAGGTTGCATGGTGGACCTCACACACATCCAGTTACACATAAAGGACTGAGCACTGGCAGCAACTGCAGCAAGTACACATGAAGGCAGATTCAAACCAAGTGCCTGTTTGGCTTGTACACACCAGCAATGACGTGGGTTGCGCCATTAGTTAATACCAAAATAACGATACGGCGCACCTCCCTATTAATGTAATGTGTGTGCTGTGTTAGCAGGACAAGCAAAACACTAAATACAAATCCACAGAGTTTCTGTCATTCGTTTGACTTTTGAAGTGTAACCCGTAAGTAAAAGCACACACGTCGTCATACCTATGAACGGTACGCTGAAGAACATTCTGCTGTGTCGCAGTTGTATCGCACACAGTAACGACAGCCCAAGTAATTCTCTAATTCTGAATTTGTACAACATTAGTAACAAAGTCTGATCACTCACATAAGAAACCTTGAAAATGGCAAAACCCAGGCGCCGATACATATAAAAATGAAAAGTTTGATCACTTCAATGGTGGGGCAAAAGTTTATTAAAAAAAAAAAACACCAGAGGGCCAGATTTTGAAAATGAAAGCACCACTGTGGCATTTGAATTAATTGGACTAAGCTGATATTATTACTGAAGAGTGATGTCTATGTGCAAATGTAAATTGTTCAATATTTGTATGTTACCAACCTGACATGTTGATTGACTGACAAATCCGACTTTAAAGGCACGTTGTTATAAAAGCCGCTTCAAAGACTGCACTGTTTGAACAGTATATTTATATAACAGGCTTTGAATTTTTATTTTTAGGATGGATTTTGACCTGGACAGAAAATATCAGAGATGGCTCATGTGAAGATAAAGCGGGCTTATCAAATCTTATCATTCTTTATAAACCCTGTGGTGAGATTATAAATCTCCCTTTACACTGGAGGGATCTCCGTCTCTGCCACACATTACAATTCAAGCCTAGCATTGCATGTTGATGTTTAGGAGACGTGTAGCATGCCACCATTTTAAACAAAGGTCACAATGCTGCACTGCCATTAACAACAAAGGAGCTGCAGCCACAAGGAGGATGCCCATAATGGCAGCATCTGCAGTCCAAAACAACAATGCAAGTGGTGGCATGGCAAGGTCTTAAAACATATAATGGTGAAACATTTCATAATCAAAACAAGGACAGAGTGTAAAATCTTGGGTGGGACACATGTCAAGTCCCCCAGGTCATGAAAACAATAATCCTGGCATTTTCTTTGTTTTCTAAATGCAAGTTTACCAGCCCAAGGTGTGGTTTGGCACACCAGTCCATTGTGGGGCAAAGTCCTAAAAGGGATGTAGCAAATGTGAGAGTCAAATCAAAAACTGAGGAGCTGAATTAAAGAGCAGAGGGCCCACCTTGTACCTGTGTAAAGGGGCCTTCTGTGCTGTTGGTGTGCCAGTGATTATGGCAGACGCTCTTCAGTCTTGACCTCCACAAAAGCACTGAACCTAGTGTGCTCCTAACTGGTGCTTTGATGGTGAAACGTCCCGTCACCTTCTGTGTGGTTGCATTCCTCTTCAGTGGGCGACACTAATGGAATGGCAGCGATTTCCAGGGCGTCTCAAACAAGTCTCCAGACGACACAAGCACATTCAGTATGTTAAATCGCTGGTATGTCAATGCAGACTCATTTGAATCGCAGCTTTTCTCAGTAATGACAGAATCCATTTGATAAATTATAGATGATATCTCAAATATTTATTAAAGAGCAGGGGAAACAGAGCAAGTATTTTATATAAATAATAAAACAATAACAAACAAAATCCCAGCAGTCCAATTAAGTCAGAAGTCAGAACAAAGCTGGAGCGCCTGCCTGCCATGTTAGCAGGAAGCAAGCGGCTTTTGTGAGGCGAGCAGGAGGCACGTTTCTCCTTCGCTGGAAGGTGACCTGGATGGTCCGGCCAGATCAAGGTTACAGTTGACCTTAATTCACTCATTAGCACGGGTCGCCTAGTACTTGGAGAGCGTGCACCTTGAGATACCACGGGTGAAAGCTCTGGGCTCGTTGAAACAGCCTGGGGTGGCTCGAGTGACTCCATGTTTCACGCATTTCACCTTCAGTTTCACTTGGGTGTTCTGCTGCTGAGTCCTCAGGTTTTTTTGTCTCCATCACCACCCACCCGCTCTGGTTTGTACTATCATATGGTCATTGAGCACAGGTATCCCAGAGTTTCACCCAACGATCTCACTTGGTGGTTTGGGAGGGCTGTTTGTGAGCCTGTGACTGTAGAGTGTATGACTGCCCTTAAAAGGTGAGAGGGGGCACACAAACTCCCAGTGTCTAACGTGAGAAAGTCGTAACAGGTGCACCCGCCATGACACTCTCCAGACAGTTCAGGCTTGGGCCACATCCACCCTTGACAATAGCCATCCACTCACTGGTTTTTCCCAGAAGCTCAATTTCAGTGTTTGCATGGACTGGGTGTTGTGCAGAGTTGTGAGGCATCCATTGGTGAAGCACCATCAGATTCACTGATCTTGACTTTGCTGATGATGATGATGATCGGAGCTGTCAGGAGATTGAGCAAGGAGACAGAGTCTGACCTTTGGGGTGTCCTGATGAAAACCAAGATCCAGGCCTTTAATGACCTCTTAGCACCACCATCAGCAGTGTGTCTGTCTGGGGAGAGAGTGTTGAACTTGTCGAGAGGTTTACTTACCTCAGCAGTGACATTCATGTGACTCTTCCTATGAAGTCCATAGACGGATTGGGAGAGCATATGGCATGGTGGGGGGGGGTTCATGATGTTGCTGGAAAGGGGTGTGTGGAGCTGCCAATCTCTTTGCAAAAGGACGAACGTCCAAGTCTCTGGAGTCCTGGTGCTTCCTGTTTTGCTATATGGTTGAGAGACATGGACGCTATCCAGTGACCTTTGGTACTTACTGTCTCTTCAGTGAATCCTTGCGTACTACTGGTTTGACTTTGTGTTGAACAAGTGGTTGCTCACTGAGTCCCGAATGAGGCACATAACCTGCACCGTGAGGTAGCGTCAGTTTAAGCACTACGGCCATGTGGCATGATTCCCAATAGCTATCGGACTTGCAGGATCCTCATTGATGAGGACCGGAGTGGCTGGACCAGGGGATGCCCACGTAACACCTGGCTGTGGCAGATAGATGGTTGTTTACGGAGGGTGGGACTGGACCATGTGTCTGGCTGGGGGTTTGGTTTTGTTGTGTGGTGGGTGTGGCAATGTGCTGTTCCAGTGCACGCTCCCCAACCTGACCTAGGTTGGGTTCTAATGGGCAGTCAAATACCAGGTATATCTATGGATTTCACTTCTCTTCTCATTCAGTTGTCGTTTGTCCACACTCTCTGGCTTCCCGGAGAGATGTCCATATCATTATATGTGTTTTCTAGGCCTCCTTGTAACTCACAGGCCACTCTACATTGTAGTGGTCCCTTTCACAGATGCCACTTGGGACTTGAATATGCAAACTGTTCTTTTCTGATTGTCTGCAACCCATCATATTGGCTTCTGGGATTCAGTGAGGAGTTTTGAGGTGGCTATTTTAGAGGCTTTTTAAGTGACTGCTTACTCGTAGGTCCATCTGTGCAATGCAGATATCTGGTGTCCATGGTCGTCCATACTGTACATGCAACTTCCAAATCTCTTGGGCATTCCTTTGAGTTGTCGAGTCTTTTTACAGCTTCTATCCCATGGGCCTTCGGTGTTAGAGGGTCATAGGCCAGTGTCTTGTAGACCTTGGTGGCCGGTGATGTACGTCTTCAGCTTGTTCCCTGCTGAGGAGCCAGTTTGGACCATTTGGCATCTTGCCTCTTGAACGTATTGAACCAGCAGGAGTTTCAGCCCTCAAAGAGCCCAAATCATATCAATCGAAGGGTGAAGTGGCCTCAGCCGAGGCACGTGCGTCTGATGGTGGTGAAAGGTTTGGTGGGCTTTACACTACTCTTCCTCCTGCACTATAGCTGAGCTGAGGCCTGTGCTTCGTTCTGATGTGTTCAGTTTATTTTAAACATTTCCTGCCCCGTGAGGGACACCGGCGACAGCGTGTTGATGTGTTCTTGTGTGATAAATGCTCTGACAGCACCTGAGAAGCAAATCACCTAAAGTGAAATGAGAAATGATATTTTGCTGTGACCTGAGGTTATTCTGTGTGCACAGCATTACACCTGATAAGTTTCTAATAAAAGCGCGTTTAGCGGTGCTAAGCCCTTATCACACCGACTGACACCTTGGAAACAATTGGCAGGCTGGATCCCTTTGAAATGCGGCTGCCAGCGCACATTCACTTCATGCCAGTTATCTGCCAGGACTTGAGATGGGCAGTGCAGCCCCCTAGTGGCTTAGGTGCTGGAGCAGTGAGCTTTAGCACTATCTGCCTGTGCGAAGCTCTCCATTTACAGGGACACGATGGACACATTGGATAAATAAACAAGTGAGGTGTGTGTGTGTGTGTGTATGTGTATGCCTTCTCTAATGGCACACATGAGGAGGGTGCCAACGTGTGTATTCAGAAAGCCACTGAATTTGATCACTGTGTTTTTAAATTGGCTCATGGAGCCCAAACCAGAACTTCATAGGGCATTATGGGACTTAACAGCATAGAATTGCGAACAACAGGCTGTGGTCCAGGGGGCCAGTTCAAAAAATAAAAATTCAAACATAATCCAAAAACTTGGAAAGAGAGACTGAATTAGGTCCTAAATGGACTGGCTAGCCTTACCTGAACCAAGCTAAATCCTTCATAGTCTTCATCATGAAGAAGAAAAAGTTTACAATTTATGTAGAGGAAACTGGGCAGATTTGTGGCAGACGAAATTTCATTTTATTCCACGTAGGAAGTAAAAATGTGAGGTTTGTGACGGACCTGAGAGTCACAATGGACTGATTACTAAGAAACTCCAGACAGCCATTAAGAAGGCTAATAGAATGTGTGGTTATATAGCGCCTTGATGTGTGGGGTACTAGTCCACAGAAGTTCTGCTTAAGCTTTATAACAAACTGGTGAGGCCTCAGCTGGAGTCCTGTGTGCAGTTTGGGTCTCCAGGCTTTAAAAAGGACATAGCAGCGCAAGAAAAGGTCCAGAGAAGAGCGCCTGGGCCAACTCCGGGGGGCTACAGGGGATGAGTTATGAGGAACGATTAAAACAGAGATGAAGAGGAGAGACGACTGTTTAAGATGATGAAGGGAATTAGTGCAGTGGATCGAGATGGTGACTTTGATATGAGTTCATCAAGAACACGGGGGCACAACTGGAAACTTGAGGGGAAGTTTTGCACAAACATTAGGAAGTTTTTCTTCACATAGAGAACCACAGGCACATAGAACAAGTGACCAAGTAGTGTGGGACCCAGCAGGACCTTCAAAACCTGATGTTAGTTTTGAACAGTTTAGTGGATAGGACTGGTGGGCTTTGTTGGGCTGAATGGCCTGTTCTCCTGTAAATTTTTTGTAATGTCCTAGAAGTTGTAACATGGTGGGTGGGTGAGTGACCTGTCTAACGTGTCGCTAACAAAGTATCTGGTGACAAATTTGTGAATCAGCTTCAAACTTGCCACTTAATGACATCACAAAAGAGCAACAAGAATCGATATACCTGAGAACAATGACACCATAACATATGGGGAGAGAGACCCTGCCAGATTACTGCCCATTCTTGTGCTAGCAGCACCACTTGCTGTGCCAACTGTGTGTTTATAAGGCCTGTAGCTGCTCTCTCACTTAAACCACATTTGAAATTGTTCTTTTGTATTCAGATTGGTTTGGTGATTCAGCAGACACAAAGCAGAAGCCAATTACAGTATGTGCTGTTTGCCTGACTGGATTGTGACGCACGTGTTTGACAACACAAGTCTCTGCTGCGTTTTAGTGAAGATGAGGAGATCCTCACTGCCTGCTTACTTCAGGTGGCTTATTCTTTCACGGGTCTAATGGCGGTTGTGAGCAGCAGTCTTCATGCAGGTCATGTTTTGTTTCAGACATTAGTCCAATTCTGAAGACTGGTTTCTGATAAACGAGTAACCTCTCATCTTGCATTCCCAGACCCATTCTGAATGACTGGTTACCCCTCGGGTCCCTCAGTCTTTTTCAGATGTCTTGCCCTCTGTCTCTCTGGTCACTTGAGGTTCGGCAGTTGTGCCAGTCTGCACAGCGCTATGGCGGTGTACATTTCAGCTAACTACACAGCATAGATGCCCACAGATTGGACAGGCCTTTGTATGGCTGTGCTGTGCGCCTGTGCTGCTCAGTGTTTTGGATTCCTGTGACTGAGATCTCGATAAAAACGGTTATTTAAAAAAAAAAAAAAAGACACAACTCTCACAACATGAGACTTTCATCAGCCCTCCTTCATTCTGTTGATTATTACAGCCGCCTTATGTATTTTGGTCTTTGTGACGTCTATTTGCTTTGTACTTTGCTGTTTCCGTGTTCTGTCTGTACCTGTCATCGGTGTTATGTCCTATACCAGGACCGTCTCAAATGGTTTGAATCTTTTATTATAGTCCAGCTGGCCTGTAATTGTGATTTCCTGTGACAGTGAAATCAGTCTGCTAGGACGAGTCCAAACTGTATGCAGATTTATTATGTTTTAATTACATACCTGCACAAATAACGCTCCATTTGAAATGTGCAGGGCCCTGCAGACGTGAAAATCTGGCTTAATTAATCAAGTCACTGGACCAATTCCTTTCCTCAAGGAATTTGCTTTGACATCCCCAACTTGAGCTCTAAACACTCTTGTCATTGATTTTATCCAAAGCAAGGAGATAGAAAGAAAGTCCTGTTTATAAGAGCAATTCAGTCAGGAAAGTGTGATGGAGTGGAGACCACAGCCAAGCACAGTATTGAGCGAATGAAAGACGCCATATTGTACAGTACATGATTGAGTCTCTTGGGCCTTGTCCTCTTTCTGGACCCCAGCCTGAGGTCTTTTGGTTAAAAAGTGCAGTTTAGGGTTTATCCTTCTGGTCTGCTCAGTCCTGGGTGGCACCCTCTGTCTGCGTTCACATGGTTGCTGTTGACATCGCCTGCAGCTGCCTTTGCCTTCTCTGTAAAATGCTTCTCGGTGGCCAGCAGAATAAACCTATTGTTGAAACACCGCCTGGCCCTTGGCCCCATAGAGAAGTCAAGGATTTGAAGCATGGAGGTGTATGAGGCCGCATTATGTGGATCAGTGAGCCACAGAGTGAGTGACAAGGCTGGTGGCCTGCAGGTCACCATCAAGTGGGCCTTCCAGACCAATAGGAAGCAGGGAGAATTCAGTGAGGGGCCAGTGAGGATGAGATTCCCGGAAGAACCAGGCTGGAACTGATTGTCCAAGTTGCACACTTGGAGCTCCTGCCAAGGTTCAGCGGTTTTGATGGATTTGGGGAGAATATAATTGGAAATTCTGTGCTCATCCATCACCATTCACTTTTTTTTTTTTTTTTAAATAAATGATTAAGTAATTGTTCTTTTCAGAAGTGTGTGTGTGTGTGTGTGTGTCCACTTCAGCTGATAGCAAAGCGCCTGCAGTAGACCGTTTTGGCCAGGTGTCATCAGATGACGTTGCCTTGGCTTAATCGTTTGTGGTGCCAGTGGTGATGCTGGCGTTCAAGTGCTGAAAGGGCAGAGGTTTGAAACATGCCAGAGAGCTGATGGACAACTGGTAAGCTACAGGCAGATGTAAGAGGCTGGCAGAGAAAGAGCAGTAAAGGAGACGTTGGAGTTAATATGTGCCATGGTGGAAAACACTGAAAGTTAAGCGTGATTAAAGAATCGGCAAGTGCTCGTGGACACGCTGGTGCCACCAGATATTACTACTTTGTCATTTTGTCCTCCTCCCTGCCCTCTTTATCTCACCTGAGTGCTTAGCTGTGCCATTAAGCCGTCTTTCCTAGCTGCTGTTTGGTTTGCCTTTTGGGAATTTTCGTGTTTCTCTTTTTCTTTTGCTTTTTTTGTTTCCCTTTTGGTTTTTGTGAACTCAATTGTTTTATTGTTTTAACGTTTCTGGTTGATTTTATATTTAGCTTGGCTAAATTTGAAATATATTAAGTTCTGCAATTTTTGTATTACTTTTGTTCTTCCCAGAGCTGAAAACCAGCTGATGAGTACAGTAGGGATCTGGAAATGAAATGCAGTTAGAACAGTGGGCCGGAATTCTTTACCAGGGAGTCAATAATTTAATTTGTCAACACCAACACATGAAAGTAAATTGTCATCAGAATATCAAAAGCAAAAAGGCCAAAGCTCAGAGTTTAAAATAATAAAGAAGTGCACCAGAAGCTCTAGGGTATCTGGAAGTGCACAGTGCTGACCTTCGCACCGTCTCAGTCGGGATGTCCCATGCTGTGCTCTTCTGTTCGTCGGGCAGAACAAGCGGTCAGCACTCGTGAGCAGACCCTACACAAAAGGGCAGGCATCGTGGAGAAACATGAAATAATGTCAACCATAGTAAAGAGAAAGTGACCTTAAATGAAAGAAATAAAAATCCATTCCAATAAAGTCCAAAATGAACATACTGTAGAATAAGCCTTGAAAAATAAAGAAGCGCACAGAAAAAAATTCATATTAATTTGATAACAAATTGAGGTTTTTCCCTATTTGTTTTTCAAGTGTTTGGTTTCTTTTTATATTTGTTTGGTTGAATTCATTTAAACAATAAGTATTTAATTTGGACCCAAGTTTTGTATTGTTATCCTCTCCCTTTCTTTTAGTGTTGCTCTTTAGAGCTTCAGTGTGAAGACTTTTTGAGTTTGATGGGCCTACAAGTCCTCCGGGTTTGTGATCTTTGGCAGTAAACCCCTTAAGTGGTGTCAGAGGGGCCTTCCAGCTTTTCTGGCCCTGTAGAGAAGCCGAGTTCTTTGCTGTTCTTCCGTCCAAGTTGGTTGGTTGCGTTATGCCTCCTCTCCTCTCCTGTCATGGGTGCTTAAGAAGAGACCTGACAATGAAGGCCACAGGTCACTTTGTGGGACACGTGTGCCTGTACAAGCAGTAGTGCCTCTTCTTGGTTTCCAGTCAGCGGGGTCATCCGTTTCAGATCCCTTAACAGTAGGTCACGGCTTGCACCCTCGTCACCTTGTTGACATCACTTATGGCTCCAGTTTCTGTTGTCTTGCTAGCGTTGATTTTCTGTTAAAATCATTTTATAGCCTGATTGGCTCGGAATTTTGGGTTCTTGCACCTGTCCTCCTCTGGCAGCCGACTAGTGGACTCGGCATGCTGACTGGCAGAGGTGTGTGGGTGGGGGGTGTGTGTGCGCTTGTTTGCTGTCCCACAAAGCCTTGTGCTCTCTGGCAGCTTCTTTTCTTCGGTTTTCTCCTCGAACGCGTCGCCTTGTAATCCTTTTCCTACAGACTGTCAGAGAGTAACAGCTCCTAGATTTCTCAAAGAAGGATGGCAAAACTAATCTAAAATCCATCAGAAATTTCTGTGATTCCTTCTCCTCCCTCATTTTCTCCCTGTCTGAAAATTGGATGAGCTCTGCATTTAGCGGCTGCCGGGCTCGTAATATAAATTGCGTTGCCTTGCAATGCAAAAGGTCAAGCCGGCCGACTTGATGAAGTGGATTGACCTATTGAATAGTGCTTTACTCCATTTAAGAGCAGCCAATAGCGGGCAGGCAGCTGAGAGAAATGAGGCCGCGTCAGAAGAAGGAACAGAAATAAATCTATTGTTGACTATCCCTGGACGGCAGAGGGATTAGAGTGGGAAATGAGGAATATCACGGCCCACTCTGAACGCAGCAGAGGAAGTGGCTGAAAATGACCATCAAAAGCTGTCCTTTGGACACTGGGCCAGCCAGATGGACACCTGACAGGTGACTACAGTGGAGTGCTCCCTGAGCTGAAGGCCCACGAGTTTTGGTGGCACAGACCAGTGTGGAACGACAATGATCACCACTTCCTCCCTGGCCTGGTCCAGTATCCTCTGAACGGTCAGAGATGGTAGCACAATTTCAGTTGTCTAATTGGCTGTCCATGGTGAGGGCGTGGTGCTTTATGACGTAACCTGGATGACGTGTGTGACCGCTTCAGGAATTCCCAGGTATCACTGGTATTGCTGTGTCAGCTACTGCAGCCTACGCTATTGAAGGGCACCGTTCCCTCAGCAAAGCCTTAGGTTTTGGAAGTCCTGACCAGTGCCTCATCTGCCATATTCTTAACATCCATTTTTAGCAGTACGTGTCCGTAAGTGAAATCTTGTGTGCATGGTTAGCATCTCCCATTCTGACCAATTAGTAAAATGGCCCCTTGTCTGCACTGCCCGGTCTCTCCTCTCTCTTCATATGTCGTGTCGTGATGGTACTGTGCCCCCCAGTTTTTAGGCTGGCCAAGGACATTGCCTGTCTGTGGTGATTTAACGTTTGCCCTTTTGTCACACATTTACAGCCAGTCGCGTTGTGGTTTGGTGTCTCATTTCCGTCTGTTTAAATGCATGAAGTGTTTAGCTCACGAAATGGCCACAGACCTGATAGGCTAAGTGTGCACCTTGTACTGGGATAGAATGGTTCTTAGGGACGCATTGGATTGGAGCAGGACAGAAGAGGCGCCTGATAGGCTCAACCCAGGGGCTGGAGAGGACAGAAGTGGGCTGGCCAGCCTGGCTTGTGTGGGAAGGGGAGGAGGCCAGTTGAACCAGTAAGAGCGAGCAGTAGGCTTGTACATTTAATTCCTACATAGACTGGAGATGGCCCCATTGAAGGGACCCACTGGGTAGCTGTGGACCAGATGCTCGTTAGGCAGGCCCAGTGGAGCTAGTGGGGTTTGTTTTCTGTCCACTGGATTACTTTTTTGGCTCTCTGTACTGTTGTCTCCCTTTGGGTTACATGCATATGGAGTGCTTTGTAGGTTTGTGGCACTCACATGTGCGCCAATCCCAGCTTGTTCTACACTGTCTTTTAATACCTGGAGTTTTAATAAAATGTTTATGTTGTGTCCTTGCAAGTGCCTTCACAATGGCGTTGACTCTGCTGTCACAGTCGCCTCCTGGAAGGCTGTGGTGGCCGCCGGTTTTCATTCCAGTCATTTTCTTAATTAGCGATCAACTGCTGCTACTAATTCAATGGACGTCTGTCTTTTGTCTCTGATTTAATTGACTTTCTTAATTATTTCTTTTTTCTTACCCAGCAGACCCACAAAAGTGAGATGCAAAGCAAGCCAACACATGACTAGCAAACTCTGGGGTCTCGAGCAGTTCTTGATGTTTGCGTCAGCCAGTCTTCATGAAACTCCTTTACAAGCTCTGTAGTTTGTGAGTGCAGACATTTACAAATCCTCTCATTTTCATCTCTCTCTGTCCCAATGTTTTGCTGATCAGCGCAGATCAATTTTTCTCAGACCTTCACAGCTTCTCGTTTCAAATATTTTATTGGGATCCCCAGGTGCAAATGAAGTCAAGTTAGCTGGTTGTCTGTCATAGTTTGGCTACTAGTCATGTTGAAAATAAACCATGAAGGGTTCTGAATGTTAAATCAAGTCCAGTAAACTGAAACCTGTTCAGTTAGCAGCATTGACTGGTCATAAGTTGAAGACCTGAAGCTGCTGGTGCCGTCCAGGATCAGTGAGACACGCGGGGCCTTTCACACACATTTCAAAGTAGAAATTCAAGTTAAGCAGCACACGACTCGCGGTGGAATCTCAAATTGGAGGCCGAGCCGACGCCGTATGGCAGGCCATTGGAGCCTTTCCCTTGCCACACAGACTCACTGGTTGTGTGATAAACGTTTGAATGGTGAGTAGAAGCAGAGCACGGGGATAGAGGACTACAGTGGGGGCAATGAAAGAAAAACAGAGTGAGATGAAAATGTGACAAGGAGACCACACGAGGCAGGACATAATCTCAACAGGGAGACACCTGAGGGCACTCGTGACTGCTATAGCTGCCACCCCATCACACCAGTCTGCACTGAGATGGCTTTCATTGTAGCTTGATGTTTGAGTTTGGTTTGTGTCCTTTCCTTTCCGAATACTGAAACTCTTTCCTACCCTGAAATATATCCTTACCATTCTCCATGTCATTTTGTGGATGTGGTGTGTGGCATCGGTACAAGTAAAGCATCTGAACACTAAGAGTTGGGCAGGAAAAAACAAAATGACAAGGTGGCAGTCTGGTTTTCCTGACCTTCTGTTCTGGTTTGGATGAAGGTGCACTGGGCCCCTGTGGAACTGCACGCAGCCTCTGTGCCGAATCCTCCTTAATAGACGTTTGAATGCCTTGGTTGATCGTCCGGATCTTTGTGTTTCTTGTTGGTCAGACAAAAAACTCCTCGGTGGCCCTGCTCAATGACACGAATGTCGTGTCCGTCGTCCTAAAAAAACAGCAAGATTGAGAAAGCTGGCGCAAGTCCCTGGGATTTTGTGATTTCAATGGCATGCAGTTGCAAGTTTGAGGATGTCACACAAATGCATTTGGAGTTGCGTGCCTCGAAGCCTTCAAAGCTGAAATGTTGTAAGTTTAATTTCACAACGGATAACCAGAGGTGTTAAGGCAAGCAATTAAAACAAAAGCATATTTAGCAGCTGGGTTAATGATTCTCTGACCTGACAGTCAGTTGTGTGACAATATCCTAATTATTTGAAAACTAAAAGTCATTATACCCAGGAATGGCCTTAAGAGCAGCAGGATTGATCTCAGTCCAATCCCATTAGGCTCGGCTTTTGAAAAATGACACAAAGGAAAGTCGAGATTTTGTGCAAATTAAAACGTGTGCAGAAAAGGCTCATTCATTAGGCCTGTCAGCA
This sequence comes from Erpetoichthys calabaricus, assembly GCF_900747795.2. Classification (NCBI taxonomy): domain Eukaryota; kingdom Metazoa; phylum Chordata; class Cladistia; order Polypteriformes; family Polypteridae; genus Erpetoichthys; species Erpetoichthys calabaricus. The sequence goes on along the minus strand of NC_041411.2, from coordinate 291,378 downwards.
CAAACAATAATTTGCAGAATCTTAACTTGGGATGGAATCGGCCTAATAAGAGTGTAATTAAGTTTTTCGGTTGCAGTAATATCATAAAGTGAAATAAGAGACGTGCCGGAGAATTACAGAGGTAGACTTTATGGCCGCCCTGCGCACACAAGCCTGCCTGACCTCAATCTAAATCTGCATTAGAGAAAATCAATGGAATTCAGCGCGCCACCTTTGCCCACCCGAGCCGTGTCCTGAGCATTACTAATTTGCTGTGGAATGAGCTTCAGCTGATGAGTCTTCACATTCACTTTCATGGCACAGGCAGTGCCCTCAGGTGTCCAACGTGTCCGACTGCTGCTGTGGTAGCTCACCGTTCCCCTTGTGTATTCCTGAAGTCTGCTGGCTCAGGGGTCCTGGGATGTGCTCACTGACCGCCAGCATCGTCCAGCTTGGGGTCAAATCTGGAGAGCCACAGGAAACAAATGCAACCACATCAAATGCCTGTCTGTCGGCTGAGACACAGCCTCGTGTTATTCAGCACAAGTGCCCACCACTCCACCACCAGACCCTTCTTTGGCCTGCCTACCTGCATTAACTTTCAGGCAGAATCAAGGCAAGGAGCTGCCATGGTGGAGTTAACTTGCCATGGCCCCCTCTTGGAGCTTATTTTGTGTTGGTGTTTTCGGTTCCTCACTTGTGTCCTCTGCTGTACAGTAGGTGGTTTCTTTATATCTTGGCCTTTTTTGTGCTTCTTGTTCACGTTCCTTGTCTTCTCATGGCTAATTTTTGACCAGCTTTCTACCAATGCCTCATTGTGTTCTGGAGGTGCGCCAGGCTGCCCTAATGTGAGCGCGCCAGTGTGTGTGAGCCGAGGCGGAGGTCGAGAGGCACATTTATTTACAGAAGGCCATTTAAATTCAGCTGGGTAAATGAGTGGTGTTGTAAAAGTGATGTGGACTATAATTATTGAAACCCCACTAACGGTGCTACATTATTAAAATTCCCCCTTTGGACTATTATTAATTCATTAAGTAAATGAGCATGGTGGCATTTAATAATTGATGCGCTCAAGTTTACACTCGTTTCCCTATTGACATAAATTTTTGTGAAGGATGTACGATAAACTGATGTAAGAAATCTACAGCAAATGGATTAATGGCTTGGAAATCGTAGCCCAAAGCCTGCCGTTTTGTGACAGTGGTTGCTGCAGTCCCTGTCAGGACCTCTCCTTGGAGTTGGCGTACCCTCTGTCCATTGAGCTGGAGTGGTGGGGTAATGAGAAATCCTGAATGAAAAATGTGCATCTGTTCAGGAAGTCTATCAGGTTCACTTTCTTCTGAACTTTTTTGTTTGCTTGCAGTGCCAAACTGTGACCACCCTGGACATGCAAGGTTCAGGTGCCAAGGGGCTTGACAGGCTCTACATGTGCCTGTTTGAAAATAAATAAAAAATAAGATTGTTCGGCACAAAGGTTGTCACGATACCAAAATTTAAAACTTCGATCTGATCCCAAGAAAAGTATTTTATTGATGGACACAAATAATTGAAATTTTAGTGAAATTACCAAATGAGGCACATGACCTGCATTGTGAGGGAGCGTCAGTTATGGCACTACGGCCATGTGGCGCGTTTCCCCGAGGGTGATCCGGCTCGTACGTCCTCATTGTTGGGGACCCGAGTGGCTGGACCAGGCCAGGGGGTCGCCCACGTAACACACCTGACTGCAGCAGATAGAGGGTCATTTCCGGAGGGTGGGATTGGACCCCGTGTCTGCCTAGGGGGTTGCCAATGAGGATCCCGAGTTGTTCTGTTGTATAGCGGGTGTGGCAACACGATGTACCAGTGCATGCTCCCAACTTGACTTGAAAGAAATAATTGAAATTTTTAGTCATTAGCTCTTCAAGTACTGCAATTTTTGTAAAAAGGTAAAGTTTTATAAACCATAAAAAGTGAAGAAGTTTAAATATTCAAGTAAGGAAAGAATATTAATGGGGTCTGTTGTAGACAATCGTACAGAAGTCCCACCCAAACTGACGGCTAACACACTTTGCATGAATGACGTTGGTGTAAATAAACCACCGAGTCTTTCCCATTTCTGTGAGGCCACGGGCTGCTCAGTCACATCGTTTAATTGAGCACTGAAACCTTATAGCGCCCTGCATCATGTAGTAAACGTGATGAAGTATCATTTTAAAACTGTGCTAATAAAATCCAAACATCCTGTGCTATGGTGTTACTCTTTGCCACACATGTTTTTCAGCCAAGGGAGTGACTGAGCTCTAAGTGCTGAAGAGAGAGAGAGAGGATAAAGGTGGTCCGTATTTGCAGACCACTGTCTGTCTTCATGTGTTAATCATTTAATTGGCTCCAAAAACAGTTTTTACCCTAAAGAAAAATATATAAACGTCCAACTTCATAGATGCATCAGTTTACAGGTTTTTACTTCCTAATGTTTCCACAATTTACCAACCAGATACGTCACAAACCTCTCTATTGATTCCCGTTTGTATTGTCTGATGCCACTCCGGCTGCCCATCTTATTCATACTTGTCCATGGGCGTGAATGGGGCAGCACCTTGAGCCACAGTGACCTGTAATTTAGGCCATCAATAGATGCCATGAAGGAGGAGTGTTGATGTGCTTTTAAACGCGATATGTTCAGCACTGAGCGCCTCTTGACTATGCATTTGGCCAGACTTTCTAAGTTTGGTTTTTTGAGAACATTTATTTGTCATTTTCTTTTCCAGCTCAGTGCTTTGTTTTCCTCTCATTGTGGCAGTTGGAAGGCAGACGCCTGTCAAAGATGGCGCTGCAGTGGTAACAACACCCTAGTTCCAGGATAACGCTAAAGGCCTTGCTGTTTTCCTCCCTAATATTTGAACTTTTCTTCCTTGTGTCACTACTTTTCTGGGTTTGGTAACTTTTTTTTCTTTTTTTATCATTTTGTTGTTTGAATCGCGTAGAACTTCATTTCACTTTCCTTTTGGTTTTGGACTTGATTCTGTATTTTTGAAGTTACCGTGATGGAGTTTTGTTTTATTCAGCTATTATCTCAAGGTGCCTCATTTATGTTCACCCTGCAACCAGCCACCTCCATGTTTGGCTTTAATTTTTTTGCACAACGTTTTCACTAATTGATTTGTTCCCAACGCCTGTGTTTCACTTCGCTCCATCTCCTGGCTGTTCAGGGCATAGGAGCACCGAAGTGAACAAATTACACTTCTTCATTTTTATCTTATTTTTTTAATGTCTAAAGTTGTCCAGCAACAGCCGCCCCCGCCCCACGGTTGTTAACGGCCTGTACCTCTAGAGCAGTAATGACACTAAATCTCTAGTCGCTTCTGGTCCTCCTGCCAGTGCACATCTACAGGTTTCTGGTCTGACCTTGTTGATCCAAAGCCTGAATTTGATGCCATTTTTCCAGCTCTTGTGTTTTTAGAACTTCCTTGGTGATCCAACAACTCTTGAGCTTTAGCTCACAGGCGGATGACCAGATGATGTTGTTAATCGTATTCCAGTACACATTAGAGTGTGTGGTTATTGCAAGTTGTCCAGATAATTAGATAATAAGCCAGGCCAATACTGATGACTTGTTTGACGGGATTTTTACTTTTCAGCTAACTGACCAGATTTCTGTTGTTGTCGTCACATTTCTGAGACACTTTGTGTGTGTTGTGGAGAGTCGGACTCTACAGAAATGTGCCAAGGGTGGTTAGACCAGAGAAAGATCACATCTGCCATGTGTCCGATTTTATTCTAACCCTGTTGCTTATTGTGAATTCTTACTGCTACTGTTGCTCTCTGGGCACAAGCTTCCTTTTGATTCAGTAGAGTCTCATCTTGTCACTATTTCTACACCATGTGACACCTACATAGATCATTGCAGGGCCAGAACACCACTGTCAGGTCTTTGTTGTGCCTCAAGTCGGTTTCGAACTGGTTTGAAGGGCTCTGGTGACCTTCAGCCAGCTCCAGTCTGCTTGCTTTCCATCTCAGACCCTTAGTCGGCCATGTGTCTGTCCCCTGCTCTCTGAAGACTCTCCTGTTGAAGTCTGCTGCTCCACGGTTTAGGATTTTGCTTGCAATGCCTTTCCTTGAAAGTGGACAGTATGACGTGACGCTTTGTGTGATGCCAGTGCACTCTGTGGATCCGTAATTGCAGGTCCAGTCCAGTTGGTCTACACTGCAGAGATGTGTTTTCTACACACAAGCTATCCATATTTTCTCGGGGTGAAATCAGATGGCATCAACGCACTTGCTCTCCAGTCTGTCAGTCACTAAGTCCCATTGCGGCTGTGACCGCTAGCCTCCAGCTGGTAACCCCTCCTGAAGTGTACAGTCAGTTTTGTCAATTCCTGGGCCACTGAACATCCCTCAAACCCCATGAAATGGTAAATAGCCACCCATGAAGTGCTTCTGCCTTGAACCGAAGCACCTTGGCTGACCTGCTCGTCAGTTCCGACGGTGCTACCTCATTGCTGCTCATGTCTGTGCAGGACATCCTGCTGGTACTGTCACCAGACTCGTTTCCATCTTGTGGAATGTTCTTCCCATGGCCTCCTGAGCTTCTTCCAGTCTGTTCATTTTTCAGAGGGGTCTCTCTTTTCCAAAGCCTCTTGGGACCCCTCAAACTGTGTGTTGCACTTGTAATGGTACTGTGAACTCTGTTGTCACCCCTTGTGTCTTGATTGTGAAGGTGGATGGAGATGGCCCAATTGAATGGAGCTACCTATTTGTTCTCAGCCATCTTTTGCTGTGTATTTTGGGGTAGTTTAGGTGGTCATCTCGGAATATACCTCATGAGTTCAGCCTGTGTGCACCTGTGGTGCTGAGCTTTGTCAGGCAGTTGTGACATTAACAGTGTCACTTGTTTCATGTGTGATGTCACAGAGGCTGCAATATGGATTAATTTTGTAAAAAGATGTTTTGTTGAAGGTTGCCTTTCAAGGTGCTATTAGGCAATGCTGAATAGAGCTTCGCCAAGGAGCCATATTTGACTTTGGAGCTTTATGGCAGGACGATAGCTCCTTCAGAGGTTTTCTCATGACACTGATAGGTGACAATTCACATTACAGTCTGTCTCTTGTTGTGACGTTAACTGCATGACAACATTTGGAAGTAAATTCTCGCATGATATGGAAAGCATTAAGAGGCCGGTGTTGGGCAACAGCACAGATGTGAGCCGAGTTCAGAGTCGGGAGAGACAGTGAGAGCAAGCTGGTAATGGATGCACTGAGCCTGGCCTGACCCTTAGAACCTGGACAGATGAGGAAGGACCCAAAATAATAAGGCGAGTTTGAAACCGTAGATGACTGCACACGTGTGCCAGTCATGACGCTCTGTCCTTCATTTCTGAACCAGTTCACTTACGGCATATCTCCGGAGTGAAAGAAACGTGAATGGGGTGTGCAGTGCGTGTGCTCGGGCGGTCGGCTGCTTTTGCTCTACTCATAGTTTGGATTACGAAGCTGGCGTCTTCAGATGTGTGTGTGACGCATAGGGTTCTAGTTTTGTGATCTCTTTCTTCACACGTCTCCACCTCGTTGCCTTTTAACTGCAGCAGCTTTATGACGCTGGATTTTCATAAAACCCGGCCGACTTGCCTTCCTTTTATGAACTGTATGGCCCTGCTCAAGAGGGGAGGCATCGGCTGTACTCCTCACAGCTGCCCACGTTGCATTTTCTCCGCGTCGATTGCATATGGATGGAGTAACGTGGCGGTTGCTGGCCCGAGGCTAAAGCACGCCGTGCTTGGCAGCTCTGGGGAGCCTGGGCTACCTGCTGATGTCCACTGACAGGCCCACAACGTAACCCTGATTAGCAGAAGGCCGTCTCCTCCGAATTGCTTCTCATTTCTTATTAGTGCCTGTTTCGGCGTTGTTGTTTTCTTCTTTTCTTCAGCAAGCAGAGGCCTAGCAGTAATGTAAGAGACCTTTGAGGTCTATTAGGAATCGTCTTGCTGAGGATGGCAGGGAAATGATGATGAAATTAAAATTCAGCCCCAGCAGAAGGTTGCAGCAATTCGACTTGCGGCTCCATGCATCGATCTGTTCCAGCATTTGACTTTCAACCATGACAAAACTGTGGGCAAATTAATTGTTCTCTAGGATATTAGGCATCAGACTCTATTAATCCTCTCTGGTGTGAGACGCCACATGAATACTAATCGACGCTGGGAGCTGCAGCCCGGGCCCCCTCCCCCTCTCCCGCGCCGCCCGCACCCCCCCTCGCTGTTCTCCTTGCCGATGAAATGCCACTCATTCTGATAAATGCACTTCGCCCATCTCACTGGGGACTGCAGAATTTTTATCACCATTCAAATATTTTAACTAGAATCATGCAAGTTCATCATTTATTTATTTTTGGTTAATTTAAGAAGAAGAGGGATGCGTACGGCGTGGCCTCCTTATTACTGACTCCCAACTTGCCAGGGAGATGAGGGGCGTCCCTGCCGTTTTTTTCTGTGCGGGCGCATCTCGGAGAAGTCGTGACGTGACGCGGTACTCTTGAGGTGAGCAAGGCCGCGTGGCGCACCATGAATTACACCTCGAAGCTGAAGCCGCCTGCAACGGAGGTCATCGATTCCAAAGTGAAGGCTCTCTCCTTCTCACTGTTTTCCCCTTTGTAGGCTGGCAGTCGGGCGAAATGGAGAACACGCTGTACTTTATTGTGAAGCGCTACAGTCCGGGACAAACCCACGATGAGGGCCATGGCTCCTGTGTGTAATTACAGTATTCAGTCGTACTGCTTGGGCCACTTACTGGGCCACTTCAGTTGAGTCACCAAAATGTACCTGCCGATTTACATGGCGTGCGGGTTAAAATATAAAACCGGAAGAGTCTGCTCGGACAGTGGCATTCAAGTGGCGATCACCGTCTCCCGTAGCCTCGTTCTGAGTGTTAATTGCTGCTCCTCCTCATTCTTCATTTTCTAGCTTGTCATTTGACTTGTTATTGATAACACTTTCTAAATGCTGCTTATTATTTTGATGCCGCTCATAATTCGTGGCAGGTTAATGGTATTAAAAGTATTCCGACGGTATCTGCCACCGAGAAGTCACAATTCTTACAAACAGTGCCTTTTCAATGAGCAATCGGAATCTTAATCAGTTGGCGCTTCTGGCAGATCCTATCTGTGTTTTTAATTTCTTGTCTTTTCATAATTAATTCTAATTGCCGGTTTCATATTGCTAAGCTTCAGTCTTAATATGTAATTAAAAAGTATCTGACGACGGCTTTCTTAATTAGCACACATCATCTGAATAAGGCTTCACAATTAGGAGTCCATTAGAAATAGAAAAGCTGATATTGGAAATAAACATTTTGCTTAAAAAGGCCATTTTTCTTTCTGTTGCAGCATGTTAATCAAAAGTGTTAAATGTACGTAACCTCGTCATTTATTTGAGGCTCAATTACGATAATGACGGTCTTTCAACTAACAAATTCAGCCCATTATAAATCACTTAAAACAATGATCAGCGTCGCGATTCTTTTGCAGGGTTGGCTCTAGTAAATCATCAGCGGTAATTTGACTCCACTGTGCTAAGTAATGCCTGGTGGCGGGTGGACACCCAAATGAGACGGCATCAAGGTTGCCTGACGGGACAGCCGCGGTTTCTTTATGGTGCAGTAGTCCATCCAGCAGAGAAGCTCCTGGTCTTCACTCCCAGCTGTGAGCACCCTGGCGGTCTCGCCTAAAGTGTGGCCTTGCAGTTTGAGAGCAGGGCCGAGGTGGTGTGGCCCTCGGCTACTCTTCCTCCTCTCTAGCCAATCAATTAGATGGCACTTATGGCAGATCTTCACGCTCTGCTTCTCCCACAGCTGTGTCACTGCATCCTTTTAATAAAAGCACCCTCTCCAAGCGCCCAGTGATGAATGAAGTGCAGTCCTCGTCTCTGCTCCCAACGTGAGACGCTCCGGCCCGCTTTACCTTAATCTCTGGGAGCTGAACATCTTCCTTTTCTCACTAATACTAATTAATTGGGCTACAGAATCAGGGCACTTCATCTTGAAATCTGCTCTCTAATTGAGCAGTTATTTATGCCAACGTTAACACAGCACGCTGCTTCCACATGATTTGGAGCTAAACGCGCTGTTACTTCATTAATGTCTGTGTAACACATAAAAGCTATTACACCTATTAGAGCCCTCGGACAATTACAATGCTGCTAGGCAGTGCAGGATCGGCAAGTGAGACCGGGAGGCTCTCCTCCGTGGTGAATGGCTAAGCGAGAGAAGACCGGAGATGAGCAGAGGGAGCCTGTCCTCGCCGATACTCCCCTCAATCAGCGATTCTATTTTAATCTGAGCGACGTCGGTGATGTCAGTTTGTCATGCTGCTCCCTCGCGTCGTGTTTTTTCTCTCCATGTAGGGGTTGTTTTTATTTTAGGTTGTCTTCAGGATGAAGGTGTTGCTGTGCTTTGCTGCTGTTCTCACCCCGGCTTCACAGTCGTATCTGCATGTCCAGTTCCTATGTCTGCCCGTATCCATGCTGCTCTTGTCCATTTAAGCTGGGTCACTTGTGTGTCCTCTACTCGTACTGTGAAACATTAATAGCACATGGAGCCATCAGAAACCAAATCACAGGTCAGTGGGAAACTAAAGCCTGAAGATCACTCCGGCACGTCATCACTCTCGCGGTCAGGTGTGTTCACTGAGCGTCTGTGGGTAAAGCCTTGCCAAGAATGAGCGTCATCGTTCAGGTGTCCTCTTTAACCGGGTCTCTGTAAAGATGGCTGAATGTGTTGCTTGTCAGGCCAAAAAGCCTTCATAAAAGGGAGAGGGGAACCATAAAACTCCTTGGTCTAAATAAACACAGACTTTAGTTTATATCAGATTTATGTAATATAAGGAAAAGCCCCGAAACGCCACATCTCAAAAAAAAAAAAAAATAATTTGAAAAATACAAAACACCAAAGGTTGTCTGTCAGTCAGGTAAGAAACCCAGAAAGTGGAAAGCGTGATTCAAATAAAGAACAAACTCCCTTGAGGATCAGCAAAGCACCAAAGGGCCTCGCCCACCTGCCTGGGCCTGCACCCCTTCAATAGGCCTTGGTTTGTATTCCCAGTAGTCGGTTACAAGGCCTGGTGAGGGCTGCTCTCATGTGAGGTGGCAGACTAGCAGAATGATGGAGGGGGGGGCACAGTCGAGGACAACCAGTGGACCCTTTCACCATGGACCTGCACACCTTTTGTCCGCTCGGTAAACAGAACTGCCATAATGCCAGCCCTGACTCCGCATTAACACAAGCTTTGTGATTGTTTTTGATCGGCTATGACAAGGTTATGACCAGATGGCCCCCTGTTACTTGCGTGTGTCTGGGTGTTGTGAAGTTCCGGATTTGGCTCTTGTTTCTGAGGTTATCTTGTGGCCTTTGTGAGTGGAGGTTTTAACACGGTTTGAATTACTTGTCAAGTCACCATTGTAGATGCCATCATTTTGTCTAATTTTAGGGTTAGCAAGTTGTGTTATGTGATGTCACTGCTGCTAAAGCCAGCGGTATTCCGGTCTTGTTTGTCCGAGTGTTTTCAGGTTTTATTGAATCTTTATTTTATGAGGTTTTAGGTCTCATTCCTATCCCCTTTACAGTTCTGGAGGTTTGGGTTTGTCTTTAGACCTTCAGTGCTCACTTGTTGTTCTTAGTGTGAGCTACTGCTGGGTGGTATGACCAAAATTCTATATCGCGGTATTTTTCTAAATTATCCCGGTTTCATGGTATTCAACCTATGAATGAGTGGATGTTAACCACATTTTCCACTGCAGTTACTGCAGTAGACTGGCTAAGAATAACCTATTCCACTGTCATGAGAATTGTACATTGTACAAAAAACATTTTAATGTGCACACAAGTATTAATCCAGGTTTGCATGGCCCCATAAAGTGATAGTTTTCAAGGGGGTGACACTAATGAAGAGAAGGAATCACATTGCATGACAGTTGTAGTCAAAATATAGAACCTTTTTATTGAACAAAGTTTGCAAACAGCTTAAACTATAATTTTGACAACATATTTTCAACCATCCAAAGAGGCATTTAGACTTAGTAAATTATTCAGAGGTGCTTGTCAAAAGTTGTATTGCACTGAACATGTCTTAGAAAAGGAATAAATAGTAAATATTTTTTGTAAACCAACTACACTTGCTGTTAATGTTAACAATCTCTGTCCACTGACACGTTAAAGTGACTTTTTAAACAACTTTACCATCACTAAACTGCATAATATTTAAACTAATAAATAATAATAGTGCAACTTCCAGTAATAATGCTATTACTTCAAAACTTCATGCCCAGGTGCATTACACAGTATTCACCAAAATAAAATAAAACAAGTGCATCTTGGTGATGACATCTTTACCAACTGAACCATCATTAAGGCAGATTGCATTAATATGGACCTTGCTTCAAGCTAAGCTACAGTATATACATAAATAATAAAGCTGCAACTTGCATTTATAATGCTATTTGTGGTTTAGTGGGTCCGCGGCTTCAAAAAAACAAAGTCAGTTTTTAAATCCAGTTCGCCCTGTCCGTCTCTGTGGGTGCGATTGCACGACCTCAGGGAGTTGATGAGGTGATTGGGGCGAGTCACACCCGATCGTTCTCAGTTGCTTCGTCGGCTTAGTGTGGCGTGTGAATAAGACGTTGCGCCCACGGAGATGTATATTTATGGGCCGGGGAAGGAAAAAGAAAAGAGAGAACACAAGGAAAGGAGGTTAAAGAAGGGAAAAGGCAGTCATGGGAGACGATCCAGACACCAGGAAGAAGAAGGCAGCATGAGCTGGGGCTCTGTGAGGGAGCGCAGGTTGAGGAGTTCTAGGGGCTGGTTCACCCCACTGACTAAGCGTGTAGAGTGGGGCGAGCGAAATGCAAGACCTCCCAATGGATCTGAGGAACGACCGAGTGAGCATGAAGGAAGACAGGAGGTGTGCCAACCTCAGACGGTTTGGCTGCGCAGTGTGGCGGCAGCCAAAACGGGTTGGCAGAAAGCAGTTTGTTCTGCAAAGGCAACGCCAGTGAAGGGTGAGCCGTGGAGACAGAAGGTGGTGTGCTGCGATCAGGCGAGGAGAGAGACTGCATTTTAACGGATTTATTTATTATGGATTTTCTTCCCACATTTCACTGGCTTTATGGATTTTCTATTTATTTGGGTACCGTATTTTTCTGAACACTGCACAACGGACACTTTTGGTTTTACCTTGACTGTTTTTAACAAAAGCACTTGAGCACTTTCCACCATCCCCTGGCTTCAGTGAGATTTCTCAGCTCATCTCGGTCATCACTATCGACGGTGTTGGTTCAACAGACTCCCATGTGGGAAGAGGGAGTCTGTAGGGGACTGGCACTGTCACACTATTACACTGTACCCGGGTACATTACACAGTATTGGAAAAAAAATAAAACAAGTACAACTTGGCTTGCAGTATTATCCAGTAGTATAGAAACAGTATTCACACACTTGAACATAATGGTCCACATCTGACCTTTTAAAACCAAAGTATCTCCAGACAACAGACACGGCACCTTTTTTCGTCAAAAGTTCTTCTGTGTCATCATGTTCAACTTTATCGTCTGCTACAGCTTCATTTTCAGAATGTTCTCTGTCCATTTTCACCATTCAATACCTCCACTAACACATGTACTCTGTTGCATGCATATTTTGCGGTGCACCAGTGAAAAAGGTCCCCCCTTAAATGGTTTCCCACTGCGCCACGTTCTGAATGTTGTTTAGGCTATTTAAACGGTGTTCCGGTATAAGAAAAATCCATATCCTAACAAAAATAAAAAACGTTTTTTGGTATGAACCGGTATACCGCCTAGCACTAGTGTGAGCATCAGCAGCATGTCTGCTCTGTGCCCTGTAGTCCACTTCCTGGCGTCTTCATCGTCTGCCCTGATGAGTGCCCAAGTGATTGTCTGCGCGTCTTTGTAGTGCCACACATGTGCTCATTAGCAGTACTGTTGTGGTGTGTCACTAAACTCGCATCATGAGAGAGTCAAAGAGAGAATCTGCTGTGACTGACCAGCAAGGCCTGAGGAAGGACTTACTGCACCCGTCTGTATTTGTGTCTTAGGGTGGGTTCAAGCATGTGAGGCGGCCAGGCCAGAGCTGATCCATTGTTTGCTGCTCCTCGTCCCATCGGTGATGTATTGTCTGCTGCCCACCATCCTAGTCCTTCTGATTACTGCATAGAAATGGTGGTGTCTCACACTTATTTTCTTGTTTCCTGTTGTCGTCGTTCTCCTCCTCCTGTAAATCGTAAAGAGCTGTACACGTCTGGCTCAGCTCGTTGTGCCCCTCTCTGAGCCACAGTCATGTTTGTGGCTAGCATGATGTTGTCTGTTAGCTTGTTTCTTGCACCCTGTTCTAGTGGCTCTTTCTGCCATCAGAACCCTCACCTTGCCTGCCGGGATGTTGCTGTGTGCCACGTCTTGTCTTTTTGTCTGTAGTGCCCTTGGCCAGCTTCTCTAATTTGACTTTTGACATCTTCAAGCCTGGGGTTTTGTAGTTCTGCGATCTTCCCTTTTTAACCTTGGGAACTGGGCCAAAGGACCTTCGTCTTTCAAGCCTCCCTGGTGAACGTTTGAAATCTGCCACTTCTCTGAGCTCCGTTTTTCGTTTCTGTTGAGGACGACACTTTCTGTAGTTTAACTCCTGCTTTGGATTTCTGACTCCATGCTCTTCCTGTTGCAACGTTTTAGTCCAAGCTGCATTGACGTGGCTTACTTGAGTGTGCCTGTTCTAAGCTGGCACCAGTGACTTGCACGTTCCTGGTTTCCACACAATCGTGTCTAGCATGGCTTCCATAACCCTGAAGCCATCTTCAAAATATAGAAGGCATTGTAGGCCATGTATGTAAAAGGGTTGTAAGATGGCTGACAACTTTCAGAGTCGTGTTTGAGAAGGATTTGAGGATTTCTGTTGAGGCACCTCTCAGTTCTTTAGATAAGCTGCAGTAGCCGTGACAAGGCAAATGATTTCTAAAGTGATGGGACATGCGATCAGGGTTCAGAGATGAGCTAGCGAGGGCTGAGCTTTGCTGTACACAGGCATTCACTCCTTGGCGCCATATGGAGGAAGGCCTTTATTAACCACAGGCAAGCTGAACCACATTTATTTCTAGAGCCCATTTTCATACAAAAGACAAAAGAATTAAAATAAGAGAACACTAATTAACTGAGAATAAAAGTAAGGTCCAATGGCCAGGGAGGACAAAAAAAAAAAAAAAAAAGACGGCTGGAGAAAAAAAAAAATCTGCAGGGAGTCCGAGGCCATGAGACCACCTGATCAGCCCCCTCTAGGCATTCTACCTCACATCAATGACCTCAATCAGTCCTCATGGTATTCAGGGTTCTCATGGAAGGACTTGATGATGACGGTCATGTGGACTTCTGGCCTTTAATCCATCAATGGAGGGACATCACGGTGCTTTGATCAGGTGGTGGTAGTGCAGGTCACCACCCCAGAAAACCGGAAAAAGAACAGAAGAGAGAGTAGGGGTTAGTACAGATTTTGGAGCCACCATGAATAATAATAATGATAATTAATTGAATACACAGAGCATCAGGATTCAACTAAGATGAAGCTCTGAGAAAGCCATGTTAAAGTCATGTGTTTTCAGCAGTGTTTTAAAGTGCGCCACTGTATCAGCCTGGTGAAGTCCTATTGGTAAACTATTCCAGATTTGAGGTGCATAACAGCAGAAGGCTGCCCGCCTCACCACTTTTTTTAAGTTTAGCTCTTGGCATTCTAAGCAGACACTCATTTGAAGATCTAAGGTTACGATTTGGAGTGTAAGGTGTCAGACATTCTGATATATAAGATGGAGCAGATTATTTAAGGCTTTGTAAACCATAAGCAGAATTTTAAAGTCAATTCTGAATGACACAGGTAACCAGTGTGGTGACATCAAAACTGGGGTGATGTGCTCGGATTTTCTTTTCCGAGTTAAGATTCTAGCAGCTCCATTCTGCACTCGTTAGTCGATTGATGTCTTTTTTTGGGTATTCCTGAGAGGAGTGCATTTCAGTAATCTAGTCGACTGAAAACAAAAGCGTGAACTCATTTCTCAGCATCTTTCAATGTTATAAGAGCTCTAACTTTTGTTATATTAAGTGAAAAAATGCGGTCCTAGTAATCAGATTAATATGCGATTTAAAATTCAGGTCAGTCAATAGTTACCCCTAAATTCTTTACCACCTCCTTGATTTTTAATCCTAATGCATCAAGTTTATTTCTAATAATCTCATTATATCCATTATTGCCAATCACTAAAATTTTTGTTTTCTTTATTTAGTTTGAGAAAATTACTACTCATCCATTCGGAAACACAAGTAAGACATTGTTAGTGAAACAACAGAGTTGGGCTCATCAGGTGCTATTGATAAATACAGCTGTGTGTCCTTGGCATAGCTGTAGTAGCTCATGGTATGCCCTGAGATAATCTGACCTAATAGAAGCATGTAAATCGAAAAGAGCAGCGGACCCCGGATAGAGCCTTGTGGAACGCCATATAGAATATCAGGTGTCATAGAAGTAGAATTACCACAGCTAACAAAGAATTTTCTCCCTGCCAGGTAGAATTCAAACCAATTTAAGACCCTGCCAGAGAGGCCCACCCATTGACAAAGGTGATTTTTAAGAATATTGTGATCAGTGGTATCAAATGCGGCACTCGGATCTAAGAGGATGAGAACAGATAGACGGCCTGTGTCTGCATTTACCCACAAGTCATTTACTACTTTAACGAGTGCAGTTTCTGTACTGTGATTTGTTCTGAAACTTATCAAGAATAGCGGGTTTATTGAGGTGGTCATTAAGCTGCATAATGACTGTCTTCTCTAGAATTTTACTTAAGGCAACTTAGAAATAGGACTAAAATTATCAAAAGCAGAAGGAATCGAGATTATTTTTCTTGCGTAGGGGTTTAATTACAGCAGTCTTAAGACAGTCTGGGAAGACCCCCATATCTAATGTTGAGTTTACTATGTCAAGAACACTATCAATTAGCACGCCCGATACTTCTTTGAGAAAACTTGTTGGTGTTGGGTCAAGGACGCAAGTGGAGGGTCTCAGTTGAGAAATTATTTTATATAAATCGGGTAAATCTATCCTGGTGAAATAATTTAATTTGTTTATAATGGAGTACTGGGGTTTAAGAGGATCAGGATTGAGGAGATGTACTATATTATTACTAATATCATTAATATTTTGATTAAAAAATACAGCAAAAGCCTCAAGTTCCACTGGAAGTATTTTTGAGGCATTCCATTGAGTGACCTCTGGATTTAGCAGACAATCGTAGAGAACAAAACTCTGGGATTACTAGCATTGTTGTTTATAATTCTACAGAAATAACAAGATGGCCTCTCAAGATGGACTGTGTTGTTGTGTTCTGTTATTTTAACCTTCAGTATCTCGTAGTGGATAATCAGTTTAGTTTTTCTCCATTAACGCACAACTCTCCGGCATGTTCTCTTTAGATCAGACACTCTTTGGGTCTTCCATGGTATAACAGTGCTGGTGGATTTTATAACTGTCTTTTCAGGTGTGATTTATGTCAGCAGCAGCTCTCGCCTTAGTATTTAAATTTTCCACCTTACTATTTAGATTATTCTCACTATTGTAGTTAACACTACAAATGGACTGGTTGCTTAGAACGTTTGTAAATTTTGAAGCTGCTGATGAATCAAAGAAGCGTTTAACAACGTGCTTCTCGTGAATCTTTTCTATCATTATTTCTATATTAAATAGTAAGAGAAAATGGTCTGATAGACCAGTATCAATGATCTGCTTCACATCAACGTTTAGTCCTTTAGTAATTAGCAAGTCTAACATATGACCTGCTTTGTGTGTTGGCTGACTAATGTGCTGGCTCAGATTAAGAGTCCAGGAAGTTCATGAATTCTTTTACTTTCGGGTCACACTGATTATCGATATGAAAGTTAAAGTCACCGACCGACTGAAGATCGAGATGAGTGTAATTTTCAACGTTGCACCCCTACTTCAAACACCCAGTCATCATTGCAGTTATTCTAAGTAGGGACACACTGAGTATTTGACCTTTGAAAACGTCCATCCAGAAATAGGAACAAGAACAAGTTTAAAATGGCCAGTTCTTTTGGCCACATGTGTAATGCAGTTACCTCTGGGTGACGCTTCAAACAGCACCTCCTGTTCTGTAGGGAATGAGGAGTATGGCATACTGCATTGCATTGTGGGTAGTGGACTCCATCTATGAAGGGCTTCACCGCTTTGTTTACAACAGTCGTTCAGTGAGAAAAGAGGAGGAATCGGGCGCTAATGAACCGTGATGTTACTGGCTGCACTTACATTTTGGTGCGGTTTTATCCATCGACTTCCAGTTTTTAAATATGTCCACTTTGAGGCATCTGACTTCAATAACAAGGATTTTTCATCAACTTGCAATTTTGAAATTCAGTTTCAATGAAAAGCATAAATCACAGGAGAAACTGATTTAATGTAGGCCTTATGCAACAGCACAGCAAGAAATGTGCAAAAGTCCTTGACAAAGGTAGGAGCGATCGATTTGTCATTCATTCCACTTGAAGTCCACGCCTTTATTGTTCTGGTGCGTCATTGTGCTGCAGCCTGCTGGCGGCCACCACTCCAGTCACCCCGTCACAGGTGTCACTAACATGTCTTCACATTACTCGCAGCATTGGCTCTCTAGAAAGTATTGTGAATCAGAAAGATGGCGTGGCCATTGTTTTGAATGTGAATCGTCAAGTGCAGGCAAACACCATTGATGTGGGGGTCTTCCTGGGGTAGTTCAGTGGTGTTTGAGCAGACTTGAGGTCATGTTTTTGGTTCCAGGGAACACTTCATTTTTTTCCATTTATATTAATAGTAATAAGTATAGGTGTTTGGGTTATGAAAATGCACCTCTCGTTGAGGGCTTCAGGAGCAGATTGGCCTCCCAAAGCAGGGAGGCCTGAAGTATAAAGATGGCCTGGCATCCACCATTGATTTGCTCGCTCTTCTGACTCAGGAAATGAAGGTGTCTGCTCGTCTGGACCACCGAGGTTGTGCGGATTCCCTTGAGCCGCAAGTGGTAGCACGGCCTGCTGGAATGGCTCGGTGAAGTCATCTTGCCGCTGCAGTTCTTTTAGTTTGTTTTTCAAAACCTGCGTGCGCATGTCAGCGATCCAAAGACGTTTGGTCTTTTCGCCTGTGGAATATTTGGCAGTACTGGCTTAGAAGAAGGGGCAGTAAAAGCTTCCATGATTCTTAGTGCTCTTTCATGCATCTCTGAAGTCATGGAGTATTTGGGCTGGAAACAAAACTCTAAAGTTATTTTGCCTGGAACGGTGAAAGAGGCCTCTCTAGCATGCCAGAGACTTGCTGCTCCCTTCAACAGCTTCACCCTTGTTGACGGGCGGCTGGAAAGAGGGAGACAGCTGTGTTCTTCTGGGAAAGGCCGTCACGTCTGGGCTGTATACCTGGCAAGCGCTGCTTGAGCCGGGGGGGTTGGTGGGCTTCATTCAGGGAGGCTGTTGTTAACCCACGGTTAGATCATGTGTTTTAATTGGCTGCGGTCTGGCAGCAGTAAAGTGGGGACAGGGAGCACCCAGGGAATCGGAGCTGAGTGAAAACAGTCGGATTTGTCCTCCGGGGTGCTGAGAGCTGTGCTGTGCTGTGCAGAGACCTTGAATGGAAATCTGCATCTGCATGCATGAGCGTCAAAGCTGGCATGAGGAGAGCCACAAAATTAGCAAAGTTTACATGGAAGCGCACATGGAGACGAGGCAGCAGTGACCCAGCACTTCAGCTTTAGTGTCATTTGCTTAGCTCAGCAAGTGCAAGGACTGCTGGCATCCATTCATCAGTGGGTGCCACATAGGCCTGGCTTGGAGGTTTCATCACCACTCAATGGTGTTGGACGGGTTTAGGGGTCCGGCCAATTTGTCATTCCTTCCCAATATGACTCGTCATCTCAGACAGATGTTGCATTTAAATTTAGGGATGTGTCAGTAGGCTGTGTCTTCCTCACATCAGCAAACATAAGATAACAACGCTAGATGATTTGAGCAAAGTCGTCCTGGGTTATGGGGGACATGAATGAAACGATTTTAATGAGGCAAACGGAGAAGTCCCTTATTTAAACAGTAAGGTGTAACCTACACTACCTCCTAGAATACGCAGAATTTGAAGGGACTTTTTCCATTCAAGCCAACAGCCTGATTTGTATTCAAACAAATGGTGCGTATTTATTTGGAAACACCTCCGAGGTCCATGCAGTGTTTCAAGATTTCTATAAAAAAAACTAGTAAAGGCTGCAAGTTGCAACTTCTTTTAAAAAAATCAACCTTAATTGTTGTGACCCAGATGTCGATGTTGAGGCCGATGATGAAGAAGTTGGTGGGGGGGGGGGGGGGATTAGCTGAGCAAAGTATTGGGGTCTTTGTGTTGGCTGGCATTTAAGAATTTAATGGCGGACGGCCTCCTTGTAACTTTTCAAGTCAGTCCTTTATCGCTTTGTTTGAAACCAGAGGGAGTCTGAACTGTTAGGCTTGTGTCTCAATTGTCCATCTTTACTGTCGCTTTTCAGGTCATTTCAAGACCAGTCTCTGAAAAACACTGAACTGTGACCGAAGACAACTGTCCAATCATCATGTAGTGAATTGGCATTCGGAGCTTTGGATCCACGTAACGTCAGTGAATCCTAGGCCTGTTGAAATGTTCTTTATATCCCAGCTCCGTACATTTTAATTGCTTCTGCTTCAATGCTGTGAATGTGTCCGTGCCGTGTGCTTTTATTCAATTTTGCTGACCAAACCCCCAGAAATACTTTTTTGGTAAGTTTGATTTTGTACAAATAACCACGGTGAGTCACTTCACCATCTCTTGGCACATTTAAGCATCTTCCATCTCAGTTCTGTCCCATGGAGCTGACCAATTCAATGTTCAAGGCTGGCAACAAATGCCCTCTGGCCAGCTGGTGACTTTACATGTTTGCTCACATCTAAATGCTGCTTTTATAAGTGACAGTACAGCAGACTGTCCTGTGATGTAAAATTTTAGACATCCCATGAAGTGGTGTTCCTGCGCTTTCCATCGTCCTTGTCAGTGGGACATGTAATGCGTTGTGTGATGGTGGTCCAGGTCACTTCCAGCATGGGTCTGCATTGTAATCTCGGTCTTAGAGCAGAGATGTCGCTGTCTATTTGAATGGCACCTGGTCGTCTTTGATAGGTGCCTCTGCCATGTGATGATGCCAGTGCAGTCAGTGAGAGGAATTCACAGACCGGTGACACATCACGCCATTTCTGATCTTCTCATGGCGAGTTCCATTTTGAAGAGCAAGCATCATGTTGTCTGATGTGCACCTTTGAGAATTGATGCCTACGTTCAAAAGTGATTTTTGGCTTCCCAGTCTGTCACTTCATGTGCTGTGAAGATCATTCTGTTCTTGACGCATGATTTGTGCTAAATGCGGACCATGAATTACTTTGCTAATTACGCGGTTGGTGTCAGGAACTTAACGCTGAGTGTGAAACACACAAATCTAGTGCTGTGTGACCAGCTGATTTGACAGATTAGACCCCCTCAGATTAGTAGATCAACTAGAATTCTCCTTGGATGTTGTCTGGATGTACTTGTGCCCATGTAACTCCCTGGGGCTATTTTTGTCGTCCTCCCTTTTTTTTTTTTTTTTTTTTTTTTAAGCCACCCTAACCCTAATTTCTCTTTGATTACAATTGCTCTCTCTGATTTTAGTTTTGTTTATAAGGTTTGTTTTATCTATTGTTCGGTGTCCTTGAGTGTTTAGAAAGGCGCCTACAAATGAATAAAATGTAGTAGTAGTATTATTATTTTCTGTTGAAGTACACGTCATCTTAGAAGACCACATTTGTGTAACCTCTGACCCTTTCAGAAGAAGCCATGTTCGAGTTTACCTCCTGGTGAACAAGGCGCTCTGGTCTTTGGAGTTTTCTAAACAAGAAATTCTCTTCTTTACCACCCCAAAAATTCATAATAACACTGAAGTGAAATGTGAGCAGACAGGAGCAAGGTCATCATGCTGGCACAGGATTGATTCACAGGAAGGCCATCTATCTGTTGAGAAGTTCAAAGCCAAAAGAAAACACTCGCAGTTGTAATGCATGGCCTCGATCAACAACCAAACCAGACAAACGCGCCCCAGGCCGAGGAAAACAAACGGCAAGCACATGGCGGTGTGCCTCACAGCTAGGATGATGTACACCCTGCAGCACCGTCTTAAATAAGGCTCTATCTATCTATCTATCTATCTATCTATCTATCTATCTATCTATCTATCTATCTATCACATAAGGAGCATAGCAACAAGACACACAGTGGTGGTTTTGGTGGATTTTGCTTTATTTTTCGTGTTTTTGCTACTCCTGTTTTTTTATTCGGTCTCTCTAAGTGTGCTGCTCTTTTCCTTGTTTTGTGGGTGGAGCCCGGGGGCGGGGCCAGTCTGACCTCACTGCTGCTCGCTCCTCCTCCTGGCTTTACATTCAGCAGCGGAGGGAGCATCGAGGTTGTGCTTGGAGCTAGCTGTGTGAGGCTTGCTTTGCCTTTTTCAGTTTTGTCACTGGTTTCTCTCTAAAGCACCAGACTGATGGATGATCTTTAATGGTATTTCAGTGACTCTGTGGCGCTGTTGCTGGGTTGTAGTCTGCATGTGGTATGGTGTCATCACATGAGCCCTTTTTCAGATGGCAGCACAGTAGGAATGACATCTTTCCTTTGAGTACATTTTCAAAGACTTTCTACACTTCTGGTTGGAATGCTGTCATTTCCAACTGGACTTTTGGACTCTTTGGCAGTGTTGTTTTGGATGTTCCTTCCTTGGTTTTCCCTGTGGCGCTGGTCTTCCTATTTCCAGATCAAAGGCCCCTACTTGCTTCGTGGACTCCCTTTGACCCTCCTCTCCAGTCTTTCTCATTCCTTACCACATGTTTGTCTGAAGAATTGGCAGATAAACAAACGGACCAGGATATGGAAGACAAATAGCAGCGATAGGTCCAAAACAGGGAGAGCATGCAATTCAAAAGAAATCAGGCTGAGGTCAAAGTCAGAAAATAATACAAGAGTACCGAAACCTAAGATTGACATCAGAATAACGATGTATGAACAAAGACAATGTTAAGATGAAGAAAGTAAAAAAAAAAAAAAACCTCAACCCCAGGTCTGTCTAGCATGCCGCCATCTTGCAGGCCCAACCTGCGTGATGTACTTAACAACCAAGGCCGTTATGAGAAATGGCTCTTCACTCATGACCTTAAAGGGGTCCACAAAATATCGACGTGATTACAAATATCACTAGAGTGAATTCAAAAATGAACAACACACACATGAAACCATGAAGATAAGGAGCTGCTATACTATTGTCGCCTTCTGCGAGCACTTGAATTTTGTGACTGAGCAGCTTGACGCCATGAAGGACTCTGTGCCGCAGTGTGTGTTTAGGCCATGTCACTGAAATGAAGGAGCTGGATGGCTGTGGTGACAGAGTGGAGGTTCATTGCACCCAAAGCTCCTGATTGATCAAGTTTTAAAGCTAGGATTTCTATCGAGCGGTTCTCCAGGAGCCCTGGACACTGCCCAGGCTACATGAGTGCAGCCATTTTAGGAGTTAGAATGGAACTCTTGACGTGCTCAGAGTGACTGCACTTCAGGAAGTGTGATGAATGGTGGAGGGAGACGAGCTCTTCTGGAGTTTTCTGTCAGATTTGCCTTTGAATGTTTTTTCTGAGTTGCGTCCCCTTCTGTGTTTCAGCCTTTGCTCCTGACTCGCCCCATTCATCATGCACTGTCACTCCTGTAGATCTAGTGGTGGTCTATGGTGGTCCCCCCTCACTTTTTATTCATCATTGTCTTGTTCTCGCTCCTTTTTTAACATTTGGATTGTGGCTGTGTGTGTAATTGATAACTTGGCCCATGGATGCACACGTTCTCTAAAAACTGGCCTTTGGCTAGCAGACAAGTCCTTCCAAATGCACTTCATAATCGGAAGGACAGCATAGTTGGGCACGACAGAGGATCAGCGCTTGGCTGGCTTTCATTAGCGTCTCAATATCTTTATGTTCAAGAACCGTCCAGTGGCACGAGACATGCTGCACCAGGCCGCCCCTTAAATTCTGTTTTGTCTGAGCGCTGCGATGAAGATGGCAGAGCTGCGTGGCATGACTCATTTTCGCCTCTCTCCGCTGCTATCCAGCAGTGTCAGCTCGAGTTCAGGGGCAGGTACTCCTGGCCAGATTGCTCCGTGCACATGGCCTGCTCGTTTCTCGTACTCCTTCATGTGGCGAGGGGCTGCCAAGTCTTTGAGATTCAGTGGAGGAACTCCACCCATCCCTTCTTTTTTGCCAAGCTTATTGGCTGAACCTCAGAATTCGACTCCCTTTTGAATTATAAACACATGAAAATGAGTTTCTTGGTCCAGCTCACTTGCACTATAAATCCACACTTCACTTTTGCTGAATCAAGGAAAAAAGCAAATGATTTACTGGTGAAGCTTGAATGCGTTGACCAGAGTAAGTAGAACGACACTTCACCTGTGTGGCTCTGAAGCTGTGGTAACGAGGTGTTAACGGCTCCTTAGCGCTCCAGGTGAGCCTATGAGCTGCGCTGCGATTTATGGCTCTGATTAGAGGAGAGCCTGTGAACAGATTCATGCCTTAAAGAAATGCCAGTGTCGTGGAGTGAACATGTCTGGAGAGACACGTGGAAAATGACCTGGTACTAGAGGCGGGCAGTATGCCATAAACTCTTCAGCAGAACACCAAACACACACGCGGGCCAAATGCTTTCTCGTGAGTCCCGCTATCCTGCCAGTAGGAGAAGGATGCACTTTTGCTCATACTGTTGATTGGCACACGCTACACCAAACAAACAAACAAGGCCAAAGTATGGAGGATGCCTTTGCAGCTCTCTTTTAGACTGCCTGCAGTTCATTCAGGTCGCTCTTGTCCATGTCTGCACACACGCCTTGGATGAGCTTGTTGCTGAATTTGCAAATGTCTGGGATGGACAGGCAGAAGCTCGATAGAGCAGAGAAACCACATCCAGTCCCCAAAACGACAGACGTCCTGATAGTAAACACCTGAAAGTGCAGCTGCATCAAGAACAGGAAACCAGCGGTGATGTCGCATGTGTGAGCTGCATGGCAGAATGAGATCTCGCGGTGGCCACAGTCATTCGAGAGCATGGCATCACAGTAATGTTATATAGCCCAAAATGTTGTCACTTCATTATAAAGGTGAGATCACAAGAGGAGTAAAGACAGGTTCCTGTGTCCAGGAGCGCCATGTGGCTCACATCTCCAGATCTTAAATGTCATGAGCAGAAAACGTGGAATGTGGGAACAAAATGTGTAGGCTTGTGGTAAAGACTCCTGTTGTGAATCAATCAAAGAAAGGCGGGGGGTATGCCAGAAAACAGGTGGACCGCTTTGAATATTGGCATCCTGATGAACTGCTGCAAAACGGTGGGCTGGCTGGCTGGCCTCAGTGAATCAGGCAAACCTCTGAGAGGATCTGAGGGGTCCGTTTTGGGTATGAAGTCAGAGTTGTGATTGAGCCTTCAGATGAACATTGAAGTTACAGTATGGTCAGGGGCAGTTAGTAAATAACAAAGGCAGCGATTTATGTATGCATGGGGGTGTGCGCGCACGCGCACACACACACACGTGCCCACACGCAGTATGCCTAGGGTTTGAGTGAACTGAATTCATTACCAACGCTCATATTTTCACATAATTTGAAAGTGAAGTTATTAAATGAAAGCATTTGAATGTTGCATCTTGTAGCATTAAAAAGACAGGTGTAGATACGTTACAGGCATTTAATGGTGGCCATCTAAGACGTGTTGAAGTCTAAGCACTGGACGAGGACCTTCACGTGAACGTTTGCAGTGCACCATGCCGTGCACATCTGTGTGTTATGCCCTTTGCAGTGGGATCCGTAAAAGCTGTGTTAACATTTGTAAAGCGCCATCTGTTGGGATGACAGAGACACAGCATCTGGACAGAGACACGGGCACTTATCCTCCTATTAAGGTGGATTATGAATGAAGCAGTTTGAGGAGGACAGTGTCCTTGGGTGATGGAGAGAGCAAAATCATGATGAGCGGCATGAAATATTAGTAGTTCCAGCTACGCAGATGGAATTGATCTCGACACAAACGTTGACGAATGTCGAGGTGGAGTAAGCCGTTTGAGTGTCCCACCTTAATCCAATAAGGCTCATACAGCACACCATACCACTGCATAGATAGATTAATGAAGGGCAGTAAACTTTGAGTGTTCATGTTGCAGCCACCTTACTTTTTGAGAGGGTGCCACGTCTCACTCGTGGCTTACACTTCAAACACAGGCCAGTGTAAGAGGATGAGAGGTGATGGACAGAACTTCAGATTTTTCATTGTTTCACCTGAAAATTTAAAGCACGTCAATGGAACACAACATGGAAGTTGGACATGAAACGGCATTGGCTGTGTGTTGCACATGATTTGAAAAGACAGCAGGAATGTAAAAAAGGGTTGGAGTACCAGCTGGAAAGTCCTATTTAATACAAGGAATGGGGAAAAATGGCATGCAAGGGCATAAGACAGTTGGGGCAAGGTGGTGCTTAAGTGCTTCCAGTGGTTTCGAGGCTGGTATGATGCCAACTTGGTAGGGGCGGGACTGTGTGGCGATAGCCGAGTTATGTGTTGTCCCACTGGCGAGCATCAGAACTGCAGATGGAATTTGTGGCAGTGCCCCCTGTCGGCTCCTGGTGATATGGCTTGTGTTTTCTCGCCTGCATGCTTGACATCATAGCAGAGTTGCTTTTGTTGCCTTGGCTTGTTTTATAATACATCATTATGTGGTCACATTCACATTTCTTTTTTGTCATTAACATACTGATCTTGGGCATCTTTAATTTTCGACTATTTTATTAGATCTTCTTTCATTCCGAGACAATTCCAATATATACAGAAACCTGAACTTGTATCTGAACTTGCAGAAATTGACTATTAATAGATGTCAATAGAACAAAACACTCTCTACCAGCTTTGAGAAACGTCAAGAGAATTTTAGCGCAGTGAACATGAATGCAGCATTTAGTTACACCTTAATTCCCTCATCATGAACCATGACGGCGTGAAGTGGCATCTGTGGCAGGGCGCTGCACTCACCTACACGTCATGTTAAGACTGCTCAGTTCTGCTAATTCATCATTTGAGTTCCTTTCTTTCTCTGTTGGATCTCTTATGGTGCCCATCTGTGCTTTAAGCCTTCATTTAAACAGTTTATGAGATGGTAAATATCACCCTGCAGTTCAAATGACTAAATGGCATTGACCCCAAGTCATCGATGGCATCCGTCACCTGCTGTATCCCGTATTGCCCCCTTGAACACCATATTGTACAGTAAGCAGGTGCTGTGCTGTTCACGTGCTGTGACGCCGTGAGGCTCATGTCTCTCCCACTTACTTTGACTCGCCTGTTGGTGTGTTAGTGCCTGGGTAGTCCGAGCCAAAGAAAACTCACTGGAGAGGTCCTTGTTGGGGATTCCTAAACTTGGTATCCTTTCACCTCCCGTTGCTTGCTGCTGCAGAAGCCATTTGGATGGGATTGATGCAGGCCTGCATTATGAAGCCATCTACGTTTTTGTGAAGATTTGTCTGTGTGTGAAGCCTAGTCTTCTGGTCATAGGAGTAGAATGTACGATATGGTCGAGCACTGCTGAGTGGGTGCTAGGGTGCTGCATTCAGAAGCATATCGCACTGCCATCGTCCATACCTGCTTTCAGACATACTCCCCTTTTGTCTTTCTAGGTAGAAAAGCCGCCGAGTGCCATCTAAACAGCCATCAGGGACTGGGAAAAGGCACACTAGTGAACAGCAGGACCAGTGCCGGTCATCTCCTGTAAGCCAGGTGCAAATTCACCAGCCTTATCAAGGGCACAGGCATCTTGCAAGTGGACCCAGTAGCCTACTCTTTATAGCTTCAACATCATCCTGGCCCTTGATTTCCTCCTGAACTTTGCTTGTATTTTGTCTTGTAAATTCCATCATAGTTGTACTCCTTCTGTAGAGTGAGCTGGGCCGCTGCTGGATGTTAAAGGGTGCGCTCCCTCGCTCGCTCTATCTATGTATCCATATATATAATCCAAAGCCTGTCTGCTTTTCACAAGAGAACTACTTAACAGATTTAGATCCATTTTTTTCCTATAATTTGCTTGAACATTCCGGTTGACTTTGCGACTTCTCTCATTGCTCCAGGTATCATAGTTCACTTGCAGGAGCGATTTATTTGCACTAATCCGAGACAAAGGCTGTGGGCCGAGAGGGGGGGGAAGCGTGACGGGACCCTCCTTACTCACACGCCAGCCTCCGTTGGAGTCGCTCTACCTGTTGCCACGTGTTGGAGTGTACCTCGCCTCCACTTAGCTATCGATACCTGTATGTTTATTGATTTTTAAAGTTTGTCCTGTTTCACTACTACACGGGCAGAGCCGCTGGGGGGACGATAGCTAGTGTGTTATATAAACAGATTGCTCAGGGAGGTTCTTTTTTCTGTTGAAGGTATTATTGTTGCTTCTCTTCTGTCACAAGTAGCATTCCTGGTTTTAGTGAAGTTTCCATGGCAGTAGGAGTTATGAGTGACCTTCGTGTCATAAGTCCAATTACAGAGGCCTTGTATTGTGTGAGTTAGGAAGACGCTGCAAAGCACCACATATCCTGGAGAGGATGCTGCACCAGAAGACACTTCGCTCTACAAGAGCAGCGAGTCCTCGGATGTCCAGAGGGCAGCAGCATTATCCCTCCACAAAGATTAAGGTTCTGCTGTGACTTCTGGGAAGTGTAGCATTTGTAGGTGTTTGTCTGACCTGCAGGTGCTTCATATTAGGCAAACCTGCACTGGTTATTTGTCAGGGGGAGGCCCTGGCCCCTTTGGTTCAACTACTCAGGGACCATTAAAACTTAACAGATTATACAAAAAACATGATATTCTGAAACAAACAAACAAGCAATACTCATTAAAAATAATAATTTAGAAACCACAAACAGATTGAGTAAAACTGAAAGCCCTGTCCATGTCCCAACACCGAGCACGGTGCGTAAACCAAGTAGCTACAAGTAGTGGGATCGCCTGGTCTTCAGGAGTAAATATGGGGGCACATGGCAGGCTAGGTTTCGCTCAGTGAATACACTGTAGGTTTTACACACTTTTCCGTGTTAGGTTGCTGGGTTCAGACCCAGTTATAGGAGTACAGGACTAAAGCAGAAGTAGAATTTCTGTCCTTGAACTTGGAGTTTTGTCTCTTCTCTTCTGCTTTGTTCCACTCGATCTCCACCTTCCTGGTTTTGAATTTTAGCACAACAAAAGGACAAAGTCAGAGTGAGCCAATCTCCTCCCACTTTATTTCTTTGCATACCATTAAAATGGAGGCCTGGAGAAGGCCACTCCTAGAGATCGGGGTGGCAGCTCCTCATCCTTTCCTTTTCACTTCAGCTGTTGCATCTGTCCACAGACGACTTACGTTGAATGTCGCAGTAATTGCTGTCTTGGCAGTGCAGACATTAAGGAAGTGAATGTGCATCAGAGCAGAAGGCCCACCGGTGCCAAGAGGCTGGTGGAATGCCACCTGTTCCCTCTGGGAGCGTATGCGGGCCACCATCCGATTCCTTACAGGTTCCTTGTGAGGTCCTGGTGAAGCCTGAGGGCACTTGGGCACGTCATGCTCGATTTATTCCTCTGACATTGTTACCAGTTTGTAAATGAATTTCCTTTGTGTGTTGCTAGAATGATGCTTGGTTGCAATGCATGTGATGCAGGAGACTTGTGACATAATGCAGACGATGTTATAAAAGATGGCCGCACATGACATTGCATCTGAATGTAAATGGGAAACTGAAGTGTGCGACGTTTTTGAGGACTCTGCCTTTGCTGACTCTGCTGCCTTACACATGAAGGATGACCACATTTGACTATCATTTGGTCACAATTCTAATCGATGTGTCACAATCCCTCCGCAGTCGTGGCAGGGGAGACAGCATCTTGAAATGGGCAGCCTTGTGGGACATTGAGGAGGCTTTTGAACCAAATGATTTGACTTGAGCTTTGAGACGAAAGCCTCGTGTGGCCGGGTGGTGCCAGTCATTTCAATGGCTGTGCTTGGTGCGGCTTAGAAATCTAGAAAACCTGTGGCTCTCGTTTTTATTTTTTTTGTGCTTTATTCCTGAGTTCTTTATTTAGGTTTTGGATGCACCTCTCATGTGTGCTGCCAGCTTGTTATCAAGTGTGTGTTGACTACTTCTTCTCTGTCCAAGTCTCGTCATCCTCATTGGTGATGCTGGCCAATAAGCTGCTTGCTTTTGCATTCTTGGCTATCGTCACGCATTCCTTGAAAATCGGAAGATGAACCAATGATCCTTTCTTGCACTCGGTGCCTAACCTCTGGTTGGACGAGAGCTTGAACTGAAGCAAACCTTTCTCAATCAAATTCTCCTTTTCCAAAGCTGTCCGTTCAGACTGAGCAGAAGCGTTGGCTTTGCCAATAAAAGCGTGACGTGTTCACTGGGTCTTTGGATTTACACGTCTCTGGGGAGTGTGCTGCATTACTCACATTTGAGTCAGATGCTGCGTATTTTGGATGAAATTCAAAAGCCTCCTAAACTGGCGGCGTCGATTCCCCTATGAAAAGACAAAGATTTGATTTAGATTTTAATAACTATGTAGAGATTATCTGTAACAAGTTTTATTACTCTGATTTACAAATGGATTAATCTACAAGCACCGCTTAGCTTTCAACATGTAATTTTATTTAAACCCAAGCCTCTAGTCGAGGGCATAAGAAACCCAGCTGGTATAAAGCTTTATCAGATGTGTCTGACACCTGAATGTCGATTCTCCAGGAAGGCTTTTGGAGCAAAACCCCTAGCTGCATGAAGTGGTGGGCTGACGACATCCAGCAAATGGGGGGTGTGGACAGCGGGATTGTCTGCTCCTTCCTCCCTCTTTGTTTTGGATTCCTTTGTCCATTGGCTCAGTTTGGGAAGCCATTGTCACACACACCCCCAATTGCAGGCCTTT
The DNA here is from genome assembly GCF_900747795.2 of Erpetoichthys calabaricus. Lineage (NCBI taxonomy): Eukaryota > Metazoa > Chordata > Cladistia > Polypteriformes > Polypteridae > Erpetoichthys > Erpetoichthys calabaricus. Next base: position 262,324 of record NC_041411.2, on the reverse strand, counting down.
GGACAGTGGGAGCACGGACACCTCATGATGTTACCCAACTGCTGTTTGACTCCTGAAGGGTGTCTGATATTGCTGGTAGGGGGGGACTGGTCAGTGGCACCTTCCATGCTAGATTCAATTTTCGATTGCTGGGACAGTGTTACCCAGCAGGCTTTGAGATGGTCTGTCACATCCGCTGTGGCCTTGTCCCTCCCTCAGTGTCCCACTCGGTGGCCTTAAGGACATTCCTATAACTGTTGTCCTCATATTTTATCCGCACATGATGATGTCGAGGCAGTGAGCAGAGATGAATCCCACTTTGATGGTCACTGGTGGTCAGGCCCTTTGGGTGTCCTCCAGTAGTAACCCCCTTGAGGTCACCTGGATCTAGCCCTGTGTAGTTGTGATGGACTCCTCAGTTATTTGACCATTTCATTTTTTTAAAGCTTAAAAGGGAAAAAGTGAGAAATCATCTTGGCTGTGTAGTAACACAGGTGTGTGTGTGATGTATGTAGTATGACGTGACGATGCAGCAGGATTGGCTACTGGCCCTTTACATGTCAGATCTACAGGTAATTTTTTGGCCTACAGGCTGATGGATGCTCACATGTCCCTGAGCGCAGTTTAGAGCCGGTGGGTACAGTGCCATGGAAGACCCACCCAGCGCACCTTCCTAAGGCCCTGGAAGCCGTCGTTTTGCACAGTCTTGAACTTTTTGTAACTCCAGACCCTTCACCCCTCTGACATCATTCCAAGCCTTTTCAAACAGAGCTATTATGTCCCGGGGAGAGCGGCGGTGAAAGCGGACGGAGTCATTTGCGGCACACAAGAAACCTATTATGCCCTGTTAGAGATCCATGTTTATAGTCTTTGAAAGTCGGGGGCCTGCAGTTATGGAGCGCCATCGAATCCAGCGGGCCTTTAACTCAAAGCAGATTTCTTTTTAAGCGCATGTGAATTTGATACTGGGGTTTAGCAGGAGCCGCTCGTCACATGGGCTTGGCTTTTACCTGACCGGTTGTTCCGTTTCCCATCAATTATCCAGTTAATGGAGCCAGCAGCTGTAATTTTGGCTTCCTGTGTGATGGTGCTTGTAGTCCAACATGCAATATAAAATAAAATTGATTGATGATGGATAGTTTTATTGTACATTTAATTTTATTGCAACCGCCTCTGGTTAAAAAATTGTTGCATTTGCACCCCAGCCCTTCGGTCACCTGTCTGAGTGACAGCTTTAAAAACTGTGACCTCGGCGTGCAGAACTTCTCAATTACGAGGGTCTTACAGCTGGAGCTTCTTTAGGATATGGACACAACAGACTTGGAAAAAGGAAAGCAGAGAGGGTCGAGAGGTCAAAAATACTGAAGCCCAGCGCGTCGCTCTCTGGACGTCCCGGGTTTTACTGAAGCGCTTGTCTCTTTTTATCATGACCTTCATTTTATTATCATTGTGACATTCTGAGCCATGGTCGCTGCCATTTGGTGACAACTGTGTTCTGGACAGCCACAAGCCAAACAAACTGTGCTTTAGCTGAATAGGGAAAGGCTAGGAAGTGCTTAGCATTCCCAGTCTTGTTGTTCAGATGTCTCGCAGTATCTTGGTTTGACCTCCGCTTCTTCTCACATTCTTTATTGGGCTCCATGTCCTGGTCCGTCTTTTGCCAGTGTTTCCCCTTCAGGATGGGAATCTTCCAATTCATGACAACAATGGAGGTGCAGTGATCCCTAAGCCCTGAATTCTTGAAGTTTGTCCGGTCCTCTTTGATTTTTGTGTTTTTCGGAGATTTTGACATTTGAGCTATTTTTCATTTTTATGGTAGTTTGGAATCCTGAAGAATTCACTTTCATATCGTCGACGTTTTGTTTTTGATTTCCCTGTAAATTTACTGCAGCACCATTTTTCTTTCTGACGCCATTTGTTTGTTGGGTTTACTTCAACATGCAGACTTCAGGCTTCTTCTACAACTCCTGAAGTGTGCGTTCCTGGAATATCTCGGGGTGCTGGCTGCTTGCTAGGGAACTGTGAGCTCTGACTTTGGTTTTCATATTCACTTTGACGCAGATTGTTGCATCTCCTGGTCCTCTGTGGCAGCTCAACATGTCCTGTTTCAGAAAGAAAATGGGGGAGGGAATAGAAACAAAATAGTGAAGTAAAAAATTATCAAAAAGTAATACAAAATTAGGAATGAAGCAAAGCATTTGTGAAGATGGACAGCAGCCATGTCACTAGTGTAAGTAGGGACAGAGAGGGACATTGTAGACTAGCACCCTGGACCTGTCCTGGGCAGTGCATCTGCGAGACCCCCTGATGTCCGAGTCGAGTGGCACAAACTCTTAAAGGGGATGTTAACAAGCCATCACTGATAGCTTTTGTGTAGGGATGTGTGCGAGTTTTAGAATTTCTTACATAAGACGAATGTTTTTTTTAATAAATTATTTTTGTATGTAAGATAAGTTGGTGGTTTGATATGAAATAGAAAATTAAAAGCCTAAAATGTCAATACTTTGAATATACATAAATGATACAGTGAACAGTACCCGTGTGAATTGAGATCAAATGAAGTGTTCATAATTTACTTTGTACCTGGGGGTCATAAACGGAGCCCCCTTTACGTTCTCCATGTTCTTGTATTTATTTGTACAGGAGGACGAAGGCCCCTAAATGTTGACAATTCTGACTGAAACAAAGCCCACCATTCTTGTGTTGGTAAACCCTACAATGTCCCCATTGCATATCCTTCTGCATGAGTCTGCATTTCTACAAATGTTATAAACATGATGGTGCGCTAAAAATGTTTACCTAAAACCAACAAACAAGCAAACTAAAAGTATTGCAGTGTTTTGGTGGACTGGACCTGCGAGACAGAGACAGACGTGTCACGGGGGGGGTCGAGGTCATCTGGCAGCCGCTCACATATTGCACAACGTGACCCTCCACCTCTAGGCAGTAACTAGATTTTTGGATTATTTTAAAGCAAAAATTGAAGGACACTTTGAGATCTAATAATTTAAAATAATTTGAATTAGTGCCGGCACCAATCAGCGGATTCCAAGTTGTGAAGTGTCACTAAAGTAAATGAACAGAATACTCCACGTGACAGAGCAGAAGTACTTGTCACACTTTGGCTCATCGTGCTCACCAGGGGATGGTAGCCCAGGGTAAATCTGCACCTTCTGGTCAATCCCAGTGTAATGTAGGATGTAAAATGTGTCCTAAATCAAATGGCATTTTGCCTTCACGCCACACACCAAAAGTATGACTAACGAAATGTAGTCAAGTACGTATCACTTTTCTATTGGTGGGGGGGAAAAAAATGATTCAGCATGCAGTATGCAATGAAGTAGGAGATTTGGCAACCAGTTTAGGTTCCTGAAAATAGAAATTTCAGCCTGTCGATTCAAAAAATCAAATTGACGTGGGAGGATCGATTTAAAAAATCACTGTATCGATCTACTCCAACGGCCTTAAAGGTCAATGAGGGCAGTGGTGTACGAACACACTTGGAGTTTATCTCTGGCGGGTTTTCCTTCACACACTGTCCATTTATCATGCTGGTCCCATAGCCTTATGGTATTCACTTTGTCTCCATGGCCATTTGATGACGTTTTCTGGTGACTTTACTTGCCGTTGTGCTTTAAGAATGGAGCTTTTCTGATAGACGGTCTGAAATGCATTACGCCTCATTCTTCTCCACAAGGGATGCCATGTTGATGCTCTTAGCATTTTATGCTGATGGTTTCTGGGCCAGTTGCTAGTGTGGTAGTCGGACATCACTTTCAGGTGGTCCAAGATTGGATATTCAAAACAAACGGCCTGTTTGATAAAGACGTTGGGCTAAACAATGTACTGTCCTGATACTGTAGATTTAGACTGCCACTCCTATTGATTGGGGGCCATTGTGCAATGCGTACTTGGCACCCCAGACAAGTGTGCCTTGGAAACAAAGCTAACATTTATATCTCATCCCATTGTGTCTTATCGTCTGTCTTCCTAATTCAGATCTTTTTTTTGTCTAAATGTTCCATCTGTCGACTTGAAGCACTTGACGTTGTATTATATGTAGCTAATAGCACGGTACCGAGCACTTCACAGGTCAAAAGGAAATCCATTTTCATTAACTCGAATAGAAGGTGAGCAGCTGCTACCTGGCATGTCATTGGTGGCATTATGGGAACTGCATGGTTACCCTCACTTGTGGCACAAATCGAATAAAAAAAAAAAAAAGTACTATGCACTCTGTGTGGTGTAGTTGGTTCTACGGAGAACATCCAGCCCAGAAACATTGTGGAAGCAAAAATCCCTGAAAGATTTTATCTGAGGCACCTCTTCAGTCCTAAGCTCTGGGTCCCTTCCATGAAGGACTAAAACTAAACAAGTCTGTCTAATCAAAATAAAATCCTTTCCTTTTCATTCTCAGTGTCCCCAAGTGAAGCCGTTGCATTTGTGCCTACTTGTGGCAAATTGTGACACTGCCACCCTCAAAACACATAGAAGGAATTGAAATCAAACGAATGAACCAATGTAAAAATGAGTAAGAGTGGTGGCGTTTGTGCCAGATGTTGCCACCATTCTGTACTTGTTACTGGTGTGTGGTGCGGCTCACCTGCTCAGACATTACTGGCAGAATTCTTCTCTGGTGGAGATTTGAGTCTTCTGGTTTAGCGTCTCAACTCTCCATAAATCTTACTGCTCTTGTCTTTCTAGAATCTTCACTATTTCATTTTTTTGCTAGTTTAGCGTTTTCTTAAAGGAGCTGTGTATTGATTCTCATTTTGGGCACGTACTTGTCCTCTGTTTAGTGACACAATGGTGTGGTTCCTCCTCCTCGGTCTCCGCTTTGTCACAGGTTTAATCGAACCCAGTGAGACGCCACGTGTCGTTCTGTGCGAGTGTCTGTGACAGAGGCTGAGTGGCCTCTATGTAGTTTTTTTTTTTTTTTTGTTCTTTATTTCGCCTTATACGATTTCTCATATTAGGAATTTGTCCGTTTTCACACACCCCTTGGGGTCAGAGCGCAGGATCAGCCATTGTACAGCGCCCCTGGAGCAACTACAGGTTAAGGGTCTTGGTCAAGGGCCCAGCAGAGTAGGATCTCTTTTGGCAGTGACGGGGATTCAAACTGGCAACCTTTTGGATACCAGCGCAGATCCTTAGCCTCAGAGCCACCACTCCGCCCTCTCGTTCTTGTTAAATTGTCAGCCCCAGCACTAAGGCCAGTTCCCTCTTCACTATTCATGTAAATATTAAATGTCTCCCCTGTGTCGTCATCACATGCGATGATTGATTGGCTGTGTGTTTACTCAAATCCGCAGTGACAGGAGAGGTGACTGCTTTTATTTGGAGGAGTTGTGGTGCCTTCTCTTGCCGGACATGATAGTTGTGCTGCTTTGGAATGCCGTGATGTAGTCGGACTCTGGGGAGAGGAGTCGTGGAAGACTGAAGTGAAGTGGCAGGCATGACAAGTGATGGAGCCGACGTCCCCGGGTGTCCAGTGCAGGAAGTCTGAGTAGGACTGGCCGTGTAAAATTGGCAGAGTTAAAGAGCAGTTAGTGACCACCAAATACAAGATGGAAACTTGGAGTGCCAGCCAACACAAACCACCAAGGTCACAGCAGCCTTTGTGTGCTGCCCTTTAAGTGTATGGCGGGCACTGTGCCAATGTGCCCTCTCATGCATCTCTCTCATTGCGCCCTGCCCTGGGATGCCACTCACCTCAGTGACCTACGGCAGTCTTCACGTTTTGGGGGTCCAGCTGTATAAATGTTTTCAGTTTCTGTGCCTGGGCCTCTATTTTGATTAGGTGCCAAGAAAAGCCTCGTTTGAGTTGTTCTTGGCAGGCGGTGGGATTTGAGGAATGTCAGCATGACTAGAAAAAATATGACGGTGTGTAATTTGGAGCACAGAATGAAAAGTGAGCCCCCGGTACATTTTGTGATCATCTAATTAGCCGGGTCCTTTAATGCCACTCCAGGAGTGGAGCTCCGGGGCTCGATGCGCACTCAGGCTATTTGCACTTTAATTGCTTCTCGTGGATTTCAGAAGGGATGCTGGGAAGGCTGAAAAGAGGCGGCACTTGTGAACGGTAGCAGCGGGTGAGCCGCGTATCTAAAGAGGCTCTGCTGAGGCGCCGGCTCACACAGGAGGCCTGCATCGGGGTGCTCGCCCAGCGGGACCCTGCCTGGCAGACTCTGGCTGTGCTCAGACGTAACTTGGTTGAGGTGGATGCTTTAGTAAAAAAGGTGGCACAATATTTGATATACTCTTTTTTGGCGATTAGGGTGAGAGCGGAGTGGCTTCCTCATTCTCAGCATGTTGGCAGATTCTCCTGCCATTACACAGATGAGGAAGCGATGGCAAACCTGCCTGGAGAAGACCTTTTGTTTTGCTTTGCAGTCCCCAAACACGAACCTCTGTGGGGGTGGCAGCAGATAAAACTTGGAGAAGCAAGTAGCCGTTAGGCCCAGGAGAGCCGAGGAGTGCAGGATCGTGGGGTTAGGTGCAGTGTCTAGTAAGTGCAGAGGGTGTTGGGAGCCTCCATTAAGTCATATGCCCAGTAGGCAGTTGAGCGCCACCCCCAATGCCCCTTGTAATCCATTCTGTTCCTCAGTAACCACAATGTTCTCACAAGATCTTTCTTAATCCTCCACTCTGTCCTGGCTTGAAGTTCTCCTCAGTGCTCATATAGCGCCTTCTGCTCAAGTACTGTGTATACATATTTAAAAGGAAGCTAATTTTATGCATATATATTGTGGCCCCATGGGGTCCCTCTGACCCTGTGGCAGAGAGAGAACAGCATAGCCAATCTGCGTGAAAGATGACAGGCACCACGATCAGCCTCTGGGGCTTCCCAAAAGTCCTCCTTCAGCCCGCTCCCCCATCCTCCTCGATTTTCATGACGTTCCTGTTTTTGGCCAAGCCATTCCCGACCAGCCATCTTCAGGAATGTCCTTTTCAGCAGGTGACCAGAAAAGGGAGTCCTGCCTGCCTGCTGCTTCTGGGGACCTTACGGGGTGGCTCTTAATGTGGGCAGCTTCCCTGGCCTTCCTGCGCGTGGTCTTCTTGACCCTGCAAATAAAATGGAGAGAGCACACCTTGAGGTATCTGGAGCCCCTCCATGTGCTCCTGTGGTGGCTGTTGTGGGGTTAAACTGTGAGAAGATGGCAGAAAGATGTCAAATTTGTGTGTGCTGTAGTCAAGACCCACAGCCTGCAAATCTCCTTCCACGGAGGCCCACTGGCCCCTTGCACTCATTGATGATGTCACTGCTGAAGTGGGATGGCCACCTCTGTGTCACTTTTCTGAGAGAGACAGAAGAACTGAAAGACCTCTACTGGCCAGCCGTGAACACGAGCTGCTCCTCGCCGCTTGTACCAACCCTATTGCCCCGTGTCTGCTATTTCGCAGGACTGTGCATGTCCACTAATCCCGTATTAAGCTTCTCTGCCAATGTCCTGGTGGGTCTTTGTGTGTCCAGTGGTCACTCGCACGCAAACCCCCTCTCACCGCCTGGCTGGCCAGCGCTCTGCTGATCAGCTTATGAGTTTATTACGCCTCCGAGCCGCCGTGTTATTTACTTTTGATATTTCTGTTTGTCTGCGCCTGCCGTGCTATTTAACCGCACACGCCTGACATATCAAAGATAAATGGCAGATACAACACTCTGCCCCAAGCGCTTTCTCTTATCCTTTCTGTTTTGGAGGAAAGAATCAATTTGAAGTGCTTTTTATTGGACTATATTTTCCTTTAGTGACAGGAAGTGCCGTCCGCCCAGAGGACTCCAGATATATTGACACAATTGGGTGACCCGCTGACCTTTGGCACCGTCCGCGTGCTACTGTCAAATTGTCAGCCTTTTTAAGATGAGTAATTTGCCTTTGCTGGCTGCAGCAGCGTCCACTTTGATTTAGTGGTAGAAGGCCCCCCTTGACCCTTCAGGCCACAGAAGGATATTTTCAATTTGAAGGCACAGCCGTGACTGTCAGCGGGTGACTCTTGGGCCTTGGCCACCTTGACGTCACTCCGGGAGCCTCGCTGAATTCATTAGAGGGACGAGACGTTCGAGTTTAAAGTGATCTTTGCAAAATGTCAGCACTGGCTCTTTTCATTGAACACTCCGGGCTGTATGGCACCTTTCACACCCTCAGAACAGTTCGGCAGAGAAATTAGCAAAATGGAGTCAGACAGGTGGAAAGACGCACCATTATGGGCGGTCAGCCTGCTACAGACAGCAAGAGGGTGAAATGTGCTGGCTGGCTAAGAGCTTTACTGTTTGATACTGTGTGTGTGTGTGTGTGTGTGCGGTCACTCAGAGCGATCTGATTGGTCAGTTTGTCCTGTGACCAAAACAGAGAGTGCGAGTGTGAGACGCGTCAGGAGTCGCCGTCAAAGATGGGAGGTGTAAGAGCAGACAGGCGGAGAGCCGAGCGCCTCAATGGCTGCGTCTGAGAGGGGAGGTTCAGACCCACACGGATTGGTGCTGAAGGTCCTGGCATTGTGCAGTGTACCGCGACTCAAAGGGTCCCTGTCACCCGCAACCCCATATACTCCACGGGGGTCTTGGGGTGTGGAGTGCAGCGCGGTGGTGCTACAAGGCACGGAGTTGGGGGTTTACCAGTACTGAGGTGTCCACATGACTGAACAAGTCCAACGCTAGAAGGCACAACTGTTTTTAAAATTATTCTATTCCTTTTCTTCTACAGGTAACGTGGTTGGTTAGAAATGAAACCAAAAATAACACTGTGACTGAGGTGGGATTGGCCTGAGGAGCATTAATGGGAAGTTCTAGCGAGCCCCACAACCACCAAATTAAAGGGCGATTCCCACAGACTCCGGCCACCCATTTGTGTTGTCATCTTAGACAAAACTTTGTGTGTTAACCCCTGCAGTTGATTGGTGACCACCTTGGAGGGTTTGGAAGCCAATGCCAAATGTTTCACCCCCCCCCGGCTCCCTACCACCCTGTTTCCTATGTTTTCATGCAGCTCATGGTGTGCCACCGTCCTCTCCTCTTCCCTTATGGTATGGCGCCCTAGACAGCGGACAGGGTCTCATGAGTAGTGGGAATAGCATTGTGAGCCTGGAGTGAGTGGCCAACAACTGTCCACAATCGCTAAAAAAAATCCAGCGGAGCTCGGGCCATGCCAGTCGTCGCCTGGGTACCCCTGGCAGGTTCAGGCCTGTCCTTGGGATGCTCGGAGACGCGCCTGTCCAGGCTGTCAGCACAGACTGCTGGGAATGCCTTTTCTGTAAACTTGGCAGAAACACCTCTGCCACGGATGATTTGCATATTCATAGATTCATTTGCACCAGGCTATGCAAATGTATGCAAACAGCAATTCAGAGAGAGTCAAAAATAGCAGCGAGCCTTCAAATTGCTTTTCACTTGAATATGCAAAAGCGGAGAGAGACGACAGGGACTGTGAGCTCCGAGCAGGAGAAGTGTCAGCGCGTCGGCTCGACGTAACGGAGCCCATGGCTCTGGGTGAGGAGGAGGAGGAGGAGGAGGTGGAAATCGGAGGGGCAACTGCTCACTTCTGTCTCACACCACACAATGCAGACGTCCCTGTGCTTTAAGGTCCTCATCGTCATTTCCTTCATTGGTCGAAGCTGCCAACGCTCACTCATCTAAAGCCTCTGTTGGGTCTGCTCACACACCCCTGCCTTACGCCTCTTGTTCCAAGCTGGCCATGCCCCTTTGGTGATTTGGTGTGGCCCACCTACCCAGAACTCTCATTTTTCTTAATTGTGTTTGGCTCCTTAGACCATTTATGACTATGGCTGCCCATTTACCCTGTGGTGTTCTGGGGGAGACGACCAGTAGACTTGTGACTGGGGCCATCCTGTGGTGCTTTTGTTTGATATTTGGACGAAGTTGGCATCATCTGCAGTAGAGGGTCAGCTCATTCCTTGGGCATGAGTTGGTAAGCTAGTGCTCACATGAAGAGCATGCGTTTTTGAATCGCACACTGATCTTTTAGCCAGGTGTGCCATTGTCATTTTCCTTTTATTTGGTGTGAGTGCCAGTGTAGTTTGGCGTGTTCATGGTGGGCAGTGCCTGGGCTCTGTGAGTAGGACGTTCTGCTTTGTGATGCGTGTGATTATTGCACATTTCTAAGTGTTAGAGTTCCAGCAGGTGGCGTGCCCCCCTTGGGTTCAATGGCTGAAGACATGTCCTTGTGTTTTTCCTGCAGTTTGTATTCCACGTTAGTGGCTCTCACTGGTAGTTTGGTAGCAAAAAGATGCCTTGGAATTCATTCAGTTGGGGAGACCAAGAAATCCGACTGTGCTGAAGGCTCAAAACAAAAAGCCATTGGGAGCAGTGGACCCGATGACAGCAAGCCACCTCGTGTAGCATGTCTTTGACTGTTGGCATTTGAGGCTCACCAGCCCGGGTGTCGACTTCTCTTTGGGCTCAAGTCGGTGGTCTTGTGCGTCTCGCCACTCCCCTCGATATGCAGATTCTCATGTTTATTCCTTAAATGAATCCAAACACGGGTGACTGAGTCTAAATATAACAGTTAATTCAAACCATCTTGTGAAAAACCAAGTGGGAATATCCACATTCCAGAGACACTAGCCAATGCTCGCTCCCATCCAAGAATGGTTATCGGTGCAGCTTTCTGGGCCCAGTCCTGCTCTAGCCGGCTCGTCTGACTTAGTGTTTTCTTTGTTTCTCTGTTCATTCAGATTTCTTCTAGAAGCTGCACGTGATCTCGATGTCCCTGACGTTGTGTCCCCCTTCTGAAGTGGGTGGCTCATCCCGCGTGGACACTCCACTTTGTGCGCGGTGCCCATCTCGCTCCCTCCTCTCAAGCACGTGTGTGTGTTTTTTACACATTTTCTGTTTATTATATGGTGCCTTTTTTGTGCTCTTTCCTTGTGTTTAGACACCTGTTTGCAGTTTATATGGCACCCGTAAGAGCGCACCACAGCCACGATTATTTCCTCCTTGCACTTCTTTCATTGTTACTCATCACTTGGGTTCACTTTGTACAAGATGGCTGACAGAGGCTCTCGTCAAGGAGGACGGTCAGCCTTGAGAGTTGTTAAGGACTGGAAGCCATCAAGTGCTATCCTGCCTGGGCTGAGCCAAGCAGCTACAGACAAGGAAGCTTAGCATGCCTAACCGTGGAAAAGTGGAGGAACAATTAAGGAAAGACGCACGTCATGGACACTCGGCATGGCTTTGGATGGTGGACTTCTATGAGGAAGAATCCAAAGCAGAAGAGCAGAGAGGCGCGTAGCGTACTGTTGATGTGAATTATCTCAGGGTTTTTAAACACAGTGCTAATGGCCAAGCAGCGCTCTGGTGACGGTGTAGGCGTGTCTTAGGTGAGCGTCGGGCCGAGCGTTACCTTGGCAACGGGGTGGGTGTGTCTTCGTGATGGCGTCTGGTAAGCGGCACAGGTGTTGCACGCTCTCAACAGTGACACCAGAAGCAATTGAGATGAATGTGAAAGTGATTCCTGTTGACTCGGCCTCAGATAAGCCAGCAGCAGCACCTCGTTTTGACTGTCGGGCAGCCAGGAATAAAAGTGAATGTTGACGACTAAGATCCACTTACTTACTTGAAGCTATTTCTTGATGATGATGTGATTGAAAGAATTGTTTTTGAGACAAACCATTATGTCTCAGGTAAATGACCTGTTTTGATAGTATATGCGGAATTATTACTGCACTCTTTGTAATAAATACTTTGTGTTTTGCACATTTTTGACAATAGAGAGGTTTGATCAAAATGTCATTATTCAAGCCAAACAAATGCAATGCTTTTTTTTGAAAAATTTTTTCACTAAGGAGGTTTGGAGGTGAACAATGGCTTATGGGGGTGATGAACCTTAAAGAATTAGGGGATGTTAAGTGGCGTCCAGCAGAGGGCACTGCTGGGGTAGCTGCTCTTGGTCATAGCCAGAAATGATCTGCACAAGAATAGAAGTACAAGCTGGTCACATTGGGTGAGGATGCCAAAGTGGCAGGAATGGTAAATAAAAGTATGGTCAGCTGGGTCATTACTGAGGGACCTGAACAGCTTAGTGGGCAATGAAATGTAACGTGAGAACGTCCCATGGTACTTATGGAATATACACAGTTCCAGGCTTAAAACCTGCATGGACTCCCTCCATATGAGAAGTTGACTGGTCACTTCCTTCCTCCAGACATCAGACAACATAAGATGTAAGGTTAGATAGTGCTGTGCTGTGGGGGCCGATGCAATGCTGGGGTCACTGTGTGGTAAAACATGCTAGAGGAAGGCCAGACACTACTTCAATGGCTCTGAGCCATGAGGAAAGAGTGAAGGAGCATAATGAAGTGTTGCACGTTATGAAGGGAATCTGTACAGACTGTGTGACAAAAAAACTTAATGTACCCTGAGCGATGAGAATTCATTTTACAGTAACAAAGATCCGTGGGCCATTGGCATAAGTGACTAACTATTGTGGGGACACTTGGCCTATGGAGACCTGCAAAACAGAAGAAATAAGGTGAATAGGCCAGGCAAGTTTGCTGGACTCCGTGGCCTGTCTTTGTCCCAGTTGTTCTCCTCATTTCTAATGTAGAATGGCAGCTTGTGTTTTGAACATTTCATATAGTAGATTGCTTTGCCTCTGTTTTCCGGGTCTTTATGGGACTACACATTGGAATGCTGGTCGATTTTATGCCAGACTTCACAGCTGATGGTCCTGGACAGCCTCCTCCCAATTTGGTGCGTTTGCCCCTTGAACTGAATGTGTTGGCGTGTGTCCACCGGCATCAGCTGGACATGCAACATATTCCGAGGTCCGAAGGTTTCCAGACTCGGGTAGGACCTGCCTTTACCGCCGTTCTCCGTACGTTGCTCTAACGCCGTCGGTCGGCATGTGTTGCAGCTGCTTCAAGGATGTCAAATGTTGATTTGCAATTGAAAGGCATGAAATTATCTGGTTCATTTCTTATTGATATTTTGGCTTGCTTATATTTTAACATGTTATTGTATTGCGTGACAGGGTCTCGCTGCCTGTTGCTTTCGAGGATGCTGCTTGGTGCCTTTTCTTCGTGTTTGGAGACCTGAATGAGAAGCCTGAGAGCTGGCAGACGTTTCGCCGAGAGCCGTGGACTTTGATGGCTGCCACAGTCCCATGCTGGACTCGCTGCTCCTGAATGGCGAGTGTCACTGTGTGGTGGACACGTGGAGGCTTGTGTTGAGACGCATGTTCTCGTTGCTGATGCTTCCAGTTTCATGTGCCCGTTGCTCAGAAGTGTGTCGAATCTCTAACTTCCTCACGCATGAAGCCGTGTTTTGATAAAAGTGCCTTTTTTTGGTAGACGTGGTCACCCCAAAGTTACCCGACGTTAGCGCGTTGAGTTGTGTTCGCCTTACTGAGCTGCTTTGCTTTGTGCCACCGCTCACTGCTTGCTTGACACTTTTTCCAAAAGGCTGCAGATTTTGAACGATGCGAGTGTTTGGTCTTTACAGACGCGTCTCTGTTAAAGGGGTCTTTCTGCTTTTTTATTCTGACTCTTTATTGCCAAGATTTAGTTTTAATGCGGTGTTTGCAGTTTTGTACTCCTGTGCTCTTGCTTTTGATGCTTCGGTCTGATTTTAAAGTTCTGTCAATTTGAAGCTGCAGCCCAGGTCTGCCCACGCCAAGGTCATGTGTGTTCATTTGTCTTATGGTGGGTTTTCCCATTCTTGGATAATTAAACGTGATTGGCAAATTCAGATATTTGGGAATGTAGACAATTGGCCGCCTTTTAATAATAACACGGAAAGCTCATCAAACAAAGTCGAGTTTACTATCAGTCCGTCGTAGGTGTTAACATGAAGGACCTCTAAAGATGCTCTTTATTTTTGGATTCAGTGCACACCACTGCTCTCCACTATCTGCTCACTTTTGCCCAGTCTGAATTCACCACCAATAACTGCATTTTTCAAAGTTCCCAACATGTTGAAGAATTTGTGCAAAAGTGGATTATTTTATTTGGGTATGAGACGTTGGAGGGTTTAGGAGCTGAAGCTCGCTTCCACAGAACTCCGTCACCCGCTATCGATGGCTCTCGTGTTTATTTTCACTTCATTTTTTGTGTTTGTGTGCTGCTTGGCCTTGTCCTGGTGGGCCTGTCACTAGGGCTCACATTCATGGCTTGTGTAGTGTGAAGCAGCGAGGGCTGCAGTGCCACTCTGCTTTTACATGATGACACCGATCAGTTGGCAGTTTGTAAGTTCCATGTGGTCCTCGTGTCGCCGTCTGTGGCACGGCTTCTCAGTGGTGTTCCTAGGGTTTCACTCTTGGTGGGCTTCTGGGTATCTGGGAAGGGCAGCTTGGTGCCAAAATAAACACAGACCTGATTTTGCTGCTTCATTGGATGGGCCTTGTTGTTTTTGTCACCATTGTAAGAGGTGGCTGCTGTTTGAAATGCCCGCTGTTGGACTTGATGTCTTTGCTCCCCATATCTTTTTTTTTTTTATTTTATTGATTTTATTGAAATCGCACAACGTTCCATACAAATAGAACAATTTTACAAGAATAGGATTGAAGACGAATCAACCCCCACCCCTGAGAGAGAGAGAGCGAGCATGGGCAGCAGAATAAAACTTAAACCTAGTAAAAAATAAGCAAATAGAGTAATGAAGAAGTAAACGGGGGGGAGAAAAAAGAGAATAAGAACAACAACATTTATTTCTATAGCACATTTTCATACAAAAAAGTAGCTCAAAGTGCTTTACATAATGAAGAAAAGAAAAATAAAAGACAAAGACGACATTAGTTAACATAGAAAAGGAGTAAGGTCTGATGGCCAGGGGGGACAGAAAATACAAAAAAAAAAACTCCAGACGGCTGGAGTAAAAAAATAAAATCTGCAGGGGTTCCAGGCCACAAGACCACCCAGTTCCCTCTGGGCATTCTACCTAACATAAATGAAATAGTCCTCTTTGTAGTTAGGGTTCTCACGGAAGGACTTGATGATGATGGTCATGCAGACTTCTGGCTTTTAATCCATCAATGTTGGAACATCACTGTGCTTTGAGTAGATGGTGGGGGCGCAGGCCACCACCACAAAGAAACCGGAAAAAGAAACAGAAGAGAGAGTAGGGGTTAGTACAGATTTTAGAGCGAATAGGGAGAGAATTTGCTTCCTTGGTGCTTTAAGAGCTTATTCTAAAATGTTATTGTTGAGATCCTGACAGGTTTGGACAAATTTCTGCACAGATCCTCTAAGTGAGAAATTTATTTTTTCCAATTTCAAATAATATTAAATATCAGTTACCCACTGACTTAAAAGGGGAGAGTTAGGATTCTTCCAGTTTAGCAAGATAAGTCTGTGTGCCAATAGTGTAGTAAAGGCCATGACAGTTTTTGTCCTTCTCCACTTTAAGCCCCTCTGTGAGCCCACCAGACACAGCTGTTAGTGGCTTAGGAGGGACTGGGACACCAAAGCTGTCTGATAGGCACTTTAACATCATTTTGGACCAAGATTTTTATGTGGTGCAGGCCTAAACCATGTGACCCAGTGAGGCTGGGACTTGATCGCAGCGTTCACAGGTTGGATCTTGCTCTGGAAACATTTTGGACAGTTTTAAGCGAGACAGATGTGCTCGATATATCATTTTTAGTTGAATAATTCTATGCTTTGCACATATGGAGCTCGAGTGAATTCTCTGCATCGCTACCTTCCACTCCTTTTCTGATATGTTGAGTGAGAGATCTTTTTCCCATTCTCCTCTTGGATCTTTAAAAGGGAGGGACTGTAAAATAATTTTATATATTGCAGAAATGCTGTCTGAGTCCTCGAAACTGAGCAATATTAGAGGGAGGTGGGAGATGAGGAAAATCGGGCAGGTTCTGTTTAACAAAGTTTCTAATTTGAAGATAGTGAAAGAAATGTATGGCTGGAAAGTTACATTTAGAATGCAGTCGTTCGTAGGATGTAAAGACGTTGACTATGTACAGATCTCTAAGTGATTTAATCCCAAATGTTTTCCAGACATTAAAAACTGCATATGTTTGCGAGAGTTGAAGAAAGGTGGTTCTCATGCTGAGGTTCCTACATTGGTTCATATTCTGAGTGAGTGAAGCACAATTGGGTTATTAGTATATTGATGATAATTTGCATTTATTGGGGCACAAACCAAGGAATATAAAGATGAACTGCAGGATTCTATTTCTATTGCAGACCAAGTCTGCATACTGTATGTTCGTCTATTTGTGTCCATGTCCAGGTTTTTCTAGCTTGTATGTTTCCTGCCCAGTAGTAAAATTGAAAGTTAGGTAGAGCCATGCCACCTTCTGCCTTAGGCTTTCGTAGGGTCGCTCTTTGGATACGTCGATGTTTTAAGTTCCAAATAAATGAGGTTATGGTTGAATCTAATTTTTTAAAGAACGATTTATTGATGTATATAGGAATATTTTGAAATAAAAAGAGAAGCTTATGGAGGATATTCATCTTAACAACATTAATTCTTCCAGCTAGAGTGAGATGAAGGGTTGACCGCCTATGCAAGTCTTGCTTGATTTTTTCCATACAGACTGAAATTTTGTTAATAAAGAGCTTTGTGTTGTGATGTCTAGCCCTCAGTATTTGAACAGATCTTCGATGATAAAAGGTAAGGTGGTCCAATCTAATATTGTGTGCTTGAGAATTCACTAGAAAGAGCACACTTTTAGTCAAATTTATTCTGAGACCAGAGATCTTTTGGAATTCTCTTAGTGCTGTTAGGACAGTGGGCACAGTATTTTGTGGTCTGATATCTACAGCACCATATCATCTGCATAGAGAGAAATTTTCTGTTCAAGTTCTTCTCTGATAATCCCCTTTATCTGATAAGCATTTTGAAGCATTATATCATCAAAAGATGCAGAGAAATTAGTTCATGCATTTGTTTTCAGTCGGCTAGATTACTGTAACGCACTCCTCTCAGGTCTACCCAAAAAAGACATCAATCGTTTGCAACTAGTGCAGAATGCAGCTGCTAGAATCCTTACCAGGAAAAGAAAATCCGAACACATTTCTCCAGTTTTGATGTCACTACACTGGTTACCTGTGTCATTCAGAATTGACTTTAAAATTCTGCTTATGGTTTATAAAGCTTTAAATAATCTCGCCCCGGCTTATATATCGGAATGTCTGACACCTTATATTCCAAATCGCAACCTCAGATCCTCAACTGAGTGTCTCCTTAGAATTCCAAGAGCAAAACTTAAAAGAAGTGGTGAGGCGGCCTTCTGCTGTTATGCACCTAAAATCTGCAATAGCCTGCCAGTAGGAATTCGCCAGGCTAATACAGTGGAGCACTTTAAAAAAACTACTGAAAACACATTACTGTAACATGGCCTTCTCATAACTTCACTGTAATTTAATCCTGATACTCTGTATATCTAATTCATTATAATAACTATTCATTCAAAATCTGTACTAACCCCTACTCTCTCTTCTGTTTCCTTTTCCGGTGTCCTGTTGGTGGTGGCGTGCGCCACCACCATCTACCCAAAGCACCATGATGTTCCAACAATGATGGATGGATTAAAAGCCAGAAGTCTGTATGACCATCAGCATCAAGTGACTCCGTGAAAAGCCCGAACTACAAAGAGGACTATTTCATTTATGTTAGGTAGAATGCCCAGAGGGGACTGGGCGGTCTCGTGGCCTGGAACCCCTACAGATTTTATTTTTTTCTCCAGCCTTCTGGAGTTTTTTTTTGTTTTTTCTGTCCACCCTGGCCATCGGACCTTACTCCTTTCTATGTTAACTAATGTTGTCTTATTTTAATTTCTTATTTTGTCTTTTATTTTTCTTCTCTTCATTATGTAAAGCACTTTGAGCTACTTTTTGTATGAAAATGTGCTATATAAATAAATGTTGTTGTTATTGTTGAAAGTGAACTGCCAGTGGTGCAATGGCGATTGCAAAAAGTAGTGGTAACAAGGGGCATATCTTAATCGTCCTTTGCCTCTGGTGGGTTTTATGGGCATATCAGCCCTTTTGTTCATTGATGATGTTGTTCTTGACCTTCTCTGGCATCTTGTTTTTGTGTCCTTGGTCGACTGTGACTCCATCCATTTGCATGCATCAGGCAGATTTTAGATTTTCAGGTAATGCCAGGGTGGCACCTGTCTTTGCTTCAGAATTTTTGAGTAATATACCAAGAACGTATTAGTTAGTGGACCTTTTGGGGTCACTTTGATACTGGGTGGGTGACGGTGTCCTTGAGTAAGCCTTAATGGGTGCCACACTATTGGTTTTGATCGGGTTTTTGTGCCATGCTTGACGGTGGCTGCTGTTGTAGGCCAGTCTGAACTTTGCAGCACCCCAGGCCTTAAACAACACTGCAGTAGAAAAGCCCAAGTTTGACTTAGAAGGCACAGAATGAAGAGGACAGTCTGAATTGTGGGTCTGAGGGAGGTCCACACACTGGGGGTCTCTTATGGTCGCTCAATAGCAGTGGGTCTGCAGTTTGGTTTTTGAGGGGTCTCCCAGAAGTCCCAGCAGATTCCCCAAGTGACGCCCACTCTCCAGCATTCTTATCTGCCAGCTGTGGTGGATGGCAGGGCACTTCAGGTGGTGCTTCATGCGTGCCCATCATGTTTGACCCCAAAATGTCTTCACCAGCGGTAAGTCTTACTGTTCCATCGTGTACCTTTACCTCTGATGCGTGTTTAACTTGAATTGTTGCTGCTCTGTCCAGTACTTGGCGTCTGCCATCCTGTGCCCTCACCTGTATTGTCTGCAACAGTGCAGTGCGTGTCAAAAGCTTGTCCTTGTGCTGTTGGATATGACGGCCATCAACTGACCCAGATGTGGGCGGCCATCACGGCCTGTGGCCATCCTGGCTGTGTCTGCTTGCTCAGCATCTGTCGCACTCTCCGGTGGTGTTGGTGAGTAGCACAAACCTTACCTTGACATCTCGGTGACCATTCAGGTGACGCCACTTGTGGAATATTGAAAGGGCACAGCAGCGTGTGGTAAGGGTGGCGTGGACAGGGGAGCGCCGTGGTTGGCAGGCCTGTAATCTCCGGTGGTAAGGTTGCCCCGGTAGTGAGTGGGTGCGTGTGAGCGAATGTGGCTCTGTCTGGTGGCTTTGACTGCAGTGGCTGTCCTAAACGAACGCCGCTTCTCTCAGGACCCCAACGCAGATTGATGGCTGCTCTTTTTTTTTATGTCCCGTGTTTACTTTAAGTCGATTCAAACGGAAAAAGAAGAGAATGAAGTCGGCAGGCCAGAGGGGCCGCACTGTGTGTATTCATGCGGGGGTCTCGAGAAGCCCGTAAATGCAGATGTCAGCGCACAACAATGGTAGACAGGGGCCTCGCTTCACTCTTTATTCGGGGCTGTCCGTTAGGCCTTTGACTTCTCTCAGCTGGCACATTCCTTTTTAATTGTGATTGGCAGCTTATGGAAATGACGGGTGGTGATTGGCAGGCAGAACGATTGTTTGCATTCCCAGAATTCACTTTGCTCCTCTCCGTCAATAGAAGCTGTGCCGCCCACATTGCTGCTCTTTATTGCGACCTTTGAACTCTGTCGCGTCCACCCCCCCATTGCAGTGTCACGTTGCCGAGTGCAGTTAGGGTCCCCTTGTATGTCTTTCTCAGGCACTTCTTGAGGGTGAAGACACACGTGCCCCTTTGGGTGTTGCTTTCTCCTTGGAGGGCATTGGCAGGCACACTTGACGTGAGTCTTAGCCTGCAGACCTCCATCTTCAGGCGCCATGTCCAGCTTTCCTGACTGTTTGGAGGACTTGGTGTGAGGCTGAAGTTCTGAGAAACTGCCAGGTCAGTTTTTAGGTGACAAAACAAAGAGTGTGGACTAAACATGCCAAGGCGGAGGGTGGCGTCTCCCTCGGTCCTCTGTCCACTCTTCTGTAGTTAATCCCTTGAATATGGCATAAGTGGTATCTTGGGCCCCTGCATTGCACAGCCCTGCTTTTATTCGTGGGTGGTGACGACCCCGTAGCTTTGCTGGCATAGGTTTCCACGCTGTGGGTGACATGTTTGGTCTTCGATCGTAAAGTCTTCCTTTTCTGTTCCTCCTCCTCGTCGTCTCTTCTGCTCTGATTGGTCTTTACAGCCTGTTTAGATTCCAGTTTCATTTGCTATCACATCCCACCCTGTGTATGAATTCTCACTGGCGCCATCCCCTGGCTGGGGACCCTGGTTGGCATTGCAGTATTCAGTGCTGTGTGAGGTATCTTGTCGCCCACTTCCAGCTAAATCTGTGTAGCAGTGACACCTCTCGTTTCTCCCTTCAATTGCATGGAGTTCAGTTTTTAAAACTTAATGCAGATTATCATCAGCAGGCCCAAGGTAGGTTTCTCTAATTGATGTGCCCGTGGCTGACCTCTAACCCTAACTGTCGTTTTCTGTTCTTTCTACCAGTGTTCCTCATCTTCCTCACGTCGCTCTGACTGCTTGACATTGCTTAACTTTGCCGTTGTCATCGTTTGGCTGTCCAGCAGAGGCTCTCTGCCTTGGGCACACATCCTGCATCAGCGGCCCTTTGTCTCTCGCTTGTTCAGTTTGACTTTACTGGTGACGATCAGTGGGGCGGATGATCCGACGTGGTAATGCTGGTGTGTGGCGATGTGCCCTCTGTGCAGCCCTGTCAGTCCACTCAGGCTTCACTTCTATGGTTTTGTGCTCTTCACAGGGTTGCTTTGGGCATCGGGTAGATGTTTAGGTGAAGTTAGATTTTTGGTTCTTTTAAGATGCTTGAAAGATTTAAAGATATGATAGAAGAGGACATTGCAGGCTTTAGACCGCTCACTCGACAAACAAGACAGACGCCCTCTGTCCATTACCAGTCTTCCACACGCTGCCCGGGCAGAGGGCAGCCCTGCCAGCAAGTTGGTGCAGCAGCTTCACCCACACCTTACTGGACTGTGGTGATGAGACTGTTGACAGACGGAACAACCTCAAGGTCCAACATGAGCATCCTGTGCCATGGTGGCTTGAGGAAGTGGACCAGAGAGAAGCCAGCTGAGGTAGAATGCCCCTTGGACTGCCCAGCATACCCAAGAAAAGTGCAGTGCTGTCCAGGCATGCACCATTTGGAAGGTCTTTGTTGAAGGAACCTTCGGGTGATTTAGGAAATGTAGCTGGCAACCAAAGTGCCAGGAATGGATAGAAGGAAACCTACATAGGCTTTGGCACTGTGCCCTCATGCTGTTCCACAGAGTGAGACGAAACAGTCAGTACTTTATGCATATGGTGACTTTAAAAGGGCAAGCAGTGCCCCGTGGCACATGTCAGGCAGGCAGCCAGCTGTGCCACCTTGCACTGAGCCCTTCGATGTCGCCCATGCTGTGTTCCTGCCCCCCCTGCGCTGCCTCTCATTCCCCATCCCTTTGTGTCCCGGGACACAATAGCAGGCCGAATACACAGAAGGCCTGTTTAGGGTGTGCAAAGGTCACTCGGCACCCCACTGTTATGCAGAAGTCTTTCACCTCCTGCGCAATAGAAGGTCACCCCAAAGCTCTGCCCGTCCAGCCAGCCTCTCAAAGTGCTCCCAGGTGTTCCCTCAATGGGATTGCTTTTCCCACACTGCCCCTCTTATTCTGCAGGCCGCCATCCAGCCCTCCCACCCCAGGCAGGAGGCTCAATGGCAGCGCAGAAGGTAATTGTTGCCGAACGTCGTCTTGTGGAATTCACCGACTACCAGGGGGCCTGCCATCCACGCCGGCACTAAAAGGAAACCATTCTTTCCATTCTGAAGGGATGCAAATTCACAAATTTCTCACAAGTGCTGGGTGGCTTAGAAAAGGCCGGACTAAGTATTGTCGAATGCAAAGCAGCGAAAGAAAAGGCGATGGGTTGGGGGGGGGGGCCTTAGAAACTCTCCTGGAAATGCAACATGTGACCTTTTGAGCATTGCCCGTTAGCAGCATGGCAGAGGTGGCAGTGAGCTTTGATTTATCACTACCCTCTGGAGTCGCACGCACTTCTTTAACATAAATACACGCCAGCCTAGTTGGGCCTCGGAGTTCAGTAGCCCAAATCTCCATCCTGGCTGGGTGACACATGCCAAGTTATTTGTAAGGGTGAGTAAATCCAATCTGACAGTGCCAAGGCGATGGGGCTGCTCCGTGCCGTGTCAGCGTTTTGAGTCCAAGAGGTGTGAGCGTGTCTGGTGCTAACAAGTGCCACTTTGCTCCTTTTCAGGGGAGTCTCGATTTGGGCTGAATATAATTTGCCCAGGGTGCCTTGGACGTGCTTAAGGGTACAATGACATGTCGGGGTCACCTCAGAAGTGTGTATCAGCCTCGGGGGTGTTGGGCATTTGTTATTAGAGAGCTCCAGACACTGAAGGTCTCGATCATTGTGCCAGGATGGGGATGAGAGCCTAGAGGCATGGCCTAGACATACACTTCACAGCCATGAATTGGCCTTGTGCTGCACGTTAGCACTTGGCATTGGCCACTTTTATACATGCTTGGCAGAGCTGTGGCCCGTTTCAAGTCCTTGGGGGTCTCTCTGGCCACACCACATATAAGCTCACCAGGAGCTCCAACATCTTTAAAAGCTGGGGACATCACTGAAGGAAGACAGGCAGGCAGGCGTGTTTGTGGTGAAGTCTCAAACTGCCAGGCTCACACAGTTCAGCTCGAGGCAGACACACAATGGCGTCTTCTGGTCAGGATACGTGTGATGAAATCGAATGAGCCCCGGGCCTGTTGCCCTTCTGGTTCTCCATGAGCCTTTTTAATCGTTAGGCCGTTACTTGTGAAATGTGCACCACCAGTGTGAGAATTTCAACAGAACCCAAAATGAGGGAAGAGTCCATCGAGAAGTGAAGCCTGATGTAGTGCTGCCTGCCTGGGAGAGCCTGTATTGGGGTGTGTACACACGTTCTTAACTACACACTGTATGTACACTTGGGCCAAAGAAGCTGAAAAAATAAAGAATAGTCGCGTAACAGGCACAGGTCAGTAACCACAGAGAGGACCTGAAGGAACAATGGCTCAAACTGCAAAGTGTTACTCGAAAATTGTAAGAGTCCTCACCTGAACTAATGGTGGTCCCTAACACCTTGCACAGTTTGCTTAACACCGTGCTGTGGTGTGGGAATGGGGACCAGTCACTGATGATCACCAGCAGCAAAATGGGGACGAAGAAGACACCTTGCTACAGTCACCGACACGGGCGGGCAGAACACTTCACACACTCACAGCCAAGTAAAACATCTTCCTGTTGGCACCTCGGCACACGTGTGTGTGTGTGTGTGTTCGTTCCCTCTGTTAGCTGCATATGCACAGGTCTCTCTACGTGGTGCTCACTGAGGGGTTAAGCAGATGGACCTTCCATATCAGCTCATCTCATCCATTAAAAGTGAGGCTTTCGGTGGTCTCCTGGACGTCGTCCTTTCTTGACAGAGCCTTGTAGTGCAGCCTTGATGTAGATGGACGAGTGCTTTTGTTTGTAGGATGTGCTCCTCTCTGTTCTAGGGGGTCTGTCCGCCTCCAGTCTGCGTAATTTTGCCTGTACCATTGGTTGGATTTGGGTGCATTTAATGGGTCAAAGCAGATGTTGCCATAAGTGAATGTCGGTGGAGTGTGTTAGCAGATGACCTTCTGCCCGGGGGCTCCATCCAGCTTACCGTTGCTCACTGCTCCTTGGTCATTGTCCACACAGGGATGGTTGCTTGACTAGCTGCTCTTTATTTTCTTATGTGAACATCTGGTTATCAACAGACTCTGCAAGCCCGACTAGAAAACCCTCCGGAGGTCCTGTTAATACTTTAGATAATTTGGAATCCATTGTCTCATTACAGAAGCTGACTTGGACAGGTTTGTGGCAGATGACATTTAATGTCAGTAAATGTAATGAATTACACATAAGAAGTAAAAATAGTCAGAAAATCGAGAGTCCACCTTATGAGAAGGATTTAGGAGTCATAGTGGACTCTAAGCTATCGAGTTCCAGACAGTGTTCAGAAGCCATTGAGAAGGCTAACAGAATGTCAGGTTATATAGCGCCTTGATGTGTGGAGTACAAGTCACAGGAGGGTCTGCTCAACCTTTATAACACACTGGTCAGGCCTCATCTGGAGTCCTGTGGGCAGTTTGGGTCTCCAGGCTACAAAAAGGACATAGCAGCACTAGAGAAGGTCCAGAGAAGTGCAACCAGGCTGATTACGGGGGGCTGCAGGGGTTGAATTATGAGGAACGATTGAAAGAGCTGAGCCTGTTCAGAGATAAAGAGGAATTAGTGCAGTGGATTGAGTTCATCAAGAATACGGGGACACAGTTGGAAACTTAAGGGTAAATTTCGCACAAACATTAGGAAGTGTTTCTCTACACACAGAACAGTGGACACTTGGAATAAGCGACCAAGTAGTGTGGGAGACAATAAGACTTTGGGGACTTCAAAACTCGACTTGATGTTTTTTTGGAAGAAATAAGTGGATAGGACTGGCGAGCTTTGTTGGACTGAATGGCGTGTTCTTGTCTAGACTGTTCTAATGTTCCCCCGATATGTGAACCGTGTGTGGCACCCCCATGTCATGTGACTCTTGAGAGGCCCTACAGGCCTCTTTGTCAGAGCGTCTTTCGAGTTCCTTTGCTTTGCTTTATCAGTGAAATTTTGATGTTCTGCCAGCAGTCTTGGGATGCCCGCAATGCCCCATGTAACACACAAGACTTAGGTGGCCTTGCCAAAGCAGTTCTGCCCTGTTTGTTACTCAGATGCCCATACCTGAGAAAAGGCTCACTTTTGGCTTAGCACATTGGAAGCTGCTAGATGTTGGTGGCCCCCCTTCACTTTCTCAGGTATCCTTGTCCTTCATCTTTAACATCTATGAAGTCACTTCCAGAAGCTTTAGAACAAAATGGCCCGTGCCATCCTCCTGTGGGCAGTGACTCAAAGCTGTGGAGGACCCCCTTTCTTGTGGTGGTTCTTTCATTTGATCCTACAATGAGTACTCAACACAACTGCAGCTGCCTTGTCCCAGAAGTCCGGTGATCCCAGAGGTGCTGTGCCATGTCATCTCCTTCTTAATGAACTCGCGTCCTCTGTCGCGCATCCCGACCACTGAGACGTTTGAAGAAGGCAGGCAGCGCCCACTCCAGTGGCCCCTGTAAAGCCCGCTGCTCCTTTAAAATACGGACGGCACAAAAGGGAAAGAAGAGAAAACTTCAGTTGGCGTCTCCCCGGCTTGGTGGCCCATAAGCATTCAGCCCACATCTCTTCCAGATAATTTTTGTTTTAATAGAATCGCTTAAAACAATTAATTACCAGAGTTTTTTCATTCCGGCTGCATTGGAGGAGATACGCTGGCAATAAAAAGGCATTTATTCGGTGGTTTCTGGAGGCCTGTTGGTTATTAACATGTAAATTAAATCATCACAGCTGTTCCATTTTCAATCAGAGCGTGTGCAGCCGCGGCCCAGGCGCCCACCAAACAAGCTCGTTTTATTGCACACACATTCATTAGAAGTGGCACTCCGCTTCGTGCCTCGCCTTGCCATGCCATGCCGCTTGTTCTTTTTCATTTTTGCCCTTTCTCTGCTAGCTTTGTGTGGCACTGGCCTGAAAGTGGCTGACTGTTGGAGGGTATTTGGTGTCTTTGTCCCCCCAGCTTTCTTACCCTTTCAAAGGAGCCCAACAGAGCAGGCCATCACGTCTGTCGAAGTGACCCTAGGAACTGCCGTCCAGTGTAGACTTGAATAACTGAAATGGAGAGTAGCAGCTGACATGATGGGCTAAGCAGTGGAGTCGAGTGGGAGACGCTGCTCATTGGTCCTTAAGCTTCACCCTGAATTTCTCACGCATGATGGTTGTGCTCGCCTTTTGATTCCGATTCACTTCCTTGTCCTTTCTACTCGTCACATTTCAAGCACCCGCCGTGCTCATTACTTTGATTCCGTAGATCAGGTTAAATGCGGTCTTAACAAAATTTGGGTCCTCATTTTAAAGCAACGTTGTGCCATGTGACTCCAGTTGACCAACTTGTGACTTAACGACTCGCTCCAGCAATCTGCCATGTTGGCTTTATCGGGCTCTGAGCGGCTCCTCTCACCCCTGGAATCGGACTGAGGGTCTCTTGGCCTTCACTTACCCACTGCCTCCCTTAGCAATTATGGTTCTAATGCCTGAAAACCGGTTGTGGTGTACGTCATATAGTGCCATGCACTTTGGGGCCTTAGTCATTACATTTCATGTTGTGTGTTTTGAGAAATGGACGTAGTTCTTAAAAGAGGAAACGAAGATATGCAGTTAACATGAGGAGAGATTAAATTTCATACAGTTAAAGACGGAATTGCTGTAAAACGAGGAGGACCTGCAGACAGTAAATTAAATGGGGCCAAGAGTTGCCCACAAAGTGATGTTTTTGTCGTCACCA
Organism: Erpetoichthys calabaricus; assembly: GCF_900747795.2. Classification (NCBI taxonomy): domain Eukaryota; kingdom Metazoa; phylum Chordata; class Cladistia; order Polypteriformes; family Polypteridae; genus Erpetoichthys; species Erpetoichthys calabaricus. Next base: position 236,032 of record NC_041411.2, on the reverse strand, counting down.
CCATGAAACTGAAGACTTTTGAAAACACCAGTTCAGTGTTGCAGGGTTGATGGGTGAAAATGGCCAGTTTTGAAAATGCAGTCTCTAATCGCACTCTGATTGGTTTGTGCTCCTTACATGGCCCTTCCCTGATTGGATCCTGCTCATTACGCCACCATTTTCTAACATAGCAGACACAGAAGAGTTGCTTGGCACAATTTGAGTGTGGTAGACTCTCGTCAGCAAACAAGACAAGGAGATGTGCACTGGCTGGGTGGAGACCCTGAACCAGGATGGCCTTTGACTTGGGTCCTCCTGGAAGGAGATGGTATCAAACTGTAGAAGTGGGCAAGTTCATGGATACAGAAGTTTGCATGGCAATGCTCCACCTGAAGAACATCAAAGCCCTCCGCCTAGACCAAATTCCAGCTGTGCTGCTCAAGTACAGTGGGGGTGACGAAGCTGCTGAGTGAGTGCTGGTGGGCAGAGTGAGTTCCACGTGACTGAGAAATGGGGGAGAGTGTTGGTAAAACTACCATAGAAAGGCAACTGCAATAACAACTGCCTGGCAAGGTGATCTGTGTGCTTCTTCTCAAGCAATTCCTACTGGTGGTGGATCAGTCTGTGAGAAAAGCAAGTGGGCTTCAGACAAGGAAGATCATCCTGCAAAATATGTGAACAGCAGCCACTCGTTCAAAAAGGTGTTTAACAGGGTCCACTGGGACTCGCTGTAGAACATCACAACAAGCTGTGGTCTTCAAGAATCTCTACCAGGACTCCAGCTGCTTCATGAGAACTCCCCTATAACATCGAGGTGGGTGTCAGACAAGGTTGCATCCTTTCTCCATTTCTATTCCTCCTTGCAAAGCACTTTATGTGGAAGGCGATGGTGAAACCAGAGTTTGGTATCCCATTGAAGGGCCACTCTTGTCTCCTCAATCTCGAGTTCGCTGACTTCATCGCACTGCTGTCACGGACGCAAAAGGAATTGCAGATGAGACCACAAGCCGGAAAGGAGGCTGCGAAGATCGAGTTTGCACATCAGCACAGAAGAGGCCAGGGCCATGAGGATCGATGGGAAAACGAAGATCAGTTTCACCTTGGGAGTGAAGAAGAATGAAGAAGCTGAGCACTTCACGTACTTGGGCAATGGAAAAGTATGAAAATGGACCTCCACTGCAGAATCGGCAAGATTTCTGCCATCTTCCAAAGACTACACTCGATCTGGTCTGTGCCGTCCATCAACGTGAGGCTGAAGATTACACTCAACACCATTGTCATGCCGACAGCCATCTATGCCTGCAAGACTTGGAAGAGTACAAAGTCAAAAATGTATTCCAGCGGTGAACACGGCTCCTGTGACCGCATCACCAATGTCAAAACCAGCTGCTGCTGTCTGAAAGAGACCGTCACGCAGTGCAGGACGCGATTTGCAAGGCATGTCTAACAGATGCCAGACAGTCGTCACCCAAAGACTGCGATCCAACGAGGAGACGGAAGGAAAGTTCTCAGGCCCCCAAGAACCTGGCAAAGAACATTCCAAGGCGATCTGAAGAGCATCAATGTCCGCATGGGAAAACATGGACTCCATAGCTGTTGACCAAAACCACTTGTTGCCTTATGGGGGCCAGTTGTGTGGGAAGGAAGTAAAGTCCTAGCTGCACAAGACGCTGATGATCGACTGGGTCAGAGGCCTGAGCGGGCCGCAGTCACCGTGTGCCTAAACCAGGATGTGCGAGTGAGTCGTCGTCTATGGCGCGCCACCAGTGCACTGCAGGTGCGCTCTGTAAAGTAATGAAGCCCGCGTCTGGTCAGGATTCATGGCGCTGCTCTCGCTTTACTTGGCACCGAATGTGTTAGCAAATCATGTAAGACACCAAAGCAAACCCCGGTTTAAAGTGAGCCGTTACCTTTACTCTTGTCAAATATGTTGCAGAAACATTGGTAAAAGTCCTTAAAAAAGGCCCATTACCGCAGGGCAGCAAGTCAAAGATGCTGGCAGCCCTAATACTCCGTTATCTCGCTTCTGGATAATGGAATGACCCCTCGGCGGCCCGCGCTCTCCGCCAATATAATAGCGTAAAGCACTGTGAATAAAGTGGTTATTTTTGGAATCCAATTGAAAGTGTGGCGGAGCGTCTGTGACAGGCAGAGGATTGAGCGAGGCGGGAGCAGAGCCCAGACAGAGAGGACAGAGCAGCCGCGCACAGATTCGGGGGGCTAAGAGGTGCCAGCCTGCCCAGACCAAGCGGTGACCAGCGGCCTTGGCAGGTGCAGACATGCTCCTCAGACGTAATGGGCGCCCGGCCGGCTTTGGTGTCGTGTCCTGCGCGGCTCGGGCCGCTCCATCTCGAGGGCTCCTTTCAGACGGCGGCCCCAACACAATGTGAAGAATCCAAAGAGAGCCTCGTCTCCCTAATTTGCAAATTAATCCATTTCAATTTGCATATCTATTTAAATGAGGATTTAGAAACCGCAAAGCCTACTTTAATTATTTACACTAAAACCACAACCCTGATCCCCAGCAATCGAGGTGCTTTATATTTGCAACATTAATAGACTATGCTAATTACAGCTAATATGGATATGCAAATTTGCTTAATGTGTAAATAGATTTTTCACTACAATTTTGAAAGGAACTGTTAGAATTTCAGCCAAATTGCTGTTTATTTAACAAAACCCACATAGGGGCGCTGACTAATGGGAGCCCGGTGTCTTCATTAGCATGTGAGAATGTGATTAATTTATTTATGCCTGCTGAAATTGGTACCGACCACGATTTGGAGGATTTCAGAACGGCCCCTGTCATCGTCAGGCAGGTGAAAATGAATTCACGGCAGCAGCGTTCACACTGATGTTCACGGGCACTGGATGCACTGCCGAAGGAGAAGGCCGAGGTGTGTTTAAGGAGGTGCTTTACAAAGAGACAGGGCTGGGTGACGTGTACCGTAGAGTGGCACAACAATTGGCACAGGCATGGGGTGTCCAGGGGCCACGGGCATCTCAATTGGTTTTGTTTTTCTGATGCCTGCCATTGTTGTCCTTCTCCGCACGGCCCCCAGTGCTCTGCTCTGCTGTGTACCCCACTCTCTGGACTGGTAGACCTGAACTGATGATCCACAAGTGGAAGCATGGACAGAGAAGAGATGGTGGCTGGTGAAAGAAGGACCTCCTGCAGCACCCCTTGTGGATATCGCTGGTCCTGTTGGCCTTGCAATGAATGGGTTGGCCAGGGTGTACCCAAGCGGCAGTAGGACTGTGTTCATGAAGGCCAGAAACCGAGCCAGTGCGTGACTGCATACAAGAGCCCACTGAGCCCAAATCCAGACAATTGGGGACCACTTCAGGGTTTCCAGCCCTGTCCAGTACGTGTGTTCATGGGAGGCCTAGATGGAGACCAGTGTTGTCAGAAATGGGAGATCAAAGCAAAAGCATGAGTCAAGGTCAAAAACAAAGAGCAAAGTTCGAATTCAAGGACACCGGTGACGGCCGATAAACAGGAGGAGGAAGCACAAGCGTTTTTAGCAGGCGACTGAATACAATTTGTTTAGGAGGGACTGGACCAGAAGAGCGTTTACGCTGTTGCCATAGCACCCAGGACACGCCATAACCATCACATGCCCCAACAGTGGACACCCAAAATCATGACAGTTATGTGCCAAAGTGAATGGTGACCACGACAGGCTAAGAATTACAGTAGTTTGCAATTCAAATGATCAGGAATAACGAAACATAAAGGAGAGAAATGAACGCAGTGTCCTGTGAAAAGTCAAAATGGAATGATTGCTAACCTCGGGGAGCCATCTTAAGGTCCAGTGATGTCTGCTCAGTTGTTAAGATGCCGATGGTCCATTCATTTCCAGTTTCTGTGAAAAAGCCAAACTCCCCCTGGGGTCCCTCTAACTGTCCAGTCTCTGGTGGCAGCCCCATCGGGGCATTTCTACAGGTGGCTTGTCAAAACATAAAGTGGAGCAAACCTTCATCGACCTGGGGGTGTCATTTAGTTATGTGGCTGACGCTTTCATCCAATTTAAGGTACAGCTGCTTGTGGTTCTTGTTTTTGCAATGGGAGCAGCGGCGGGTGAAGTGACTTGCATCATGTGGTGTCAGTAGTGGGATTTCATCCCACAACCTCAGAGCTGACGATCAGCGTGATCTTCAGATGACTACCTGACCTATGCAGATGGCTGAAGGCCAGTGACTGGCCGCAGTGCATGGTTTCATGATGTGATAACAAGGTCTGTTGGCATCGTCTGGAAAGATTTGTCCCATCGTGACCGTGGACGTTTGGATCGCAGGAAGCCAATTGGCAGCCCCAGTTTGTGTAAAATCGCAGTACATTACAGTAATTGAGCAGCAGTGATTAATGTTAGTTTCAAAAGTGAGCAGGGGTGTAAAGAATACATGTGTGATGGACAACGCAACAGTACACCACTTGTGGGCATCGCGGACACGATCTGGGCGCACCAATCCGTGCCTGTGCCCTGCAGCATTTGATTTCATTGGTTGCTGCTCTTCCTTGTCTGCCTGTACTGTTGCTCCATTAGTGACCGTGAAGATGGAGAGCTGGAGGTCCACACTCACTTTGTGGAATCTCGTTTGGATTGGAAGAGTTGCTCTCTTATTACACAGTGCCACATGTGTGCACATCTGACTGAATTTCACTGCCATCCTGTGACATCACATGGACATGACAGGCTTTATGGGTAATGTAGTCTGCCAGCTGAAGCTCACTGTGGAGCCTAATAATAAAGCAGAGAACTTGAGAGACAATTCACTGGCTTTGCTTCAGAGGGAGGGCATTTGAATTTTCGGACATGAGCAGTTTATGGACCACCTCAGCCTCGCCATCCTCGACTGGGATTCCCTTTTATCAGCACTTTGTATTGTGTTGTCCTGTCGACAGAATCCTGTCAGCAGATGTGCCTCACCTCAACACTGGTGGTCTCTACCTTGCGTTGAGAGTCAAGTGCTTGTTGCAGTATAAATACATGCCATCTGTCTCAGTGACAAATCACGCTGTTTGTTTGAGTGCTTCTTCCATGGGCTGCTGTGACTAGTGAAGTGACTTGTTCTGATGAAATAAAATGGCTTGTGTAATTTAAAACACCACTAGGAGATTCAGCTCTTAGCCCTACGTCACTATTGTCATCTCGTGCTGGCACTTTGTGTGTGTTGTTCATCTCAGCCCACCTGTAGGTGTCACTTTCTTTGGACCCCGGGCCTGCTTGGTCTAATCTCCTGTCACCTAATTCTCTGGGTTCGTGCCGTGACTCGTGGATTGTGTTGTCCCTCCCTTCTCAGATGTGTGTGTGTGTTTTTCTTTCCCGCTCTCCAGAGGATCCTCTGCATTCTTAACTCTCGGAAAAGAAATCCTCACATGTCACTCCCAGCCTAAGTCTGTCCCAGCAGAGCACATGTGACAGCAACTCCCCTGTGGCTGTGCTACACGTCTCAGGTTGCTTTGGACTAAAGATGGCAACAGTTATGGAAAAGCAGCAATCCATGCAAAGCCACAATGTGGAAGCCGAGGCATGCAGTTGTTGTGCTACATGGAGACTTGGACACGTCTGGTCGTTTTCAAAAGGAGCTCCCTCGGTGTCCAGTGTGAACATTGACAACACTGCCAAGGCGAGATGTCGCAGTCTGCCTGAACTTGTGGACGTGCCATGAGTCCAGTGTTTTCGCTTTTTGACTTGTGGGCATCATACTTTGCTTTCAGATGATGAAACCCTGAGATGGCAGCGTCTTCGAGCCATTTGGGTTTCCTCTGGCATGTTTGGCGAGCCAAGCCTGAGACTGCTAGTGTCTGACGTAGTCGTTAGATCCTGTGTGTCCCTGGTCTGATTTTTTGCTTTAATGGACTTGCAGAGTTACACGTATACTGCGGACCATCTGAGAGGTGAATGGAGGCTTCGAGACGTTATTGAGGTTTATCAATCTGGGCTGCCCCTGGGTAAATGGTCAACTTTGGCTTTTACCTTCTGAGTGACATTTCCTGCCACCCAGTCCCACCGCAATCAATAGAAATATTGAGAAAGAAGTCGCTCATCCACCTTAATAGTGTCTGTGTACCAGTGTGGCTCTCCAGTTGCTATGTCACTGTCATTCCAGCAGATGGCACATCACAAACCTTAACACTGCTTTTTGGCATTTAACAGACTTGTGCATTGCATTGGTCATTCCAACAGAGGGTGCATCACACATTTGGAGCAATGCTGGAATGATAATTGAAATGAATGCATTTTGTGACTTCATGAATTACAGAAGACCTGGTGCACTGCAAACGTTAATGCCAGCGTCTTCATCAATTTCTTAGGTTTTATCCCATCACAGCCGGTTTGTAACATCTGGGCCCCACTACAGCCCCTGTTAGAGCCATATTGTTCAGCTGCACAGTTGATCTTTCCAGAAGTGCCCGTTCAGTCCAGACTGGAAGGCCATAGGTGGACCAGGGGACAAGCAGCACTTGAAAGTCCTTTTCATTTGCTTCTCTTTTCCTTCAGCCGTGGCGTTCTTGTGCGTAGTTTGTGTTCTCGGTGGCCTCATCGAGTGTAATGTACAGTCATTTGTGCACACTCACAACCCCGTGAGCCGCCTGCTCCTGAGGGTGAGGATGTTGAGGAGCCCCTGGCACTCAAAACCCTCTGCTGATCAGTCTGGGCCAAGGATGTTGAAGGGCGCTAGAAGTTATTCAAATCTTGTCACGGCGACTGAAATGCTGTCGTTTTTCTGGTGATGTATTCCCGTGGGAACTTGTGATTGCTGCCATCTTGTTGTATTCTTGTCCCACTAATGCCACAGTTTGTTTGTTGTCTGCAGTGGTGCTGTAGGTGGTGGCATGTGTGACGTCATCATCGCCGTGCTGTAAAACCTGGGCACCACATCACAACACAAGGCCTGAATGTACCATTCAGACCACAGGAGAAAGACCCGGTGTCACTTTAGCAAACCTGAATGAAAACCCCCTGAACGACGGAGTCGCATTTGCACGAGGACAGCATCACATGACAGGAGTTCACCCCTGAGGGGCTTAACAAGTCCGCAGACTTGGCTTGACTTGACTGCCCCGCTGCATCTCATGTCGTCTCGTCAGCCTCTAACCTGGCTTGGAATTACAGGTGACAATGGATTACGTGACTCCTGGTGCAGATTCAAGTTCAAGTATTGCTTGTTGCCCGCATTATGACCGCCATTCGGCTGGCAGCTGTAGGAGCTTTCCTGGAGTGCCAACTTGGGCCACGGTCTCCATTTCCATTCTGCGGTGGTACAACAAACACGAGACATCAGACACACGAGCCGCTCTTCTGTTGCCTGCTTTTCTTCTGTCCTTGTGGCTGAATTCCCATTGTTACCCAACCATCGGAGCAGTGACGATAAGTCTCAGAGCACTGTGACCAGTGTCACCGGGGATGTCGCAGGTTAGGACAAAAAAAATCCACGTAAATGTCATGGCATGTGATGAAACGAAGCAGAGCTCAGCAGACGTCCCTGTGACTTGATGTGGCCTTTGCTGTGCTGCCATCTAGAGCCAAGGAGGCCCTACTCCTATACGGCAGGTCTGATTGAAAGCCTGCCTACTGTGTGTGGACAAACACCCACCCTGGGAGTCCAGCCACTGTGCCACGGCAGATCCTGGCCTCGCTCCTGCAGCAGTGAGACCTTCTCTTCTCGTCTCCTGCACCCCTGGTTGCTCCGTGCTGACGTCTTTGGTCCCTCTAGGGAGCCCTTGAACCCGCGCTGGCTGAGTGAAGTGCTTGTTCCCCTCCAGCGACGAGCCCGCCACAGCGCATGCGTGTTATATTCCATTTATGAAGGAGTGATAACTTGTAATCATTGGATGTTAAATTAAAGAGCTCTTTGCCGGTTATTGCCATCTCAATTCTAATTGTCACTCGCTGGCACTTATGATGATGTATGAGGGTTGTGTTTTACGCAGTCAGCCGTGACCCAGTGACTAATCCTCACTCAGCTGTGGGCACTGGCAGGCTCCTGATGCCGCTCGCGGGCAGCTGAATGGAATATTAAGTGACAGCCGGAGGACGCCTGGCACGCTGGCCACTCCCACGTCCGCCTTCTCGTCCTTTTACTTGGCCTGTTGACCCCTTGTCGATGGTTTGTTTTTTGTTTTCCCCCACTGCCGTCCAGCATTTTGATTCAGTTGTGCCTACTTCTGTACAGCGTCTTCTTCACTGTGCGTCACACACGATCTGACGAAGACCAACGCCGATGACACGATGCCAGGCTCATTCACGTCACGATGACTCGTCGGCCGCTTTCTGGAGGTTCACAGGTAGCGTCAGACATGACAATGCGTGGCCTCACTTTGAAGTGCCATTTGAGGGTCATGGGCTGAAGCCCACTCTGTGAGCACAGGGGGCATAGCAGGACCACGTCCTTGGTCACATTGTCAAAACTCCACACAGATATCGGCCAGTCCTGGAATTTGAGCCCAAGATGCTTCTTTGTTGTCCACCTAATGGCTGAGTGTTGGCACACGAGTGTTTCCAGCCTGTTTAGTGTCTGATTCGGTTGAAGGACCGGAACCAACAAGGGGCAGTGGCTGTGCCATGTACGGGTTTACCCACATTTGTGACATCGAGTGTGTGCTGCTGCTTGGTCATCTGTCCATTCCTGTCACGTCTGGTGCTTTGCTGGTAGTGTAGGACCAGCCCGTCACCATGCTGGTAAAAGTTCAGAGTAATAGATTGGCACCCTTGTTTGTTTAGGCCCCTTCAGTGTGGTGCCACCAACAGGGCAGTATTGCCATCTTCTGCTCCTTCATGCCCTGCCCTTAAGCTTAGAGTTCAGGATAATCTTGTGAGGCCTGCTGCCATTGTGCCTCATTTGGCTCTGTGATTCAAGACGTGTGAGGATGATGAATCGGCGCGGGTGTGACAGGTGTGACACAAAAGGAAAGCGGAGTCCAGTAGAAGCACATCTGTCAGTGTAGACGTTCACTCTGAGCTCACCATGGCGGTGGTGGAGTGGGCCGGGCCGCCACAGACATCCATGAGGATTTGGGCCTGTTGGGCTACAGTGGCCGAAGGTCTCTGACTCTTAGTGTGCCGGTGGCCCTTCCTCACCCGTGGGTGTCACCGCGTGGTGGCCCAGTGACGACGGCTCTCTCCCGTGTTACGTTTCTTTTCTCCTCGCGGCTCAGCGCCTTTCTCCTCCCACCGTATCCCCCTCGCTCATTTTTCCCGGGATGTAATTTGTTGCCGGCTCGGTGGTAAGGGTTGCTTCTGACAGAGGTGACCTCCCTATTGTTAGATTGCCTGTCACGGCATGAAGAATATCACCGGCTTGATGGGTAGGCTGTCTGACTCGGCTGACCCCGGCCATTTTTGAACCGAGAAGAGCGATTGGAAAACTGACTCTGGAAGTAATGTGTTTCAATATCCTTGTGCTAGGAGCAGTAATGGAGGTCGCCGCGTCGGCAGGGAAATGCGGGCTACACTGAAGCGCTGCCTGGCCGCCACCCTCTTAATTGGCGTTTGGGAAGCGTCACTCTTTTTGATTGTCCACTTGGCGGCCATATGTGGCGATTCAGGGCCTGCATCTGACCACAGTGAGGACAGCAACTTAGCCTCCATGGTGTGTCCTCCTGGCACAGGCAGGTCAGTGTTTCTCATGCAGGATGCCTGTGCCTCAAATATGCCCAGTTGTGCAGCAGCTACACTGCTATTAGCGCCACTGATGGCCAGTCTGGCTGTGCCACTGCCCAGATGAGCCTCCCTCACCCCTTCCTACCAGTTTGTCTTGGCAGCCGCTGACATCCGAGTGTTGAGTTTGTGTGTGGACAGAAATGAAAGTATATAGCGCCTTTGATTCAGAAGACACTGACTGCCTGAAAGGGTCACACAGCCATTGCTGACCTTTTCTATTCTGTGGTGCCTTTGGGTATCTGGGGGCTACGAGGAGTCCTCTAGCGACTAGTCATGTAGTCATCATGCATTTGTCACCTTGGGTATGACGGCGCCCACAGTTGAACAGCATGACATGCTCGGTGTCAGGCACTTGCTGTGAATACTGTTGATTTTTATTTTATCTGCTCAGTGCCATTCCATAGTTCGTTCTGCCAACTTTGTTGGTTTATGTAGTGCCTTTTATGGGGCAGCTCAAGTAGTTCTATTTCAGTGTGGTGCCATTACAACGACGTCTCAGTGCACTGAGGTGGGCCTCGTATTATTTACACCTTCTGTCCATCACTCGTCAGCCACTGACATGCCACCTGATCCCCATGCCGCCCCCATTCCGTGTTCACTCAGTTAGTTTTCTCACTCCTAGCCTTGGGCTGATAAATGTTGGTGGTTGTCTTAGGCTCAACTTTTGATGCTTCTAAATAACTTTTATAATTAACTCTTGCAACAGCCATCTTTAGGTCATGGAATACATTGGACTTTAATTGGATTGAGTTGAGGCCTGGTGGTCTTGATGTGCCATCTTGACGTGGCACTGTATTCATGCACGGTGCCCACTGTGATAGGTGGCCGGCCATTTATCCCGGCCAATACCCCCAGGCTGCCAGGTGGAGCTCTCCTTGCAGTATGGAGGTACCCCGAATGCCAGCAGGGAATTATGGACATTGGAGTTTTCCCTTTACAACCCTGCTGGATACCACGGGGGCCGCTAGAAGGTGCTGCAGGGAGGAGCAGTAATTATTTTCCCTATGCCCCTGAAGTATGTCAAAGTCACATGAACAAGAGGAATGATGTGCTTCCGGGGTGAAGAAAAGAAATTTTTTTTCTGACCCGGATGTGTTCCTAGTCACGTGGACAGAGAGGGCGAAACACTTCCAGGTCAAGGACTATAAAAGGACTGGGAAATCCCAGACGTCGAGCTGAGCTGGGTGTCTGGGAGTGGAGGATTGTGATTATTGTTTATTGATTATTGGATTTATGAGTATTGTGGAGTGGAGGGAGCTTTGTGCACATTATTATTATAAAATAAAGTCGTATTGGACTTTTATCAGGTGTCTGGCGTCTCTAACTAGGGTTCAAGGGAGCGATAGTGCCCTCAAACTGTTACACCACATAGCACAGGGGTTTATATGGACATGACGGTAGGACTGATCTTGTGACCATACATCGTGCCTTTTTCATTCACGGCCATTCTGTGCTCCTTTACAGCAGACAGGTGATGCACTTGGATGGCACGTCTGTGCTCTTAGATACACTGTAGCCCCTTTCAACAGCAATCACGGGACATGTGGTAGATGGGTAGACAGGTGGCGATAGAGCCCTGGGACAATGACTTGTAAAATCCTGCTGCAAGTCCACCATGCCATTGGGTGGCAGCAGAGAGACTTCCATTCTAATATATGCCCCGTTGCCCAGTAGGATGGTCAGGTGTTGGGTTTATTCAATGAAGCAGGGTCACTATTTGTGCCAAGTCCCTTCTGCTTTCCTAATCCCCTGAGAGGCAGGTGGGTCCACACAAGAGACCCTCCTGACTGTTTGCCAGTTGTGTTTGAACTCAGGAGGTCCAGCGGAGATGAGGATACAGCTGGCAGCAGGGGGCGAGCGGAGGGCAGTGAGATGTGTTCTTTTGGCCTTAAGCCCCATGCCCTTCTGTTTATTTTCTGTGACTTGTTTTCTACATGGTTGCCCATAATTTGGCTTTGGGGTCCATTTGCGAGTGCCCCCCAAACCCCCTGACAGGAGGGTTTTTACATTGAAGGCAATAAGAAGGACGTCACCCTGGTTCAATGTGAATTTTTGTGCTTAGCTGTTCTTCACGTTCTCTTTGGTAGCACAGCACAGGAGGCCATTTGCCACTGGCCTGCTCAGCTTGTCCCCCTGCACTGTGACCGCTTGAGCTGTAAAGTGCCCCCCGATCATGGAGCAGTGTGCCCCCTGCTGGTGAAGACCCTCCAACTATTCCTTGTTGAGTCCGGTTCTGTAGCCCTCAGCTGGCTGTCCCCTTTGACCCAGTCAGCGTCCCCAGATGTCTCTCTGTCTCAGCACCCAACACTCGGCTAGCCGGGCGTCTGCAGCCGACTCTCATCAGGCTAATTTATGAATACATTTGCATCTTCAGTGGACTCATTTCTCCTGCTTATTAACAGAGCCATGATGGGACAATAATTAGGGCTTTTTTTTTTTTTGCTTATTAACCGACTAATGCCAGCTGAGGTGTCAAAGCAGGCAGTGGGCAGGTACTGTGAAGAGAAGCTGGGGTCAGCATGGAGGAGCTGTGAGGGGCTTCAGCCGTTGGACCCTGCAGGCCTTGCTTGTGTCTGTCTGTCTTCTCTTTCTTCATGCCATCACTTGGATGTGAAGAGGTGGTGGCCGCGTGCTGCCATTGCACTTTCCTCTTTCCATTTGTTCTTTTACTTTCCAATTGCTCTTCCACCACCATCTTTGCATCACAAATGGATTGAAGATGTGTGAAGTGCCAGGCCGCTGCTTGTACTTGTGTAACACCAACGGCCAGAAGCACGTTTGGAGGCTCCATGTTGCAGTCCCAAAACTTGTCACTAGATGCTGCTGTATGAACCCTGGTATGGAAACACAATGGTGGAGAGAGAAAGATGGGCTGTATGTGCCCAGGGTGATGGCCAAGACCAAATGTCACCCAAAGGCATCTCCCAAACTTGTCACTTTAAAGCAGGGGGCGTCCTGCTGTGTGTTGTCATGTGCCAGAGTCGGAGAACTCGAAGAGGGCTTCATTTCCAAAAGGTAGGCCTCAAGTGGCAAACTGGTGCAGAATACCAAAGGCCAGACTTGAACTAAACTGTCCTGGGGTGTCTTGTGACTGGCAGCATAGCATGGCATGGCAGCGGCCTTTCCCCTTGGAGTTTGTATTTGTCTTAGACTGCGGCATATCCAGTCAAGGCCGATTTACCTTGTCACAGTGGACCACCTCCTTAATGTGGTGACGCAGTGGCCTTTGTGTGTGACTGGGAGACGAGGTCAGGTGATGCTCGTGCAAGTGGGGGATCTGAGGGATTCATGTCGTGTGCCCACCTTTGTACCCATCTGGATGAAAGTTAGAACAGAGTGACCAGACTCGTAACTTGGGGAGCGGTCAGATGTGTGAGGGGGGTGCTAGCACGTGGTGGTCTCGGGTGACGAGTGAAGGCGGCCTGTGCTCCCTGCTTACGAGGCTGTCGGACCCCCTTTCTTTCTTCCTTCCTTCCTTTGATTTGTATTTATTTGGCCGATGCCTCATTGAGTTTCACGTGTTTAGTCTTCTCGAGTGGAGCTCTGGCAGGTCAAGCTACTCTCTCGTGGTCACATTTATTTCTGTAGCACATTTTCATACACAGGGGGCCTGACAGCATGTTACAAAATATAAAAAGCCCGCGGGGTATTTTATGCAAAATGAACGATTCTTAAGCTGTGTCCCTGAGGATTTGACACCGTGGGTCTCGATGACAAGCCAAGTGGCAGCAGAAGCAGAGGCTGTTGGACATGCTGCTCCCTGAGTGCGATGGACCTTTAATGGCCACACGGCAGGTCCGAAATCCAGCACGAAACTGGTACTGCCAATGTGTGCTGAACGGAAGGAGAGTGTCGTCGTGACAAGTTTAGAACTGCACGAGGACAAAGACGGACAAAGACGACATCAGCTGCCACGTACAGGCCGGCTAGGTTTGTTAGAGCTGACGGCAGCCAAGCGCTTAATTGATTGTAATTTTGAATAACGGCGTGCGGCTGCTCAGGCTCATTTTCCGCTCGGGCCGCTGCTTGGGTTTTCGCTCCGGCGTATCCGATGCAATTCCGGATGTGTCAATCTCTTCATTTGGCACCACTCCGTGACACGCTCCTTGTTATGTGTGTCGCTGCTGTTTAATTAAAAGGCTCCATCGCCAACTTTCTCTTCCCTTACCAGATTTAAAGGCACACCTGCTCATTGAGTGCGCCCATCGCTCTTTTGTCACAATGGATCTGCGTCAGCTGCGCTCGGTGTCTTCAAGTGTGCCAGGCCAGTGCTGTGCTGTGTGTGTGACGAGCGTCTTGGCTTGGGGGGGCCAACATTGTATCCCAAAATGCTGACAATTTTCATTTTATTTGTTGGGTCATATTAAGTGACGTCTGGGGAAATGATCAGGAGTGATTTGTGTGTGAAGTGTTTACCCGTAATGATTCTTCGTCCGATGGGGTCTTTAGTGTCCTGTGCTGCACTGAGAGTTTGTCTGGATTGTGCTAATCCACAGCTAGTGGCCGTGGTGAAGGAGCTATAAGACTGTCTAACTGATACTGAGACGGCGTCATTACTGTCACATGTGCTGATTGCCAGTCTGAGGCCCTTACCTCATAGAAGCGATCTTCGAAGAGTACGCGTCATCTAGACAGACGGTGGTGACTTTGAGATGAAGAACTCCGGGGATGGTCCCAGATTGTCCATGTAAGCCGATATAACAGCAGAACAGACGCCGCTGCCAATGGGGGTGGGGGGGGGGGTCGGGTCACTCATGGTCATCGTTCAAGACCCTGGATTGTCACCGACGCAGGGCTCTGTGCTTCACCTAACAAGGATGGGTTACCGTGCTTCTGCCAAGTGGGTGCCAGGCAGTGTGTGGCAGGTACCTCTGGAATCCTTCCTGACAAACACCTTCCTGGGCATTAAAGTGTGCTTTGTGGTGCCATGCCCTAAGACGACGTTCAGAGACCTCGGACCCCACAGCCAGTACACAGTGCCCTTTGCACCTTTGTCTGAGGCTGGGCATTTGGGCTTGGCACACTGAAATTGCAGAGCACTCTTACTGGAAGTGAGCATTTCATTCAGACTTACGCCTTATCTGTTGTTAAGAATGGCCTGGTGCCCCGTCTGACGCTGCTGTCCCTTGACCTTCACACCGCAGTCTTCCTCCGCCACATCCTTGGTATAGATGGAAACAACATTTTCAGATTTTCTCTGGTCAGAGCCATTCATTTTTTCTTTGCGTTTTGGTTTTTTGACTTTGAGAGTTTTATTTCTTGAACTGATTTTACTGAATCTGTCCCATGCTGTGACACTGCCCCCTGTATGTCATTTGTGGATTGGATTGGCTGCTCTCAGCCCGGCGGTGACTTGGCTGGCGTGTAATAACGTCACCACAATTTGCTCTGTCCTCATGACAAAATGAATTCACGTCTTGATGCACTGCCATTTTGTGTTCAGGCATTTGCTGCCATTTTGGCGAGATTATATCCATTGGTAGCCCATGACAGACAGAAGTGACCATGTGTGAAGTCACCGTCGCGAGCTTGCAGGTTCTCCAAAATTTGGGATACCAAACCATCTTCTTTTTGTGGCAGATGGTGTTTGCTTGATTCGGGGGCTTGTGTGGTCTGTCTTGACATCCCTAGTTATGTTTTGTTGTACTTGATTGTGTCTTCTGGTGCAGAACTTGAGGGGAGAGCATTTAGGACTGAAGCCAGCAAACACTTCCCTCTGCTACAAAGAGCTAGTGAAGCAGAAACCTTCAGAACCTTTAAGTCCGATCTGGATGAGCTTAGCTATTAGCCGAACAAACGAGTGACAAATGAGCCATATGCTCTCCTCTCTTAACCTTTCCTTACCTGTAGGTCTTGGGGTTTGCTCTCTGCCCAGTCCCTGTCTTGTGACAACCAGAAATTTGATTTCCTCCTCTCCTCACTTGAACCCTTGCCAGGTCCTCTCACCCATTCTCATGTTCATCACTCATCCCCCTTTTTTAAATGTTTCCTCTTGGACTTTGTTGGGGTCAAATCTGGAGAGTAAAACACCTGACAGAAAAAAGAGAGGATTTTCATATTTACACTTTTATTACTAAAATTCCAAAACTAAACACATAAGGACACAAAAAACTCAAAGGAGATCCTGAAGAGGAAAGTCTGGCAGCAAACAAAAGCGGGTCTGTCATCCAAATGGCAAATGTAAGGAGTGTAAACTGCGAGGGCCGAGGGAGCAGAAGCTTAAAGTGGTCTTTGGAGGGAGGGAGGGGCTTCTCTCCTGGGGGCGGTCCTGCAGCGTCACATCTCGAGGCCCAAACAGCCCTCGCCAACCACTCCATTCACAGGACATTACCCAGCTTAATAAAGAGGATGAGGATATGAGGCACAGAGGTTCCCCACACACTCGAAGCCCCTTCGTTCTCGGAGGTCTCTCTGCAGACTTGTGGTGAGTGTGGATCGCAGTCCCTTCAAGGTCTCCATCTTGTGCCCAGTGTGACGGTCCCTCCTGTCTAAAGATGAGCCGCCCCCATTGACTGGTAGGCCCTGTTTCTGTAAGCTGTGCCTTCAAAGTAGTTGGCTTCGAGGGTACTCCACTGGACCACCAGACATGCAAGGTCTGCCTCGTTTTGTTTGTAGTGTACAGCTCAAGTTAAGGGTCCACCACACGTGTCCTTGCTGAATATGAAGAAGTGTTTAAAGCCCGAGAGTCACCATTGGGTGCCTGTCCTTTAGTTGTGTGTGTGGACTTTCGGGGACCACTGGAGCCCCTAGAGGATGCAGTGGGATGATGGCTTCAGGACGGAGAGGATTAGTGTCACCCCTTAGCCGACTTGAATGGCTGCTCCTTGTTGGTGGGCTCCCGAGTGTGGTGGTCCAGCTCATGCTCAGTGCTGACTCTGTCGCTGATTTGTTACTCTTGTTGTCTCTCTGTGTTTAGTGCTGGCCTTGTGTCTCTGGAGTTTAGTGGTCTTTGCTTTGCGTTTGGGTGGCACCCACCAGCTGTACAGCAGCAGTCAAGGATCTTCACTTGCAGGGGGTTGTCTGGTTCTTGGACCCTGCTTTCGGAGTGGGACCACCATTAGATTGTGATCCCTGGCCCTGCTCAAGTGGCCACTTTTATTCATTGCCTGCTTTCTTGGGTTGTGACCCAAACATCTGCTTCTCGTACCCCCTGTAAGGGCGCTATATCCCCCTGAGTGCCTTCAGCAGGCCAGATGAGATCCTCTTAAGAAAGTTCATTCAAATAAGATGACAAGCTGCCAGCCTGCCTTTGGGTTTACCTCCGTGCCACTGCTGGTAGGTTTGGGCATGCCATGGGGTGGCACTGAGTGTTTTCCTCTAAATCTTCCTCAGACGAGCCCCTTCATTCATGTGCTGTTTTAGAGAAGCGTGAAGGCCCCCCGCGCCCTGCTATCGACACCAATTCGTCTTGATCCTTCACTTCAGAATGCAAGGCTTGGAAAACAAACACAGAGCGTACTGACAGTGGGAATAAATATCGCCGAGAAGTTGATTAGCATTTGATCCCAGCTGAGCCCTGGGAAGCTGAACGCTGGAATGTCTTGGCACTCGCTAACAGCGAATCGTTTGATTTGATCACAGGCTGTGCTTACTGCTCATTGAGAGATAAACACGTCCCCTACTGGAAAATCGCCTTTCCAAGTCTTCCTCTTATTAGAGCGCAGCTTGCTTCCTGCCTTCGTCAGCTTGATTTGTTTTCCTTTCGGGTTGCCACACACTCAAAGTCACACTTGTCACAGTTCGAGTGTCTGCAGTGCCCGCCGTCACAATGCTGGGCTAGGCGGCAGCTCCCGTCTGGTTTACCCAGTTGTGCCCTTGTTCAGGTACCTGTCATGGCCACCCTTTATAATAAATAATGTGGGAATAAGCCACTCCGAGTCCAGTCCGGCTGCTGCATTTGAAGGGAGCTTTGAAATCAAAGCGTATGAGGAGACAATTAAAATCTGCAGCCGCCTCGGCTCTCAGGCACTCGACGTGACACATTCTAATGAAGCGCGGGGATATTGTTTGTGATCTGCTCGACAACAGCTGTCATCGCATTTTGCATCCTCCCCACATTGTGTCTTTGAAACACCTTTTTTGTGATAACCCATCCTGCCATCCGTGACTCTTTGATAGAGAATCATTTCAAAAAAGCGTTCATTACCGAAGGGAAAATAGACCTGAGCAGGAAGGAAAGGCGCATTTGATTTGGTAATTGGGAAGTTTACTTCCATCGAAACACAAAATCTGCCTCCCCAGAGCCATCGGTCCTGACCTGAATAAAGAAGAAGGGAGCCGAAAGAGTGACGGAGAACTCGGGGAGTCCTCGGTCAGACTTCGGGTGACTTGATCACCGTGACGGGCCGTGTTTGTCGTCTTCTCCAAAGAGAGGGGACCTCGACACGCACACAGTACAGACGGGCCAAAGCAGCCATTTTGAATCTTTTACCGTTTGGGTCCCTTGCTTCTCCAACCCGTCATTGTGGTTTGATCCATCTGTGCTTTTTGACTTCCATGGTTATTTTGTTTTCTTTAATATCATTGTTTTTGTGATGCCACCGTGTTGGTGTTTCAGCTCGTGGCCACTGAATCTCACTGTGTTAGCGCAGCTCCAAAGTATGCAGCTTCGTTCTCGACTTCTTGACAGTAAACTTTCAGTGCACATGACCCTCTTGGATGTTTCAGAGACGTTGTTGGGGCTGCCCTCCATCTTCTGGTGTTCATCTTGGCCTTGCAGCTTCCTTCCTGCTATGGCACCAGAGCTGCTGTGCTCCTTTTTGTCATTGCTTTCACGACGCTAGTTACTTGACTGCATTGTTTTGGGTCACATGTGAAATATTCTCACGTTTTTATTACATTGGTACGACCTCGTCTTGGTGTCATGTGACCTTGGCCTTGTGCTCTTTTGAGGGACCTCATCGAGTGTTTAGCTAATCCAGGACCTGTTAGGGAATCGTTCTGATGATTTGTGTGTTGTCTTGAGGCATTTTGCTCGGTTATTCTTGACCTTGGCACCTTTCGACTTTGTGGTCTCATCTCCTGGTATTCTCGTGGTCTGCCATTTCAAAGTCTGGCAGAACAAAGTGGGCTCGAGCGCAAACCTCTGCTTGGAGTGACCAAGGACTTCATAACTCCGATGGTTAGGTACCATGGACAACCAACACACCATCCGAGGTCCAACTTAGGCCAGCAACTTCAGTGGGATCACCGTCTTTCTGCACGGCCCAACGTTTCATCTCACAGCAAAGCTTTGGTGTTTTTGAGAGGACCTCTGGCCGTTCTCCATGCCCAGTGGGATCCCTAAGACCTGAGGAAGCTGAATTCAGTAAAAAGACTTGAATGCGGACCCTCTGACTTCTGAACTATCCCTGTCTGGATATCGAGGTGGCTCATCAACACACCAAGTGTTACACCTGCTCTGATGTCACTTGTACATTCGGGCTCAGCCTGGCATTCTGCAGTGCCCGTTTGTGGTTGTTAGGGGAGCCCAGACTCCTGTGTGTGTTGCCATCACATTTGCATGTTTAACAGATGGTAATATGTTTCTCCCCTTTGGTGCCCCCTCTTTAGGGGGTTGTCTGCTCTCTAGTGTCTTGGCAGGACTCTGAAGACTTTTGCAGCTGATGCTGTGCCAGGTTATTGCAGAGAAACGGGTCAAACTACCCCCTCATAGTCTCCTGGTTCCAAAATGGCTTCTTCAGGACCTTTTCCTGCCATTGGAGTGGCTCTGTGTTTTCTATTGCCGAGACGGCCTTTGGGACTCTCTTGTGCTCCGTCTGCCATCCAGGTGGTGCCTGTGGGACGTCACGGCCAGAGTAGCAGTGCTGGCCATTGTCTTTTGGGTCACTCGATGAGAGCGATGGACCGAATGTGCCTAAGCCTGTCCTCGTTGTCAGCTCTTGTGCAGGACCCCATCACAGGGGAGTGCAGTTCTCCTGTGGGTCAGTCATGGTGGACTCACAAGGCCTCATGGGCTATGGCTGTGCCTGCTTCACCTCCGCCCCGGACTGGCACTCGGCACCAGATGGTGTCATGGGCACAGCACCATTTTCAGACAGACGCTTGATGAGGATGACAAATCCAACAAGTGGCCGCCTCATCCCAGCCATCCGCCCCCAAATCACTTGCAGAACGTGACAGGCGGCCATAAGAGCGGCGTCCTCTTCGTACTTTCCGTGCATAATGGACAGTTCAGTTGGCTTTTCAATTTCCGAGTGTGTGTGGTGGGCTGATGGTGGTGGTTGTTATGGTACCCATGAGGGAGTGTCCGTACAAATGAATGTGCCTGAGAGAGTCCTTGGCAGGCTCCGGATGATGAACCCAATTTCATTCATTCTTTCTTTTCGATTGATTTTGTTTTTTGCATTTCATTATTTGCTGCAGATTTAGAAGCCCCTTGGCTGGCAGGATGAACTTGTGCCCTGTCAGCCGAAGTCACAGACTTGGAGCGAAGCAATGGCTGCTGGTCTTGGGGAGCCCCTCTTTAGGGCCTGTGGCGTGTGATTTGATGGACGGCGGTGACATCGATAGGTGGACAGGCAGCTACTGAAGTGAAGTCTTACGTACTGAGCGGGGCGCCCTTCTCATTTTATCGAGTGCTTTATAGTCGAATATCCTTGAAAATAATGAAGAATCAAATATTCACATTGCACTCTCGGGAATCCACTCCAACATTTCCATTTCAAAACTTTTCATGGATTCAAGCATGAGAGTATGTGTGCACCCCAAAACTGAAACATGCACACGGCAAACACAAATCCCATTCATGAAATCCAGCGTCGGCACATTTTCTACGCAGCTCACGTTCACAAGTCACGACCACCTTGGAAGTGTGCGGATGTGAACACGCATGTATGGAGAGTGTGGGCCTCACACCCGCGCAGTCACATGCTGCCAACTCAATTGGCAAATTGAGAAGTCCTGTGGTGCGCATGGTCAGGGGCCGCATTGTGGTGCTGGGAAAGGTCTGAGCGGGTAGCAGCTGGCACATGGGAGGACATGATAAACTGAGGGGTCAGCCATCATCATGAAATAATAAGTACGTGAACCGGCAGCTCACCCAGGCCACCGAGACACGTTAATGGAAGGTTAACAAAAGCGGCGTCCTCCTTGCTCGGTGCCCTTATTACAGTTTGAGTGGAGGCAATCGCTCCGATTACGGCTGCAGAGTGACTTTTTATGTTGGCAAAAGTGTATTATGTTCTGTATGCACAGCCATGCCATGCAAAAACGCTTCATCAGTTCACAGGGACGCACACAGAGAAGCTGACCTGAGGTGTAACTGATAAAAACAAAAAGACACACTGATGAAGACGCAGACAGACGCTTGAGCGTTGATCCTTGATGAAGTACGGTGTATGGGTCGTGTCCGCGCCTCGGTGAGATGAATTATTATACGCCGTTTCGCTCTTTTGATGAAGGACACTTTCTCTGACGTGTGCTGTATGGTCGGGTCAGAGGTTGGCTGTAAACTTACCCATGGTCTCCTGTAAAGTTTTCTTTTACAACTCGCGACGTTTGCACAAATTGAAGCCCCTTTTTGTGTGTAAGACCCCCAGGCCTTTGACTTTCTGTCGTCACTCTGTACGTTTTTAGTGTGGTGGGTTATTTTTTTCCCCTTGCAGCTTTATGCCAGTGCTGTTCAGATTAGCCCTTCTGCCCCAGTGCCCAGGGCTCGTCTCTCCACGAGCGTTTGTGCTGCCTGCCGAGATGTGGAGGAGCAGAGGTTGGGATGTCATCAGAATTCCGAGGTTCAAATGATTGTCTTGTTTACGAGTGGAGGTCCATGAAACTCGAGACAGGCCTCGATTCATCAAGTAGGCCTAGAAGGCCGCATTTTGTATTGTTTGTAGTTGTGCCCCAGGCCACATCTTCAGGTGCATTGGCGTCGGTTTGGCGCTGAGGCGTTCCATTAGTCCTGCTTGGTTTTGTTTTACTTGGGCCGGAGGTGTTTGCATTTCCTCTTAGAAATGAGGCCTCTCTTCATCAGTACAGGACCAAAAGCCTGCGTTTTGAGTTTTGGGAGCCAAGCTGCCATTCGTGCTTTCCAGGCCGGCCTTTTGAGATTCAGGAGCCTTGCAAACAGTCTTGAGGAAGAGGGAACCAGAAAAGGGGGCCCAAAACACACAAGCAGGAGAGCAAATCCTGCGCGACTGTTACTGCATGCTCCTCGTAGTGCGGGCCAATTAGCATTTTCAGCACTTTTTATGGAAGATGGAAATCCTAACATAAACGGAGTTGAACTTCCATGAAAAAATCTGCAGTTCCATTCATGTGCTCCCAACGCCCAAAGTGCACTGAAACACTTCCAGAGCGGCAGCTTTTAGTTTGAACATCATTCATTGGTAAAGTGTGGTCACTTCGTCACCTCTGTCATTGAAACCCCGTGTTAGAAGAGGAGTCGAGGAGTAATGAGCAGCCCACTGAGGGCGGACGAGACGGGACAGGGCGGTAGGATGAATACCCACTTTGACAAACATGCGTGATGTCGGAGTGAATGGCCTGGGCCGCGTTCTTCCTGCCGAGCCTCTACTTAGAGCGGCGACTGATCGACAGTCGAGAATCCGTTTCTGTGACGCGAGTCTCATTATCTGCAGAATAAAGCGGCCCTGAAACGCAGCATGGTGGTCTTAATGGGACAAGCGGCACGTCAGCCAGGACGCGTCCCGAGCCGTTCTCCTGCACACTCGTTGGTGTGATCTGTTTGACTCGGTTTGATTTCTTCATGTATTATTGATTGGGTGGGTTTTACTCAATCGTTGTGGCGCCAGCAGCCCTCTTGTTTTTCTGCACCAGTGCCGCACGTCGGCTTCCTCATTAGATGGCTGCCTTGTCGGTGAGTAATAAGCAAAGAGATTTCCGTCTTTAATTGGAATGGATGGGCAGCCAGCGGGCACGCTTTATGGTGGCGTCCGCTTGGTGGGCCCGCTTGCACTTTTTTTGGGGTCGCCTAATTAACTCCATCGAAGTGACTGTCCAGTTCACCCTCAAAGGCACCCTGAGGAGATGCCGCCTGGCGAGCTGCTACCTGCCGCACTGCCAGTGCCACCTCCACACTTGGCTTTGCTATTTTTGTTTCCTTAATTTTGATTTCCCCTTGTGTGCTCGGAGAGCGGATGCTGACAGGAACCTGTGACAGCTCTCTAATGATGCCCCCGCCACCGGCAGCGCTCCTCATTGGGACGTGTTGCTCATTTTCCTCGGCTCCTTTCCACTGAATAATGCATGGGGGTCCCTATCAGTATTCATAAGAGGACCGTCGGGAGCTGCCAGGCTAACTAGCTGATAACTGATTTACCTCTGGGAGCCGCAGGCAGAGTGAGCGGAGAGCAGATCTTAGCCGGGCACGTTGTGATGAAAGAGAAGCAAGCCGATCGCACGACGGCAACAAATTGCAGTGCCACGCAGGGCGAGCAAGCCGCTTCGCCACCCATCAATAATGCATTGCCTTTCACTTTATAGCTCTTTATAATGAGCTGTGCTGGCGAAAACGACTGGAAAACCCTGGGCATGTGGGTGCAGTCGAGCCTGCGGCGGGTGAAGAACTAACAGACGACAGCGGTGCTCTTGAAGACGGCGCATGCCACTGAGCTTGACTGAAAGCCTTCCGGTCTGCTGCTCCACCTGTGATGTGTGCCACGCTGTTACCTCACCAAAGGGCCATGCCTGCCACTTCTTAAAATGTCATTCCACCGTGTCACTGGGGCAGACGGCTGCATAGAAGGTGTCCGCCATAGGAGGAGGGCCTTCTAGCCTCTTGCTTTCCTCGTCCTGTTGGCTGCATCTTGAACTAGAGAGTTCTTATCACCCCCAAAAGTGGAAGGATCTGTCATCCAACCTTCAGCTTGTAAACCGAGGAATCGAACCAACAAAGAACTTTCAGAAATGCTCTGTGGCACAAGAAGCTAGAAAGAGGCCAGAAGACGCAGTAGGACTTGCCACAATACTATTGGCCCTGCACTTGGCAGACAAGTCCCATAAAAGTCGAGGAGCAGAGCAAAAGGTTAAAAATCCCGGGAATCAGCAGAGTGCAGCCTGTACACACGGTGACAGGTACGGGGGGCCCGCCTCTTGGGGACCCACACACGAAATACAAGGAGCAGAAGAGAAGAGGCAGCGACTCACATGGAAATGAAATCTACAGAGCTGAAGACCCAATGCCAGGACCGAGGGCACGTAACACATTACCACAGGCAAATGAGCAGAAACGTGCACAGCCAGTGGGAAACCCGAGAGGAACCTAACTAGCATGGCGTGTTAGTGACTGGCAGCTTGGCCATTCATGCCCTCTGATTCCAGTCTCTCTTTATGATGAGTCACATGGTGTGTGTGCATTAGGAGCTGCACTGAGGCCAACCGGGTGGATGGAAGGGGCAGGGTGGGCCATAAGCTTAACACGCTGTGCTTACTGAGCGTGACCTCCTCTGTTATCGATACTAGATGTTTGTAAAGAGGGCACCAGGAAAGTGGAGGACATGGTGGGTGAGGATGAGGCCTGCAGGCCCTACCATGAGTATTATTGGGACACGGACAACAAAACCCCCAGCACCCTTTTCTTCCACTTTTGTCACCTGAGCTCACCTACCATATCCAGCGCCGTTTTGAGCGCATGCACAAGAAGCAGTGAGTGTTTTGGGATCGATGAAGCAAGGACGAGGGTGCCCAACAATCTTCCTGACGTCCTCGTGAGTGTTAAAAGCAACCAGCCAGTGCCGCCGCTATTTATGGCTTAAATGTGATGTAATTAACAGCAGTCAAGTGACACCAAAAGGGAGGACGGTGTTTTGCGCCAAGTAGCAAGGTGGATGCTGAGATGGTGTCACTTTTTATCCCTAACTGAGGAGCCTCTGTGTGAAGCCTTACAACTTTGGACGCTGGTCTGAACAGAGCGAGTTTAAGTTGCACTCAACCACCAAAATGAGCCCAGGAGTGAAGTGTTCATCGAAAGTGCCAGTGTGATGCCCCATGTCTGCAGCCGATGAAACCTTTCGGTTCTGGAGCATCAGGTGATCACCACTGAGATGAAGCAGTGGGCAAATGAAGCGACTTAGTTAGCGGAGTGTCTGCTGTGCACTTACTTTATTAATGTGCTCGAGGAACTCCGTCCTGTTTAAATTACACATCGGATACAAACAGCAAACAAGTTGCCAGCTGGGGCTTTTCGGCCACACCAGTGTCACCATCTTGCACACCGCTCTGACACAGTGACCCCAGCTACATTCACACACGTCTGCCGTCAGAGCTCATCCCCTCCTGGACTGGCCGTTTCACTCCAGCCGTGCCCTCGGTCCATTGCTTCTCCTTCAAAGTCAATCAACGGGTGTGAATGCCCTCAGTGACCAGGACATCCGGTCCACCCTCCTGTCTCTGGGCTGTCTTCTCGATGCGGCGCCACCTGTTTCTTGTCCTGCCAGCACATTTATACAGCAGTGCTGATCGGTTCCTTAGTAACACCTCGTCTAGCACAAGGCACAGTGTGTCACAGCCAGGTGCCTGGAAAGTGGCACTCCTTACTTGCCAAGGCCACAGTTGACCACCAGAGGAGCACATACCTGTTGGGATGTCCGCTCCTGATTCATTTTGTGTGGAATCTTTGACTTGTCCCCTGGTTTATCGGCCTCATTGCATCACCACTTGAGCGTGAGGCCGTGTGATGTGACATGTGGCTTGTATTTAAGGTGGTGTCGTGTCCATCCTTCTCAGTTTGATTTATTGGTTTTGTGTTCGTTTGATAAATGACTGAAGTGATTCTCGGCCTCGAGACCCTCGTTTTTTCTTGACTTTAGCAAAGCCTTTGCACCCTGGAGTGTTGGTGGTTGTGTTTTTCATTGTGATCAGCACAGCCATGTAGCATCATCAAGCAGTGACAAAAGAAAGCAAAGCCACCTTGATGAACACCCATGGTGACAGTGCTCTGTGTAAGGCGTGTTGGGAGACATCTGTCCACATCGTCAGCCACCTTGAGGTCCAGCAGTGTGCGTACGGCTCATCACAAGTGCCACAACTGAAAAGTGAAAGGCGACCACCATCGAGGGTTTGTTAATGAAAGATTAGCCAGCCACAGAGATGACGAGCGAGAGGTCAGTCGTAGAAGTGACACGTCGGCACAAAGTCGAGAGCAGAGCACTGCATTTCCTACTTCCTTCGTTCGTTTATTTTTAATGTTGAGTTTTCCCTTTTTGTTTAAAAGCCTGAATGCTGAGGTTTATAACCTCGATGCACCCCGAGGTTGGCAGCACACATCATTGGCACCTCCATGCCAAACAGTACAGGAGAGGGCAGCGGCCAACCACAAGAAAACAGATGAAACTGGCGCAGTGATGTCACCGGCATAACGGTAAGATGACAACAAAATAAAAAGAGATCCACAAAGACCTCCCGTGTTCCTGACCCGAGATCCTTCCTCTGAAGCACTTGGGTGGGTTTTTCAGAGTACCAGATGAGCTCCATTTCTCATCATGTGACCTGAAGTGAGTATCGAGGAGCGCAGGCGAGTGGTCTCAAAGGGACCACGTCCAGGTGGCAGAGATCACTGAAGTGTGGGCACTAAGCCTCGAGTCTGCCCCGTTCTCTTAAGTTGCTTTGTGTATTTGTGACAAGGCGAGGTGAGGACAGCTGGGTCCCCCTCATCTGCACCAACAGCAGTGTCCCCTGGGCCGTTTCTGCTTTCTTGTGGCTGAGGTTGTTTTCAAGGCCCGTTCACTGTTTTCACTGCCATGCGTGTCCATTGTCACCAGTGCAGTGGTGGGCAGACTGCGGTGTTTCTATTAAAGGGTGCAAAGTCAGAGAAGCAGATTAGTGTTTCAGAGTCACGAGGGTCTGTCTTTAGATTCTGTCAGTCATTGTGCCTACAAGACAAGAACAATCCAAGATGGTGCCGCCAGTCAAGGAGGACAATGGAGGACTCATGAAGATAACCACAAATGGAGTGGTGGGTCGGGCAGTGACACCTGTGTTTTGTGAGCTTTTGTCCTCCAAGTGAATGTCACATTGGCGCCATAGTGGGTCCGTACCAGAAATGGTCAGGAGCGACCTGAGCTGTCTCGTCCCTATGGTTAGCTGGCTGCCCACCTGTGCATCAGCACTGCCATTGCATGGTGCCAGGGGTCATTTTTGCAGTAGCTTTGCAGTGACATCAGGAACACTGGTGGTCCAAAGTGGAGTTCCCACATGAAGAGGTGTGACCATCTCTTCCCAGACACATTCAGCCTCTTGACTATGGAGTCACAATGGGAGACGACCATGGCTGCCCTCTGCGTGAAAGGCACTATATGTTTTCGCTCCTCTTGCGTCTTCAGCCCACCCCGAGTCAGCTGCGTGTGCAGATCAGCTTTCAGACAGCTCCAGCACTCTACTCTCAAGTCAGACTATTTAGTCTGGTTTCGGTGACCCCGTCTGACTGCTCACATCCCCCTCCGCTCAGCGCCGGCCCCCCCCCCCCCCCCCCCCCCCCCCTTCCCTGGCAGGCTGCTGTGTGTTTTTTTTTTTAAGGTGGACTGGCTGGGTTGGTGAGAACACAGGAACTGATGGCACTGCTTTTCAGGTGTGTGGCGCCTGTGCTGGCATGAGGTGGGCTGTACACTTGACACAGGACACTTTTAGTATCCTCCGCGTCACCTGGTGGTCTCTTGCAACTCGTCCTTCTGACTGACTGACAGACCTGCAAGAATGTGGAGGTAATCAATAAGACAGACTGGGCATTGTGATTGGCTCCCTGAGACAGTCGTACATGTTTAATACACATATAGTGCCCTTATATTTAAGGAAGATGACCTTGTGCCTCTAGGTCTGAAGAGAGGCATGCTGGGATTTATTTTTATGGATTGGCACATCTGGAGACCGTAGCTGACGGGGCATCAGAGAGTCTGTGCCAGTGCACAATGGCAGACCCAGATGAGGGTGACTTTCAGCTGGTGGTTGTTTATCCATCTATCCATTATCCAACCTGCTATATCCTAACTACAGGGTCACAGGGGTCTGCTTTAGCCAATCCCAGCCAACACAGGGTGCAAGGCAGGAAACAAACCCCAGGCAGGGCGTCAGCCCACCGCAGGACACACACACCAAGCACACACTATGGACAATGTAGGGCCGCCAATGCACCTAACCTGCATGTCTTTGGACTGTAGGAGGAAACCCACGGGGAGAACATGCAAACTCCACGCAGGGAGGACCCGGGAAGCGAACCCAGAAGGGTCTCCTTACTGCGAGGCAGAAGAGCTTCCCACTGTGCCGCCGGTGGTCGTTTTAACTTTATCAAAATCTCAAAATGGCCAAATCTCTCGTGCGACTCAGAGAGGGAGTCTGAGGTCCACCTTTGCCTGACAGACGAGACCTCCCTTGCCTCTAGGTCCACAGAGATCATTTCTAGACCTTTTCGTGGATGGCAGCGCAGTTTCTGAAGATTGTGCCGGACCCACAAAGTTCATCCTTTTATCAGTGCATATCCCTTGGCGTTTTATAGATTTGATGCACAAGACACACACATGGGAGCCTGACGTCTCTGTGGTGCCACGGCAGGGGCACAGACGGTGGATTTCGCTTTACGTGCAGCTTCCTCCTGATTTGTTTTTTTTTTTCTTTCAACAAAGATCACCCTCTGGCATTAAAGCATAAAGTTTATGAAGGCTGTTTGAGGAGGAGTGCGATGGAAGTGAAGAAGATGGCATAGGAAGCAGAGCTGAAAAGGAACAGTTGAGGAAAATCAGGTAGATGTTTGCAATGTCAGGAAGTGAAAGGAAGAAGAATTCGGAGCTAAGAGAGAGACGTGGTTTGCCAACGGAGGTGTGGTCAGGCATATGGAGTGAAGGGCGGATGATGATTGGGTGGATTGGTGCAGCAAGTGTGAGGTCAAAGGAGACGTACTTGGAGTTGGTGTCACAAAGAACCAAAGAGTGGTAAAAACAGGGTCATTAGAACAGTGACAGTGGTGATGGAGCAAAAGGCATTCTGTCATGGGAAGGACAAGGCAGCAGGCATCGCTCTCTTGTATGTCCAGTAGTTCTGGGAGCTGACAGCCTACTGGTAAGCCTGCTGGCACACCCACACCAATGTGGGAAACTCCAGGGAGCAGTGAGGGGACAAGCACTGCGTCACTCGGTCACCCTGACATTCATATTGGCATGGCCGAAGCCATGGTCTTCAGGAGAATATGATGAGATTACCTGATGTTGTAATCGTAACGCTCAAAGTGAGCACTCGGCGACTCCGAGGCTAAACGACAAAACTCGAAAATAGGGAGTGGGTCATGTGAGTGCTGAAGTGGCCAGGAGAGTACCAGAGGAACACGTAGGCTAAAATACAATCATTGGTATGTTTACGTGTGTGTGTGTGTGTGTGTGAGTGAGTTCACACACGCATTTGGTCCGAGTATTTAGAAAATACAGTTTGAGTGTCGTGGACTCGCCAGTCTGCTGGTTAAGAAAGCAGGAAGCACCAGTGAGAGGTGGCAGTAATCCCCTTGTGCTCTCAGCTGAGCCAAGTTTGTCTTGTCGTCAGACGTGTGAATACGGGCCGACTGTGTTGTTGGAGAGGACCACTGCTGTCTCCCCTCCAGACGATGGTGATGGTCTGCTCGACACACTGCACACTGGCCAAGGGTAACCCTAACTGGCCGAGTGTTCTTTCCACGTTGAACTCCTGCACTGTAGTCGCACCTGTCATGAGCTTCTTGACCTTCTCTTCTGTTTGCCATGCTGTTCTTTGTCGTCACATTGCAGAGTATGCTTCTCATCAGGGGGCTAACTGGGGTCGGGTCATGCCCGATTTAGCCCCTTTATGAATTGAGTAGCAGTTTATACCCAATAGGCACAGAAATACATTGCTGTACTAAGTCTTTGAGCATTTTTACAACTATTTATAGACATGAGGAGAATGCCACATAGAGCTAACAACACCCAAAAGACCAGAACTGTTCTTTAAAAGGAAGATGACGGTTCTGTGACAGTGAACTGTTACTTTTGTCATCTGCCCCTAGGTGGACAGGTGCAAGTGACTGCCTAAAATGGCTAGCTCCTTAAGAGCTTAAAAAGAATAAAATAAAATATTCTGCAAAGTTAGAGAAAACACGATGTGCAAAAAGTGTGGCTGTACATCAGTCCAAGTTCAGTAAAGATCATCACGCAAGCTGACAGATCTGAGATCCTTCTGAGCCGTTTTAGTCGCTATGTTATGATACGCCCTGCCCCAGCATGTGTGACAAACATCACTGTAGACGAGCAGACACACAGACGGTGGACATCGACACACAGGTGGCACTTGCTGTGTGTGTGCTGCACAACTTAGTCGATACTCGAGTGATTGCCTGCAGACAAGTGCTGTTTCTTTCTGTCCAAGTTGTTACAAACATTTTGCACCTTCTGCCAACAGTGCGGTTCACGGGAAGTCATTTGAGCTCCTTGTTGTTAAGCGGAGTTCTATGTAAGTACGGTTAGGCCCGAGTTAGACTCGGAGTGACGTGTAATGAGTGGCTTGACATTGTTAAACCTGAGTAACGATCAGTATTCATGAGGGGGCGGAGCCTCCAAGAATTAAACACACCAGCAAATGCAAAGCTGGAAAGGCAGTCTTAGGACAAACTGAAACAGAACCACTGCTCCAATCGCACGAGAGCAATGACAGTGGTCATCAGATGTTGTCATGGAAACTCTGTATGACCAAACAGCCGTGATAGGCCAGTGAAGTCAATCACATGACACTTTGCGATGGTGCAACAGTAGCGCTGTGACCGAGTGCCAGGACAAGCGCGACGTTAGCCCCCAAAGCAACTGTCAGTGTCACGGGAAATGGGGACGTCACTAAGCCCTTAGCTGTGGCGGCCCACAGTAACACAAGGGTCTCGTCGACCGTGGAGATCAGGCACTGACGGGCAACCCTCTCGAGTGCAAGCAACAGAAAAAAGAAGCAGCACGCGTCTACTGTCCGATTGTGACTTGGGGCTGTGCGTCTGTGACGATTTTAAAACGTGTCACCTGAAGAGGTGCGTCAGGACACTCTACTCAACTTGTTGCAAGTAATTTCAGCAGTTTTGGCTCATTTTTCTGGGGGTAAGAAGAACACTAAGGGGACCACTTTGCCAGTTCTCTCTTAGAAAACGGTTACTTGTCATTTATTTTTATTTTTTACAAATTGATCTTTTTAGTCAGTGGAAACATGCCAGGCTGGCAGATATTCTTGTGCTGTGCCCAACAGACTGCTGCTTAGGTGGCTGCTTCTGGGGTATCCTTTTGCTCCACAATAAACCTCTCACTATATGGGGATTCGCATGTCCAGGAAATCTGACAAAGGAAACAAATGTGGCCTCCTTGGTGACCACCGGACTGTGGATTGAGTGGATAGTCCAGTGTGTGGGGATGTGAAGTTCATAGAGGCAGGAAAAAAACGAGGAACGAGACTGAGCAGGAATGGCACTGCCTCATGTGGAGGAAAGTGGACATTAATGGAGGAGGCATGGGCAGAGAGAGTCTCCCCCAAACACGGGATGAGCACTTCATTCTAGAAGGAATTTCCAAGAAGAAATGCGTTCTTTTGAGAATTTCCGAGGACTCTGGCACTGGGACAAGCTTTTTTGGAATGTCTGCCACTGGAATACGATAGTTGTTGAGGTTGTTACTGCACCCTGGTGGCCATTGCTATTGTGCGCCATAATTTTAACAAACTGAATGTGAAGTTTTAGGGTTGTGACGGCTGGAGGCTGTCGTGGCAGCCCCTGGCACAAGGTGGAGGAAAAATGTGCCAAGGTTGTCAGGCCACCTGTTCAAGTTTTGTGAGCTTCTTATCATCACTGGAAATTTGTGCTGTTCCACCAAAGCCGTACATAACATGGTATGGCACCCTGTGTACACTGGCATGCTGTGCCCATTGTCTTCATTCAGTAGACAGTGAGATCTATTAGCTGTAGCTCTACTAAGTTAATAACATAACATCATCAAGTTCAGAGTCCTGTGAGGACTTGGCCCAGAGACGCGCACACACACACACACACACACACACCATCTCACCTGCACTTCAGACAGCAGTCAGCCATGTCGGTAAAAGGATTTTTTGGCTTTTGGTTTGCTTTCATTTCTTTGTGCCAGGTTTGTGTTTTTGACGCTCCTGATCCTGATCCTGATGCTGATGTTGATGTTGGAAATTCCAAAGTTAATTTTTTTTTCTCTTCCCTATGCGAGTTGTGGATACAAGTGCATTTCTCGTGGTGCTCTTCCTTAAACGTGTTTTGTGTTTTTGCTCTTCCCTGTTTGCTCGTCTGTTCTCGTGACTGACCCTACCGATGTCCTGGTCCAGTACTTGGCCCGTGTTTATCCTTCTTTTGCCATTTTACTCCCATCAGCACGGCACATTTCCATGTTGCATGGTTGCCCGTGCACAGGTGTGCGTTTGTGACGTGTTACACGCCGTGTTGAGGGGTGAGGGTCTTTGTGACAGAGCCCAGTGAAGAGCTCCGAGGGGCTCGGTTTGCTGTGAAGGTGAACTGTCAGTGGTCTGTGGAGAGAGCGCACTTTCATTGTCATGTGTGCTACACATACACGGCCGTGAACGTGGCCAGTGTCGAAGCGCGTGATTGGCCGTTGTCTGCGTATCGACACTGTGCCGCTGATTTGACTTCACTGTTGATGTGACCTTCATCTTAGCTCTGTGTTGAAAATCAAGATGGCTGTCGGCCCTGAATTAGCATGCAGATAGAAAGGCAGCGAGGTGGTGGGCTTGACAGACTTCGAAACAAGTAACCGACTGCCCCCTTGACATTCTGCAATTGTCGGTGCACTGCTTTGCTCCAGACCTCTCCATGTGCTCCCAGCAGTCGTCGCTCGTGTTTTGTCCTCTATGCCATTGTGAGCGGACCCCTGTATCAAAAGCAGCATGAGCTAGTGCAGTCACGGCCGTTCAGGACGCTGTATTAGGGCGCATCTCTCTGATGACCTTTTCTTATTTTGAAGTCGAGACACATTCCCAGTTAGGTACCCGAGTGTCCCACAGAGAGGCTTGGTGTACTGGGAATGAGGATTGACAGAAGGCTTTTTGGAGGAGGCTGGGAGCCTTCCCTGCCTGGCTTTCTGACCTCAAACCAGCGGTGTTGTGTTTGTGACGGGGGGCTGCTGGCACGTTTGGTCGTATGTGGAATTTCTAAGAGAGATGCACAAAAAGCTGAGAACTGGCATGGAGTCTATCAGTAGCGATTTATTTTGGGATAGATGGAGCCTGCGGTCCCAAGCCAGCGTCCTCCCCTGATGCTAGTAGGTGATGGTCTTCATCGTTTGGTTGAACGCTGGCCTGGCGGTCTTGTGTCGTGAAGTTTGAAGTCCAGAGCAGTTGATGTGTCCTTCCTTTCTTTCTTTCCCCAGTTACAGTGCCAGTTCTGAACCAGTTTGGTCCCTTTAAGTGTCTGATTCTCTTTGAATTGTGTGCCCCCCCCCCCCAATGCTCCCTCTCCCCTCCCCCCTCCCTCCCACTACAGAAATGTTTTCAAGTGGAACCGCCTGCAGGGATGACAATAAACACCTCAGCCGCAACCTGTCCTTCATTTGCATATTGGCAGCTTAATTTTGATGAAATATGCAAATATATGCAAAATGAAATTCATCTCATAATGACACAAGGCGATTAAACAATTTTTATGCTTAAATATTCTGTTTAATGAAATCAAACAGACCCACGCATGTGACAAATTCTCCTCAGCATGGTGAAATTAGCAAATATCAAAAAAAGAAGGAAGGAAAGAAAGGAAAAAAAAGAAAGAAAAATGTAACACAGCAGCAGTCAGCATGCGAAAATAGACTTTGAGCAGAGAAGAAGCAATTGAATTGCAAATGATGTCACTTAGAGATCATTGGGAATGTTCTGGAATTATGGCGAAGATTTTAAAGGCCGATGTTTAAGGAGACAAGTCACCAGAGGGAGGTTCAGATGGCAGGGGACACAAGATTCACTCGATGTGAGTGCACGAGACGCCAGGCCAAAGTGCCCTGCTCACAAGTGGCATCTCGGCAGAAACGGGCAGGAAGGGATCGGCTGCACTCGGGTGTTCTGATGAAAAGATGAGAACGAGACCCCAAGTAGAACGAGCGTCCATGCCCAGTGCTGCCAGGCTCTCTTTGGTCCGCACAGTTTCAAAGTCAAGTCTTGTCTTCATGCCTATTGTGCCACCCAGAGGACGAGATACAAGAGATCAGGGCGTGAAATGGAGTCCATCCAGACTGTGTGCGTGTGGGCACACCAAACCAGAAAAGTGCAATGAGAATTGGTGTCTGTAATGCTGGACAAGCCATCACAGTGGCGTCACACTCCCTACCCCGGTCCTCCTGGCTGAAGACTGCATGGCAGCGTTAGGACACCACAGCTCTCTGCGACTGCTGCTCTTCGTTCTTCTCCATTAATGTTCAGCGTTTCCTGGTGGCTCGTTGGAAGGCTCGTCTTTGTGGACTTGTTGAGATGGTTTGGCTACTTGGCCTTTGTGTTCTCCTGGCGTGTGGCGTTTCAAAGCACCATTGAAAGCAGGCCTGCGTCCCACTCGCTCGCCCACCCAGGAGAGGTGCAGCCTTGCTTTCACTTGAGTGGTGGGCTCCAGAACACCCTCAGGATGCCCCACAAGAGAGCGGATCACCATCAACCCCAGGCTTGCATAGAGCAAGGAAAGGAGAGAGGAGCATTTATGAAATGGAAGGAAAAATACAGTAAAGGGTTGAAGAGGGCAAAAGGTCCTGCCTCGACCAGAACGTCCAAATCTTTGGATCTCTTTTTGTATTTTTAGATTTCATTTTAAAACGTTTTATAAATAGACCTTCAGGTCTTTTGTCCTCGTTAAATGTTCTAGACAGGAATTGAACCCAAATCCACTGCGGCCCTGGCAAATAAAATGACCGGCACACCCTGCTGTTTCTCCCACTGGCTCTGACCCCCTGGGGCACAAGGTCTAAAGTTCTCCTGACTCGTGGTGAGCTGTAGCTGTGTGCCAAGGCTGAGCTTTGCAAGTGCGGTGGTGACAAGCAGCTGATGGCTGTTCCCCTTGACGTCAGTCATGTCACAATGCAGTTCTCGGTGACCGCGGCTCTCCGCACGTCTGACGACAATCTGTGCGCCACCTGAAGCAGTTAGTCGCCAAGCAGAAGTGCACTTCTCTGGCCCCCTACAGGCACTGCATGGCATAGCAGGGTGCTGCGTACAGTGCCTCTTATAGACACCAACCAGATGACGTCATTAAACTTTTCGAGGGGAAGACAAAGTCAGGAGGTAGTTTTGGATGGGCATAAGAAGTGCCATACAGGAGTCTGGGCCCGCTTGTTAAGTCTTGGCAGAACTCCCGCCAGTGGCAACAATGCCTTTGACATCTGGGAGTAGTGGTGTGGAGGGGACTGAGAGAGCTGAGCCTGGCGTAGCTCAAGTGAAGGGGTGCCATCTGCAAGGCCCTCTAACTACAAGAGCTGCGCTGCCCTCCAAGATCACCAGCTCAAGGGCCTTGCAGCGTAATGGGAGTGATGGCCATTCGAGCTGACAGGTGTGCGTTTTGTGTGTTGAGACGGTTGTGCCAGCGTGTCATGCCATCCTCGTAGCTCCTCCAGGTACTGAGCTGAGGTTGTTTGAATTTAATTTGATTCTGCCGTGTACCTCCACTGGTGCAGCTCTAAAACTCGCTCCTGTCTTTTTCAGAAGCGGCCCAGGTGCCCATTTTGTATGCCAGTGAAAGGTGACTTATAACCAAATATCAGCTGGCTGGCCACTCCCTCAGTCCGTAAAGCCGTTTTGGTATCGAGTCCTGCCTGCAGGCGTCCCCTCCAACTCTTCCTCGGTTTTCACGCTCCGTCTGAATGGCACTCATGAGACACGCGCCTGCTGCAGTGACCCTCGTCGTACCTTCAGGCCCACCCCCTTTACTCTTGAGGGCACGGCTCCTTGTGTGTGCCAGCAGGAAGGGGTTAAAGTGCTCTTCTCAGCCGGCTCTAATCCCCAGAATCCTTCACACATCACTCCTGCTGCTTCTGAGGCACAGGATGGCTGCTTATTGCGGCACGCTGATCCGCCTGAAATTCCTTGAATGAGGTTCCCGTCCCCTGTTGCCAAAAATGACACCGAGCTGGGAGCGATCAGTTTCAGCTCAGAAGCGTGGCACCCCGCCAGCGCTCATAACACACTCATGATGTAAGAAGGAAAATACAGCCATGCTGTGGGGAAGGGGCTGAGCGAGCAGTTAACTCCTTCATCTAGACGGCTCTTATATAGCGCCTGGCAGCAAGTGAGCCTCTTCATCCGTGTGGGACCACCACAGTCAGTCCCCTCTGATGAGGAGGGTGCAAGATGACACGGTGACCCCTGGCTATGCAGCATAATGTGGCACAGGGAAGGTGTCTCCTCTGACTGCCTGGTGTGTGATGGTGAGGGCCGTGGGCATCGGAAACGTCAGTAGAGAGGAGAGCGACGGACCCCCACGGGGTGGTTGTAGCTCGCAAGAGGTTCCTGAAAAGTGGACAGGTGCCGGGAGGTGTGTTGTGCCATCTCCTGTATACCCCTCGCCCTGCACATTCCGTCTGCATTTCTTGCCACCGCTGGCATTGTGACTGTGCACTCCCAAAACTCAAAGGCGGCCTCGATGTGCCAAGTAGGCCTGGCGTCATTTTAGGTGTCCATTCTGTTGTATTTCTTTTGGTCTTTTTATATCCATTTTGGGTTTCAAATCAGTTTAACGTTGCCGATTTGTTCATGGGCACCTCTGTTTTGAGAGTGGCTGATACGGCGTATGACAAGGAATTGGTGTTGTGAACTGCATGATGTCACAAACATGCCAGCACTGCCATCTCTTAACCGTCCCTTGCTGTGAATTTGTTGAGCTCTGATTAGTTGTAGGTTTTTGTGGTGGTTTTGGCATCATCACGGTTTGAATTCCAGTTAATGTTGTTTGCTTGCGACTGACGTTTCTCCTTCTGCTGCTTTCACTGTCACGCTGGTGTCTCTTGTGAAGATCATGTTTGGGCCGATCCCCTAAATCCTAAAGGGTTAGGAGCAAGCGCTGAGTGCATTAAAAGTAGGACCCTGGCGACACCTCAGCACCACACTAGTTGAGACGGAGTGGAACACTGGGAGGTCTTTTATGGTGGCTGGAGTGCCAGTTCTGCCACCAGTCCCCAGGTTTTGGTGTCCGGAGGGTGGTTCCTGGGGCGCTGCACACCAGCTGACCCTGTACTCTGCCCACCGAAGGTCGTACCAAAAATACGGGCGAAATAAAAAAAATTAGAAAATTAGAGTAAACAGTCAAAAGGGGGGGGGCAACGACTTCCAAACTCCAGGACACGGCTGTCGGGGGTCTCTGCATGTTGAGTGGTCCTTCTCTTCCTATTCCTCTCTGAAGTAAATTTTTGAATGTTCTGAGAGTTTTCTGGTTCTTAATGTAATAGTTGTGAGTCTGGGCTCAGGTTAGGGTGCCAATGTCTCCTGGGCGTGTGGTCAGCAGCTCTGTGCCTGTTGCTTTTCTGCTGCTGTTCGCCATAGCACTTGACGGCGGTGCCCGCACTGCTTTTGCTTGCTCTGTTGATGGAACGCCACAGTGGTCCTTATATGCTCACTGGTGGTCAGACGTGTAGTGTTAGTCCATGGTGGACATCTGGCTGTCTAATTCTGGTCATGTTTGTCACCTACTTGGACGCACATTCCAGTGAGGCATTTGTTTTTTTTTTTGGGTGATCTGAGACAGTCTGGCTGTTGTGGTGTAAGGGCTTTGCTTTGTGATGTTTCCAGTAAAACCAGTCCATTATTACCATACACACGTCGCTGTGAGGGAATGCCGTGTTAGGTACGACGCCAACAGCAGTGCCCCACTCCTGTACACTCGTCGTGATGCCCGCCTCTCTTCAAACACCCCGTTGAGTCACTTAGCCGGTCACTCTTATGGGGCCTTGAATCAAACCTGACAAGGGTGGGTTTGGATTTCTCACAAATTGTGGCAATGGTAACTCAAAATGACACTAGCAGGTGACAGTTGGGTGTTGGTGGGCCACCAAAGCGCACAAAGTTCTTCTGATTTA
This sequence comes from Erpetoichthys calabaricus, assembly GCF_900747795.2. Lineage (NCBI taxonomy): Eukaryota > Metazoa > Chordata > Cladistia > Polypteriformes > Polypteridae > Erpetoichthys > Erpetoichthys calabaricus. The sequence continues at coordinate 198,393 of NC_041411.2, read as the reverse complement.
TGTGAAAACCGTTTGCTTTTGATTACATACGTTGTGACATTTTTTGCTTCATTTAGAACTTGTTCTGCTGACCATGAGACCGCCGCTCATCCTCTGTTTGTTTATAAGAAGCCCTTGGATTTCGGTCGGGTCGAGTCCCGCAGCATGAAGCCCACCTGTTTCTGCCACACTGCGACCCGCTCCCTGGACCTTCCCTGAATGGTGGCTCTGGTCGAGTTCTTCTTGACCTGCTGGGACGGTTTCTCGTTGGTCTCATTCTGCTGTAAATGCCCCTCCATTAAGGACCTCTGTGCTGGAGGCATCTTGGAGCAGAAGCCTTTTTGCGTCTGTCTCGCTTGGTACCCCTAGAGAGCACATCCGTTTGGAATGTGGTGGTGGTTAAGTACAGCGAGGAATGTTAATGTCACACTCAAAGACATGAGTTCACTTTTGAAACCCATAATGACAGTAATAAGTGCAAAAAAAAAAACCCCAAACCCCCAAATGGTTTCCATGTTTTTAGAGGTGCGCTGGCCGGCCAGCCGGCCGGCGGTGTCTGCAGAGCAGGTGTTCCTTTATTAGACAAGCTGCTAATAATTAAAAGAGGCTGCAAATGGCCACAGAGTTAAACCGAATTACTTCAACTGCATACACATGGCCTTTATTTATGTAATGCCTCATTCCTCCATAATTTGAATAATTTGAAAGAGATTGAATTTCACTCTTATTTTCCTCTATTTGGAGTCGTTCTCTTGATTAGCGGCACATCTTTGGAAATGTGCAGCCGCAGATCCCGTGTGGGACTATTGAGCAATGTGTCCCAGACGTGCGGGCGGACATTTGTGACCTGCAGCAGTTGAGTTTGTGTATAGTGCCCCTCTGCCAGCTCAAGCGGGTGGACATCAAGATTATAATTGAGCTCTGGCCGCTTGACCGTGGAGGAGGAGGGGAGGGCAGACAGAGGCCAGGGCAGTCACTGCTCTGGGGACATCGGCCAGCTGGCTGCCCACTTAGATAAGTGAAGGCTGGGCAGACTGAGAAGACTTTGGAATCAGCGGCTCCAGCTGTCCGTGTGTCCCTTCCTGTTCAGCTGTGGACAGACTCGGAGAACGGGAGAGTCAAGAAAACGATCATGGCCAGGTGACAAAGCACCGGGACGTCAGCCTAAAAACTGAAAGTAAGCCGCTCAGGGCGGTCGGAGGTCTCGGCTTTCACTCCTTATCACCTCAGTGGCCGTTTCAGTACACAGCACTGGCCTTTATGCTGTCGAGCTGACGACTGTTCAAAATGAAAGTGAACGTCAAAATGTTCTAATTTGACAGACTTCAAACCCCTTCTTAAAATGGAGAGAAAGGAGCATTTTATGAACGTCTCCAGATGATGACATTCCCACGGGCATCGGTAGCAGCCTGCTAGCGAATACCAGCCCAGGATACAGAGAAGACAAACTGAACAGAAGAAGGAGGAGACCCCCAGGAATGTCCCACACGCGAGTAGGCAGGTCAGCCCGAACCGCACTCCTCGGCTTTACGTGTTGAAAGGACGATGCCAGGAGTTTGCTATGAACGAGTGACTCATGTCCGTTATGTGCTGGTCCTGTGCCCTTTTTGGAGCTTTCCGTGGTTTTTTTGATCAGAAGTCGCCTTTTGCTTCGGTTGATGATTTTGGCCCATTTTTTACCTCTCATTTTGTTTATTTGCTGTGCCTGCTAGTTTGGCCTCCTGTCATCAGGACCGTGAGGTTCGTGTTCTTGGAAATCATGAATGTTCTGAGCTGTGGAGACGAATCCCTTTTTGTCAAACGTCCATTATTTCTTTTCCCGTCTCTTTTGCATCATTTTGATTTGCACACACAGGTTTGACTTTGCTTTTTGGCTCTCATGTTGGCGTTGGTCGCAGTCCCCCAGTCTCGGCTCTCACTTTGACCAGGCTATTACTCTCACAATATTTCTACCTGTCTCTAGCATGTGTTTGTCCTTTGTAGTTCTTGTAACGTCCTGACAGCAAGTGTGGAAGGAAGTGTGGGATGTGATGAAGATCATCACTGGCTGCAGCTCGAAGCAGGGTGCCACCATCGAGAGAGACGTGGAGAGAGCAAACCAAATGAACAACTTCTTTAACAGGTTTGACCACCATAACCCACTCTCACTCTCACCTCGGAGTACTGCACCCTCCACACATCCTTCTGCTGATACCAGCATAGGAGAGACATCCCCACCCATAATTACAACAGCGCAGGTGATCAGAGAGCTGAGGAGACTTCGTGCCAGCAAAGCAGCGGGTCCAGATGGAGTATTGCCACGACTGCTGAAGGTCTGTGCATTGGAGCTGGGGGGTCCTCTACAGCACATCTTCAACCCGAGCCTGGAATAGGGGAGAGTCCAGAGGCTTTGGAAAACATCTTGCATCACCCCAGTCCCAAAGGTATCACGTCCTAGTGAGCTGAATGACTTCCGGCCTGTTGCTCTGACCTCACGTGATGAAGACCATGGAGCAGCTGCTGCTTCACCACCTGAGGCCACAGGTTCAACACACCCTCGACCCTCTGCAGTTTGCATATCAGGAGAAGGTGGGAGCGGAGGATGCCATCATCTACATGCTACACCAATCCCTCTCCCACTTGGACAGAGACAGTGGTGCTGTCAGAATTATGTTTCTAGACTTCTCTAGCGCCTTCAACACCATCCAACCTCTGCTCCTTATGGACAAGCTGACAGAGATGGGAGTAGATTCATACCTGGTGGCATGGATCATGGACTATCTTACAGACAGACCTCAGTGTGTGCGTCTTGGGAACTGCACGTCTGACATTGTGGTCAACAACACAGGAGTGCCGCAGAGGACTGTACTTTCTCTGGTCCTGGTCAGCCTATATACTTCGGACTTCCAATACAAGTCGGAGTCCTGCCACGTGCAAAAGTTCACCGACTACACTGCTATCGTGGGCTGCATCAGGAGTGGGCAGGAGGAGGAGTATAGGGACATAATCAAGGACTTTGTTAAATGGTGCGACTCAAACCACCTACAACTGAACACCAGCAAAACCAAGGAGCTGGTGGTGGATTTTAGGAGGCCCAGACCCCTCATGGACCCCGTGATCATCAGAGGTGACTGTGTGCAGATGGTACAGACCTATAAATACCTGGGAGTGCAGCTGGATGATAAACTGGACTGGACTGCCAATACTGATGCTCTGTGTAAGAGAGGACAGAGCCGACTATACTTCCTTAGAAGGCTGGCGTCCTTCAACATCTGCAATAAGATGCTTCAGATGTTCTATCAAACGGATGTGGTGAGCGCCCTCTTCTATGCGGTGGTGTGCTGGGGAGGCAGCATAAAGAAGAGGGACACCTCACGCCTGGACAAACTGGTGAGGAAGGCAGGCTCTATTGTAGGCATGGAGCTGGACAGTTTGACATCCGTGGCAGAGTGACGGGCGCTCAGCAGGCTCCTATCAATTATGGAGAATCCACTGCATCCACTGAACAGGATCATCTCCAGACAGAGGAGCAGCTTCAGCAACAGACTGCTGTCACCGTCCTGCTGCACTGACAGACTAAGGAGATCGTTCCTCCACCACACTATGCGACTCTTCAATTCCACCTGGGGGGTAAACGTTAACATTATACAAAGATATTGTCTGTTATACCTGCATTTTTATTAGTTTAATTTAATATTGTTCTTTATCAGTATGCTGCTGCTGGAGTATGGGAAATTCCCCTTGGGATAAATAAAGTATCTATCTATCTATCTATCTATCTATCTATCTATCTATCTATCTATCTATCTATCTATCTATCTATCTATCTATCTATCTATCTATCTATCTATCAATCATAACCCTCAGCCTAACATGAACAAGCACATTGCAGCAGTCGCTGATACTAGAAGTGGATGAGCAGATCACTGGCCAGTGTCCTCCATGTTTGGTAACCCTCTTCATTTTCCAGTGTAAGTTTCAAACAACTGGTTGTACTAAAGTGTGTGTCTGTGTGTGTTTTAAAGGACAGACTGTTGTCAGAGGTGATGATGCCACCGTTGCGGGACGTCTTGCCGTCTCCAGGATTCACAGGCTGGTCTTGGCTGCTCAGCAGTTTCGGAGAGAGCAGGGGACGTGCGATTGGCCCGGGGATTTTATTTAGCCAGTCTTGGTCTTCTCAGGGTGCCCCCCACCGGTGACTGCTGCTGAATTTTGTGTCATCTTGTCACGGCCAGGAGGCCCAAGTGCTGTCTGCTCAGAGGCCTCATGTACTTTCCCAGGCTTTTTCAGTTTGTTTTTTCTCGTCTTAGGGTGGGTATTTGAATATTTAGGAAGGGTAGCTCAGTGCCCAATAAGCTCAGACTGACTTTACTTGTTTAGATTTTTATGAGTTGGTGGGTCCTGCAGTTGTAAACTGGCTGGCTGGGGGCCTCGTTGAAATGGCTTGAATTAAAATGATTAACTGAGTGATGATTCCCAAATAAAACAAAGCCTCTAAGAAAGTCCACAAGTCCAGATGGTGCAAACGTAGCTGAAGGAGTAAGAAGACGACAAACTACGTGGCCCATTGGTAGAAGCCAAACTCACAGTGAGGGAAGACCCCCAGAGCACCTGCAGGTCCTGGAGGCCCACACAACTAGATGTCGGGGCTTTGTCCGGGAATCAGCACAAAATCCTCTGCTTGGTAAAATGGAAGCCACCCGAGTCCCCTGGCAGCTCTCTCGTGGTGGGTGCCCCCCAGCTGTAGCACATTTAAGTGGCTGACGGGCAAGTCCAGCAGCACAGACGCACGTTTAGTTAGTGTTGGGGTCCACTTTGGGTGCTCTTTTGCGTTTTGTAACTTCTCAAGCTGCTACTTTTGTACTGCACCGTGAGTTGGCACTCAGTGAGGGGCGCAATACAAAAATAACCGGAATGAATGAAGGAAACACATGGGGGACGAAGTGATGGAAGACGTTTTTGACTGGTGGGTGCTGTGGACTCGGCAGTGCCCAGCCGCGCTGGCGTCCTCTGCAGGTGGGGTGTTAAAATGCTTTGTGCGTCTGTCGTGCCTCGTCAAACACAGTTCCAAAAGTGCCTGTCACATCAGGCCCTGCCAGGTGACGTCAGACAGGGTTCAGCCACTAGGGCGCCCACTCCGTCTGATCCCACGGGACACACGTGATGACCCACCTGCACCAGTGCCGGGCACGGGGCACGCAGTCCTCGGCAGACATGACTTAAGAGTGCGTCCTTGCCAAGCTTACACAGTATTTTCCTCTCCTGCTGCATTTTCATGCGAGTTCCGATCTCCTGAGGACGACTCTGAGGGGAAAAAAAAAGGCAAGCGCTTGTGCCAAAGTATCGAGCTGCAGGAGCCGTGTGAAATTCAATCCGAAATGCAAACAAAGCGTAGCCAAGGTTTCAAACAAATAGGCTGGCCGCGTGCGTTCGCCGAGTTTCCATGAGCTCCGTCTGTTGAAGGACTGGGCCCTCCACTCCTCCCATTGTTTACTGGACGCCGCGGGATCAGCGCTCAAGACGGTCTGAAGTGACTCGGCCTGGCTAGTTCTGCATGCGACTTGGAGTACACCGAGCGTGTTGGGAGGACATCCAGCAGATTGGAGCTGTTATAGTGCCCCCATCTCACACCACCGGACCCCTCATTGTCACAGCACCACTTACTGGGCCCGATAACAGCCACTGTGTGAGCGCAGCAGGGCTTGATGGGTGAAGCCGTCCGTCACTTTGCCAGCTCAGCTTTTCTCTTTGCTTAATCTCAAACTTTGCAGCTCTCACTTGCGTTTGGCCAGCACAGATACATGAAACCCCCCCATGAGTCTCGTCGTCTCTTGTTACTTACCTGGGTGTCCGACTGAGACGTGCACAGCCTCTCTTGTCCTGTCACCAAAGCCCAAAAGTGCCAGTATGAGGCCCTGTTTCAAACGTAAACCTGTAGGGGGACCAAGTGAAAATAAGCCACCCTGCTGCTGGCATATTCTGCTTTGTGCCCCAGTTACCAAGCTTATGTGGGACCTGCCTGGCCAGAATAAGAAAATAAGGACCATCACAAAAGAAAAGGGGCAAAATCCAAGAGCATCCCTGCTGCTGCTTGCAGTAGTGCCAGACACCTCCAAACATCTTCACCAGAGGCAGATGAGCAAACCTGAGACGACCACCGACTGGCCAGCAAGGATGGCACACGTGGGCATCACACAAGCTGCTTATCTCTGGATAGCGAGTAGAAACTGTCACCTGAAAAGCATTGGCCATCATGACTGTAGACAGATCACACCACCCTGGCCATCGGACTTGAGCGTGCCCAGTGAGCTGCTTCCAGCATGTGGCATGGTGGGGTATGTAGGTGGCCTGCTCTGTCCTTGTGAGAAATGTTTGGCTTATTTGGAGCCATCTTATTATGTTGGAGTTCGTTTTGCTGTGCTGTTGGCAGTTGTCATTGTTCTGTCACTTGCAGGAAGCCTATAAGGTGATGTGCTCTCCTCCTGGTGTCCTAAACAAATTATTTGGTGCACAAAACTTCAGCGTGCGTCTTCTCCGCTTTGATCTCTGTGGGTTCTGTCTGTTGACGGCTGCTGCTTGTCCGACTGTTGCGTGAATGGCAACCGACCCCAGGCCTGCCCAGTGTGCACTGCTTAGCTGGTGGGCTGGGCATGAACTCCAGAGTCTGAGTGATCACATCATCAAGATGGTAGTCCACATCAAGGGTAGACCCTGAAGGATTTGTTTGCTCAAGGACAACACCATCATGTCATGGAGCGGCACTTGGGGTCCAAGGCTCCAATCACCAAACATGAACAACATAATGAGCACAGGGAGACGGCCTGAGAGAGCCAACCAGAGCATGCCACCTGGCACAGAACAATTGAGCTCTACCTAGAATACCCCTGCAAGGGGGCCTGGTCAGGAGCGGACAGTAGATGGTGGTGACCTTTAAAGGTCTGGCACGATTCATGTACAACTTTAGCCCTGGCACACTGCTGTTCTTGGTGCAAATCCCAGTCTATCCACTTTTGTTTGGCACCTGCTGCATGACTGCATTTGCCTCTTCTGATGCATTGGCGTGCCACCCATGGCTGCCTGGTGTTACTGGGACAGATTCAGTAATGGACATTTGGAGGTCTTGCTAGCTTGCTTGCTGCTGGTTTCCTCCTTTTAGCAACTTTGATGAAAGGCCTCAACTCCCAGGAGTCAAATGTTCTACTTTCTCCTTCCAGATGAGATGTCCATTTTGCTGACGGAGTGCCAGAGGTGCTTGGCACACTGAGGCTGGGGGTACAGCTCTGGGTTGACTGAGGGGACTCGGTGAATGACCTCGCTCTTGGCTTCAGTGGGCCGTGTGCTCACAGCAGACGTCACAAGCAAGCAGCTAACTCTTTCCAGGTTTGGTGGTCATTAGGTTTCACTTATTAGTATGTTGGAGTACCTTAGTCTTTGTCCAGTGCCTTGTGAATCGCTGATACGAGAAACCTCCCCAGTTCAACCCCCCCACACCCGTGACATACTTGTGTTTAAGTCTAGTTATGTACAGTCCTATGAAACAGTTTGGGAGCCCCTCTTAATTCTTTGGGTTTTTGTTTCTCATTGGCTGAGCTTTCAAAGTAGCAACTTCCTTTTAATATACAGTATGACACGCCTTATGGAGACAGTAGGATTCAGCGGTGACGTTAAGTTTATTGGATTAACAGAAAATATGCAATATGCATCAGAACAAAATTAGACAGGTGCACCCCAACAGAGAGATGACATCAACACTTAGTTGAACCTCCTTTTGGCCTCTAGACCCTGTCCTCCTATAGCCTCTGATGAGTGTCTGGATTCTGGATGGAGGTATTTTTCACCATTCTTGCATACAAAATCTCCCTAGTTCAGTTAAATTTGATGGCTGCCAAGCATGGACAACCTGCTTCAAATCATCCCATAGATTTTCGATGATATTCAAGTCAGGGGACTGTGACGGCCATTCCAGAACATTGTACTTCTCCTTCTGCATGAATGAATACCTTTGTAGATTTCCAACTGTGTTTTGAGTCATTGTCTTGTTGGAATATCCAACCCCTGCGTAACTTCAACTTTGTGACTGATGCTTGAACATTATCCTGAAGAATTTGTTGATATTGGGTTGAATTCATCTGATCCTCGACTTTAACAAGGGCCCCAGTCCCTGAACTAGCCACACAGCCCCACAGCATGATGGAACCTCCACCAAATTTGACAGTAGGTAGCAGGTGTTTTTCTTGGAATGCGGTGTTCTTCCTCCATGCAAAGCACTTTTTGTTCTGACCAAATAACTCCATTTTTGTCTCATCAGTCCAAAGCACTTTGCTCCAAAATGAATCTGGCTTATCTAATTGAGCATTGGCATACAACAAGCGACTCTATCTGTGGCTTCTTTCTCATCACCCTGCCATACAGATGTTCTTTGTGCAAATTGCGCTGAATTGCAGAACAACATACAGATACACCATCTGCAGCCAGATGTTCTTGAAGGTCTTTGGAGGTGATCTGTGGGTTGTCTGTAACCATTCTCACAATCCTGCGCTTATGCCACTCCTGTATTTTTCTTGGCCTGCCAGACCTGCTGGGTTTAACAGCAACTGTGCCTGTGGCCTTCCATTTCCTGATTCCATTCCTTACAGCTGAAAATGACAGTTTAGACCTCTGAGATAGCTTTCTGTAGCCTTCCCCTAAACCAGGAGACTCAACAATCTTTGTTTTCAGATCTTTGGAGAGTTGCTTTGAGGATCCCATGCTGTCACTCTTCAGAGGAGAGGGAAGCACAACTTGCAATTGACCACCTTAAATACCTTTATATCTCATGATTGGACACACCTGTCTATGAAGTTCAAGGGTTAACGAGCTCATCAACCAATCAGCATTGAGCAGTGACAGGACCCACATTTGTGCACAGCCAGTTTTTCACATTTGATTTAATTCCATACAACTAAATACTGCTTCACTAAAAATCTTTGTTCGGAAAACACCGCAGTACTCAGATGTTCTTAGGAAATGAAAGACATACCACTGTTATCTTTATTGTTGAGAGTCAATTATTACGCAGGCTGAGAGGGCGTCCCAAAGTTTTTCGTATGAGTGTAATCTTTTTGGGGTTATACCCCCCCCCCCCCCCATAGAGCCCCCTAGGCCCTGATTTTTTTTAACTCATTTTTAGGACCATAGTTTGTGCAGCAGATTCCACCCTTGGAGTGAGGAGTAATGCACAGATGATCAGGAGGGCCACTTGGAGAGACCCCCTAGTGCGATATGAGGGCTCAAAGTTGAGGCCCGAGGAGTGTCATTTTAGGTGTCTCGTGGTTGCTGGTCACAGAAGTGACTCCCAGAAGGCTCAAAATGACCGTTTCAAGGCCACTGATGACCAATCAGACGCGAGCTTTGTTTCTTTACTCGACCTCTAGTGGTGGGGATGGGAATGACATTTCAATTAAAGCCCACATTTTGATATTTCAGATGTCTGACCCAAGTGCTGGTGTTTATCGTGTACTGCATTTCTTGTGAACACTAATTCAGACTTTTGCGTTCACACACTTGGCGTTTTCTCTTGATTGTTGTACGGTGAAATGAATGTTTTTATTTAATAGAGAGGACTGGGAGAGGCAGCACAAGACCGTGCACACCATCTCAGCCTAAGAACAACCAACAGGAAAATGTCAAACTGTCACATGTCATGAGGCTGGGGGTCACATGACACTGCTCACCAAAATGAAAACGACACACAAGACTGAAGTTTGAGCGACGCTTAAGAGTCCAGTGAAGACCACCTACTCGACCATCCGGGGGTGTGGCTGTGGTTGTGACCCGTCTGTTAAAGGTGATGACAGCATGTAGGGCGCCAGTCAGAAGAGCCCAGAGCGGCACAGCTGCATTCTTTATGGTGATCTGGGAGTGATTGTGCCAAGTCTGTGCCAGCTGAATGAATCCACCCTTTCGGAGACTCTAAAATCTGTGGGTGGCCATCATGATTTTGGATGTGAATTTGCCTCTGGTTTACAGGTGCCCACCAGCTCTACTGGCAATGATGTGGGCACAATTCCCAGAAGCATGTACCAGCTCGGTGTATTGCCAGCCACAAGGCCAGACCTGGCAGGAGCATTCCTAAAATAAAGTGAACGTCCTAGTTGAAGTAACATGCAGGATGCTGGTGGCAGCCATGAAGTCGGTTAGAAGTGACAGATGAGCGTCGGATTACAGCGTCACTCCCCATCTCGCCACCACAAATCGATGGGTAAGGTGCCATCCTCAGGAGTCCAGATACTGTGTTCTTCCGAGCCGAACACATCTGCTGACAGAGTGGCTGAGCTTGGGGGGTCCACTGTGACCATAACGAGGTGACAGACTCCAGACTGATTGGGATTAGACTGGTGGTGTATGGCCAGTGAGCTGGTCACTAGGGGGCAGCTCTCTGGGGTGCACACGCTCTGAGTTGGCTTTTCTTTCTCGGTGTTCCTTGAGGTGCCGCTGTATACTTGCTGGTGGTCCTCAGTGACCCAGCTCATGTTTGGTGTACCTCACGCCACCAGTTGGCCCCACCAAAGCTAAGCTGGGTGCTCCTTTTGAGAACTTTAATAATTTATAGACAACGGATGAGGGGAGGATCACAGGGAGCCCACCTCCTGGTAATCGCTGTAAACGCTGACATTGTGAGTTTCTGCCCACTTTAAGTCTCGCCTGGTCAGCTGCCCGCTCTTTGTGCTCGCCGGTTCACCCTGATAAAGCAAGCAAGCAGGCCTCTCCTGTCAACAAGTTAAAGAACGGCAGGCCCTCCAAGGGGCACGGAGCCAGCAGGCAGCAGCCAAGATCGCAGCCGAGGGTGATCAAGCGCTTTATTGTGATGCTTTAAATCTTTTAACACTCGGGCCTGCTTAGTGTAATGGCCCCAGTGGGCCGCCAGTCAAGTGAGCCGCGGGGAGCCACTTAGTGAGAGGAGATCTGCTGGGCCCTCGACCTGGGCGGGCACCTCGTCGTCACCCCCCACAACGGGCACAGGTGCCACTCACAAATGGCTTAAAGACTACAAGCATGCTGCCCTCTTCTGTCTGTGCCTGACTGTCGATCCTTTCATGCCATGTCCACGTCCATCTCCATGACCATCCCGAGTCCCACCCTAGAATTGTTTTTGTTTTTTTGATGTTGGTGCCCACCTGACACTTTTTTCTATCCTCAGTTGACCATCACATTGAAATGGCTTCTCTTGACGTGGGCACTGCCGTGATGGTTAGTAGGCCATTGTGGTTCACCCATTCAGCATCAAGTGAGCTGTCTTGCCAAGTCCATGACTGTTGCCCTGCTAACTGTGGAAAGGTGCTTTACTGGTCAGCCTCTCCTTGCACGTGGACCATGTCCAGTCATCGTCATCGCGGTGACATCTCATCGGGTGTGGCACGCATGTCTTGTCCCTCTGCCTCTGGTGTTCCCGTCCCTTTGGGGTCCCCTCGAAGACAGACGAGCGTCGCGCTGTGGCTCTCCCTGCTCCCTCCACCAGACATCTGCTGCTGTTCCGCTGATTAAAAAAGCTGGGGGTTTCATTACCGCTGATTTGCATAGTAATGGCGCGCATATTAAGCGACTACTTCAGAGGCTGGGCGGGCTAATGAATGCAGCAATCTCCTCCGTTTTAACTCAATTTTGCTTCATCCATATTCAGATGACCTCGGGGACTGCAGTTCAGTTTCCATTGAAATTATCCCAGTCAGACCCAATTGGCAGTGGCCTTCCATTAATCCAATTAATTAGCGCCATTGATGCACACGGCCCTGCTAATGCAAGTCTAGGGGACAGAGCCCACCCACGTGTCTGTCAGGCCCCCCCAATGGCCTGTCGTTAAAGTGAGCGGCTGGCATGGTGGGATCGAGTGGCGTGCAGTCCGTCTCTAGTTAGGATTCGTCATGGCCGCTTGTGTCCTACCCTGCCTGACCATTCCTGATGGTGCCCCCCTGCCTCAGCTGGTCTCGAGAGTGCCCTGTTTTACCCAGATGGGTGGGGATAAATGGAGGGCTTAGCAAAACAAACCGGGAGCAGTGGGAAGAGAGTCGTTGGCACCGGGACCAGGGCACACGAGTGACAATAACCAAACAGCAGAGCCCAACATGAGAGTCCTGACCTGGGCCTTAGACAAGTGAGGGCAGCAGCCACCATCTTACTGTGTTTAGGTGGGGAGGGACGATGTCATACGTCATGTGCTTGGTAACGGGCATAGCAACTTTAAACATGGCCACAGTCAGGCAAAAAAGAGCCAGCTGATAACGCATGGAAAGAAGGATAAAAAACACGAATGTGACGCCAGAGCCAAAAGCAAAGAATGGCAAAGTTCAGTAGAAAACGCAATGAACTCGAGCGTGAAGCCCGCACCGCGCCAGCACACCGCACGTCAGTGTGGCACCTGTACACAGTATGGCCATCCCAACACAATGAACAAAACGCGGTGGGCCGAGACGTTGCTGCTCTTATTTTGCTGCGTGTGCCTTTTACTAGACGAGGCAGACTGGGACCACTGGGGCTTGAGCTCTTCCAGTAGTCGCTGGGGAAAGTCTGAGGCCACAGCTCACCCCCCCCACCCCAAGGGCCATTACAGGCCGCTCCAGGTTGGGGGTCTTGCAGTCCACCGCAGTTGTCCACAGTCCCCAAGGTGTGCCAAAGCTGGGAGGTGAGCAGGTGACCACAGCGAGTGGCGGTCAAGGCTGGCCAGCGTCTTTTGTTTGTGTGGTGACGTCCCTGAGCTCGGCCCTTGGGTTTCACATTTGGGAAGTGTTTTGTGGCTCTGTATGGGGCAGTTGTGCCACCAGACACCTCCAGGCCTCACAGAAAGCACATTTGCATGGTGGGCCATCGAGAAATTGAATTGCCTTGACAATACGTAATGTTTTGTGACACGGCGCAAATACGCACTTAGGCTGTGGATTGAGGGGAATGTGTGTGCTGGAAATATTAAATTAAGCGGCATAACAGCTGAGAATAATTCACTTTTCTGCTCTGCTGCCTGCCGTTTGGCGCGGGCAGCAGCACAGGCCAGCAGAGTCTGGGCCCCTCAGACGCGGGCCTCGTGTGGGTGGATGGGCCCGCGACTTCCCAGCAGCCTCTCCTTTGCCCTGCATGTTTCCTGCCATTTCTCGCTGGCTCCTTAGAGCCGATGACCATTGGCACAAATCCCACCGCTGACGCACTGAACCCCCGTGACGCCTGCCTTCACGTAAAGCGTGCGATACGAGCGTAATCACAGCAGGCCTGCCCCCATTTCAAGGACATGGCACGGGCACCCTGGTGGGCCTTCACGCTGAAGGGGATCCTGCTCTGGTGGCACCAATGGCTGAGAGTGATTGACAAGTTAAGAAGCCGTAAAGAGAGCGCTCTCCTTGGCGGTGGGCTGCAATTGTACGACATGAAGTCAAATATTGTCACTTGTCATTTCTCGACATTTTATACAATTTAATAATAACACGTATGAGGATCCCAGGCTCTTTCATGCTTCAGCGCATCTCATCTCAGAACACAATTTAGCTGCCGAGCTCAGCCTCTCGTGTGCCGAGAAGTGAGCGAAGAAATCGGATCAAACGGCACTTAAGGTGTGGCGCTGGCACCGGGCTCTGGGTGTAGCCATGGGTGGTGTGTGTTATATAGTGCCTTTCACGGAGGCCTGTGTGCTTTGGGTCGTTTCTGGTAGTAAAATACAAAGAGCTTGTTTGACTGTGGGGACGAGACATGTGGCATGTTGACTAGCATAGGCCTCAGCCTGCTAAATAGTGCACTTTACTGTTACCTGTCAGAGTCGTGACATGTTGATAGCCATGCCCCTTATGTAGTGCCTTTAGCACGTACTCGGAGCGAGCGACAATCAAATGACAAAGCAAAAGCAGACTTTTAGAAATGAAATATCCAAATGACTGAGCCTTCCATTGTTTGGAGTCCGCCTGTGCTCAGCTCACCTGATTGGGCTGATGAGGAGGGGCACACCTGCCAATAGGGGGTCCGCAGGTGAAGAAGAGCCAAGCCCATGAGGTTGAAGGTATTGTGTCGAGGGAAGGCTCCAGCATTGCAGGTCCCCAAGTGCAATGGGAGAGACTCGCTAGAGCTGGCCAGCCACTGAGCAGCCATGAGAAAAGGGGCCTTGGCAAGAGAGCTGGTCAAGAACCTCTAGCTGAGCTCCAGAGGACCTGTGTGGAGGTGACAGAAACCCCTGCAGCCCCTAAAAGACGAGATTCGTCAGGTCTGGTGAAGTAGAGGTTAGTGTCCCATCTGGAGAGAACCAGACCCCACAAATCACCTGCTGCAGGCGGGATGTATGGACTGGGTTGAGGAAAAGCCACACAGAGAGACCCTGAATGAAAGGCTCCTGAGAGCGCCCACACTGGGCACAAGGGTCACGAAGCCAACACAGCATGGGACAGGCAATTAGTCCACTCTGAGAAGGAGTGGCCCAGCCAGACCACCGACGTGAATCCCATGGAGCAGCCTTGGAGAGACCTGAAAATGGCTGCCCACCAGGGGTCTCCATTGAGGATCAGCAGAGGCAAATGGCAGATGAACCCCCAGATCCAGGCGTGTGAAACGTGTCCAGTCAGACTCCAGGAAACGCCAGGCTAGAATGTTGGAGTAAGGGGGTCTGAATACTCGTGTCGGTGGGAAAAATCCTGTTTGGCGTCGTCATCATGCCAACACTGGACAAAGTGATGGGGTCCGCAGGCTACTGAGGGTATCTGTCTGGCATACAGCATCTTTCATGTCTGTCTTCTCACTCTTAATGGCACAAGAGAGTGGTGGTGACATGACGCCTATGGATGGCAAGGTAAGTAACAGTAAGGACCAATCCATTATATAGCGCCTTGGCCTGTCACTGACGATTGCACTACAGAGTGGTGACATTCTGCGTGTGGATAAGCCGTCAGGAGGAGGAATTTCACCGGACGCAGTACATGTGACACTAAGGACCCTGCACTTTATCAGTTGGCGTTGAGGCGAGTGAAGCACTCAGATGGGCTTGGCTGGCAGAAGGCTCGAAAAGCAGCAGAGCCGCTCTGGGAAGGCAGCCGAGCTTATTTTGGCATTCAGTTGTAGGTGGTGGGAAGTCCATTCTAGGATGGCATCCTGGTAGTGGCACTTGGGGGAGGTTTGATTTGGATGGATGTGAAGTGGCACCCTGATGCCCTTGTGTTTGTCCCAAATGCAGCGGCCCCCTATACCAGGCGTGCGTGGCAGAGTCCTCGGCCCCTTTAAGAGACGTGTTAGGATGGCAGGAGCAAGTGGCGGCTGAATGGGAGTTTGTTGGCGACGCCTCCTCCCCACAAGTGTGGTCCTTAGTCAAATGGGAGCACTCACGGCAGTAATTGTGCGGGGTCAATTATTCCCAAGTCAGGAGCTATCAGTTTGATGTGCGCCATCGTGCTGTTATCGAGCCGCACCGCGGTGCATTAACATAAAAAAAGCTAGCTGGCGATTTCCTCCTTTCAATCCGTGCAATTTCATCTTAAATCTCCCATTTTCCAAAACGCCATTAAAGGGTTTCACTTGACTAAGTGACACACGCGCACACCACACACGCACGCACACTCGCACGCGCGCACACATATATATTTTTTCCAGCATTTAAAGACCTTTTGTGGATAATGATGTCTATTAAAACTTTACCTCTGCTGTCACTTTGGCGGCGTCGACATATGGAAATGAATTGCAATTTAATGGGCGCAATTACCGATGATTTGTGCGCTACATGGATAGAGCCTTAAAATGCACGTCGTTCTCTGCGTACTTGAGGGGCACCAAGTCCAAAATCGATTGTCGTGTGCGGTGGGAGTGAGGCGGGGTGGGCGACTCTGGACTTTGGGGCCCCCGCCGCACTCTTGCAGTGATGAACAGTTCGCTTGTATTTTCCAGGTGGTGGGCGATGGCACACTTGTGAAGAGGAGGTAAGACCAAGGGGACCGTGGCTTGTCGAGGTGATGACACTCGCGCCCTTCCCTCTGCTGCTATCGTCTCGAATGCCGGCCCCTGCACCAGACGCCGTTTCCGCCAGCCGGTAACAATTGCTTCAGCTGATGGCAGCCCCCCCCCCCCCCCATGCTGCTACTTCTTTATCTTGAAGGCCCAGCGATTGTTTTGTTCCCTCCTTGCGCTGCGCTTCTCGAGTCGGTGTCAGTCAGGGAAGTTGTCTTATCCTGAGCATCAGCGGCGAGCGCGCCATTTCTCTGTCTTTCTCTTAACAGCGTCCTCGCCTTATCGCGCTTCCCTTCCAAAACGGACTTCATTTTCCAGGCTCGCCGGCTTCCTCTCTGCGGCCCGTCTTCCTCTGCATTCCTGTCACGTGCCCTAAAGGTTACGCGGCCCCCTCTCTTATCAGCGGCAGGCATTCTGGGATATCACCTTAAAAGTTGTGCCTTTTCACGCCCGGCGCTATCTCGCGGCGGCGGCCGGCCAGGTGACCTTCACAACCTTGTTTTCTTCCCAGAATGAAAATGAAAGAAACGGCAAGTTGGATATTCTCCGAGGACGTGTCTGATGAGATTGTTCCAAAAGATGTCTTCAAAGGAAACCGAGCGGGCCGAAAGTACAGTCGACGCGAATCAATAGTGGCAGAGCGCTGCTGCAAAGGGGGGGACGAGCACATCTCACAAAAGAATCAAAAGAAAATTAATTATACATTAGGGAATGTGTAATTATTGAACCATAATGGCGAGGCTGTTGGCTTTTGTGACTGGCCCCCCCCCCCCACACACACACACACAATGAGAAAAAGATGAATTCGATAAATAAGCAGAGGAATGCTAATTTTAACATTATGCCGGCTGTCACTTGACTTGCAATTATTGGAATTTACATTGCCGCGCCGCGATAATTACGTTGCATCGTGTGGGGGACAAAGAGGCTTTGTGATTTTCACCCTACAAAGTGAATTACTCTGCGCAGACAGACGTTTGTCACATCTTCAGTGGAAGGCACCCGTCCTGAAGTGACATGAGCGTGCCTGGCACTCCACTGTCTGTGGCCCATCGATAGGACAATTGGTGGCTGCGTGGCGCTTCTTCCTCAGTGCCTGAATTTGAACCGGGTCGGCACTGGGCCCTCAGTCTGTCCACACAAGAGACCCGAAAGCCATTTATGGGGGGCACTGCCAGCGTGCGACCATACGAGGCACTGGCCAAAAGGCCCGACTGCATTGAAGGATCTCGTGGGCATCGTAAATGCCAAAAGGGACTCTGCTCTGTTGGGCCCTTCAGCAAGGCCCTTAACCTGCAATTGCTGAGCACTTTGAGTAGTGAGAAAAGCGCTATATAAATGCAAAGAATTAATTATTATTATTGTAGAGAGTAGCGAATGACAAGGGGCAGCCACCAAGACATGAAGTCAAATGCAGACCTTGACACACACACACACACTTGAGGCCAGGAGCCACAAACCCAGGGGTCTCAGGTTTGACCTTCACGTGTGGGCACTTCGCTGCGTCACGCTGCCTTCTGTCAAGGTACAGTCGTGCTTGTGACAGGTACGTCCAAATGAAGAATAAAATAAAGTTCCAAAACGAGACAGAATGAACTCCCCTGACGTCTGACGTGTTTCTAACGACACCCTTCTACTGTGAGCGACCCGGAGAGAGAGCGTGCTCATTGGCCCCCCGGACATCCACCCAAAGTGCACACTAATCTTGGGGGCTTTCCTTCTGCTTACCTTTACATGAAAGGATTTTCTTAGCTCTGCTCGAGTGTCACATAAAATATCGTTGGGGAAAATGTCATCGTAAAAGCAGCGTCATCGTCACTGGCCATTGTTTGAGTTTGCGCAGGATAACTGGTTGCCCCCAAGTCGTCTTCCTGCATGCCCTCTGAATCTGATTTCCTGCCGACTACTCTAATCATTCAGTTTCCTCCTCCTCTTTATCTCCTCGATCCTCTTAAATGCCCATTGCCTGTCGATCATCAGAACAATCGATTATTTTGGGTTGCGGTCCATAGTTTAAGAAAACCTGCTCTTAGTGACTCTGATATCCTGCCGACTACGCTAATTGTCCTTTTTCCTCTGTGGTGCTAACACAGTGCTCTCTGCTTCAGTCTGCTGTCCTTTTCATTTGTAATGTCATCTCTCGGTGACCAGGGTGACTTGATCTGTGCACTAAACACTAGCACGTTGGACAGAGGAGCGTTCAGGCATGTAAGGTTGTCCTCCTTAGCCTAACATCATCACATTCCACTTCTGGCCTGTCTTGAGCCCAAGCCTGTGAGGTGATCGTTGTCATGTCTTCCCACCCTGTGTCCATGTGACCTGGTGCCATGTTTGTACCTCCCCAGCTTACTGACTGGACTCTTTTAAACCCCATTGGTGGTCCCCATGTAGGCTAGTCTTTGTGTAGGAGCTCCTCAGTCTGTGTCCTGTCATTTGATGGAGACTCGACGTCTCTGTGCTCGATTTCCCTACTTGCAGGTCTGCCTTTTTGTTGTAATATGGAGACGGGAACAAAGGGGCATGTGTGAGGCCTCCCAAATGCTCCTCAAAGCAGGCCAAGACGTGCGCCAGCCTGCCCACTAACTGCTCGCCCAAAGTCCGCCACCCGATAACTGCTACCTGCTGGCTGCAGCCTACATAGGCCTTGAATGAGGATTTGCTTTTAGAAGTTCACAAAAATGGAGAGCGGACCCATCAAACCTCTGGCTTGAACAGACAAGTCCCAAACGTAACAAATTCCATATTTAAAATCAAAGAAGCACAGTTTTAGAACATAACGGGAAAATGGCATTCCTGAAAGAGCAGCCGAAGACAAACACATTTTAAACCTGCAAAGCAGCGTCGGAATCCAAAACAAATCCACAAAACCAGAGAATCCAAAGAAAACCCAACTTAAACTACCAAACTCCAAGCAGAGTCGGTGACCAGCCGTTGGCACCTTGATGGACGTGGCACCTCATTTAACGCTAATAATACAGAAACCCATCAAAAGAGAAACTGGGCCGACTGGCTGCAGGTGGTCTCCTTATCGGGTGTTGAGGGGCTCATCATCTGCTGCTCTGGGTCTGCTTGACCTCCGGGTCTTCCGGCAAGTCTGCAGCACATAAGGGAATGGCAGGTAAAATCTCGTGGGGCGGACCAGGAGAGCGAGTGAGAGGTTGGGACAGGGTGAGCTCGGCACTAGATGGTCACAATCTAAAACGCCAAAGTCCAAAGAGAGGGTCCGATAAGGTGATCCAGAAAGCCTGCTCTGTTAGCCATTTGTCTGCCACTTTGATGTCCCATGTCACCCTTTTGGTGAATAGCCACAGAATGGCCAGTATGGTGAGGAGCAGAGCGTGCCTGTGACGGCCCCTTTATGTGCCACGCTGCCCCTGCCACTCGAGCTTCCTCTTCTCCCGGTGATTTAAAGCAGCTCGCCTCTCGAGGCCGTGGAGCGCACTCGTAAAGGGCGCTTGTTCAAGTGGCGAAGTGCTGACACATGCATACTGGCAGCGAGATTTAGTGGGGCCGCCGGTCACTTGCGCCTTTCAGCATGTTGACAAATTGGTGTCACGGTGCATTGTGGTGCCGTCAGCAGGCCCCGATGAGCTGCAGTGGGTGAGCGTGCTGGACGCTTTGGGACGTGGCGGCTGTGGGCTCGAGGCGCCAGGGCAGAAGGCGGCACAGCCCACGGCGGAGCTTCAAGTGAAATGGGGTTAAACCGCGGTATGCGCGTCGGATGAAAACTACCACTGGGAGACCCAGGACAATTTTTATATAGGATTAGAAAACAAAAATCAATATTTAATTATCTGTGAGCTTTTTGTGTCACTGCATCTTTAGATCAGTGAGCGTGTGAGCGGACGGGCACGGAGTAAGTGAGTGAGTCATTAAAGGAGCCGCGGCTTTTATTGGACGCCCTTGTCGATCCCCACGCGCTTTCTCTCGATGTCGACACTCCCACTAGTGGAGGCGTGCCCGAGTTGCTGGCTGTTTGCTAGCTGGCATGGTAAGGCGCCTTTTGAGGTCACGTGCCACCACAAGACACCAGTGTATAAAGATGAGGTTGGCTCACTGCGTCTGCAGCGTCGTCTTCCTTCGCACGTTCGGTCGTCTCGCCCACATGTTGGTTTGTAGCGCCCACTGTAGTTCATCCTGGTTACTGCTTTCATGTTTGCCAGTCTCTCGTCCTCCTAAACGGGGTCTCGTCACTCTGCCTGGAGCCCCCCCTCCTCTTGAACAGATGGGGAGCCCGGGCACTCGGAGACGGAAGTCCAGCTGGGACGCCAAGCCTTTTACTAAACATCTGAGTCATCCAGGATCTGCATTGTGGTGGTCTCGATCCAACTCGTAGTTCTGTGGCGCTGCTAGGTGAACCCTCAGGCTGCAGAGGTGGCACACTTCATGGGTGGGGGAGCAGGCTGTGCCCCCCACTCCAACTAGAATCATGGCAAAGGTGCCATTGAAGGGAGGAGCCCACCGTGAGTTCACTGTGCTGCCCTGCGTTTGTCCCAGGCACCCCACAGACACCATGCCTGTTCATTGGAGTCAAGGGGCTGACGACGGGGGGGTCTTGTCACATGCCCACCGTTCATGTCACAAGCTGAGGTGGATTGAGAGGAACACACCAGAAGGATACCATGGTTTAAGACTGTGAGAACCTTAAGGAGGTCTTCACTGCGTTTAACCTGTTGAGGGTCACACGTTCAGTCTACACTGCAAGTCACTTGACCGTCCATCATGCACACTACAGGAGCTCGTAAAAGGCGCTATATAAATGTACTGCCGTTGAAGCACTCAACCCCTGTTAGGTGCCACAGCTCAACACGTCTGTGCCTTAGAATGATGGTGGTGACTGTAGAAGACGCTATGTAAGGTTACACAGGTCTTCTCACCCCCCGCTGGCCTTGTGTCACATTGTGTCCGATGTGTCCCCTCACAGGGCTCAACATGTACAAATACGGTGGCAGCTTTATTGTAGTTGTAAAGTGCCTTAAGGGTTGTTCTGTGAAAGGCGCTATATTACCTTGGCAAGGTCGCATCTCTAACTCCCTGTGGGAACAAATGTCACCCTGTTCTGAGCCGTGGATCTGGGAGCCTCCTTTACAGCCTTTTAATTCATCAAGGCAACACGAGCAGAGCAGCATGTGACACCCTCCTTAACGCCAGACCGCCAGTGCTGGTGAAACATGAGCAACGAGAAAAAGTCGAGCGGCCGCCAGGCTGAAGATGTGCGTAGAGGACGTGTGCCACCCGGCAGCGAGCCTTCAATCCGGACGCTCCTCGACTCCCGCCTCATCACCCCGGCACTGCAGCTCCCTCTAGTGGCCACCGCTGACACTCAGAGCTAGACTGCAGTCTCACTTGGGGCAGCGTGCCATCTGCTGGCATGGAGCTTCTGTGTCTGCTTCCAGCCTGCCCACTAATGGCCTGAATGAAGCCGCCCCCCCTTTGTTTTTCAGGGGCCTGCTGCTCCCTTATTGTCCACATCCTCCCTCACTGGTTTGAGTGGTCCTCTGGCTCAAAACTGACGTGGATGGTTTGGAGTTGAACAAGAGAAATGGACTGGGAGTCACAGTGGGCTGACGTGCTCAGAATGCCAACACCCTCTCGGACACTGAGGGCAGCTTCAGAGCTTAGGGGGTGCCACTTGGGCTTCGCCTTCACTTGCTTTGTGCTTAAATGGCGCCCTTCCATTTCCAGTCCTGGTCTGGTCAGTTAACAGGTAGAAGGCGCCACCTAGAGGCAAAGTGTCAGCTTGAGTGGCCATTTTCACCCAGCCAGCCCTTGCCTCGTGTTGATGCCAGGCGAGACGGTCGGTGACATTCTCTTCTCTTCTTGATGAGCTGCTTTGAAAGTCATTCGGAATTGAGAGCTCATTAGAGGCCACCGCCGAAGTCCCCTTTACATTTTTAGGAGCACCCGTGTAATGGTGAACGGACATTAATTAGAATGTAGGCATCGTGAAGAACACTTGTACCTGGCTTTGTAAATGAGCTTGTCTGACTGCTGGTGCCTGCCGTCACGATGGTTCAGTCAGTATGCTGCCAGCATGTGGGCGATGGGCACATCAGACTCGAGTGTGCCCCGGCAAAGAGCAGGGCCTGAAAGTGCAGCACATCTGTGGGTCGTTCTCCATGACTGATGGCCATCCTGTCTGCCGGTGGTTCAGGATGTCTGTCCTCGTGTTTGGTCACCGGAGGCCATGCCCACAACACATGGCCCCCTTTTGTCTCGACACTGACCCCTAGAGTCTTGACTTGTCATGACTGGCATCCACTCTCTTGTCATCTACAGTCATTTCCTAGGTCATGCCAGCCAGTTCTCCATCACCCACGGGCACATCACCAGTGCTGTTGAAGCCATGCTTGCTGTGAATTTGGCTGTTCAAAGCCAATGTGATGCCCACTGGCAGGCCGCTCCAAATGTCCCTCACTGTTGGTCTCCCCTGATGTCCCCGTGCTGCTGTGGTCGGACCTCCTTGTCTTTTTCCCCCCCGAACTTCCCTACAGGAGCTGGAAGTCACGACCAGTGCGCCCTTCAAACGGGGCTGGCGCTCCCTTCTGGTGATGGCGCTGGGCCAGCTGTGTGCCTGCTGCCTTGCCTTGCCTCTCAGTGTCTCGCTATCCCATTTCCACGCTTGCCCCGTCCCCGTTTTCCTTCTCCCCTGCAGCTCGGCTCTCAATCATTTTGAAATAAATTAGCTGACAAATTAAAATCCGCGGCCATCTTCATATACTTAAGAGCAGACTGAGCTCATCTTCTAATGAAATTTGCCGATGCATTCATCAGGCGCCGTTGTCAGCGGAGAATTACTCACCGGCTGTGCGGCCCCCCGCCGCCTCGCTGCCGTTTATTTCCACATCGGACGTGTCTCACGTACAGCTCTGGACGTTTCATTTAGCATCCGCTGTAGTGACACTTTATAGCGCCCCCTGCCTTGCTGCTGGTGAAGGGTGACTCCGAACTGCAGTGACGCACCCAGACAGTGGCTGGATGGAGAATGAAGAAGAGTGACGTGTCCGTGGCAGTGCGGGTGGCAAGCTGAGACGGGAGCGGCCGTACCAAGGGGGTCCGGTGGCTAGAGATGGATTTCATGAAAAGCCCCCAAAGCCTCTTTCACTTTTAAGTGGCGCCCCCAGTGGTATCTGACCCTATCCCTGGCACCTCAGGCTTCCGTCACCTTAGTGGTCTCAAGAGTGAAGACCCGTCGTATGAAATGTCCTCTGGAGGCGGGCAGCGTCGCTCATCTCGGGGAAGAAAGGACCACCAGGAGGGCTGGGAAGGAAATTGATTCTCCGAGTGGTGGTGGCCGTCTGGTCTGATCCCAGCGCCGACTCTCTGCGTTGTCACCGCTTTACGCCTACCGTGTGTGTGACGCCACGACTGAATATGTAAGACCGTGCAGGTGCCCACAGGTGGCGTTCCCTGACTCGGGCACTATATAAACGTATGAGTGCCTCGGGGTCGGGGCCACTCAAATGTGTAAGAACTGTGTATGGAGTAGCTGCCACGTGCCTGGGGTTTGCTGTGAAAGGCGCTACATAAACCACACGATTGGCCAGCACTGCGCTCCCGTTCTGGGAGTATGCGGGCACCAGGGTGACACTGGGCAGTGTGACGACCTGTGACCTTGGTGGCCACCAGTGTTTGGTCGTGTCGTTGACTCCTCATTTGCTCCTTTTTAACCGTCGGGTTTTGCTGAGGGATGTGGAGGCCATCTTGTCATCTTGAAGGGCCTCATTAAGGCCTGCAGCACCGGCTACCAAAGGCAGAGATGCCACTTGAAGTAGATGCTGGCACAATGGCCGCTGCAAGCCACTGTGTGCAGGTGCAGGCGAGTGTGACAGCTTTATTGTCACAAAGCTTGATTGCAGCCTTGTAAAAAGTCAAAAGACCCTTTTCGATGGGCACTGTGCTTTGATCTAGTGGCAGGTTATGATGTCCACTTCCTCAGAATTCCTTGTCCTTTTTTGGACATTGTCACATTTTGTGAGCCCGGCCCTACGTGGGTGCTGTGCACGGTGACATTCTTCTCGTAGTCGTTCTAGCCAGCATTCTGTGAAGGAGCACAATAGGCGGGCACTGCATCTGCCATGCATCGTCGTTGTGCAGAGTCACCCTAGGCATGATTGTGTCATCCAGTTTGCACCGTTGCACAGTTTGTGTCATCGTCGTCATCATTGGGGTGACAGTGGCAACACCCCTCACTGCCCTGGCATGAATGCCCAACTCAGCACAATTCACTTTGTGCTTGCGACTGCGGTGCCCCCTGGTGGACAGTTGGCTGAATTAATGTCATCTCCTCTGAATGTGCTTCACAGAGCTGAGGGTCGTTCTTGTCACACATCTGCTGTCGAGGACGGTGACGTTTCTTTTTTAATATAACGCCTTTCTACTGTGTGTTGCTCCTTCTCTGTTGGGCCAAGTGACTCGTCATTGCTTGGGAATTGGGCTGCCTGCCGAAATGTGTTGACAAGGGACGTCAGTCGTGGGCACCTTAAACCCCTTTATGACTGGTGCTGCTCTTCCCCTGTTGAGACGGCATGGGCGCTGCCAGTTTGATATTCACGCATTCCCGACTCCTTTTCCTCTGTGGTGCCCCCACTCGCTTGTGCCTGCCTTGATTCTCTTGTCCATTGGCCACTCAAGGCACTATATAACAGTCAGTCCCTCCTGTTTCGTCATGCCTCGAGCTCTTCCTCCACGCTGAATCACTCAGATTAGTGTGACACCTGCGGTCTGATGGCTTTCAGTGCCTCGTCTTGCCCGCTGTTGGCACTTGTTCAGCCTGCCTGGTAGACCAAATTGATTTTTTATGGATTCTCCGGAGTGATTTGAGTGAATCTCTCTGTTGTGCATTTGAAGTCCTCCTGCTGCCCGCACTGCTCGTCTTGTGCCTAGTCGACCATGATGATGGGGTTTGGTGGGGGACGCCTGGCAGAGGTCGAAAATTTGCTCTTGCTGTAAGGCACTGTATCAAATGAGTTAGCTGTTGGTGTTTGCCATGTGACCAGTTGAAAACCTAATTTACGTGAAATGGATTTAGTGGAACTCAACAAATTTATCGAAAATGGGTTCAAGTGGGCTGCATGGTTTCGAGGTGTTGAAGGAAGGCCCACACAGACTCAGGCGGAACATGCCAGCTGCAGGGCGAAGCAAGCAGGTCACAGCAGGTGAAGCCATTCACACAGGGATGGCAACTTTAACATGACCAGCGGTCCTTGATTGTACAGTGGCTGCCCCCGATGAGTGCGGGCATTGTTTGGGTCGATCACTCTGCTTGCTAATTGACAGTTCGTGGCACCACCTGTCCACACGAGACTGGCGAGTTGGCTGTCATTTTTAGTTGGGGTCTCGTGAAGCAAACGCCTGTACATCTGACACTGGCCAGGAAGTGATGGACGTGGTGGTGTTTGAGCTCAGCAGGACGACGCTGTTGTCACACACTGCGCTGCACTGCTCCAGATGCCTTTAGCAAGGTGGTCTTGGTAAAGGTGGTGCAGGCCTGTGAGGTCGATGTGTTGTGAATAGGACATCGACCCAGTGGCTCAATAGGCATCGGTCTTCTACGCTGCCAGCCCTTGTGCTCGGTCGTCATGATGGTCAAATAGGCCACTTTGTCATCTTCTCAGTTTTGTGTCCTCAATGAGGATGTGAAGCTCAGAAGCAGTGGCGAGTCCAGTTTGGCCTCTTTGTAGCCATTTTGGCCAAGAATTCGGTCTGTGATTCTGCTTGACAAACACGAACCAGTGATGCCAAGATACTGTACCTTCCCACCATGGAGCACCGTACAATGGGACAGCTCCTAAGCTGCTAGCAGCCCACCTCTGAGTGTGGCATCAGGCCCCTAACTGGACAATCAGAGCTGCAATCCAGGGATGCCGGGCCAAAGCAGGAGAGCCTTCAGATGCACTTGAGGAGTTTTGTGTGTGCTTAAGGAGAATGGGCAGGAGAAGGTGGTCAGCAGTAAGGAGTTGGGCTAGTCAAGGCTTGGACCACTGGCCAGTGAACACCCCACAACAGGCAAGACTCGTCACAAAGTCAACAGCCATGTCGGCGGTGAGCAGTGCGAGGAGACGCCTCATCAAGTGGGGCTGAGAAGGACGTGTGGGAAACCCAGAGCTGGAGGTGCTCACGGACAGAAGTGCTGCCAAGTTGACAACTCACTGCCTATGTGCTGGATTTGGTGGAGAAGAAGAGTTCCAGTCCGGCTAAGCGAGCGCCAAGCGTCCTGTCATTGTGCTCTGTCTCTCCAGCTGCACCTCACCTTCTGTTGTGCGCGAGTGACTCTCAAATGGTTAAGCGGTTGAGGCCTTGAAAACGGAACCACAAAGCTTCCCAGAATCCACACCAGCTTGTCCAGAGACGTTCCTGCTGTAAAGACTGACTTGGGGCTACATTGGCTCAAACAGGACTTGGCTTAAAGTTAGAAAGTGTAAGCAACGTCCTAAGATGGTCAAAATGCTCCACAAGGGAATGGATAATCGTCAACCTCCGGCCTCTGCAAAAAAAGGGCTGGAGGAGATGCGCGGTCCTAATAGGGTGGCAGTCAAAGCTGAAGACCCAACGAAAATGAGTGAAAAGCAGGAACACGAGTAGAAGGCCGACTGGCCTGAGTGGTGAGGTAAGCAGGACCCACCCACAGAGCGCGATTAGGCACCTGGAACACAAGTGATAAATAGATAGATGATAAAATAAAATGAGCAGCAACTACGTCACTGGGCAGTGAGTCGAAATAACAAAATTAAGTAAAGAACGGGAATAGGGAATAATAAAAAAAAATGAAGACTAGGATGTCAAGAAACTTCAACTTCAGTGTAAGCCCTTCCAAGCAGACCCACCACTGAGTGCCGACATATATCAGGCGGTGGCTTGTTTCAATTTTTGGGCCCATGACATAAAATTTTACGAGCGCCGTATTATCTTTACGGGGTTATCACTGTGAATATATTCCTAACAGCGGCCTTTTATAGCTGCTGGAAAATGAAATACTGGCCTGAAAAGGAGCAAAATGGAAGTGAAATTTACAGCCGTCTGCAAACACAAGGTTGATTGGGAACAGCGGGGGAAAAGATAAAACCCCTCAAAAAAAAAAAAGAGACACGAAACCCCCTGAAGCCCACTGGACAGGAAGCCAAGGGCTTTGGTGGCCCTCATGGTTAGGAGAACGGCCAGCTGCTCACCTAACGTGGTGCTTGTGTGATCTGGAGATACGAGGAGAAGCTGAAATGGGAGTCTGAATAAGCCTGAGATCAACAGACAAGTCTCCAAATCAAACTCATCCTCATCATCATCTGCTCCTTCTTTGTGGGGTCGATGTGCCTGATCGCTTCAGTCGGACCCTTGTCCTTCCCACTCCACCCGTGCTTTCTCTTCCCC
The DNA here is from genome assembly GCF_900747795.2 of Erpetoichthys calabaricus. NCBI lineage: Eukaryota > Metazoa > Chordata > Cladistia > Polypteriformes > Polypteridae > Erpetoichthys > Erpetoichthys calabaricus. The sequence continues at coordinate 171,132 of NC_041411.2, read as the reverse complement.
CGCATTTCGTTTGCCATCATAGTCTTTTGCCCACTCACTCCTTGTCTCTCCTCGTCGATGTCCTTGCCACTTCTGTTGTACCTCTGATTGTTCTGATCCTCCTGCTGTCCCGTTCTGTACCTCCACCTGTCACTCCACATGGCATTGCTGGTCTCAATGGCCTTCATCTTATCTCGCTGATCACACAGTACTTCTGATAGCTTCTTCCCACAGCTCCAGCCACACCACACCTAATTCTCTGTCCTGGGCTATCACTGATCCTCAATATTTGAACGTATCCACACACAGTTTGCAGCCTAACGTCTGATCATCGCCAAAGCTCAAATATTCGGTCGTCTTCCCATCTATCATCAACATCACTTTGATAATTCTGGTCTCTTGAAACGTGAGGGGGGGTGATTGGCGCGTACGTAACACGCGGAGATGATGTGGGCTTAAATATCCGACCATAGTGACCTCATGGAGCACCGGCCCAGGGAGAAGATGAATGGAGCAAATCGCAAAACACCCTGAAAGGGGGGACTTGAGCAATTTGGGTCTTGACCACAAAGCCCGGCAGGTTCAAACTTTGGTGCCCGTTGCTCTTGCTTCTTTTCCTTTTATTTCCTTTAGCTCTGCCAGGCTGAACTGTGCCAAGTTTGTGCCCCGTTCACACAGAGGAGGAGGAGGAGCGCCGGCTGCGAGGGGTTAAACGTTTCAAAGGAGCAAACTAAACGGCAGCTTGGAGCGAATGGCCGTTTAATACTGTACTTCATTTAGCGCCAATTAGATTAGGCTCTTTTCTATTAATACGTAGCCTTGCAGGTCCACGCTAAATTAAGTGCTAGATCTTCATTGCCGCCGTAAAGCGATTGATTTGGCTCCTTAATCAGTTTATTTCATTAGTTATACATTCATTTTTACACGCGCCTCTCCAGAGCTGCAATGGAAAATGACCCATCAAGGCATGTGACTGGAGCGGCGAGTGATTTGAATGATAACCAAATAGCTATTACGGCGGTGCCAGTGTTTAAAGATCATATGTAAATCAAATGTCAGGGGGAGAAATTGCTTCGAGGGCTGTCAAAAAACAATTTAGTGCTGCTTAAAGGGATGGCTTGCTGCTGCATGAACTTGCTAAATTAAATCAATGCCTCTGCCGCCGCCACCACCACTGCTGGCCTGCTCCCTCCATACCTCGCTCGACGGGCGTGGGCATCTCCGGCGGCGGGCCCGGGTGTCACTGAATGCACAGGCAGTGCCAGTGTAGGCGCCCATACGTTAACGTATGTAGTGCTTCATTAAGTTCCATACATTAACCTTTTGCAGCTCACAAATGTTTTAATTAAGCCCAACGCCCGAGTTGCTCTTTGCAGGCCTGTTTTCCCCGACTTGCGAAAAGGTCGCTGAGACGCACACATGAAGACGCCGCTTCTGCATCTGATGGTGTAGACAACTAATTAGAAGCCAACATCAGACCCGAAGAGTGCACCTCTAACACCTTTTACAGGCAACGCTGTCGAAAGTCTTATATAGTGCCTTTCCCAATGAGTGGGGCTGCCTGTCCTTGACATGTTTCACAGGGGTGAAGTTACTGAAATGCCATGTTTTGTCACCCTGACTAGAGCTCCGACAGCCTGGCAGTGCTGAGCTGCTGTCATCTTGGGCCCTTTGGCATGGTTGGGGGGGCAGAAGTCATTGATCAGGTGACTTAACTGCCATTGTCTCTCTCGCTCACTTGATTTGAGAGCTGAACGAGTCACCTTGTCCATCTTGTTTCAGACTTTCACTAGGACACCACCTACTTTGCCAGCTTTTATTGCTCACATTTCTCCACCTAGAACTTTTTTTGTCAATTACTGCGTCCCTCCACTGCTCTTGCTGTAAGTGCTACCTTGTCATGGCATATCCTTGGTTGTCTAAGGGCATGCACAGGGCACCCATCAGAAGTGCTGTGGGTTCGTGTGGTCCCAAGCCTGATCCATTCTGGCCTCTTTTTTGTGTCTCGCATCCTTTGTAGCGCCGGCCCCCCTCACTGCACCAACCATCCCTCTCCCAACCCCCAGGTGTTTCGGCCTCAACGTGGGCCTGGCCTGATTGTTACCAAAGCAGATAAGAGCTGGAATGGCGACCTTTGCCACCTGAGACTCATGTGGAGGACGGAGGGATCTGTCACCGTGCCGTGAGCTACGAGCGGAAGCACAATGAAGTTCCTCCCGGGTTCCTCTGCCGTCATTACATCAAATTACTAAGACGCCGTTTCCACTTTCACCGCTGAATATAAAGTAGATGGAAATGCTCGGCGAGGCCGGGAGAGGAGAGGAGAGCGGCGAGGCGCATTATGCATTCTGGCAGCGTCGTCAAGAGCCAATTAATCAAGCAGCAGCAAGGAAAGATGCAGAAACGATGAGTTTGCCCTTCATGTTGATGAGGCCGGTCCGGGGCAAACGCTAGCTGCACCTGAGCTCGTAGTTAGGCATGCAGAAAGGAATTATGGGAATACCTTCACGCCTCTCTCTCTCTCTCTCTCTCTCTCTCTTGAAGAATGGGAAATGTCAAACTGTTGTTGGCGGCACCAAGAGCTAGACTGGCGTTTTAATCCTCTCCTTGCCGGCCTTCATCCTGACGGCAGGAGGCAGCTGTGGTGGACATTGGCACACCGGTGGAGTGACCTTCTCTTCAGTGTCCAGCTCTTGCACAACACGTGACATGTGACTTGCCCGTCAGCCCAGCAGTGCCCCTTGATGTTGAAAGGTGGGCTAACTGTGTGGCACTTCTGCCTGTGTGCCCATCAAGGCGACTTGAGCAGTCACCGCTGCTCTGAGTGGGCATCCACTTCTCATGTCAGAGTGCCCTCTGCCTCAACTGCCTCTCAAAGTTTTCCTGGTGAGGTGTCAGGGCTTTTAAAAAATGGGACGGCCTCCTTCCGAAAATGAAATCATTTTGTTGTTCGGTTCCACGCGATTTTGTAATTTCATGCTTGTGTATGATAATTTTATGCTGTCCTGCCTCGCGTAACTCAGTTCTGCCAAACCTTGACAGGTGATAAATATGATCTTTTCCACCCCGTGTGCGACAGGCCTTAAAAAAAGAAAGGGAAAAAAAAGGGGGACGGAAAAGGTGCCAATTTCACATCTGAGGCTTCCCACCAAGTGAAGCAAACTGCAGGCCATTCTGGGATAATTTCACGCCTCGCCTCGAACACAAGCCGCGTCGGCCGTGCCTGAGGAAGCCGGAGGGTAACAGCGGGGCCGCGTGGGCCTGGACAAGCCTTATTGTGGTGGGCTCTGACGCGACAGGCGCTAGATGGTCTGATGAGGCCGTTCTTGTACTGCCTCGAGCTGCGATTTCACGCCCTAGGAAGTGATGGAAGCTGCTCCCTTTGTTTAGAAAAGTTGACACGGGTCAAGTGAAGAACGTGAGCAAGAGGAGAATCTCTGCCTGCCTTGGGGTCCTTCATGAATGCTGGCTTGGTACCCTTCCTCTCGGCTCACTTTCACTTCTTTGTGGCCTCATTCTCTGTTGTTAATAAGTCACCTTTTGTTAGTGGCCTGGTGAAACTGCAAGCCTCTGGTCAGGTCTCTCCACCAGCACCACTGGGCTATGCATGTGGTCAGGCCTCACAGTCCCACCTCGAGATTTTCATGGCAGGTATTTTTGCTTCAGGATTGACTTGATTTGGACTTTGTGTTTGGATATTTTGCTGTTTAGTGAATCTCCTTTGTTTTTTATGGACTTTTTAATTGGAGTTTTTTTTGTTATTTTTTATTTTTTGGTGTATTTAATGAATTCAAAAAAGAATTGGTTTGTTGTAGTGTTGGATTGCTGCTAACGTTGAATTTGGCATCAGTTCCAGCTTTTGGAACTCCTCACTGGGACCTCAGTAAATAACCGAGAAGCCCTCATCGAACTCCGGCTGACCACTGCACAGTCGCACACCTCCCCATCTCGCCGCGCTCTGCGGACCCCCTAGGTGAATCAAGCTTAATGTTAAACTACATTTTATCAGATGGGGGGGTTGACTGCTATGAAGACCTTAATAGATGATTGTGTGCAAGCTGCTTGACAATCACCATTTAGTTCTGGTTCAGAAATTAACCAAATGCTGGTGTGGTTGTATACCACCACACAGCTCTAGTTTGTTCAGCCTGTTTCTCAATTGTTCTCCTCCCCTTTGGAGGTCACTTTGCAGGCCTTAGGCCCAGGTGAAAGCTCAGGGCTCCTTGCACATCTTCTTTGTGCACTTCAGTCCAGGCTGCTGTTTTGATTTGTGGAGACCGGTGACCTGCAATGGCCTCAGAGAATGATGGGAGCCCAAAATTTTGGTATGGCCATAGAGCCACAAGACGCCAGCAGTCTCATGTGTAACACCTGCTTAGATCCCATGCTAAAAGTTTGCTTGCACTGGAAAGACCAGAATGGCATACGCTCAAGTGTTATCGGATTTGTTAAAGTTTCAGTGTAACTCGTAAATCAAGTTCAAACTGGGCACTCGCCCACATCCCACCGGTAGCCACGTATGGCTTAAGAAATCCAAGCCCTGCTCACCATTTACGTCTGGCCATGTGCCTGAATGAGAATCAAACCATGGGAGAACACAGAAGACAAAACTTCAGTCAGTGTGACATTTGGAGGAGCCTTAGGAGTGGTCAGGGGGCCTGCCCCCCATGGATGCATTATGCTGCTGAAATGACTTTCAAATAAGTGGCCACGGTTAATGTAAATGTTTGACATTCACAGAATTAGGTGTGTAGTGACATGACAGTAGTGCCGCTGCCTCGTCGTAAGAAGTCTGGGGGGTCTCAGTTTGGGTCCTACCTGCTTGGAGTTTGCATGTGTGGCCCCCATTGGTTTCCTGCCACAGTCTGAAGATGTGGGGTGGGATTTTAGTGTTCGTAAGTCGCCCCCTGATGTGTGTGTGTGTGTGTCCGGGGGGGTGCCTGCACCTGTTGCTGGCCAGGATTAGCGGCAGCTGCTCTCCTGACCTGGATGAGCAGGTTTAGAGAAATTATGGATCTGTGAATCCTATAATGTTGGCCAATAGTCCACCTGAGCGATTAAAGCGGAGCGCGCGTGCAAATTGTGACCATGAGCAAACATTTAAAAATAAAAATGGGATATTTGTCTCTTTGATAAAGTAATTAAGTATCCGAAAACGTTCCAACTTTCAAATCCGTTAATGAAGTTGCTCCCAAACGTTTCCCTGTCTGTCATTTTCTAACTTCTTAAAATGACAAAGTTCTTATTTTGCCACAACTAAAATGCGTGGACCAATGATCCCCATATAAATACGTCTCCTGTCATCTCAATGTCGGTATTGGTACTTGTGTCCTTCGTCATGATGATGACGATGACTGACTTTTTAGATTTGGGTGCTGAATTGGAGGTGACGTTACAGAGGCCACTGTGCCGAAGTTGTTGTATATGATTGTTCAATAATGTTTTTGTCGTTTACTTTATGTTCATGTATTGATGGCTGTGGTCTGCGTCTTTTGGGACGTATGACATCCTGAGGGAAGGGTGTGGTTTTTAGAAAAGCACGCTGTATGGAGAGTTGGTTAAATGGTTCAAAATAAGCAGCATTTGAGACGTTCTTCTGAGTGTGTCGCTACTTCAACCTAAAGAACATTCTAGAAGTCACGCGCTTCCTGCTCCGTTACGGGTTTACAACGAGCACGTGTCAAAAATGAACGGACAGACGTCAGAGTGTGACTGGTGCATCACTGAAACGAGATTTTCTGTTCACTTCTCTCTTCTGCCAGCTGGAGTTGCTAAAATACCAACACCCAGAAGTTCTGCCAAAGATGGTGAAGAAGACTTTGTGTGACATGAAGTTCACCTTCTGTGAGTCCCGACTGTTGTTTTATACGTTGTGACCGCAGCTGCCCTTCAGAAACCCCCTCTTACAGCTCCTCTTTGCTGGCACATCACACGGGTCTTCAAACGTTTAGACCACCGAGCCGTGGCCATCCCGAGGGGTCTCTCTTCCCCCAGACTCCCTCTGCTCCGGCCGCTGTACCTCCCTTGACAGAGAAGACTGTGTGTTCTTATGAACTGTGGCTGATGCGTCCGGTTTGACGGCTGTTCCTTGCGAGGCCGGGTCGCCTCTCTGAGACTCGTCTTTGTATCTGCCTGTAGACGTGTCCCCTTGGTACCCCAGGTTGGAATAAGATGGCAGCTAGGCGGGTAAAGCTGGTCTGTGAAAGGCATGAGTTTGATTGTGCCACTGATAAGTGAGGGTCTTACTCCTCTACAGTTCACATCCTCACACAGTAAAATTGGAGCCTAAGGGGCACAAAGCCACTGCTGGGCTAAAGCGAACCCGCGGGTCCTTTGACTTGTAAGCTGCAACTCTGACAATTTCACCCTAATTGGTGCTGCCCTCAGTGTACGTCCTGAAACACTGGACTTCACTATGGGTTACCTGTGAAACGCAGCTGGCACCGTGAGCCCAGGTTGGGATGAAGACCACAAAGAGCAAGCAAAATAGATGCTGTGGTAGATGGGCCAAAAGATAAACTTCATTTAAGGTCCGCAGTCCAAAAGGCAGCACAGTTGAGCGGGCAGAAGACGACACGTAGAAAATCTGAGGGGTGGAAACCAACAAGAGTGTCCAAGGGTCATAAGCCTTACAGGATAACAGAGATGGGAACGTGACAAAAAGTGACAGATTTGGAGAAATGGCCGCGATACTTTGAGGCTTTGGCAGTCTGCTTCCTGCATCAGACCCAGGTAGGAGGGGCCAAAGGCCGCATGCAGATAGGAGTGCCAGGGGGCGGAGCTCCAGCCTATCTGGACAGCACATTTAAGTCCAGAATGTCGCCACTAAAGAGATGTGGAACGTGCAGAGATGGGTGAAATCTTCAGGTGCCACACAGTGGACTGCAGTGGGCCTCCGTCCCCTTCCTCATTTTAAGCAAGAGAACTCCTCAGGTCTTTGGCATCCTGGGTGCCAGTCACTCAACATCAAGCAGCTCCTCTCCTGCGAGTTTGGACCACCTCTGTTTGTCTTCTCCTTGAAAGCAGACACAGGGTTTAGTTTGGACAGGGTTGCCTTTCGGGACTGTGCCGTTAAGCCATCTTGTTTTGGCTGGTATTTAAAAGCAGGTGCCCAGAGTCTCCCAGCCCACCGACTTGAAAGCAATCTCTTTTGTGATGCCTATTAAATGGCGCTGCAGATGAAAGTCTATATTGTGCCTGGAATTGAGTCGACTTGCCCTGATTGGATGCTGTCATGGGCGCTCGCCTCCACCTCTGTCATTCCTCTTTCTCCAGCCGCAATACATTACTTGAGCTCCATTTTTCATTTTGTGATGCCCAAAATGCAAATGTCCCTGCTCTTGTTTATATTAGCTTTTCAAATATATGGAAATTCAAATATCTGGAGGAAAATGTCAAGGATCGAAATTGTCCGCCGTTCTTAAAAAAAAAAAAAAAAAAAAAAAAAGTTGAATGCATTCTAAGCAGGAGACAAAGCTGCGGATGGCATGGCTTCGGTCTGGCAGATCTTCTCGTGCTCGTCCTTGGCTGCTTTGTGATTCTCGGTGGACGCTCGTCTTCCTGATCGCCACTGTCCTTTGGATCTCGGTGGGTGCCGTGCTGCTCGTAGCTGCGCACTCCTCATGTTCCCGTTTGTCCCGATTTGTGTAACGGGAGGAGGCGTCCTCTCGTCTCTTATTGGTCATTCTTCTGTTTGACACTTGGCCTCCATCATCTGCATTCCAAGACAGAAATGTCATTGCGCTGGAGAGGTGTCTCTGGTGGCTGATCTCTTAATCCAGTATGGTGAAGACTCGACAAGGTTTTGAGGCCATGCCTTGGCTTCACTCGATGTCCTGGGTGACCGGTGGGTTTGATTTGTCCAACCGCACATCTCCATGTTTCTTTAAGGCTTGGTGAATGAGATGCCAGACCCTGCGTCACGAATCTCCATTACAGCTTCACTGAAGTCGTTTTGGGTACACCTTTGGAAATAAATTAGAATTTGAGTATTCTTTAATATTTGTGACACGTCACCTCGACACCAGTTTTTATCATGCTTATGGATGTTTGCCACGGCCATGCTCTTTGCAGTTCTTATGCCCACTGCCGCTCATCTGACAGGGATGTCAGATGATGGTGCAAGGCATATTTGTCCTTCCTATAAAAGATGGTGGCACATAGCGTCAATGTCCTAGTGTTGGTCCTGATTACAACAACCAGTTGGGAAAAATTCCCAGTTTAGAATCTTTGGCTTTCCCCGTGTTTGTAAGCCCATCATTTGTGGTTGGAATTCTGGTTTTGGTGTCCCGATTTTTGTGAGTCATTTCTGGTGTCCTCTTGACCCCGTCCTTGTCTTTTCCCTCAAGGCTGCCTGCCTTCAAATTCAAAAAAATTAGTCAAATTCCAGAAAACAAACCCTAACCCGATGAGGTGTCCTTTCAAGAACTTAAGAAATTTGACAAACGGGAGGAGACCATGCAGTCCAACAATGAGGGTCACCCTCAGGAAATCACACCACATGGCCGTAGTGCCGTAACTGACGCTCCCTCACAATGCAGGTCATGTGCCTCATTTGGGACTCCGTGAGCAACACAAAGTCAAACCAGCGGCCCCCAAGGATTCCCCGAAGAGACACTAAAGGAGTCCATTCTTGTCTCGTGTCCATGTCTCACAAACGGGAAGCACCAGGACTCTAAAGACTTGGACATTCATCCTTTTGCAAAGATATAGGGAGCGCCACACACGTGTTTCCAGCGACCTCATGACCCCCCCCCATGTTCTCTAGAGGTTAACTGGGGACTGATATTCATGTGATGTTCATTCTCTTCCAGATATTTCTTAAAGGTTGTCAGAGTTTCAGCAGTACCTCCGTGTCCATTTCACAATCCCGCAGCTCCTTCTGCCTTCAGTCCTTAATGCGTTTCCCTTTAATTTGTCACTCGAATGTGTGGTCCACCTGCTGGCTTTTATGTCAGTGTCCATCCTAATGTACTGACTGATGTCCGAGTGTGATGAAGATCAGGTGCCACAAGTTCACCTCGGCTCTCCTCCCTCTTATCTGTTTCTTTCCCAACAATCTTCGGTCTTTATTACCATTCACAGAAGACTAAAGAAGAGAGAGTTGAGAGAAAGATGGACGCAGATGGAACAGAACAGTTGGACAGGAATATCAGAAGTTCCACTGGAGTCCCTCCGCACCACTCGGCTCTTTGCTGTGAGGTGAGGCGTATCTGCCAGAAACAGAGAAACGACAACAACATTTATTTATATAGCACATTTTCATACAAATAATGTAGTAGCTCAAAGTGCTTCCTTGGCTTTGTCTTCTCTCGTGGCTCTTCAAGGGCAGCCATTACTGTTGGGTGTGACGTTATTCTGCCACTTTGGATGTCCTTGGTTATTATGATTTCTTGCCAATGTAAAGCAGAAAGATGGGTGCAGACTTTGAAATTCGCACAGAAAGCAGGCCAGCCTAGAAAAGGCTCCCCTCCAACCCAGCCATGTCCCCAAGGCCAGGCCTGAAAATGGGGAGTTTAGAGATAATTAAGGTGTATCAAGAGAGGCAGGTGGAGCACCAGTAACAAGCAAGTTTCAAAGAAGTCACAGCTCAAGGGAAAGACAGGACCACACAAGAGCAGCGGTGTCAAAATCTAGGAAATCCACAAAAACAGCTAAAATCACAAAGACGGAAGTGTCAGCATCAACTTCTGGAAACATCTGGCCTCCTTGGTCTCCACTTTAAGGGAGCAGGGCAGGTCATTTAAGCATCCATTGCTAACATGTGTGAACCATCATGGGGGCGCACCAGCTGCCCAAACACCCGGCACGACAGACACAGGCACAAGTGTCATAAAATAATAGGCCTTTATTCAGCGGGAAGCGTTTTCCACACTTTTCCCAGTAGCACCAATTGCCTTACAGCCCAGGACTGCTTCTCCTTCCTTCCTTCCTTCCTTCAGCCTCGGTTTCTCCACTGACAAACTCTGGCCCTCTTCGCCCCGACTCTGGCTTGTTTCTGTGAAGCCGCTGGCTCCCAGTGCATTCCTGTTGGTTTGTTATGGAGGTCTGGAGTTTCTCACCGCTGTGGTCGAAGCCCAAGTTAGGGCTCTGCAGCCCCTATAGCCCATCCCCCCCCATTGGTGGGGCCTCCATGGAAGCCAACCGGGATGTGCCAGCAAATAGTAATTCCCATACTGCCCTGTGCCATTGCAACCCAGGGGAGCTGCCAGATAGCCGTTGAGGGGAGAGAGCGCTTGTCGAAAGCCATCTCCCCTGTCCTTCCTTTAAGGAGGCGTCCTGGCTGGGTACCTTACAGTTAAACGAGGTTTGATAGAACACAAACGGCAAAAGATGGAAGCTTAACAAATAGAATGGAGACCATGAAATACACCAGAAGAATGAAGGCTGAGCCATAACAGTGGCTCCTTTTCGGTGAAGTTGTCTTGTGGTGTCCAGCGCCGGCTCGGTAAGAGGTGCGTGAGGAGGAGGAGGTGCCGCCCCCTGTGACCGTTGGGCATGTGTCGCTGAAGTGCACCAGAAGAGTAGGAGCCATCGGACCACCAGGGGGGCACAACACACGGCTTCTCAGAACGTCTGTGCTAATTTGGTTTTGTTGTTTCCTAGTTCTGGAGACGGACGGTGCTTCTGATTTTTGGCTGTCTTTTGATTATTTATTTTTCCATGTCTTGTTTTTTGTTGTTCATGGGCATTGGCATTTTGTTGCTCCATTGCCCGTGGAAGGGATGGCCTTTTATTGGTATTTTTGTTTTCAAACTGATTTCTGCGTGTTTTTGTCTTTAGAAGTATTTGTTTTGCTTTCTAGACTTCTCCTTTCATGGAGTTTCTGGTTTTGCTGTTCTTGATTTGTTTTTACATCCTACCACAGTGGCAAGTCGTTGTAATGGCAGCCATTTCTTGATTGTTACAATACAATACAGTTTATTTTTGTATAGCCCAAAATCACACAGGAAGTGACGCAATGGGCTTTAACAGGCCCTGCCTCTTGACAGCCCCCCAGCCTGGACTCTCTAAGAAGACAAGGAAAAACTCCCAAAAAAACCTTGTAGGGAAAAAAATGGAAGAAACCTCCGGAAAGGCAGTTCAAAGAGAGACCCCTTTCCAGGTGGGTTGGGCGTGCAGTGGGTGTCAAAAGAAGGGGGTCAATACAATACACAGAACAGAACAAATCCTCAATAAAAAAAAAATTTTTTAGAAGTACGGAGCAGAATTTAACAGTAGACGATATCACATAATAAGATTTGGATAATTTTAGACTCCTGGAGACCTCATCCATAACGCTGCCTCCCCCATTTGAACAGCGCTGGGCCAGCCAATCCGATGACAGGACCCCTCTTTCTCACGATTCCTGCGAACCTCCATCAGGGATGACTTTACCTTAGGCAGGCAAAACAACTTGGCAGGTGGGCCGTGGCACTAAGTGCCACATTTGAGTACCAAGAAGAGAAACAGAATAGGTGAGGGTTAGTATCCAATTCTAACTATCATGTTACTTATGTTTAAGTGCTAATGACTAACAACAGAGATGCATTCTGCTCAGTTAATCAGCAGCTCTAGTCAGGGTGTGCTAAACTGAAGTAGTGAGTCTTCAGCTGGGATTTAAAAGAAGGGGCGTCTCTTGTAGTGGCAGGCAGACCACTCCACAGTTTAGGGGCCCTGTAACTAAAAGCTCAACCTCCCATTGTTATTTTATCAATCCTTGGAATCATAAGCAGACCAGCATCGAGATCTTAATGTGCGCTCTGGTTTGTAAGTCATGATAAGTTCAGACAAGTAAGCCGGACCTCGAGCATTTAATGCTTTATATGTTAAAAGAAGGATTTTGAAATCTGCCCTAAACTTAACCGGAAGCCAATGTAAGGATTTAAGAACTGGAGTTATGTGTTCGTATTTTCTTGTTCTTGTAATAATTCTTGCAGCAGCATTTTGGATTAGCTTATAAAGAACAGTTTGAACATCCAGTGAACACCGCATTGCAGTTGTCAGTCCTACTAGAGATAAATGCATGAATTAGTTTCTCAGAATTGTTGCTGCCACTGTCAAGAAGTGCACAGCATGTAAGACGCCAACATACAAACGGCTTTAATGTGAATTCTGGCTTTGGCTTGGGGATTCCCTGCCGAGGTGGTGTGTCCTGGTCGGCCCCGACTGGGGGTACACCAGTAAACGGCCTGGGAGTGCTGGTGTGGCTGGTTACAGCTGGGCAGTTTGTTGACTCGAGTATAAAGGTGAGCTTTCCTTTTAGCTCCCTGGCTTTTGCATTTGAGTCTCTTGCCTTGTTTGTTTGGCTTTTCGCACCCTTTCTCCTGGGTGACCATTTTTAGTGACACACTGTGTCCTGCTCACTCTCCGCTGATTGTCCTGTTTGAAGTTTCCGCTCACACCTGGAGTTTGTGGTGTGGCTCGGCGCCTCACAGTCCAGTGATCTCCTGATGGAGACCGAGGCCAGAATCCCACATGGCGTGCAGCAGTCTGTGGCACGACTTGAACGTTTGCTGTTTCCGATCGCCAGCCTCTCCTCCCTCGACGTGCGTATCTCGTCCGTGTTTTATCAGAAGACTCGCGCAGCTCGTGTGGATGATGGATCAGCATCGGTGGGTTATGCACAAGTGAGTGTGTCCCTTTAAGAGAGCCAGGCAGTGGTCAGCAGAGATTTTCTGGTGTCTGGTTTTAATGGATGGGGTCTCCTCAACGGAGGGTATCGCAATAAGCCGTAGACGAGCTCAAGGAGAGGGAGACGGGCGCCTGTGACAAATGAAGTGCCTCTGCAACCTTAACCAAAGCCATTTGCCTCCGTGTTCATTTTAAACAGGTCTGTTCAGCTTCATTGTGTTAATAAAAGTGACAGCCGTCCGTGCGTACAGAGAAACAAATGGCTCGGTGTGCCGCTTGTTTACGAGGCCCCAGTGTGCCGCACTGGCTGCCTCCTGCAGTGCCCGGGGCTTGGCACACAGCACCTCTGGGCTTCCGCTTTTCATTCCAACCGCTCATAGGTGGTCTGCTTGTGTCCGTCCAGAGCACCTGTGAAGAATCCTCCGCCTTTGTGTGTTAATCTGAGCGATGGGCACAAGTGCCAGGTGATGTTGGGTAAGTTTGGACAGCTTTGTTCACTCGCCAGTTCAGCTGGTTGAAGGACTGTGAGGAATGAGCCGTAAGCAAAGAGGTAGGGAGTTTAATCGAGCAGAGGTGACGGGACGGACCGGGGCAGCAACGGGCACACACTTGTTAAGTGCGTGTTTGGCACAAAAGGGTTTTCTTGGCAGGCACATGGAATCCGTGTCCAAGTGCAAGGCAGGAGAGTGGGACTTTAGGGACCTTCAAAACTTACTGGGCTGAATGGCCCGCCTTTGGCATCGCCTTTCTGATGATGTAAGGCCAACAATATGTCGTTTGTTCCTTCACTCGCCCCCAGAGTGCCACCATTACTCCTCGTGGTGTTCGAAGTTGTCATCAGTTGGGATGAGTGGCTGTCCTCTGCAGCTTACATGGCTGTAAGGAGGCAGATGCTTGAGCACACCGTGCACCCTGGCATCGGTAACCTTGTCCAGTGAATAAGTGGTGCCCTCAGACGCCTCCCGTGTCTCACCTTAGGCTTTATTTGAAGACCCGAACTGCTGCTGTATTAGACAGAAATCGGGAAAGGGGCAGTCCTGGGGGCTTGTGCCGCCCCGCCCGGGTCCTTCCCTCGGAGTGTGAGCTGTAGGTGCAGGCAGCAGCAGGCCAGTGCGTGGCGTCATGCCCGCCGAGATCGCCCACTTGACTCTGTGTTGCGGTCTCTCACTCTGGGCCTCGTGTCATCTTCAGTCAGTTGACTTCCCTGTTTAAACTGGGCTTTGTTTTTTAAAAATGTTTACTTGTAAATCAAAAAAAAAAAGGTTAATGAGAAGTGAGGGGGGCAAATTAAATAAAAGAAAAGTAACGAGCATGAAATCATTAAGGGGAGTCCCAAAAGTGGCCCTAAAAGGAGGCTAATGAGACGTTTATTGCAGCAGCAGGGCCGCTTTAATGACCCCGGTGAGGATGGAGCCGCTAAAGGCTCTCGGCGTAATTAGTAGGCCGATGATTAGAAATGACGCCATCTCCGACTAACGTGCCGCTTGTTTGGCTGCCATTCCCGGGCAAAGCGACTTTGACAGGCGAACGTTTGAGCTTTCACTTTGATTGCCTGCGCTTTATTTTTAGCTGCCTGGCCGCGGGCCAGCGCACTGAAGCCCCCCGTGTTTTTCAAGGTGCCTCTGGGAGCCTCTTCTCCAGGCGGCAATTTGTCAGCAAGAAGTTGAGGGCGAGTGCTTCACACCGTGCCCCCTACTTGGCCGTGTCCCGTTGAATGAGGGCATTGGCAATTCTCTGCTGTATAGTGCCTTTGAATAGAAGCATGAGAGAAACAAGCGGGTGCCAGGCATAGTGAGCTGGCCATGTGTGCCACTGGGTGGGGGGAAATCAGCCTGCTGATCACGTTTGGAGGTTGGCACTGCCAGCTGCTTTGCTACCGAGTACTGCACAATCCCTCCTAAGGAGATGGTGAGAAATCCAAATTGCAAGGCAAGCATGTGAGGCTATGGAGCGGGCACCCCATACTTTCTGTATCATTGTCTGTATGCTCCACGTGTCACCGTCAGTGCAACAAAAGAAGAACTGGGCCATTGGGGTACTGCCAGGTCCTGAAATAGCCAATCCCTGTGGCCTTCCCTCTTTTGGCACGCTTTTGAAGTTAGGTAGTTGTGCAGGTTCATGCTGTTGTGCCCAATAGCCTCTTTGAGGACCCACCAGAGTGATGGTGGCACACTGCCCCTCTGTCCTGGAATCCCCTCAGCAGCAGGTCTCCTTGTCGGCACACCCACCGTGCCCTGGCACGTCTGTCTTGTCGGCGTCTGTTGTCACCCGTGTGCCTTGTCCTTATTTTGTCCTGATTGGCGTCACGCTTTGAGTGTGTTGTTCATTTTCAGCATCACTTTCCATTTTGTGCTTTTCCAATCTGATGTGCTTTCAGTTGTATGGCAGTGTGGTGGTGGTGGCACATATCGTCACTGCTGTGTGAGATGGCAGCCTTCACTTGTGTGTTGCGTTTTGTTTCACATTCACTTCCTTTTATTCTGCGTGTGCCTCCATTCCATCTTTTGCCAGTTTGGCCTCGTCATTGATGGTCAGGCGTGTGCTGTGACGTCATCACTGTGACTCTTACAGCCGGTGCCATGTTGTTCTTGTTGGCATGGCAGCAGATATTTCTCTTTTCAATTGTAGCGTACAATATTTGACTGAGTTTGGGTTTTGTTGGGCCTGAAAACTCACAAAGAAGCCTGACTGTAGCAGGCCTCAACCAGCAGAGTTAAACTCTCAAAGGGGTAAGGGGTCCGTATGAAGGTCCCCCACCCAAACAACATACAGTAGCTTCATGTAGCTGAGGGGTGTGTGTCCAGTCCCTCGGAGCAATCGGATTGGTCACTTTGGTTACCGTGAGACACATAGGAGGAGGAGGGGGGAAGGCTCAGGAGGTCCACTGAGAGTCGCCTTCAAAGACGAGAACTGAGGAGTTCAGACCCTTCTGAAGGGCCACGTGGGCCCGAGCCATCAGATATGTTGTTATGTAACGCCAGGTCTGTCGTCAAGCCAGTCTTAGGATGTTTGCCGTGTTTGGAGTGCAACTTTCTCGCCGGCACAGAGTCAGATTGTGTTTCAAGCCAACGTGTGGTGGAGCTGCCCGAGTGCTCGGCATCATCTGAGCTGCAGGCCGAGAACTTTAGCCGTCTGCGGTTGGTTTGGCTTCGTTTTTGACACTTGAGGACGGTGTGCAGTCTGCTGACCGCTCGTGTTTGATGCATGAACATTTGACTGCATGTGATTTGGGGAACATATAAGAGAATCTCCGAGCCAGGAGATCTCCAAGCCTTGAACAGAAACATCTCCTTTGTCTCATTCGTTTTTCTCTTTATTGTTGTTCAGACTTTTAAAACGAAGGCACTCGAAGTGTGAGGTCTGAACCCCCCGAGTAGACCGAAGCTGCGGAGTTGTTGGAGATCAGCAACGGGGGGTGCATCAGCAGTCGGTGGTCCTTTTAGGATGGGTGTCTGACCCGCTGCGTGTCAAGCTTGTGGTGCTCCGGTGGAGCTTTGCAGCAGGGCGATGGTGGCAGCACATTCTAGAGAGGAGACCGATGCTGTGTGAATAACTAAGGGGCTCTCCGCGCTCCTGTATTCAGACAGACGACCTGACTGAGCAAACGTCCAACTCGCTTGACACGAACGAACTCCATGTGGAAGAGCAAGAAAGTGGAGAATGGTGGTGAAGCACACGAGCAGGACCGAGTGCCTGAGCCATAGTGCCCACAGCACATCAGGATGGGCACGGCGGTCCCACGGCTCAGCATACAGGAGACAAGGAACTAGCAATAAGAGCAAGTGAACCAAACTGATTAACGAGAGGATTTCACACAACACTGGCATGAAAGCAAAGGCCGCCGCGTAACAGAGCAGAAGTGGCGGGTGCCCGCCGCACGTTTACTTTGGCACTCTGGGCGTTTCAGACTTGGATTTTGATCTTCATTCCCCTTTTTCATTTTCTTCTTGCAGTTTGTCACCTTGTTGTCGGACCCTTTCACACGTGTTTTCGCGCTTGTTTTCATGTTGCCCCCTTGCCTAGCGGAGATTCGCCTTTTCTTTTGTCTCCTGATCTCCAGCTTCAGGAGTCTGGGGGTCAACGCGTTGCCGTCTTGGGGCTCTTTGCTGCACCGAGGCCCCCCTGCTCGGCCCAGGTGCCGGAGGGGGTCCGGTGGAAGGACTGGGGGGCTCTTCGTCAAGGTCTGCGTGCTGCTTGAGTGATCAGCATCATTTCCATACTATAATTACATTGCCTGATCCTCTCCTGATTTTACTGCTATCTTGTAAGCCGTCGCGGGTCTGAGTAATTTAGAGCCGTATGAGATGTCAGCCTGCACGAAACAATCAGCCTGCCAAGAAATATGGGCCGAGGTAATAATGGATAAGTCCCATTAGGCCTTGTTGATTCACTTCACTCGGGTGGTCCGATTAGCTGAGACGCCCCGCTACCCTCGTCACAGGTTGGGCCCGTTGGATGAGATGTTTCCCGTTATCTGATTGATGTTTGCTTTTTGCCAGTCCAAAGCAGGGCGGATGGTCCTTGTGGTCCTTTGCTTGGGCTGTCCGGTCGGTCAGTCGGGTGGGCGTGTGTGGCTCTTGGCCCCTCTTCTCTCCTCTCCTGTCTACTTTCAGTATTTTTTAGTCGTCCTTTAGGCGTACTTGGCTTTGGCTGAGGGTTAGGGACGAGGTGCTGGCTGGTGGTCCATCATCCCAGTGTTGGGGTCATCAAACATGGAATGCTTGTTGCTAGAACAGTAATTGAAAGGCGCTACAAAACTCGGATCAGCCCAACCCCCTTGCCCTCCATGTCGCCTTTTACTTCCTGCTACTGGTGCTCGGCATTTTGAGGCTGCGGCTGCTGGAGGCCATCACACCAGCACTTGTGCCTGATAATGGAATCCCATTTACTGTTGTGATCGCAGAAGGCCTTCCAGTCACCATGTCACGGATGTGAGGAGGACATACAGCGGTGGAGGTGACAGCCCTGCGTCCACAGCTGGATTGTGCGGTTTGGGTGGCCTGCATTTCTGTGAACTCCACTGTGCTGGGACGTCCCTCCATGTCTACTATTGTTGTGTAGTGGTGATCGAGGGTCTTTATTGTTCATCTTGTCCCACTTCATCTGAGATGCTATGAAGCTGGCAAACAAACTGACAGCAAAGTAAACTTAAAGTGCCACAAAATGAGAGAAACTTGTGACATCTTGAGCCAAATGCCCAGAATGATGTCATCCTTGACCTCTGACTCTCAGCCCTCCTCACTTCACGTAGCCCACCAGGGGGCGGTCAGACCAGAAGAACTGCTGACGTGATTACACAAGATGGTGGAGGCAGGTGGTCTGCGTGTTCCTCTTTTAGACGCCAGGTGGGAGCTGCAGCCCACCCTTGAATATCCCGGACATGGTGTGGCACCTGTGGCAGTGGCTTCTGTCCCTTTTCTGGACTGCCAGATGGGGCAGAGAAGGTGAGACGACCTCCGTCAACATGCAGAGATGGCTGAAGGCGCAAACGGTCGCACCTGATGGGAAACTGGCTGGAAATGCGGGCACAGAAGGCCGACACCGGGACTACTGATATGGCAGGTCCCGAGACCAGGAGACGACACAAACTGGCGGTGCCTGCCGTCTAAAGCCATGTGCAGGATGGCGGTGCCCAAATGATGACAAATCGTTAGAATGTTTGAATAATCCCAGCTGTTTACAGACCTGCGCTCTGGGCAGACCCCCTGAGAGGCTGGATGTCCCGTCTCCCCGTTTTTATAGTGCGTTCAAAGGTAATCGTAGCTGGCGTCGTGTGTCAGTCCTTACAATGTACAATTACTGAAAATGACCCCAACACCGCACTAAATAAGGAGACGGGGGTCTCAAGTGAAATGTGCGCATACCGTCTGGCGCCACAGGCCATCCCAACTCTGAGTGCATAGCAGGTGGGACCGGAATGGGGGGACGCTGGTTGTTCTCCGAGACCTCAAAGCTGCCATGACTGCCAGTCGTCATTTTAGCGCCAACCCAGCAGGGGTCTTCAGTTGTTTGTGAGGTGCATGCTGACTGGCGTCTGTTGTGCTAACACCGTTGCCATCTTTGATTTATACGGGACTGTGCCCAGAGCACTGTAGAGCCCCTTGAGGGCCCAACTGGACACGTAGCTATGGTGGCCAAGCGGGCATTCTGAGATGGCACTCTGCTCACCGTGGTCGTCCAGTCCAGCGTGGCCCCCTGAATGCCACAATGTGACGTAGGAATTGCACGTCCCTCCTGATGGCACAGTCAGCACAAACTCCGTGTCCTCCGGTGCTGCCAAATGAGATGGCGCTGAGCTAATTGACCTCCTTCTGAAACTGGAACAAAGGAGAGAAACAAACAAGTGGAGTTAAACGCTTTGGCAATTACGCCGAAACACAAATCACCTTCCAAATTGTCGCGCCTGCCTGGTGGAAGTGAAACGCAAACGGATTCTGAAACGGGGAGAGCCGCGCTCTTTACAAGCGAAGATGCGCCTAACCGGACTCGTAATTGCTCTTCATTATCTGCCATTGATTTAATTAGCTCCTGTGCTCGGGCCTCAATTGCCTATCGCCCTCGGCAGGGAGGCGAGGCACAGTGGGCACTGTGTAGGCACGCGCTCGGGCTGGCATTGCGACTGGCAAGGTGCCGCAGATCCTTACAGGAAGCAGAGCTGAGAGGCTCGTTCTTTCTGAGAAGCTCATTAGGTGAAGTAATTAACTGGCGTGAAACTGCAGCGAGCGCACGGTCGGCTTCTCGAGGGCCTCTACGAGGTCTGTCCCTGCCATGTGCTCTCGCTTCCTCCTCTGTGCCCGGCGTCTGGAGACAGAACCTGTCTAATGTGGGGCTGGGCCTGTACGGGCCGATGTCTGCCCAACTCACTTGCCAGGAAAACGGCAAAGGGACACTTGGGACAAATACCAAGGGGACGGCGCCACACCTCACCTGCTTAACTCCTCCACCTCCAAGCTTCCACATGGTGCACCAGTGTAGCCAAAGCCCAAGGGTCCCCTTCACTTTTCTGTCACCCTCTTTGCCCCACTGGCTCGGACTCGGATCTCAGCACCCTTCACCACTACATGCTGGCATCACGTTGGATGATCCTTTATGTACACCTGTGTCACGGCAGATCCCGGGGTACCGGAGAGCATGCCAAGTGTGTTCATGTTGGGCTGAGAATGAAGAGCTCGGCTGGTGAGATGAAGTGGGTTCAGGCGCTGCTTTAGTAAAGACACCAACAGAAGACCCTGTCTTTCTTTATTCGACGACACACACCCATGCCCGTACTCCTCACTGAGGCATTGGTGAACTACAAAGCGCCTTGCAGAGCTGTGCCCTGTCAAACTGAAGCTGCGTAGATCAAGTGCCTGCTCCTCTTGCACCACCAGACGTGCCCAGTGCCATCTTTACCATGTCAGTGTTGTGGTTTTCTTACTGCTTGTTATGTTTCATTTCCTCTAAGGGATGCTGCAGAGCAGATCACAAATCCAGGAATAAGCGTTTAACAAAAATCTGTACCAGTAAGAGGAGCCGAACACGAGAGCCTTCTGTGCCCCCTTCTCACTGGTTTAGCTCTCGCCTAACTCTCTGCTCCACCTTTCACTTTGAGCACCACATTAGGTACCAGGATTACTTCTGGGGTCAGTGCCAGTTCCCTGTTAAGTGTACCCAGTGCAGACCTAACCCGATTAAATTCCTCCAAGAGCCCCCTGTGATAGGCTTAGCCACGCAACATCCATTCCATCCCATTGGGAAACTGGAAAGGCCACTTGAGATGTGACAAAGTCTGGACCGGGCAGCCAAGTGAGCACTCGAAGGAGCGGATGGACCCCCAGTCTGTACAGGCACTTGCCAACCAGACGTGCCCACAGACGCCAGGCTTCTGGTAAAGGCAGAGTCACAGAAAATGACTGACATTATTAACGAAGCCATAGCTGATTTTGGGGCCGGGGGAGGGGTCAGCATGCAGAGATGGGAGGAGCCAAAGCAAAAAGCAGGCCAAACTAAACTGGATAGGACAGGGCGGAGTCGATGGGAGTGCACCAGTTAGGGGTGGAGCCAAATCCACAGATGGGAGGAGGTGGAGCTTCGTGCCGAGTTAGGAGATGGGGGTGGAGCCATTGACACCCTGAGCACGGCCAAAGCAAATGGTGAGACACGTGAAGACAGCGGGTGGGCACGGCGGTGGAGAGCAGAGGAGGGCCGAGCCGGTGAGCTCCGGTGTCTCAAACTGTGGGTGACGCTGTCCTCCATCTGAGGTGGCTTTCTGCTGTGACCCGTCTGGTTGTGCCAAGGTTTCCTAATAACCGGAGTGTGTTTTATGATCTGAGCTGAACGGGTCGTTTGTGGAACTGAATGTGATCAGTTGTAACTAACGCTGTTTATTTTGTCTCGTCTTGTGCTAAATAGTTTTCACTAATTTGCTGTGCGATTGAACTCCTTGCTAAATGCGTGTTAGTAATTAAAGATTTGTGTAAATTGGTACACGTGTGCTCGGAGTGTTTGCATGTGTGTGGCACACGTTTAAATCGTGTGAGCTCCTTAACCACGAGTGCCATTCTCAAGTGGCTGCCACAGGTCCGCTGTCTTCAGAAGCAGGAAGGTGGGCATTGGAGTGCGGCAGTCACCAGCACACGAGATAAAGAGCCGTCTTGGTGCCACTAGATGGCGCTGTCACTGCTCACTTTTCCCTTCTCGCGTCTCCTTTCGGTTTCTTGAGACCCGCGTGGCCAGTTCATTTGGTGGGGGTGATGCCGGGCAGATTTTTTAAGATCCTCTCCACAATTATTAATATTAATACTGGACCAGTGAGAGAGGACCATTTAATCAAGAATGGCTGCGTCTGCTGTCTCTTCGCTCTCTGGGTGTACCCGCGTCATGTGCTTTTAGGTGTCTAGTGTCCCCCCTGCCTGCTGTGTGCCCCTCGGTGTCCACGACAGGCCTGATTGACCACCTCCTCCATTCGTGCTGTGCTGACCTCACTCGTCACTTTCCTCTTAAACTTCCTAACTTGCTTTGGAAAGCTCCAAGTTTTGCTTTCAAATGTTTGGTGAATGCAGATGAGGTCCCAGCCTGGACTTGACTATGAGGATGTAATGGTGTGAGTGATGAAAAGGTGGAGGGAATCGTGATGTGAAGAGAGGGCAGAACTGAAGTCGCATGCGCAGGTCGTAGTCCTAAAGTGATTATCCAGGATCTTGGAGTCCATGAGTAGCACGCCGCCGTGCCCTCTGACTTCATGAGTCGCTGGAGCCCCTGTTAGGACCTCTGACATGTCTACGTTTCTGTCTCCAGTAGGGTTTTTGAAGGACAGAGAATCTGAATCTCTTGATTTGAATTTGTAGTAACGCAGGCGCCAAGCATTGCCATGGAAACCCATCTCAGAATCCCAGGGATGTTTCTCATTGGCGACGTCCCCTTTAGTTCTGGGGTATCTGAGCTGGACCATTAATGACCATTTGCTCGGTGAGCAGCTCTTTTGGAATTTCTGGTCTTGAATCGCCGCCCGTGTTTTTGACTCCTCTGATTCTGAGTTTTGACCTTGGCCTGTGTCTTGGTGTTTGCCTCTTCTGCTCGTTTCTTGACCTCGGTATCTCTAAGATTATGAAGTGTCTAGAAATGACAGTCATTACTGTGACAACTTCACAGAGCAAATACAAAAATCAGTGAAGTGCAGACCGTCATGGAGTAGGACCCCCTGAACGCCCCCAAGCCAGTGCTGCTCTTTGGCGTCCTACTTCAGACGTTGTTTTCTGTTGGATGCTCGAGGTTTGGATATTCTGGGCGCTCATTCTGTTTCGTTTTCTTTTTGGATTACAGGACTTTGGTTGGTTTTTGAGCTCATTTCCTTTTTGGTGATTCTTCTCTGTGTTTCCGCCATCCTGTAGTCAGTTGTTTAGTAGATGCTGGTCACGTGACACGGGGGGTCACATGGTGTACTGTTGCCTGACCAGTTGAAGATGGTGTCTTGCATCTTGGCTTTTGGACATTGCTAGGCCCGTGCTTTGTTTGTTTTTTGTCTAATTATTTTTTTGCTGGCCTCCCCTTCTAACTTCACTGACATTTTTGAAGCGATGGCACAGCATAGCCAGGCTCGGAGCGGAGTCGGCCAAGCTGCGTGGCCTAAAACACAAATCAAAATGGAAACGAGCCCGTTCAAAACCAAGCAGCCCAGCAGCACATGGACACGTCTGGGGACAGGTTTGGGACACCCCCGTCATTTGGCTTGGCTTCTTTGTGATGGGATCTCCTAAGCAAAGGCCTGCCCGGGATTATTGGCACGGCCTCGCCGTCTGCTGCCTTCATAGCCAGGGTCATCTGTTCGACTCCAGATGTTTATGAAATTTACATGAAGCGCCTTTCTGAAGGCCCATTATCACTTGCAGCCTGCCTGCACAGACCTGCTCCAATTAGTTGGCTTCTTTTTACGGAGAGGGGCCGAGCTGGGGAGCACAGCAGATTGCGCGCCTCGTCTCGCTTTCCATTAATTGGCCTCTAAAGATCTCCTGCACAGTTCGACATGAAGAAGCACTTCCCACTCGTTCCCTCTTTTTCCATAAAAATGCTTCTCCGCCCTCTTCGTATGAACAAGCATGCTGGGTGCATTGCTGGGCGGCAGCTGCCACGGAGAGGATGGCTTTACGTGTGATTAGCTCCTGAGCCTTACAGGAATTCCCCGTCGACTGCCTGCCTGGCACTTTGCACCCCGACATCTGGGGCTGTGCCACCGTCAAATGAGCGCCGTAAACCTTGAACAAGTGTGGCTTTGCCAGGCTCCTCCTTGGTGTTCTTTGTCGGCATTGTCTTCCCGGGTGGGGCAGTGGGCTTTTGCGCCATGAAGTTGTCCCGATTTGATTTCGTCCACGATGAACGGGCATGGAGGCCATCGACATGAGGTGTCTGCCTCGCTAAGCCATATGTTTGGGGAATGTCCTGCGCACAAATTGTGTCATACTGGGGAATAAAAAATCTTTGCTTATTCACCCGTACTTTTGGATTCACAGTTGACTTTAGACCCCCAGGGGCAAGCGGCGTAACATCCAACGGTAATACTGTACTTTATGTTCCAAAGAATCGATTGTCAGCTTATTGAACTCTACTGGAAGGACTCAGACCACCTCCATCAATTTATGGACCTCTCATTTTCCTTAAATGTTCTCCATGGCGATCGGCCCAGAATCCCCTTGGATGGACGCACCGAGCCTTTTATGATCCGTCTGAGTGCGTAGAGCTTTGGGCTCGAGGCGGAGGTGAAGCACGTCTTTGGCTCTGTGAATTGTTCACCAGAATGTGGATTACCGCATTGCAAACGTCAACGTCCTCTGGGACAAACTCCACATAAAATTCGAAGCGAAGTCACCTTTTTACATTCTCGTCCAATCTGTAGTGGACATCCTACAAAACCGGCTGGCAAGCGTCTTGTGTGCCGACCGTTTCATAGCAGAGAGCGAGTGTCACAGAGCTGGCATTCATGGATCTACCTGGGCACCGGACAGAGGAAGAGAAACGGAGAGATCCTTGGAGTCCACGCCGCCGTCAGTTGGTGGTGTGAGACCAGGATGGCAGGGCTTAGTGAGACCTCGTGTCCCCTTTGCTGGTGGTGGTCTTCTCCATGAACTGAGTACACTGAAATTGTCACTTCTTTGTCCAACCCACAGGCAGCACATTGGTGCTCTGGTGCGTCATCACGTGAAGCCCAAATCACCTGAGCGGATGTTTCTTTATTCTCCAAGTTGGTGGGACCTGCTAGATGTCCCTGAGCGAAGCGACGCCAAATGTCAAAGTACAAAAATACCGTAGTGTTTTAAGACCCGCTGACCGTCCCCTCCACTTCGCCCTGTGGTGGACGAGGCCCTTTGAGCTGCACGCACTTCCATAAATACATAAACCTGTAATGGCGTCCACCCCCAATGTCTGCTGGAGCCATCAGTGTCCTACCACTGACCCCCAGGATGCTCAGTGTCAGTCCCGTCAGAGCCCAACCCTGTGGCCGTGAACTTTTATTTCTAGCAGTTTCAGGAGTCAGTAAGTCGCCTGCCATCTAATTTTTTTATCGTTTGCTAAGGTGGTCTAGCGAGATACTTCACATGTAGAAGACATTTTGAAATTTGTTTAACGACATCTTTTTTTAATATACTGGTTTCCATAAAGTTGGCAGCCCTACCTGTAAACAAGTGGCACTGCCCTTTAGCCTTCCGTGTCACGGATTTGTCAGTGTTCAGGTTCATTTAAGGGAGAACTCGCAGAAGGAGGGCGACGTCCATCGCATTTACAAGTGAATGCAGAATTAAAAGAGAGAGAAAGGCCTGCCAGTTAAAGAGCGCACAGCATATGGCGCCTCGGTGCATTGGATTAGCCAGCCCACTGGCCTTTGAGTGTTGTGCCACTCATCCTCACACGTCACCATCTTTTATTTTGGGTGCAGTGACGTCGCAGAGCTGATGCCCCACATGATCGTTGGTGAAACCGTCACCAAGATGGTGGCCTGATGATCTTCTAAAAACAAAGAATAACGCTAACCACCTTAGCCACCCAAAACAATGAAACTGCACAATGTGTGACGATATTTACGAGATGGTGTCATTGCCCACAGCTGTAGAAGTCCCTCCTTGGACGGTGGGGGGGGGAGTTGGGATGAAAACAAAAACACCAGGAGACGTCCCCGAAGCTGCAGGCACCCGCTAGTGAGCTAGCTGCTTGGTTTCTTGGCTGCTCTGTCTTGTCTGTGGTGGGTCGTTGCCCGCTCTTTCTTGCCCAGTTGTGGGTAGCACATGGAAGCCGCTCCAGGTTCCCCCGTCTGCCTCCTAGTAGGAGATGCTGCAGTGTTCCTTATTATTCATGCCAGAGATGAAAGCGAAACGGTGAAGGAGATGAGGAACGTTGGGCGGCTGTGCCACCCGCGGAGACGGCGAGGACCTGATTTATGCGATCCAAACCATGATGAGTGTCAGACTCGGTGATTTTATTAATTTAATGAGGCCCTCTGTGCATCAAGCTAATTTATCCGCTCCTTCCACGCTGCCACTTGCTCTCTTTAGTGTTTCTCTCAGTAAAGGCCTGTGAAGTATCGAGGAGAATCGCTTCAATTATTCACATTGTACTCGTTCAGCTCAGAAAATAAAAGTGAGTGGCTGAGGGGCTCTGAGCTCCGCTCGTTGGAATTGTGGCCACACGTTCGCAGAGTCACTGGTGTCACATTAGGGACACTGTCATCTTCTTGGGGAGCCCAGTCCTTTTGATGCTCAAGTGTCGCTGATGACCTCCAGCTTGTCAGTGGAGCTCGTGATGACAAGGCCCCTTATTGCTGGGACTATTTTGGTGGCTTCTTCAGTGTCCACGTGGTGATCCTCCTCCACTACTGGAGCCCCCGCAGCATTTTCTGGCTCCCGTGGGGCCAAGTGAGCAGGCGGTGCTGCTAGGGTGCAAATGAAGGGAACGAGAATTGGCCAGAAACCTTGTCTCATGTCCCAGTGACCCGTCGCCATTTTTGTTCTCGGTGACGTCCCATCACACTGCAGTTCACTCCACTGGAAATCCGAAAAGGGCCTGGCAAGTGTCAAGGCGCAGTGCCTTTGGAAGATGCCAGGTGATGAATGGGAAGATACCATGTTTTATATCCTGCTGTCCTTGTGGTGATTTACAAGTGGGCTCGTGGAAGGGGCTGTCCAGCTGAACGTTTTTGTAGCGGGCTTCTTTGAAAACACCCTAACGGCATGCCACTCGGTTATTGTGTTTGAAGTGGATGCCCACGGTTGGTGCTAATCTGAATGTCGGTGCCTGGATGACGTCCTTGATCTGAAAGTGAAGAGGCGAGCACAGCGTGGTAATGATGTCATTAAAGACGGGTGGCGCTGCCACTGCGGTTTTCTGCTCTTCAGTGTGTTCCTGTGGTTCAATAAACTTTGCACTCGTATACCCGACTTGGGCCTTCAGATTTTCATCACAAGGGGAGATGAGGCTCCTCTTTTAAGCACTAATTCATTTATTGCCCCACATCCTGCAGGTCATTTGAGAATGGCATGACCCCTGGACCTGTGGATATTGGGGGACGAAGACGGCGACGGCGAGCACGACGTGGGCTGTCCACTCCGTGATTCTGTCACATTAGTCTTTGTGCTGGTGGTCTGCTTATTTTGTCATTGTTGTGACTTTCAGGTGGTGCTCGGATAAGCATTGAAGCTTCTAACACTCCTTGTCGGACCCCAAATAACTCTTAAAGCAGGCAAGGCGACGCCACTTGTGGGACACGCCAAGAATTCACTTAATGGCAGCTGCTGGCCGCTCCTGTAAAACGCAGATAAGCCGTTTGCATCATGGAGAGCAATAGGAGGACCTCTCAGGTGGCTTGGGTGCCTGCTGCGTGTGTGCCTGCTGCATCACTTCTAACAGCACGGAGGAGAAGACACTGCGTTTAACTTGCAGTCTGTCGCATGGCTTGCTGCTCCACAGAAGAATTACAGTTCCAAAGAATTCCCCTTTTTTCCGTGTATCTGAAATGACTGACTAGTTTAGTTCTCCTTTTTGTATCGATTATCATTTTCAAGTCTGACCAACAGCCGATGGCTCACTGCCCTGCCCGTCTCCTGCACCCTGATGAACAAGAACTTCATTTTATTTGTATGGTGCCCTGCCAGGCCCACGACCGTCTTACTGAGCTCTCTGTTGTTGTTGGCCGCATGAGAAACATCTGGCAGAGCAATTAAACGAAGGATGTTCAAAATGTAGCAAACATGGGTACAAGTCGGAATTTGATTGGTGTGGTCAGGGAGGCAAGAAAACCAGGCAGTGGGGGTCCAAGGCCCAAAGTCTGGTCATTCTGCTGTCCATAGGAGATCAGATCATTTGATTTTACAACAATCAAAGGCTAACGGCCATGTTTGTGACACGTGTAGACCTTTAAAGTGTCAGTGCCCACTGTAGGCTGGCACAAATGAAGGAATTCTGCTGTGTTTGCCCAGTGTGTGCCTGTCTGTCGGTGAAGGAGCTGAAGGCCGCCTTGCCACTTCTCTTATGTCAGAGCTGAAGGACACAGGATAGGACAGAACTTTCCACAGTGGGTGTCACCATGTGGCTTGAGTGGCCGTAGTTGGTTTTAAATTTGCAGTGCCAGTTTTCAGTATAGAACAGCCAAGCTTAGCCCAACCGTAAAGAAATGTCACTCACGAGAAGCTCGTAAATGTAAAGGGGTCCTCCTTTTCTTCTCGCATGTAAACACACGGGCCGGTTGTGCTGTGACTACAGCGAGGAATGCTTGGGAGGGCCTTGTGACAGTGTGGTGAGATGGTGACAGTACTGGTGACACAGTCCAGGTGGTGAGAACGAACATTCAGAGCGCAGCGTTGAGATGGCCAGCTGGCCCCAGTGACAGCGGAGGAGGACAAACCAAAAATGGAGATCTGGGGCAGGTGGGCACAAATGGTCAAGCCACTGTGCGGTTGGCAGCACAAGGTTGCCCAGCGAGTCCCCTTCATGTGTGTGTCTTTGTTGCTTGATGCTCACAATGAAGAGGTGGTCCGCACTCAGACGTCTTTTGTGTGTGGTTTTTTTTTTTTTTTTTTTTTTGTGCCCGCCCCGAGTTTTTAAATCCAGACAGATCAGTGGTGCCAGGAAGCAATTTCCTCCAAAACAAACCCGAGTACAAAGAGAAGTAAATAAATACAGAAAGACAAATTGAGAAGGAACAACAATTAGTTATGTAAATAATGTGGCGTTGCTGCTTATAATTAGGGAGAGAATTAAGAGAGAAAATTCATGCATGTCACCAGACTCATTTTTGTATGCAAATTAACAATCAAAATTATAAATGGTAATAATGTGGCTCAGGCAGAAATGGCGTTTTTGATTCATTAGTTGCAAAAGAAGACGGAAAGTAATTTGATTTGACATTCAGAGGAGGGGTGAAGGTAAAACGGCGCCGGCGAGGGGCCTCACCTGTCGGATGAAGCGCCTTTGAATTGAAGCTCTGCTGGCCGAGTGCGAAGAGAAGGTGACGGTCCGTGTGGCGTTGTGCTGGGAGCTCAGTGGGGGGCGCTCTCTGTGTCTTTAGCTTCTTTCTTTATTTAGGGTCTCTTCTGTCACGTTGGCTTTTGTTGGCTCTTCTGCTGCTCAGTCATTCTGTTTTGTGTGCTGACGTCGTGTCTGTGCGTGAAACTTCATCAAAAGCAGGGCTTCCTGCTAAAACGTCATTGCCAGTCACCAAGAAGGGATCAGGTAGATCTTCTGCCAACATTAGAGGTACCGACAGCAAGACAAATGATGGTGAGGCCAGTAGAGCATCTTCAGAAGATTCCTGCTGGTCCCGGCCCTTAAAATCAGGACTAGTGTAGTGAAGACCTGGCGGACCCTGCTCAGATGTGCTCTGTAGTGAAGGGCAGGACTTTTGGGCCTTCAGATCTCCGCTTGACATTTTTTTTGGTGGGCTGAATGGACTTCTCACATTGCGGTGTTTCTTCTCGAAGCTGACATCGGTGTTGTGTTCCTTTGCTAACTTTGCCTTAACGGCCGTAACCAAGGCTTCCCCTCCAGACCCTCCAAGTCTTTCTTGGTCTTTTTTTCCACCTTCTGTAGAGCGGATGGAGTCGTGGTGAGGCCATGAGCAGCCACTGCTGGGTACGCCAATGTCGCCCTAATGGGGGGCCGGCTCATAAGGTCATGAGAGGGGTGGTGTGATCGTGCGGGTAGCACAAGGTGGTGTTAAGTCGGGCGTTTTCTAAGCAGACCCTTTGTACAAACTGCTGCTTTGATGGACTTCTCCTAAACTTTGTTTTCAGCCTCCAGGAAACACGTAGCCATTTCCAGCAGAACAACAGCTGTCTTTGGGCTCCGTGCTCTTTGTTGGGCTGTTGACAAACTTACTGCTCTGGCTGCCATTGAAACTTATTAGCCAGACGGAAAAATCCAAACTCCCACCATTCAGGTGCATAATTCCTGGAAGAGAGTGAAAGATGGCGGAGGCTGACTGCGGCCCGTGCTGCATTGTTCTCCTCCTTTCACCTCGGCGTGCCGCTGGTTACGAGCTCCTTGGTGTTTCCCAGCGAGTGTAAATGAGTTTCCCGGGAAGTGACGTTAATTTGCTCCTTGAAAACTCACAGATTGGACCCAAGAGGTGAGACGCACAGATGCCACAGACATGGGGCAATACGTTTGATGCCAGTATGATGGGCCGGGGTAACTGGCTCCATTACTTGAAGACTGGGGTCACTAGTGGTCACTAAGGGGAGTTTCCTGAGAGTCTGGACTTGGTGATTGTGCCATTTTGGAGAAAGTGGCTCAGTGATGTGCCCTGCCAACTGTGGGCATCGTAAGGTTCACAATGAGCCCATAACTATAAATGAGGCTCACGTGGTGTGTGTGCGTGCGCTACGGTGTACCAATGTTTGAGGTTTAAGAAATGAATTGTGGGTAAAATCCATGATTTTATTAGAAGAGCTTTCTTTGGAGGCTGTCTTGCTTATTTTCACAGACTCGGTCTTTGGACCTCCTAAACACACAGGTAGCCCAAAGGCAATCCTGAAACAAACTGGTCCAGTCCATCCCCCCCCAGCCCCCCAGTCCTGTCCCCTTCATTCTTCTACAGTGACGTCAAGTTTGAGTTCTGAAGGTCAGCACGCCCTTAGAGCACAGGAGTCTGGTGATCCAAGAGGGAGAGCAGAGCCACGAGATGTGAACATGGCAGCCAGCTGATGGCCTATGAGCCCCCTAATTAGTGCTGGGGGGGCTCAACATATACAAAACAAGGAACGTAAAGTGCATGTGCATGATTGACAGTACAGTGGAACCTCGGTTTGCGAGTAACTTGGTTTACGAGTGTTTTGCAAGACGAGCTAAAATTTTTAATAAATATTGACTTGATAAACGAGTGACGTCTTGCCATACGAGTAGTGCGTATACGCTTTGTCTGCTGAGCGTCATGTGATCACAGCTGAGCTGATGGTGGTTCTCCCTGTCTCGCTGCGGGATTGTGGGTAATCGTCTCCTATTCTCCGTCTGAGTCGGTGTGCCTCACTCATATAGTCAACATCCGTACGAGCAAATACTGTTTACTACAGCATTGTGTGTGTGTGTGTGTGTGTGCTGTGACATGCGAGTCCCCGTCTTGCACCACCGGCTTTATTCAGTTTGAAACAGGAACAGCGCGGTCATTTATTGTAGCGGGATCTGCCAGTCTCCTATACACAGACACAGCACTCAGGCAGGGTCATGGCCAGGTTAGTGGCCAAGTAATACGCCACAATATGTGACCTGCATTTATAATGTTCCTTGTATCACCCATCGACGACAGGCGCTTATAGCATGACCGCGATCTTTTTGGATTCGCTTTTGCAGCGAACTGCTACAGTGCTGGGAGCCTGCGGTTGCTTCCGTATGTTGTTCCGTTGGGGGGAATCTCAAAAGAGTTTAGAAACCTTACAGTGCGTAAAGCATACGATTCTTTTCAAAGATAAAGTGCAGGTTAATTTGTTTAATGTACTTTTACTTTAGATTTTGTATTAATCATTTTTATATGAATAGTTTTGGGTTGTGGAACAAATCATCTGAGTTTCCATTATTTCGAATGGAGAAATTCGCTTTGATATACGAGTGCTTTGGACTGCGAGCACGTTTCTGGAACGAATTACGCTCGCAAACCAAGGTTCCACTGTAATATATAAAATTAACAAAGGCAGTAATATTGAGACAGAAGACAAAAACACCCAGGGTTAAAGGAAAAAGAGAAGCCATCTGATCCAAGGACCAAACACAAGACAAAATGGAATTTGTGAGAAGCTCCGGGCAGTGGTCTGCGATTGGCACTTAGTGCTAGTGGGCTAAAGACCAGAAGATGAAAACCTTACAGGACCCGCGGAGAGCACACGTCACACGAGCAGAAGGACAAGATGGACCTCTCAGCGGAGTGTCGGAGACGAAGTGCACGCCATGGACGTCTGGAGCAGTGTACTGCAGAGTTAACAGCTGCTCACGACGCTTCAGGGGGCGCCTGGCGTCTGGTCCGATGAGCTGCCTTTCTGCTCGCACTGCAGTTATGATGGGCACATCGTAAGCCACGCGAAGCCTTCCATTGGTGTTGCTCAAACAGCTGGAGGCTCTCTGATGTTCTCACGGAGTTTCGATTACAGCAAAATGGGTCCTGTGGTTGAACCAGAAGGGCTTCTACACGCCCATGAGTTACAGTGTGTGCGTCATCTCCAGAGTGAATACAGAATGGCAACCCAAGGCTTCCAAGACAACAGGAACCTTCTGAAGGATTTTCACATCTCGACTGGCCCTGTAAAATCACCACAAGATGGAGCAATAAGTGAAACGCTGGAGGAGCCAACCGACCAACCCATCTGGCTAAACTGCGACATTGGGTGTGCTGGAGGAGTGAATGAAAATGGATGCCAACCTCCTCTGTAAACCAGTGGCGTCCACGCCAGACTGAATCCCTCAGGCGTTGGGCACTCTTAGATCAGAGAGGCGACTCGTTTGTTTTTTTAATAATACTACTACATTTTATTTATTTGTAGGCGCCTTTCTAAACACTCAAGGACACCGAACAATTGATAAAACACACCTTATAAAGAAAACTAAAATCAGACACAACAATTGTAATCAAAGAGAAAAGCCGTCTTAAACAAAGGAGTTTTAAGTTTAGATTCAGTATTTCTAAGCTCAGGTGGCAGTGAGTTCTGGAGCAGAGCAACTGAATGCTGAGCCCCCCATAGTGGTAAGATGGACAAAGGGGACAGTCAAGTGGATGGAGGAAGAGGATCTGAGGGTACTGGAGGGAATGACAACATGGAGGAGGTCAGACAGATATGGAGGGCGAGGTTCTGGAGAGCCTTAAAAGATAACAGAAGAATTTTGAATTTAATGTGGAACTGAACTGGAAGCCATTGAAGCTGCTGCAGGACAGGAGCGATGTGGTGAACTGAGGGGGTTCTAGTGATGATGTGGGTGGGCAGCTGAATTCTGGACCAGTTGAAGCTTAAAAAGAGATTTGTGAGAAAGACCAAAGAAAGGGGAATTGCAATAATGAAGACGAGAAGTGACGAAGCTGTGAACAAGGAGAGCAGTGGTGTGGGGTGAATACGATTCATGTTTTGTCCGGCGAGCTTACGATTTCTCCTCAAAGAGAAGCGTCAAAGCCTGTTTGCCCAAGCGGCCATTGCCATTGTAAATCAAATAGGCACAGTCGTGCCAGGATTGAAAGTGGCAAATTTTGAAACTAAAAAGGTGGACTAGGAGGAGAAATGTTGAGCAGAAATCGAAACAAGCCAGAAGCGCCGAAGGAGCCGATGTCCTACCAGAAGAGAGTTCAGGAGTGCTGAGATGTGAAAGTCTTCCACAGCTTCTCTGACTCGCACGTCACACTGCTGGGTTGAACGGTGATGTCGACGTGACTTCTGACCCGTATAACATCGCAGGGTGGTTCGATTCACGATGGCTTTACCTGCTCGTCTCGGCCTGGTCTGTGGCACGTAACCCGCCTGTCCTGCTAGCAGCCCACCTCCATCGTTCGTCCCCACTGAACCAAACTTTTGGAGTTGCTTGGCTA
The DNA here is from genome assembly GCF_900747795.2 of Erpetoichthys calabaricus. NCBI lineage: Eukaryota > Metazoa > Chordata > Cladistia > Polypteriformes > Polypteridae > Erpetoichthys > Erpetoichthys calabaricus. Next base: position 138,023 of record NC_041411.2, on the reverse strand, counting down.
TTTCTACGTCATGCCAATGGCGTCTCTTTATTTCCAAGTGCTGTTTTCTTTCTTTAAGGTGTGTTGTAAATATGAAAGCCCATTTTGAATGCTTCATCGTGCCAGTGAGGGAAGTCTAGCGAGAGGATTGCTGTGGGAATAAGAATTAGCCAATTAGGTGACAAGACTTTTATGTTTGCCCACTTGGAATAAAAGAGGTCACCGGAATAATAATAGATATTCCACCTTCTCGACCGCGTCGGCTACAATTTGAAACTCAAACGAGGCAGGATGAATAATGTAGTCTAAAAAGGCCCGCTTCCCTGCCGCTTGTTCTGCCTCTCGCTTTCTCGCTCTCCCTCATGCCCTTCAAATCCTCGGAGGATGAGTGAAGCTTGCTTGTCTGCCTCATTAATGACTGTTCAGCCATTTGATTTCGGAAGCAATGAGAGGCCTGGCGCTGCCTTTTCACACCTATTTAGCGTAGCTCTCTTTTGAAAAGCTCCACGTGCCTCCCTCGTCTTTCCTTTCCCAGAGTCCTCATTAGGACAGGCAGAGAGAAGGTGTAGAGAAGGATGGGTGGACGGCTGGCTGGTCGGTCGGTCCAGCTCTGCTCTTTGAAGTGAGGCCTCGTCATCTTGATGACGGAGGGCTTGCCGCACGTCACAGACGTTTCACACGTAGGCCGTGTCTCGCTCCGAGGGCCGTGCGTGGAGGCCTTGGCTAACTGTGGCAAAGCTGGAGAGTAAGCGGGCACCTCTGTGGTGTCTGAAGACTGGCACTGCAAGTGTTCTCCTGAGCCTGCAGGTAGCCAGGTGGTCTTTCACAGACGCATCACCTTAACTCGAGACCTCGCGGTTTGTGCATCTCGTCGGATCAGAGTGGTCAGTCACAAAGCTCAGCCTTTGGCAGCTGTGATGGACAAAACGCCACCAGCTGGCATTCCAAAGCTGGGCTTATGTGCCCCCAAGAAGCCAATGGGAGACACTGCAGCCCTTTCTTTACAACTCGTTTCAAGCACGAGCTCTCGCTGCCCACCCTTACCTTCTGCTCCATGGCTTGGGGTGAGTCGGATTGCTAAGAGTGAGGCCATAGGTGGAGCAGTTCTAACAGAAGAGGACCACTGGGAGTGAGACCACCGACTCTGAGCAGCAATTTCTCTCTTTTGACTTGTTGAATGTTTTTTGAGAGTTTTAATGGAAACGCAGAGAGTTGATTCGCTAGCCGGTTCTTTGGGTTTGCTGTTTAGTGTCCTCATCAGGTGGGTCAGCACCGACAAACATGGAGACGCTTGTGAGGTCCTGACCTCTGGTGATGCCACCTCTGCGTGGTCTCTAATCTCAGTCCAGACTCCTCGCTCCGTTTGGAATTCTGAGCCCCTCAATGAGTTTAAGGAGCATTTGAAGGCTCCTGTTTGTAACCTAAGAATTGTCTCACTCTTGTTTTCTTCAGAGTTGTTCATGATTTGTCCCCCTTGGTCCTAAGCAGTCCCCAGTTACTCGATGATGCCAGCCTCTTTGGATAGTTTTGGATAAAAACGTCTGATTAGCACTTCCATGCCAAGGCTCTGACGTCACACTCCCCCTTGCGTTACACAAATCTGCCCAAGCCTGGTGCTGTCCACCTTCACCTGTGACTCTTGATCTGATTCTCCATTATCCGCTAGAAGTATGATCAGCAAGCTGAAGTAGCTTTTTGATTCTATTCCTGTCCCCTCTTAACACTGTCGCACCACCACCCTCTGCTCTATCTTGAACGTTAAAGTCGCCATGGAATAGTCTGAAACAATCTTGTTAGGCCAGTGGAGCTGCTTACTCGCGCTCCTGTATATAAGGCCGTCCAGGACTCGGAGTCCTGCTTTTGTGGATGTGTTGAAGGTCATTGCACAACGCGCGTTCTTTTGACTGAAACAGGTAAGCAGCAGGCCAGTGCGAGATGTTCGATTTTCACTGGTTTATGGCTCACGCACGCCTGTTGTTCATCCCGTGTATATTGAAGCTGGTGTTCTTTTTGGGTCGTATTCACGGGTGCACAATAAAATGCTAACTCCGTTTTACTTGACCTTATTACAGGCTGCAGATTTAGGTGGTCCGCGCAGTGGGCTGACTGGTGATACGTTTGGGAGGCTTTGGCACATCTGCTCAGACGACGACGACACAAAGCAGTCATGGGGTGGGCCGCGCAGGTAGACCTCCATCCGTCTCGGCTTGTGCGGCTCTGGGGCCTGCTGTGGACGGGACTGCCGTTGGGTAAGTGTGGACTGACCGCCGGGACCTCAAGAAACATCAGCGTGCGAGAAAATGAATACGTGATGAAAGATCAAATGACCTATAAGGTCAGGAATGAAGTAATAAGTGATACTCCTTAAAGGTGCGCGTCCTGCCTCTAGAGAGAGGCTTGTTAAATAACAGTTGACTTGTTTCATTCTTTCTATTGGTGAGGTAAAGCACTTTGGGTACACTTTCTGCTTATATAAGGTGAATGATCAGATAAATAAACTCTTCTATGTATTTCTCTTCTGGTTCGTCCTGCTACCACTTCAGAACCGGTCCCTGCCCACACACAGCTGACGCGGCATTTCTCGATTCCTATTCGTCGTCTTCCATGTCATGCACTATACTGGCCTGCTGAGCGTAATACAGCCAACAAGTACTGGAGGTGCTGCCATGACGGTGAAGTAGCTTTACCACCTTTGCGGGAGCCACCTGTGTCTTTACAACAGCTTCTTGCACAGCAAACATCAGAAGCTAAAAATCATTGTGAACACATTTGAGAATACAACTCTTCTCTAACGTTTGCTTTCATGGGTGCACAGATAACTCAACCTCCTGGCCATTGACCACACTGTTTTAAAATACACGGGCAAATGTATCACCAAATCTCTCTACTATACGCTAACACTTCTGCCTCTCCAGGATATGGACAGTTGTATGTTTTTGACGCCACGCAAGATACTGAAGTACGCTTACAAAATAAAGCAAACTCTGCATGCAGCGAAAATGTACTTCTCCAGCTAGATTCCATGCTCAGAACCATCAACCCCTTCGCTAAATCATACAAACACATGCATGAAATCGCTCAGTCCAATCCAATAGCATCTGTACGAATGGTCTTCAAGGAAACCCCTAGGCAGGATTTACGACGATACAATGCCCTGACATATCACACCGATGTTGCAGCGATTTTCGTTGGAGAAGATGGCGAAACGCCTCACGAAAGGGACATCGACATCTGTCCCATTGGCAACTCCTGTAAACAGATTTCCACACTCAATATGAATTGCGATCCTATGCTTTACCCACTTTTATTCCCTTACGGAGACATTGGCTGGCACAAAGATTTACAACATGTTCCCGATAAAAGAACCGCCAAGCGAATAAGGCTTACTCAATGGCAATTTTATGTGTACATATTTGCAATGAGGAATACATTTAGTATTTTACACTCCAGTGGCAAACTATTCCAACAGTTTGTTGTAGATGCGTACGTTAAAACAGAGGGCGCGCGTCTCAACGATCTCAGGTTACATCAACAAGATCTGCGTGTGGAACAATACAAAGGACTATCAGACGCACTGCAAGCAAACGGTGAAAATAACAACGCAAGTGTAGGCGAAATGATCAGATCACCGTCCACATCTCCAGGAAGTCCAAGATACATGCAACAAAACGATCAGGATGCCATGGCCATAGTACATAAATTCGGAAAGCCTGATTTATTTATCACTTTCACATGTAATCCTGCTTGGCTGGAAATTCTACATGCACACTGCGTCTTTCAAGAAATATTTATTTCTTCTTGATTTCTGAATTCCTTTCTCACCGTTTTCCATTCCTATTCTTACACCGCCGTATGTTACAGCGGGCGTCGGCTAGTGAAGTATAAATTAAATGGAAGGGAATATCCCAGATCAAGTAAATGAAATGAACAATTGAATCGTAAAATAAGAATTCAGTGGGTGTCGCTGCCCATGCCAGGTGAGACTGCCAGTCCCCTGCTTCGGAGTTCCCATGAGTCCTTGCGGTCGCCTGGCACGGCAAGTACCGTGCACCAAAAGCCTCGAATTACCATGCAGGTTATGGAGGCGAGTGCCGGGCTTCACTTGCGTATCCACGTAGGCAGAGCCGCGAGGCCGACCGCTGATAGACAGTGTCACGGCCCAGCTCTCGCCGGTCAAGCGAAACCCCCTGCGCGCTCTCGCCAGCTGCTCTGAGTCAGCACCTGCCAGCACAAACTTATTGAGTGTGACGATGGCGGCTTCGGCAGTGGCGGCGACCGCTTGAGCCCAGGCAGGCGGCAGGCAGAGGGCCTTCCTGAGCTGTGAGAGTTAAAGTGAGCCAGCTGGGGGGGACTGAAAGGCAAGAGCCATTAAGCAAGCAAACAATCGCAGTGACAGTAACTCACTAGGTTAGGTCTGACACATCTTTAATTGCTTGCTAAAATTGTTCCTGTCTCCTAAAGCTCGCATTATCACCCAAAATGACAGGAATAATGAATGAGTAACGCTGGTGTAATGCAACAATTAGCCCTCAAAGATGCTGTCTTGTATGGTAATTGTGAACACCCACTCTCCACTGCTAACTGGCTGATAATTATTTAATTATCTATCTGCCAGGATAATTTACTTGGTTTATTTAAGCGCAGATGAAGGGCGATGAAAGTTGTTCCAGTGGGTCGCAGAGGGTGCTTCTCATGTTTGGCTGCCACCATTAAAGTCCTTTTCCGTTCCCTGCCTAATTAGCACTCTCTCCAGCAGGCCCGGGCACCTGAGGCGGAGGCGCCACGCCGTGGGCTTCCTCGGTGCTCGCCGGCCATCTTGGCCCTTTGATGTGGATGCCATCACCTCACACTTTGTCACCCGTGTCCCCCCTTCCTGCTCCTCTGCCGTGACATCGTGAAGGCCGTTGTAAGTTGTGACACTTTCCCGCCCATCGCCTGATGTTTGTAACGTCTCCACAGCGTCGGTGTGTACTTGTGCTGTTTACTGGATTGGCACATGTGCCAGCAGAGATGACTGATGATGGCGCCTGCTCCGAACATGCTCATGATGGCAGAGGATGCAGACTGACTTGTTTCTCATTCAGCTTCCAAACCGTGGCAGCGGCTGCTGCTGTTTAACTTCACTTGTGCGTCTTTGTGATTACAGCACAGCCATTTAAAGCAAAGGGTTTGTCCGCTTTGACTGGCACTGCAGTTCGTGGATGGGTTTCTCGCTCGCCATCCAGCCTGTAAGAAGACGATGACCCCATCATCCTGACCTTGTGCTCTATCAGCCACTAAAGGCACACTTTGCTTTGTTAAAGAAGCATTTCTCCACTTGTGATCCCCACATGCTGGTCTCAAGTGACTTAAGGTGACACCAGTGTTGTCCCAACGCACAATGGCTGCTTGTATGAAGGGCAGCTTTCTTGTTCGGATGCCTCTTTGCGTTTCTAACTCTAACTCTAAAGCGGTTGTAATGAGAGCGCACCGTTCACCCCAACAAGCCTGAAGTTCTTCTTCATCTCGTTTCTGTAAAATAAGAGTTGACTCGAGTCTTGAATGTCCATAAGCTCTCTGGTCTTTTATTTATTCCTTGTCTCCGTGAGTGGAGGTCCGGCCGTATGAGTTGGCAGCAGCCCAGGTGCCCACGGCGGTCATTCCCTTCATGGTATTCAGCACTCTTGTCGGGTCGCCTCCTAATCTCTGGTTAGCTTCGTCTCCTGACTTCTGTAGCTCTGCTGATATGGAGACCCCCAAGTGCAGGCAGAAGTGCGTCATAAAGCTTCAGCAGCATTCCTAAGCCCCCTTGGAAGGCCTGTCGCCTGCTCCTTCGACATTAACCCCATTGATCCGTCAGGTTGCTCTTCCCTTTCCTTTAGTCCCCCGGTTTGCTGCCCCCCTCCAGATGTGTTCCTCCTTTTCTCATTTCCTGTCCTCCAAATTTCAGAAAGGTGCCACCTGGTTGAGGCCTGGCAGCTCCGCTGAGGTAGCGTCACCAGGATGGCCCAAGGAGTGAGCTGGAGGGATGGAGTCAATTCACGCGTGGACAGGCTTAGCCCCCCGCCCGCTCGCTCGGAGATAAGCAGGGTTAAATATTTTATAGCCTTCCTCCGAGTTGTACACTAAGTGTTCTGAAATATAGATGATATGGGGCTTGCCCACTTGAGCTGACCTCTGCGTGTTTTCCTTTATTTATTTATCGAACAAGTGCTCTTGGGATGAACGTTTTAAAGAGAAAATTGAAATGTATAGATTGAGGAGATCCCTCCAAGCGGGCCTGTCCGCTCCTTCTGCTGCTCGCTCATCTGCTGTTCTTCAAGTGCAGAGTAAGCCACAGGCCAGCAGTTTGAACCTTCCTGACGAACACACGGCAGGACCACAGACTCCTTGACTTACGGGGGTCTAGCCATGCTGCTTAGTACGCTGTGCAGTCAGGTGGGGCTCCATGGCCGCTGGTGTGTAATGACCCCAGAAGACATGGCGGACCGCCGTTGGGTCCCCTCAAATATTCCATTTCAGCTGATCAGTTTCTACCTGGTGTCACCTTTTTGTGGGTGAGACTTTACAGGCGCACATTTCCTTGCTTTTTGAGGTGGATTTGTGCCCCTCTGAACCTTCTGCTTTGTTTCCTGGCTGTCTTGTCACAAAAATCCTTCCACTTGAGCACTTGGGGCTTTCCGCCAGACCACTCGCTCCTTTGAAGTTCCCTTAATTGATCTGTTGTATCCTAACGCTTGTGAAGGCAGTAATCCCTCACCGTGTTAAACAAGGTAACCCCCCACCCCGTCCCAGAGGGCTCGACCACCGGTGTGTGCCGCTCTCTGAGGCGGGGCACCACGTGAGGTGGCAGACTGCAGCTCGGCCCACGCGTTTTGAAGCTGGGCTCACTTTGCGGCATGTGGGCCTTTGTTGTTGTTGGGTGACTTCTGAACTGGTGGAGTGGCCATGCAGAGGGGAGCAGCTGTGGCAGGTGCTGCTGAGGTGGCCCATGGTGGGCTGGTGGCCGTTCTTTTATCTGTTGCAATTAGCAGATGAAAGAGGTGACACCCAAATTGGGGTCCTCTGATTGTTCCCCTAAAGGGCTCTTTTCATGAGGTGGATTAGCCAAAGGCTCAAATTCACAAATTGCACGTGGCCACCGCTAGTGGGGCTCATGAAGAACGGCCGAGTCCTCCTCTGTAGGGCTGTCGAGAGGTGGAGGATGACAAGTGACAGAAGAGAGAGGAAAGCAGGAAGTCTTTGTAGCCGCTGTGCTTGTGGTACGGTGCTGGCTGAACAAACGGGGTGTTTGGGGACCCCACTGGTGTCCAGAAGCTCTAAACCTGAGCCCCTCACTTCCATGTCTTGTACGCACAGGCACATCGTGGGCTGGTAGACGGGAAGACTTTAGGACCCCTCAAAACTGGAGGAGTGAGGTGAACAGGATCGGCGAGTTTGGTGGGCTGAATGGCTTGTTATCTTCTTCAAGATGGCTGTGATGATTCCGACATTTTCACTTCAGTCTCCACTGACGGATGAAGACGATTTGGTAGCGTGCCATGGTGATGAAGATTCAGTGCACTCCCAGGTCTGTCCTGTCTGTTGTCTTTTGTTGTGTTGTCCCCCTCAGTTTGCTCCTTCAGGTAGGCCCTGAGCAGCAGCAGCCCTGCATATGCCAGCTGGTCGCCCCTCGTCGTCTGCTCTGTTTGTGCTCTCCACTTGAGTGCCTTCTTGCTGTGCTTCTGGCCGTTTCTGTTTGGCTTCTTTTGGCCCTTTGATGTTTTGGTCTATTTGTTGTTTTTTTTGGATTACGTTTCTTGGTTTGTTTAGAATTTCCAAATGTTGCTTTGAAATCTTTGGTTGGAATTGTTTTTGTTGTTTAGTAAACTCCTTTTGCTTATCTAGGCCTGGGGTTTTAGCAGTTCCTCTCTTCCTCTGGTGATCCCCTGACCTTCTTGGCAGTGCAGGCCTTTTCTTGACTTTCGGAGGTATAAACCCAACACACAAGGTGACCGTTGGCCGCTGCGCCTGTCCTCGTGTGTGTCCTTTGACATTGGGATCCTGCTCTGGACAGTTTATTACTCGCAGTGCACGTCTTTGGACTGTCAACAGCAGTTTTGAGTAGAGGTTGATTGGGCCGTGAATAACTGGCCTTTCACCGGCCAGGCCAGGACCCCTTGTGCGTGCAGCAGCCCGTCCAGATGTCACGAGGCAGCAGGGCTCTGCGCCCGTCGTCTCCAGCCGCTCCCCCCCGGCCTCTCATTTGGGATGCAGGAGGCGTTGTGGCTGCTGCATATCTCTGGGAGAACCACCTAACAGACAAGAAAAATGACGGCAGGCACAATCTCATTTTCCGAGGTGGCTGCAAGTCAGCCAGGAAATGGCTATTATTCCATCGACAGTGTCGGTATTAAGTTATTTTCGCCTCTAAATACGAGAATGTTCATGAATATCTATTGAGTTCCAGGTAGCAGCGCCTTGCTGCAGTACGGCTCACTGATTGTAGCTTTATATCCTACTTTATACACACCTCAATCTCAGATGGAAGTGAAAGACAATGCTGTTCGAAATTGGTTAATAAATCCTTAGATTGAACCTCTTTCAAGGTACACACCAGCAGCGGCCTTTTTTATTTTACCTTGGATCAAAATGAAGGCTGTTTAACTGTTTCACCGCCCGCCCCAAGCTTTGGTTGCAAACCACTGGACTGAAACTTCATTCAAGTGTGCCGTGTGAGGAGCGTTCACATGTCTGGGGGTCTGAGGTGACCTTTAGGCCAGAGGTGTCTTCATCGACCCCGGTGACCACCCTGGCACCCGTGTGAGCAGAGGATGACATAGGAGTGACCCCTAGTGGCCAAGAGTCCACGCTGGCCTGCACACAAAGGCAAGAAATGAGGAGACAGGTGATGGGCCAGGAGAGTAAAAGCACACAGAGACAGTCCACACTTCTTCAGAGGACTTGAAAAATCACGAAACCTGAGAGGAATACCAAGAAACAGAGGAGAGGACCGGACTTTTAAACGTCTTGCCCTCCATCTACACTAAAAAAATTTCAGAGGTGAGTGTCCTCGAAACCAAGTTAACCAAACTACTCTAACATTCCAGTAATTAATTATTGATGTCAGATCATAAAAGAGGTCATCACGATAGCAATTGACGAGAGGAAGCCCTAATTACACAATTAAAGTATTTCTCTTGTACTATTTCGCCCAAAAACTAATCAGCACATCGTCATCTATTTACAGGCTGAAGCTCTGAGATTGACATTTTTTCCATCCAGTCATTTTAGCTCGAGACCGTCCTTGAGAAACTGTGACACACTCACTCACACCCATCGTTGAGATATCGGATCTGTTGAAAAACCGCAGATCAACGTTTTTGACGAATCTAAAGCTTTCACACCTCCCCTATAGACAATAGGTGGTGGGGGGGGGGTGGGGTGCAAAGCAACAGACAAAACAGAAAAGTCAAAACGGGCAAACAGGTTAAAAACATGAAATGTTAAACACTCCCAGAATTCCCTGATCCTGAAATGAATGCAAATGTGCACCGTGATGTAGAGAACAATACAAGTCAGTCCCCAGCCTCCGTTGCCTTAACTACAAAACAAGAACAAGCAGCCACATGAAAGCTCAGAGTCTGATGTAAAACTAGGCACTTACAGGGAATGAAAAACTGGATGGTGGTCTGTTTTAGCCAGGGTCCTCCCCGAGGGGGTGTCAGAAGTCCATTTGCCTTCTGTGTGCCTCTAAGCCACAGTCCCCTGCGGTTCATTGTGAATGCGCCTGCCCTCAGGTGACTTTCTGGGCTTCTCTGAATTTTCTCTATTTTTGGACCCTCTGTGTTCTTGGATTTTGTGTATTGGGAAGTTGCTTGGCTTGCCTTGCCTTTGTTTTTTCAGGCCTCTTGTGCCCCTCTTGTGCCTTGTAGCATTTGTTTGTGAAAGTAAATCATTTTCTTGATTTTAAAGATTCTCTGGTTTTGTGAGTAACCGGGGTTGACAGTTCTCCATCTAGTCGGCGTTTGGAGTCCTCCTTTCAGACTTTATACTTTGGGGACTCTCTAGATCACATGTTCACAAACTCGGTCCTGGGGACCCCCTGTTTTACCCCACCGGAGTCACATCAGTGAATTTTTGATAACGGATCTCATTTAATTAGGTGGTGGTCTTTTTTTTTTTTTTTTTTTTTTTCTTCTCTTTTATTCTGTGGTTTTTACATCCCCCAACCCCCCCCCCCCCCCCCCCCCCCCCCCTGTGTCCTTAAAATGTCAATTAACACCAAACAGAGCAAACAACATGAAATGATGAAAGGCTGCAGCTACTTCAGCGTCAGACCCCCTGATTAGTAAATGGTGGACTACATAACCAGAACACCGGGTGGAAATATCTTTGAAAAGCAGAAAAAGCCAACAAAAACGGCTTATCCGCCTGTAACTGCTTAGTCCATTTTAATAAAGATTTTCCAAACGTACAATAGTTTTGTAATTTCAACGCTGCCCCCAAAACACAAACTGGGAAGTAAGAGCTCACCTGATTAGCCTAGGAGTCCAGTTAAAAACAGGACTTGTTTGGAACAAAAGCATACAGCCACGGGGGGCCGAGGCCAGGGCTGAGTTTGGGCGCTGGTCCGTAACAGATGGGGGCCACATGATGAAGTGAAAGGGGGCGAGGCGATTCAGATGGGCTAATTGTGAAATTCAGACAGAGCAGCCTGCCCGATGCCAGTCCGGCCAGCAGAGCGGCGGGTGTCCAAAAGCGCCCAGGCAAGACGTGAATGATGGCGGCATGTGTGGCGCTGATTGTCACTCCAATGTTCTCTGATGTGTTTTTGTTTTTTTTTTGTCTTCTCCAGACATGTGGTCCTTTTTTTTTTTCTTTTTTTTTCTTTTCATAAACGAATGCAATCCAAAGTGAGCTGACGGGGTATCCCTGTCTCCAGAAACAGTTTAGCACTGCTTATGGTGACATCCTTGCAGTTCCTCACAGATATTTTAACGTACGGCTCAGACCAGCCCAACACGTGCACACCTCAGTCAAGCACAGCAGGCATCTTCTGAAGCTCCAGCACAACATAATGCTGGTGTGTGATGTGGTGTGGCCCCCCGTGTTGATATTGTCGTCATCATCATCATCAGTGTGATTGTATCTAAGTGGTCTTCGGTCAGCATTGCTTCTGATTGTCCAGGATTGCGGATATTTGCTTAAATGTCCTCACCAGAGCTCTCGTGTGCTTACAGACTTTTAGGCGTTGAACTCTTGACTTGGATTCCCGGTTTTGACTCTCGTGGTGTGTCTTGTTGTTTTTTCATTTTCTGGTCATTCTGCTCTCAAAGTACTTGATGGTTTTCCATCTGGTGGCAGTGCAGGAGTAAACCTCGGCTTGTCAGCAGTACTGTAAGTGTGTGTAAGTGGGAAGTCTCGCAGGCCTACCTGACAGGTACATACATCTCCAGTCTTGACAGCATTTTCTTAGTTGTACGTATGATGATGATGATGTCCTTTGAGCATTTTGGTGTCCTGCATCAGCATTGACCAGAACAGTGCCAGCTAGAGCTACTTGTCTCAGGCCTGTCCAGTTGGGGTTCATCCAATGGCGTGGGCAGCAGCTCTCTGCCAGAAAATGACATCCTAGATCCTTAGAAACCAAAGGAGGATTTGGGAATGGACGTCTTTACCGTAGACGTGACAGAAGCAGACTAGTGTTGGGTGGTACACCAAAAGTGCCAAGCAATAACAAAGCGAATGACGTGCCAAGTGATGTTGGGTTGCTAAATACCTATGAGGTACAACGGGAAGAACTGAAAGAGAACCTGAATGAAGTTATCACAGTGGACAACGTGGGCTGCTCTGCTGTTGATGGTAATGAAAAAGCAGACAGGAGGTGAGCCTCAAAATGACCAAGTTGGAGAAGCGGGTTTTACATGAACGTGACTGAGAGAAGCAGCACTGGGCAGGAGAGCCTGAGACACACAGCGATGCTGAGGAAGGGCATAGCGCTGACAGATATCGAGTAATTCTACGTTTATTTTCTTACCTGTCTAAGTGTGTCCCCTAAGGAGAGCCCCCAACAAGGCATTGGTACTAAATGTCAACATTTCTGCAAATGGTACACGAGAAGTTCAGAGACACCCGAGCAGTGGTGTCACCAAGTTGTGGCTTTACCTAAAAAGCAGACACTCTGGGGTTGAAAATACGTCAAATTGGCAAAGACAAAATTCAGAATGTCCTTCACCTTCTTCACTAGCACAGATCATCAGTGAGGACTTGTATAAACAGGGTGGGACATGACCTGTCCTGGGGTCCGAGCGAGGCCAGCAGGTGGAGGCAGAAGAGTCAATTGCCAAAGTCCAGAAGCCCTAGCCGGTCGCTCTGAGCCCTCCAAAGGCCTCCTGCCATTGCATCCCTCATCCAAACCTCAACGTTGTCATTCCATTGACTTTCAACCAAGAAACATTAAAGTCAGCCTGTGGCATCAGCAAGAAGGACCTGCTTGATAACGAATGCCTGGCACCTGTGGGCAGGGCCCTGTGAAATTGTCACTTGTGTGGCCGAGCAGCATGGACAAACCCGAGTGACCGCTCAGCCGCTGTACCCCGACACCTCTCACTTAAACGTTTGGCCAAATAAAGAAGCAGAGCCGTCCTTTCTCAGGAGCAAAACTCTCCGTCTTATCATTTGAATGCATTGTTGGGAAATGTGAACCCCTTCACCTTTATGATGCTACTGACGATCTTACAACTATGTCACATGGACCAGTGTGCCGCCATCTTAGAAGGCATTGCAATGTCGGGTGACATTATGGGCTGCAGTGGCCACCACCACACGTCTTGGCATCAAAAATGTGAACAACCAGAGCAGTAATTAAGTGTGCCCACATCAAGGACGCTGGTAACAATGACGAGTGTAACATTGAGCAGTGATTGAACACGTGGACGCAAGTGTCCGTGTCACACTTCTCAGTCCATCGACAGTGTCGGAGGGCGGAGGACCTTAGCAAAAGATTTCAGACGTTAGACGTTCTGTGTGCTGGATGTTGCTCTTCAATATTCTCACAAATCTCTCTTTAGTTTCCATGTCACTTTTTTGTAATCGAGTCTTCACTAAGAGAAAGTGACATTGAAGACCGTGAGGTGGCACCAGGCAGTGGGAAGGGAAGAGCCCTGAATGGAGGAGTTTGTCTTCCTGAAGCTTCCTTGCTTTTCCCCAGCAGTGCTGACCTGTCTGCATTTCTTTCTCAAGTTTGTGTGACTTGTCTTGAAAATGTCGTGTTCTGCTTATGGACTCCAAGCAGCATCTTGGACGGCTTTGTGTTCTCCTGGTGCACGTTTCGGTTATCGCTGTTCAGCATGTTCTCCCCGTGTCCAGGTGGGATTCTCCGTTACTCCGTCACCCCAACAGTCCAAAGACGCACAGGTCAGGTGAATTGGTGATGTTAAACTGGCCCACAGTTGACTGCTGCCTGGTCAGGAGGTCGTCCTGCTTTGTGCCAATGATTGATGGGATAGGCTGTAGCTGCCCTGGAGAAGCCGGTGAGGAAGATGAGCAGGTTGATGCATAAGAGTTGTGGTATGTTCATGTAGTGCTTCTTAGTTGGGCTCTTTTTGTAGTTTGTGATTTGTTGAGTCAGTATGCTGAGCCCAAGGGGGTAGGGCCTCCAAATGCTCCGAGACCCGAGGCCTCTCTCTTATGATTTGTGTCCTTTTTAAATTGTTCTTGGGCTTCCTCAAACCTGGAAACCTAAATCTGATGACGTTTTGGGCATTTTACCACCCAGGGGATCTCATTCTGTGAGCAGGACTTTAATTGGAGCTTTCTTTTTGAAGTTACCGTCTCCAGTAGATCATGAGGCGCCCCAGTAGAAATGTCACCTAAACGGTTATTCAGTATCTGGGACTGGGCCAGTTATAGCGAATTTACTTTTGATCACTGGTTGTGTGTGTGTGTGAATGTGTGTGCGTCCGTTTGTGTGTCTATGTCCGTGTGTCAGTGTCCATGTCTGTGTGTGTGTCTTTGTGACTGTGTGCGTGTGTGTGCGTCCGTGTCAGTGTGTGTCCGTCTGTGTCCGTGTTTGTGTGACTGTGTGTGCCCCTTTAAAGGTTGATTTTTTTCGGTTTATGCTTTGGCTCCCTCTTCTCACTTATGGTTCTGACCCTCCATGTTTTCTCCTGATCCCCTCACTCTCTCCTTTGCCTCCCTCTTGTGGACCCGGTGGTCTTCAGGTGTCAGCTCTCCAAGGCTTTTGTGATTTGCTCAGGTTTGAGTTAATTGAGTGCTTTTTGAATTTCTTGGCTTTGTTTCAAGGACTACTGAGGTTTGTGGTCTGATAACGGCTTTGGCCTCCATACCAAGTTCTTGTTTTTTTTTTGTGTACTTTGGAGATTCTCTATTTATTATTATTTTTTTAAATGTTGATATATTGTGGGGACGTTTATGTAATCAAGTAAAACTCACCCTTCAAGGCCCAGAGGTTTTTTACCAATTCCTGTCCTCCTTCCAGAAAGCAGGCCTCAGTCCTGAATTACAGTGGCATCCATAAAAGTTCATAAATCCAGTAAGAGAAGAAACAAAAGCAACTCTGAGCAGGAAGGCTTGTCTATCTAGGTGTTGTCTCTCAGCGGACCGAGCCGAACCACGCCGAGTGAAGGAGTCGGCCTGAGCCTGTCATCGACTGTCAGGTGGACGCCATTGTGATTTCTTGCCCTTTGAAACTTTCTTCTGCGCCTTTTGCAGTTCTTCAAGTGAAGCTGTGCTATATTTAAAATAATCTGATCTTTTAAGGCACATGTAAAACAGTTTAGGCTTAATTAAAGTGAAGCTGCCACATCACTAGTGAGCTAATTAAAACTTTTAGCTGAGGTCTCTCTTGGCTTTCCTCGGCTTAAGCAAGCTGTATTAGGTTTTCTAATTATACACACGAGATGGAGGAGAGTGTGTGAGAGCTGCTGGGAAGGAAGGGCCGTGCTACTGCGAAAAATCTCAGTTAATCAGACTCCTGAAGAAGAGAAAATGGCACGCTGCGTGTCAGCCCTTGTCACGTCTGCTGAGATGAAAGAGCGCGAGTGTTTGGGGTTACCAGCAAGTGTGCCCCCCTTTCACGTCAGCGCGAGAGGAGCCTTCAGAGAGGCTAAGGTGCTCCTTGAGAATAATTGGCGCTTTTTAGAATGCTAGCTGTCCAGTTGCGGAGCGTAATGTTCACATTTTTGAACCCGTGTTCTGAAATTGCAGAGAGCAGATATTTGGTTTGTGTTTAAGAATGTTCTCGTAAAAAATTGGAGCTCATGGCAGACAAAGCCCGCTAAAGTTCTGCACACGTGTAAGTGGGCCGGTGACGTGCACTTGGTGGAAGATGAGACCCTTAAAGGGGCGTTCCTGATTTTCCATGAGGCCTTTTCCACTAAGACTTTGTATTCTGCCACCTTTAGTTTCACTTTCACTTTGCTCCCCATTGTTTGATTTTGTTCCAGTGTAGTTGTTCTTGGCTTGCCACCATTTTGGGGTGGGCTGCTAGCGTCACATCTTTCACAGGTGTGTGTTTAAAGACTTTTGGGCTTACTCTCCCAACCTCTGGTCTTCAGGTTTTGTCCTACACTGCACTTCTTCTATGCATTGTCACCTTCCGCTCCTCATTTTTTGCCTTTGAGCCTGCTTATTATTTTCTTTCTGTCAGAATAAGGCCCTGTGTCCACATTGGCGTTCAGCTCGCGGCTCTGAGCAATGTAGCCGTTTTCTGGTGGCACTTAATTGACTTCAGTGTGACGTTACATTTGCGTTTGCTTGCCTCTCGTAAACGCCACACTGCAGCTCAGATTGTACTTGGGCATGTTTTCCTGTGGGGGGGTGCAGTTCTCCTGCGGTGGGTTGGCACCCTGCCCAGGATTGTTTCCTGCCTTGTGCCCTGTGTTGGCTGGGATTGGCTCCAGCAGACCCCCGTGACCCTGTGTTCGGATTCAGCGGGTTGGAAAATGGATGGATGGCTGGATGGGTGCAGTTCTCAGGCAGGCCAGAGTGTTGTTAACCCGTGGGGTTTGAAGCAAAATATGAACCAGCTGACTTTATTAGACCTGACCCTTGACCTCCTTGGTTTATAAATTCTCCTGATTTGGTGATGTAGGCAGAGAAAAAATGGTAGCCACCACTGCTACTGGTCTCACCCTCTGACTGCACAGCAGGTGTGTAATCTGTGAAGAAACTCGAAAAAGAAAAGCTGCGACCGTACCATGTGACACGCGACTCGGCGCTGGCCCTGAAGAGCAAATCCAGAAACGGGACTGACGTATGCGCGCGCTCACCCACCCAGCAGCATTAGCACAAACCTGCCATTGTTATCGTTATCGTTATTGTTTTGATGATAGTCTGTGTGCGTATATATAATATACACATGTACAGTTAGGTCCATAAATATTTGGACAGAGACCACTTTTTTTCTAATTTTGGTTCTGTACATCACCACAATGAATTTTAAATTAAACAACTCAGATGCAGTTGAAGTGCAGACTTTCAGCTTTAATTCAGTGGGGTGAACAAAACGATTGCATAAAAATGTGAGGCAACTAAAGCATTTTTTGAACACAATCCCTTCATTTCAGGGGCTCAAAAGTAATTGGACAATTGACTCAAAGGCTATTTCATGGGCAGGTGTGATCAAGTCCATCGTTATGTCATTATCAATTAAGCAGATAAAAGGCCTGGAGTTGATTTGAGGTGTGGTGCTTGCATGTGGAAGATTTTGCTGTGAACAGACAACATGCGGTCAAAGGAGCTCTCCATGCAGGTGATAGAAGCCATCCTTAAGCAGCGAAAACAGAAAAAACCCATCCGAGAAATTGCTCCAATATTACGAGTGGCAAACTCTACAGTTTGGTACATCCTGAGAAAGAAAGCAAGCACTGGTGAACTCAGCAACGCAAAAAGACCTGGACATCCATAGAAGACAACAGTGGTGGATGATCGCAGAATCATTTCCATGGTGAAGAGAAACCCCTTCACAACAGCCAACCAAGTGAACAACACTCTCCAGGGGGTCGGCGGGCGTATCGATATCCAAGTCTACCATAAAGAGAAGACTGCATGAAAGTAAATACAGAGGGTGCACTGCAAGGTGCAAGCCACTCATAAGCTTCAAGAATTGAAAGGCTAGATTGCACTTTGCTAAAGAACATCTAAAAAAGCCAGCACAGATCTGGAAAAACATTCTTTGGACAGATGAAACCAAGATCAACCTCTACCAGAATGATGGCAAGAAAAAAGTATGGAGAAGGTGTGGAACAGCTCATTATCCAAAGCATAGCACATCATCTGTAAAACAAGGTGGAGGGAGGCAGTGTGATAGCTTGGGCGTGCATGGCTGCCAGTGGCACTGGGACACTCGTGTTTATTGATGATGTGACACAGGACAGAAGCAGCCGAATGAATTCTGAGGTGTTCAGAGACATACTGTCTGCTCAAATCCAGCTAAATACAGCAGTCAAATTGATTCATGATACAGATGGACAATGACCCAAAACATACAGCCAAAGCAACCCAGGAGTTTATTAAAGCAAAGAAGTAGAAAATTCTTGAATGTCCAAGTCAGTCACCTGATCTTAACCCAATTGAGCAGGCATTTCACTTGTTGAAGACTAAACTTCAGACAGAAAAGCCCACAAAGAAACAGCAACTGAGAGCTGCTGCAGTAAAGGCCTGGCAGAGCATTAAAAAGGAGGAAACCCAGCAGCATCTGGTGATGTCCATGAGTTCAAGACTTCAGGCTGTCATTGCCAGCAAAGGGGTTTCAACCAAGTGTTAGAAATGAACATTTGATTTCCAGTTATTTAATTTGTCCAATTACTTTTGAGCCCCTGAAATGAAGGGATTGTGTTCACAAAATGCTTTAGTTGCCTCACATTTTTATGCAATCGTTTTGTTCACCCCACTGAATTAAAGCTGAAAGTCTGCACTTCAACTGCATCGGAGTTGTTTCATTTCAAATTCATTGTGGTAATGTACAGAACCAAAATGAGAAAAAAGTTATCTCTGTCCAAATATTTATGGACCTAACTGTATGTATCCATTTAATGTTCTGGAGGAACGGATACGATTCATGTGATGTGTGTGTGTGTATATATATATATATATATATATATATACACACAGTACATACACTACACACACACACAGAGTCACACCACGTAATCGTATCTGGTCGTCCAGAACGTTAAATGAACGGTGTGTAAACACAATACAGACGTTTGCTTTGCACTCGATGGGATTTTGGCAGAAATCAACGCCAAGAAAAAACTATGCCACGTTTTTTTGGTGCCATCCAAACGCACATCTGAGCGAACGTAAGTGGTGAACGCCCGTGAGGACAGACCGTCTGATTCACTGCAATGAGCAGAAACACCTGGCACTCACCTGATGCTCAGTTCAGCCATCTGTGTGCCCACGGCCTGCGGGCTTCTGAAGACGCCAAGAAGATGACGAGTCGTCATGTCAGGAGGTCTGGGCTCTGGTTTTTTCTTTTCTCTTTGTCCTTGCCATTGTTTATTTATTTTTATGGTTTCCATTGTACCGTTTTTTCATGGGTGCTTCAGTCACTACAGTAAAGAGCCAATTGCTACACTCGTTAATAGTGCGTGTCATTCCACGGGCACACGTACGTAAGTAAGTGGTAGACTGCAGGATCTCGTGTGGTGTTAGACTCATCTTAGTTTTTCAGTTTTGTTTTGATCGTGGCCTCATTATGGCGAGTTCTGTGATTAAAACGCGTATCGTTTTGTTAGTACGTGACCAGTTCTGACCCAGTTGTCATGTCCTGTGGTGGCACCTGGCACAATTAAGCAGCCCTTTGTTGGCTCAGAGGATGTAAGGAGTCTCTGCGTTGGTAAAAGAGTTGTCATTGGTTCTTCTTTCTGGGCTGCTGCTTTGCCCCCAGGGTTGTGTTTCGCCTCTTGCCCTGTTGGTCATTCTGACTTCCTTCCTCTGATCCTTGTGCAGATCTCTCTGCCCCATTTTGTACCTGCGACGATCTTTTGGGCTTTTCCCAGTGCACCGTTCAACACTGCAGTACGCCGAGACGTGCAATTGAAGCAGAAAGCGACGCCAACCTTTAAGACGCATCTGGACAGGCTGTGGGGACAGCCGATGGACCGAATGGCCTCCTCTCGTTTGTCGGGGTTCACCTGGCACAGCCTGGTGTGTTGTGCGCTGGACGATCGTTTAACTCGAGTGTGACTGGCTTTGTGGTATTTTGGCCCAGACTTGTTCCTTTTTGCTGATTTCTCTTCTTAGCTGTTTTTCTTTTTTCTCTTTGAAAATATTCTTCTAAAATTAGCATAATGTAAATGCCCGTTGAACATTAGATCTTCTCGTCAGAGTTGGTTGCTAGTGAAGGAATCCCAAAAAGGATGGCGTAGCCAATGACAGCTGCCTTCTTATCCTAATCACCGGCACTTGTTTTGGCTGTGAGGTTACGTGAAACGCTCGCACATCGACGTTAACCGCAGCTGGCTGTATTCGCCATCCGTAAGGCCAGGTTCACCCGCCGTAGTGGGCACAGAGAGGATTCTAATTGATGTGTGATTTACGTTATTTGAAAGTGGGATTTTGCATTAACTGACTGCTGAATGAGTTGTTAGTCGACGCGCCCGCAGTATCGATCATCTGAGGTGTAATTTTCATGCATTCTCACTGACACCCTGAATTAACATTTCATTCAAATACGGAGCCATCCTCGTGGCTGCATTGTGGAGTATTGCACCCTGGAGGGCAGACTAGCCAGCAAAACTATTTATATTGTAATTAGGCTTTAATTGGGCCAATTAGGTGCTCCCAATTTACATTTCTCTAGTTCCTCTTTAGAGGAATCGTGCCCAGTCGTCTCAAGTCCTTATTTTGTTTACTTGCTGCCTCCTAATGATGAGAGAATGCAGACGCAGAATTTGTCGTTAAACGAGGTGGCAGGAGGCCACGTGAACAAAGCCATTGAAGTCACAGTCTGTTCAGCATGTTTTTACATTTTTCCACAATTAAAATCCGTGTCTTAAAATACCGAAGACATTTAAGTGACAAGTTTCACGCTTTCTTATTTCATTATGGGACTTCTAATGGGAAACCTTGGATTGCACCCGTTTTCCACCTTAGCCGAGGCCCACACATCCAAACGGTTTTTGAAAATTCCAGGGGCGTCCGTTCAAGCCATCGTTGCTGGGGCCGAGGACTGCGCCGATACCAACTCTGAACATCAGCCTGGTTCAGCCCTTTTAAAGTCAAGAGCGCGACCTCCGTCCAGCTGTCTGCTTGAACTCCATCCTTAAGAACATCCCTGGCATCACAGACTAAAGGGAATGAGAGAACGTGAAGCGGCGTCCCTGTCGGCCATCAGCTCCTTTGTGTCTGATCACCCGATCCTCCGACTTGTGACACCTCTGGAGTCACCGCCATTCATTTTTCTGATCTGCTTATTGCAATTCCATCTCGCGTGGAGCAGAAGCCTCGACCCACAGCTGGAGCCAACCCTGTTATCAAGCCATTGGGCCCTTCATGGTTAGCCTGCACTAAAACGCCATTTACAGTTCAGAGGTTTTCTGTCAACGCTTTTTTGATTTTTGTGCCCGTTTTCTGAAAGTCAATTGTAGACCAAAGTAGGTAGCCTGATGGGTGAGTGCACTTGACTGGTTAGCCATAAGAGATGTTCATTTAGGAAGCAAAGTCAAAGTAACTTGAAATGGTAAAAGGACCACGGAAACCAAAAACACTCACCTGAGCGTCTGGCTGGCTGGTCTTAAACACCACAAACCAATGTAAGGTAGCCAAGCCGTGGTAAATATGGGCGAGGGGTCCTCCATGAATGCATTAGGCTTAGAGCAGAAGGCAGTTGGTTGGTGGCACGTGCCCATGAAGCCGGGTGCCTAATGTGGCATACCTAGTGACTCGCTCCAAACATCTGCCCCTTCAGGGTCTTCAGGCCTGAGAGCTTGGCAACCAATGAAGGCTCATCTGGCTTCCAGTGCAGGTCCTACAAGAAAGACATAGCAGCACTTGAAGTGGCGCAGAGGAGAGCAGCCAGGAGCATCATGGGACTTAAGGACATGTCCTATTGTGACACACCGGTTTACTCTCAACCAGAGGAGACTGCGTGAGGACCTCACCCAGGCCTTGATGGAGGAGACCCAGCTGAACTCTTTGAGCTTAATGGTGATTCACATACTCGAACGTCGGTGAAATGAAGGGGATGTGCGTTTGGGAGTGAAGCCACAGATGACATCTTTACTCCAAGAGTTGTGGGGCAAACTGCAGAGACAGAAACCTTGAGAACCTTTAAGAAGCGTCTGGTGGAGACCTTGGGACTCTCAGCCAAACAAACTAGTGACAAGTGGACTGAGTGCTGGCGTCTGCTTTGTCACATTTCTTATGTCCTTATAAAAGAAGTGGGCGGCCATCCGGTTAGAGTTGACATTTGCAGGATGGACAAGGACCACAGAGATGAGGCTGGCTGTTAGCCAGTGGTGCGTGTGGGCTTTAAATGAAGAAGCAGCTGGGAGAACGGTGCTTATCGTAGGATCTGTGGTTTTTCAAGAGCAAGTTCTACTCACTTGTGTGACAGACAACATTAATGTGTTGGGGGCTCCTTGTGGCAAACGGCATATAACTGAAAAGCAAAAATCGGGGGGGAAAAAAACGCATTGTAAGTGACTTGTGTCTTCTCAGGGTGACTCCCCAAAATGGCGGCCTTTCTGGTTAGGAGTCCTGGCCTATAGAGGCGGCTTGACGTGGGCGCACCCCAGAAGTGACATCAGAGGTGGAGAGGCGTCAGTCTACAGAGGAATGAAAAGAGCGACTGTTATGGCACAGCGCCAACGCCTGGACCGGTGGACAGTTACCATCACAAGGGCCATACCCAAGCATGGGGCACTAGCCATGGCCCCAGAGAGGGAGGGGTGACGTGTTGATTAGCACATGCAAGTCAGTTTCCCCTGAACTTTGTGTCCTGTCTGTGACCCTATAAACAATCCAGGCACTAGTAGGTGACACAGTCGCCATTTTCAGGTGAGGAGGACAGAAGGTCCGGTTATAGTCGCCACTCATGGCACCGGCCAGTTTCCGAATGGGCATTGCAATTGGTCACCCATTGTGAGCCACCATAGAGGCTGGCCAGTGGCTCGAAGACCCCAAAGCCTTCAGCCGTGTGTTGGTTTTCCTTTTTCCGCTCCTTGTTGATTTTAGTCCCGACTGTCAGCCTGTTGCAGAGAGCGGCTCGTAAAAATAAATGGCCTTGAATTCCTAATTGTTAAACAGGTTGAGGAAGGTGGAGATTAGCGAGGCCCCCAAGGGCTCTTGAAGAGCACTCTCCGCCTGACGTCCTCTCCTGGGACGGGCACACAGACGTGTCATTCGGATACCTTCAAATCAGCTCGAGCTTCCTCGGCCCACGGCGGCCACCTCTGCCGTTTGATGTGCCGGAAGGCTTGTTTAGAGAAGGATACGGAGCTCTGCGTGCGGATAGATAGATAGAGGAGGGAGAGAAGAAAAGGAAGAGCGAGCGAGCGAGCGGCCGCCCCCCCCCACCCGTCAGATAGATAGAAGCGTGTTCTCACACACACACACACACACAATTTTTCCACCCTGCCGAGACTGATTTGAATAATTCAGAGCAACGTATTCTCCAGGGCCCCATTGTCTGCAGTGAAGGAAAATCAGCAAGCCGGATGGCCTGTTAAGAGGGCTCCAACCTGCCGCCTTCTCTCTGTAAATCAGGATTAATGAGGCAGTGGAGGAAACTGGAAGCACATTGCAGCTACACCCCTCTTTGGCGAATCTTTACATCCTCAGGCGGCCTCCTCGGCTCAGGCTGACTTGTTGATAATTGTCTGTACCTAACACCTCTGCTAACCTCCTCTTATCCTGCTTTCTGCTTTCTTGACAGCTTGATGCTTGCCATCTCTTGCTTGTGTCCTGTTCTCTTGGAATGGTAATTAAATTTGCCAGGCCTCTGTTACACAGCTGGGCTTTGGAGGCTAACAGCTGTTTCAGGAAGGGGCTGCTTTCACATTCATCCAGCGCCTTTCACGCCGGGCCGTGTTAGCAGTGGGGGTCACTCTCTGATTGCCTTTTCTGCTGCTGCTTCACAGAGCTGCCAGATACTAGGAAGGGGGCGAGCCGAGGAGCCGAGCGCGGCCGCTTCAGAAGATCGATCGGCCCCTTTGACACGAAAGTTTGATTTGTGCAAGAGGAACAGCATGACGGGCACTATACAGTACAGGACGTGACACTCCGTGGAGATGGACACACCAAGGTGGTACGTGTGACATCAGCCCACCACAGAAGGTAGGAACAGGACCCGGCAGCATTCTGTAGGCTGACCAAAGTCTCCCCCCCAGGATGATAGGAGATGGCGAGGGCACTGGGTCTCTGGAGACCCCCAGACCTAAAGGGGGCCACTTCTTGAACTGCACCACAAGTCTCTTCTCAGCGTGGACAGCTTAACGCAGGGGACGGGCAGAAGGAGACATTGAAGTCTTTTGGGAATGTCTGACGGTAAAGAATGTGACAAAGACGGCCAATGAAACCGCAGCACAAGAAATAAGTAAACGCCGAGGACACGACGAATACGCATTCAGACGTAGCCAAGAGGGCCACATGTGGTCACCTGTTCCAGACATCTTTCTTCCTGCGGTGGATATGATGGATGACACCAAGCGGAACAGATTGGCCACGTCACGTAGGCATTTGGAGAAACGTGGGATTAACTTTGCTTGAATTTGGTGTGTTTACTCACTTAATGGTGCCACCCGCCGTTCACCTGAGATCCAGATGGTGTGCTGCCAGTTTTGGTTTGTACTCCACATTGGACGTTGCTTCCTGTTTCAGTCGGCCAGCACTTGCCCTGATCCTGCTTTTCCGTTGGCGTCATGTCCTGCCGAATTCTTTCTTTTTCTTCGTCACGGACTGCACCAGGATTAGCAGGAATGAAGTCCAAGGGTGACGGCACCAAATGAATCTAAGGCAAAATGTTGCACTTTGTACTTTTGTGGCTCGGTGTAGTCTGGTGCTACATAGCCACATCCTTGAGTTGCTTCCATGCGCTTTACTCCGACGACTGATGACGTGTCTGCTTTGTGACCTTCCTTCATTCTGGTGGCAGCATCGGGCTCAGTTACCCAAATCCTTTGCCTTTCCTGCTCATCACCTTCACAAAATGCTTGATAAGACGAGGCTGGGTTGACGACTGGCTTCTGCTCCCCACTGTTCGGCCCTGACAGCAGCAGAGCGGTCCGCTTCTTTACTGTACTGAGACCCTTCAGCACGGCTGTCCCATCTCCAGTGGGATTTCCAAGTGACGTCCCCTGTAGCAGTGCCACTAGAGATGTTCCAAAATCACAGAAACAGGCGGGACAGGAACGTTTTTTAAAGGTGACCATAATCTGTTTAAAAAAACAGCCCACCCAGACGTGTTGAGAGTCAAAGCTCCCATTTTGTGATCCTGGTGCACGGACAGCATAAGCGGCGCCCCCTGGTGGTCACACCTGTCATAGACAGTAGGCGGCCATTTGCTTACGGTTGGCCTGCTTCTGCTGTCTGGCGTTTGGCCCCCTTTACTGTACCACTCTGTCAAAATGGCAGACACCTGGCAACTGGCAAAACACAAGATGAGCGCCAAGTGGCTGATTGTTTTGGGCACTTCTGAAATCATCCGTCCTTCATGTAACTTTGTTGTTTGCCATGGTTTGCAGTTGCCCAGTTTCAGTAGGGGGCGCTCTTTCTTCCCTTTGTGAATGCCGGGTGGTGTAGCCGGTCTAGCGCCCGATGTGACGCGCGTCTGTAAAGATGGCCAGGGCTGTGCTGCTCCACATTCTTTACTGGCCGAGAGTGGTGCCAGTCATGTGACAGCAGGGACAGACGGACAGGGAGATCACGACTTGCTCACCTCGACTTGTGACTGAGCACCACGGGCCTTCATTGCACCTCCTGTCCTGACGTCTCTGAAGGTGAGATTGAGTGCACGTGGCTTACGTTTGATGAACCATACAAATAATCGCATTTGTTCACATCGTGACCTGTATGTCGCAGGAGATGCTAAGTCTCACATCAACACATTTGAAAGTGATAAAGTATACCAGCGTCGTTACCGATGTTTAAATAACACAGAAAACGTGGCTTATTGAAGTTTGACTATTTATTGTAATTGTGGCAAAACAAACCCGTTCTTATTTGAGCAAGTTAGATAACATACGCACTGAGGAACGCATGAGGGGCCTTGGCGATCGAACGCCATCAAAGAGACGCGTATCACTTTTGTCGTCCTATTTTATGTTTTTGTCACAGGGCGAGTGTGACGTGTGGCAGTGATGCGCCATTTGCACGGGAGGCACGTGCAGGCCAAAGCTCTGCTGCAGTTTCAGTGGCCTGTGCCGACTTCCGGTGATGTGTTTTGCTGAAATGATTGGCAGTCGGGCGTGTAAATGAGAAACGTCAAATGTCCAGGCTGAAGTGCCCCTCTAAAGCTCTCAAGTTGAAGTTGTGTGGACCACCGTGTGAGGAGGAGAGCTGCTTAGGGTTGTGACGGGGGATAGTGAAGATGGCCATTATTGAGGGTTATTTTAGTCACATACATGCTGTAACTGAGGAGCGTTTGAGTTTTAAAACTATCCACACAATGCAGAGAGAGGTTTGGGGGCAGCCGCCTGTATCCTTGGGTGAGGTTCACAAAATGGAGGTTTGTGGTTCAGAACGTCTTAACAGACTTCAGTCCAACGCAGAACAGTACAGACGGGCAAGCCAGGCAGGGGAAGTGATGTCATCGGGGCCCGAACTGGAAGTGATGACATGGAGTCCACGCCACATTTCCTGTGTAGTTGGTCTGCCGATGAAGAAGAGGAAGGATCAGTGCACGCCATCACCCCCTGGTCTGGCATGGAATCAGTCCTTCAGCTGCCTCCTGTGCACACTTGTGTGACATCACATAGTCCTCATTTCTGATCTGTCCAACGGTGACATCATGATAGGTAAACCAGGGCTGAAAAAGTAGCAAAGATTCTAGCTTTTCATAGCAGAAGGTGCCAACACCATCTCGATTTCATTGTAGAATGTCAATAACTGACAAGGAGGAAGGTGCCTCAAACATACGTTGTCAGCTCCAAGGGGGGGCACAACGCCATCTTCCCACTCCCCCCAACACGTTCCTGAAAGTGATGAGAAGAGTATGGCTGGGCACCTAGGCACACATCTAAATGGCAGAGCAGCAGAGGGTTAGGGACAAACTTTAAAAATCAATAAACATACAGGTATTGCTAGCTCAGTGGAGGCGAGGTGCGCTCCAACACGTGGCGACAGGTAAAGCGACTCCAACGGAGGCTGGCGTGTGAGTAAGGAGGGTCCCGTCACGCTTCCCCCTCCTCTCGGCCCACAGCCTTTGTCTCGGATTAGTGCAAATAAATCGCTCCTGCAAGTGAACTATGATACCTGGAGCAATGAGAGAAGTCACAAAGTCAACCGGAATGTTCAAGTAAATTATAGGAAAAAAATCTAAATCTGTTAAGTAGTTCTCTTGTGAAAAGCAGACAGGCGTTGGATTATATATATGGATATATAGATAGAGAGATGTGTAAACCGTGCACAGTCCAAGGGGGATTCACTCCTGAAGATGATGATGATGATGATGCAGGGCAGCTCTGTCATCATTTTGGTGTGCTGGTGCCGAGTCCCAAAGCCTGGTATCGGTGCCAATCTAGCACTAGTCTACCCGGCCCTTGCAAGTTTCCTCTGTTAATGATGAAGACAGCCATCCAGCTGATGACTTTGGTGCCCATCACGTCATTGGCACTCTTTGAAATGGCGCCAGTGCACTCGGAGTGTTATAAAGAATTATTTACCGAGTGATCTTCAAATATCATTTTCTATATTGAGCTTGCTGACCTGTGCTTTTGACATTTGAACTCTGGACGAGAACAGGCCATTGAGCCCAACAAAGCCCACCAGTCCTACCCACTTAACTCTTCAAAACTACCATCAGGTTTTGAAGGTCCTACTGTGTCCCACACTACTTGGTCACTTGTTCTATGTGCCTGTGGTTCTCTGTGTGAAGATAAACTTCCCCTCAAGTTTCCAGTTGTATCCCCGTGTTCTTGATGAACTCGTATCAAAGTCACCGTCTCGATCCACTGCACGAATTCCCTTCATCATCTTAAACACTTCACTCGTGTCTCCTCTTCATCTCTGTAAAGGCTCCGCTCTTTCAATCGCTCCTCATCACTCATCCCCTGTAGTCGTTGACTCGGCCTCGTCGCTCTCCTCTTGACTTTCTCTAGCGCCGTTATGTCCTTTTTGACTTTGACCTGCTTTTTGGGAGTCCTTTTGCTTTGGACCTCATTGTCTGCTCCAGTGCTCCCCTCATGCCAGCCGAATGTTTCTCTCAAGTCACAGTGGTATGCAAATTAAAAAGACGCTCATGGAGGCCTCTGGTTTGTTAGGGAAGTGTCCAGGGGTACCTCAGGCTTGAATGTTCTGCCGGCGTCTATCGGAGGTCCTTTTGTGTCGCCCATATGCGTGACCCGTGTGTCGGGGACGTGGCACTTGTCGTATTTGATGACTTGCACCGTAGGCCGTAGGAGTCTGGCGAGTCAGAAGAGGTGTGCGCCGCTCAGCTGCATGCGTTTAGCAGCCATTCATTAAATGTGTGGGCTTCACAAAACGTTAATTTTATGAGTTGCACTTCGCCCTGTCACTTAGAGACGCTGATGTCTTCGCTGCTGTTTACATCTCGGCTGGAGATTCATTACTTGTTTGTTCTGTGATCACAAAAAGTCATGTGGCATCTCAAAATCTTCACTTTCACATCTTTCATGTCCAAACATTTATTACATCAGAGCCTCACTAAGAAGGGTCCTCTCAGGTCCTCTCAGTGAAGCTGCGAGGTACCCCCAGAGCGGGACATCAGGACGTGTGCCCAGACTGCCAACATGGAATCCCTGCTCTGTGCCATCCTGGTTGGTCTTTTGGCCCTTGGAGGTATCTTGGCACCCCTTGAAGCCCCATGTCCAGTGCCACGTGTGGGCAGATGTGCCATTTTCTGTCATACAGTGGAATGGCGAGGAGCCGCTTGTCTTTCGGCCATCTTTAGAACGTGTTGTAGAGGTGGGGTTCATGCGAAGGGAAGGGGAGAGGGTCAAATAGTCGAGCAGCCCCCATAAGACAGCAGATTCATTAGGAAGCCCCCATCTGAAAAGACGCTACACACACTGAAGCATCAGTGTCACGTCAGGGAGCATCGTCCACTGCGTTTTTGAATGAATTCATCACGGCCCCTCGTATTGAAACATGGGTGGTCCTGCAGTGACAGACTTGTCCCCGGTGTATGACTGCTGCTTTTCACAGTTGTCATTTTCTTGTCCTTGTATCCAGACCCCTGATGTCACTGAGCTGTGACCCTAATGTTGAGGAGATGCCCAAATTGATTTAAAGACACACTAGAGGACTAATAAGTGATGAACTGCGACTGTCGGTGACTAATAAACACAAATCATTAAAGGGAAGAAAGAACTGAAACTACAGAATTGTACAGCAAACAAAAGCCAAAGTCAATTTAAAAAACAAACCAAAACACAGCGCCCCCTGCCGATGGGGGGTTGCAGTGCCCTAAGCCCTCGTGGAGGGGGTGGTCCTGGAGGCCAGCATAGCATCGCTAAGCAAAGGCAGCAATGGAGGGCCAAGGAGCACACGGCAGCTGCTCTGGCTTAGGCCACAGTGAGGACCACCACACCGGCCCACGTGTCTCTCAGTAGGCCTGGCCGCTGACTCCTCACCTGTTTAATAAAGTGCGTTACTACCAATGTTTGTGATGCCTCCTCTGTTGGAATGACCAATGCAAGGCTTACGCCTCTGTCCTGTGCCAATGGGAATGGGGTTTGTAAAAGCAGTGCTAATGTTTGTGATGTGCCATCTGTTGGAATGACTGATACTTCCTCACTCCACCATTAGACTGAAGTTTACCGAGTGTCACGAAACGCCTCGCCAGAGCACCCCGAAGCTCACGCAGACCCACCTTTGCACCTCCGCCATGCATTTGGATTCGCCGTGTGCCATAGCGGTGAAGTGACAATGAAGCACTGAGCCGTTGTCCAAGACCACCGAAACTGCCTTAAAAGATCCATTGTTACCCTCTCCTGTCTGCCCCCTTTGTCACTGGTGTCTGTGCCATAGAAGGAGAGGGTCAAGGTGATGGTGATATGCCAACGCTGCTGTTTCACATACAAGTGTGCCTTAAAAGGGGGCACCTCTCCAGGACTGACTAAAGACTGGGCACTTGTATCACTTGACATACGTAGAACTGGCATTCAAATGAACTTTACCACACAATCTTGTGGAGTCTTAGAGGAACATCTGCTGCTGGAGACCAAGCGACTAAGTCGAGTTGAAATCCATGAGTGTTCGAGTCTTCAACAGTGCAGGGGGCCCCAGCCATATTTAATTTAGCAAATGTAGGGCACAAACCGAGAGGGTCTCACGTTGGCAGCACATCCTACAAGCTCCAGACCCTGATCCAAGGGGAGGCCCATGAGACCATGGAAGGGGCACAGAGAACAGTCCCATGCGTGTTTACTGGACACCTAGGGGTGTGAAAGTCGCCACCTCTGTCACGTCCCACCTGATTTGTCAGGACCTCCTGAGTGTTTCTGTCCGCTTTCTCATTTGCTCTTTGTGTTTTCAGCTTCGCTGTTACTTCTCCACTTTGGTTGTGGACCGATTCCTTTACTCAGCCCTTTGGTCCTCTCTAGCAGACTCTAATAGGACTGGGAGAAGCCAGCGGCCGGAGTGCCGTCAGAGAGGGTCCCAGGGGGCTTTGGCCAGCTAATATTCAGGTGGCCTCCCTGGTGGCATTGAGGGGGTTCCCAGACCCCAAGTCTGATGCCTTTGTGGAGCCCATGTGTCCTCCTTTACACGCACTCTGGATGAATGCTGTCACGCATGTGTGACCTTTTCTAGGCGTTCATTTATTTCTGCGACCTCAATGTCTGCACACAGGACCACCATTGCTGGACGGTGACCACAGGGAGCTCAAAGCAGAGACTTGTGTGTGCAACTGGAGACGTCAGAAGGACACCCAGAAGAGTAGTGGCTTCCTGTCGGTTGTGTGGTGACTTGGCGAGGACGTCTGTGCTCTGCTGACATTTGGGCCATTCGTCCTTTTACTGACCAAGGCCTGTGACAGTGACATCGGTCCACGCAGGCTAAGTGGAGGGCAGTGACTTCACTGTTTATAAAAGGAGATGGAAGCCAACGTCGAGACCTACGCACAGCACTCACGTGGTCGGACCTCAGTTTTGGTAGGAGTCGTTGTCGGAGTTTCCTGGAAACAGAATCAATAAGACGCCAGCCAGCCATCTTCAAAGCTGGTTACCCTGAGGAGGGAACAATCCCTGGACAAGGTGCCAGTATACACACACACACACACACCAGTCCTTGTAACCTGCAGGTCTTTGGACTGTGGGAGGACCCTGGACACGAACGCTGGCCTCCCAATTGTGTGGCACCCTCTGTGCCAGCTGCCGCGTGATTGCGTTTCACAGATGATGTCCCTTAGCTTTGGTGTATCCTGCCTTAATGTCGCCGTCACAATCACCGAAGGCTTCGTGAAGGACGTGCTGCTTTAGGAGCCATTGCCCCCTGCCAGTTAAACCCTTATGGCGTCTTACACGGTCTGCAGAGTTTTCACGCAGCAGCAGATTTTCTGTGTTTGAGTTTAAATATAAATGGGGCTGGAATGGTAAGTGTTAGTCGGCGTCGGCTGCAGATGACTGAGAATGAATTTGCTTTTGCGGTGCACTGTCCCTGTCATTGTGATGCTGTCACCGAGAAAGCCGACGTCAGAACGAAATGAGCAAGTCGCGCCAGCACCGCACGTCTACATGCAGCTCATGTGAACAATTGGACTTCATCAAGAACATCTGCTGCCGATTCAGTGGTGAGGTGGACGTGTCAAAATCGCGTCAGAAAGTCTGCGGTGATGGGTGCCACATGTCACAGTTTGTACAAATGTCACTTCATTTTGAGGTTCTGAAAATAACTGTGCTGGCTGCTGCCGTTGCTGCTGTGGCGTTTGGCCCTTCGTTTTGAGTTGTAGCATCGATGTGACGCATGCCCAACGTGTGACGTCACCCACTGTTGAAGAGCACCGGCGGGTCTGCCCTTTAATGACAAGCTGCTTGTGCTGAGATGAACTTAATGAAGGCAGACGGCTTTAGTGGCTTTCCAGTGAGGATGAGAAATTTGGCTTTTTGTCCATCAAATCGCAGGAGAGGGTTGCAGTGGTGACACTGGGACTGAACTGGCAGTTTTTCGGTGACTTGATGCGGCTCGAGCTGTTAACAATGGCACACGCCAGTGTCTTGCGAGTGCTGCCTCTGAATCACATGAGGACTGGCTGGCACAGGTGGTGTAATGGAGTGCCGTGGTGCGGGCAGACTGGAGTCCAGCTTGACCCCATAGCACTGAACCTCAGACGTGATGTTCCTCCAGGACCGCCTTCCGTTTTCCAGATTAGCTGCACTTGTAAGGAGCACGCAGGGGTGGGCCGTCTGCTACAGCGTTTCTGCGGTGTTGGTGAGTGAGGGGCTCCAGGACGGTCACTTGTGGGTTCTCAAGAACGAGGCTGGACTTTCTTTCAGCATCGGTGATGATGTCTGGTAGTCCCGATGGCACACTTGCCTTGTTGTGAGTGACATACTGTGAGATTAGGAGTGATAATTTCATGAAGGTGATTGTTTGAACTTTAGAGACCTTCCAAGCTCGACCTGATGGCACGAGGTGGATGGCACTGGTGAGCCTTGTTGGGGTGAATGGCCCATAATGTTGTGATGTCAAACCCTGACTGGAGACGCGCTGCGCTTGGAGTTACTGGGAATCCTCCTGCCCTGCCTGGTGCTCCAGTCAGAACAGATGTGTTGGTCTATTTGACCCTAATTTCGACATAAAGCCTGGCTGTCTGTATGTGTGCTTTACAGGTGGCATTGGTGGGAGGGCATCCTGCACTACCGGGCAGACCAGGGGAGTTTGATTTTCTTCATTCTTTAACAGTGAGGTCCTCAGAGTGACTGCGGGGTCCTGAGAAGGAGAAGTTTAGGACTGAAGCCATGCAGCACGTCCTTACAGAGACTCGTGTTTGAAATGGAAACCTGGGCAGCTCTTAAAATAAATCAGAAATCGGGACACCTTGGCTGTCAGTGGGCAGAGTGGTCTCCACAAAAGGGGGATTGTGTTTTTATTGGTTTTATTAACCGCATTGCATTGACCACATCAGACGTTCGCGGTGCTCCCCCTCACGCACAGACAAGGTGGTCTCCTGAAGGTCAACACACTTGAAATAACGCAAGACAACTTTGTTCCAGGCTGTTCCCTGTGAGGAGATTTCAATACATTGGACTCCGCTTGGACTTTTTTTCCTAATTTATAGTCAAGTGTGACGTCCTCCAACCCCCCCCAACCCCCCGTGCTCTTCTTCGGTGACTCGGTAGCGGTGTGCATACAGAATGTCAGTTTTGCTTTAGTGGCCCAAGTATCTCCTTGTTTGTGTTTTCTTATTACAGTTAATCCTCACCGTCCATGGATTTGCTTATCTGCGGTTACAAAAAGTTAACACCCGCTGTGTGATGTCCCCAATTCTCAGATAAGGACTCCACCACAGGACACAGGATGGCCTGAGGATTTGTGGCCTAGTGCAGGAGATGAAGAGGCTCGTCGGTGACAGGGCATGACTGGGGTGCCCCTCGATGTACACAGAATGGTTCAGTGTGAGAGCTGGCTGATCCACGCCCATGCAGGTCATCGGCTGGCACTGATTAGTTCCCTGCCCTTTGTACGCGCCGCCCACTGCTTCTGATTTTGTCCATGAAGGGTCAGCGTGTCCAGCCTGAAACCCTCTCCCCCTGAGCCCGTGTCTGTTTGGATCCCAGCCCCATTGGTCCTGTGGAATCAGTGCTTCCGTGTCACGTTTTCCATATCCGTGGAGTTGTTTTTCCAGAACATATGAGCATGTGGCTGAATGTACAGTGCCACCAACTGTAAGGCCATGAGGTGGCAGTACTGAGCACCGCTGGAGTTTTTGAAGTCGGGCCATGAAGCGAGGTCAAGCGCGGCGCCTCCTGGCCTCTTAAGTGGGGACTACACAGGTGAGCATGTGAGTGAAGGGGCTGCACACTGGAAAGCTGGGCCTCCACTGGATCCAAATGGAGGGGCTCTTGCTGGGGGTCTCTGAGGCTGGGGAACTTTTCCATTTCCCAATTGTCAGACCCGTGAGTTGTGTCTTCTGAGAGTAGATGCGTTTTCTTCCTCCTACTCAAAGCCTGTACTCGCAGATTTCTTTGCATTGGCTCCATATTGTATTTTGCATTTTCATTTTTGGCCGGGGGGGGGTGTCTTGTTTTGTCACACAGTAGAAGTGCTCTTGGGCAGGAAGCTGCTTCACATGAATTGCAATTTATGGAAATTCAGAAATTCCAAAAGACGTGCCCAACCTCTCATCCCTTTTCTTTCTCTAAATTGAGCAAACTACTCTACTGGCTACCAGGAGGGTCTTGTGTACTAGAAGACGTTTTCTGTACCTGGCGGCTCCCTCCTCAAGTATGCAGGTAAGTCGCTTCAGTAACCCGACACCCCAGAGTGACACATCCAGTAAAAAACAAAATCAACAAGAAGTTGGCCTTTTCTTTATCACACAGCTCCATCTAGAGGCCAAGAAGTACAATTGCATAAGCCTTCCTGTGCCACAGCCGGCCGGGCACTGCACGAGGCAGCATCGCGTCCAGAGAGCTCTCGTGGGCGTGGGAAAGGCGCTGTAAAGATAAAGTGTATCACTGTTAGTTGTGTGTGTCTGTAGATGCTGCTTTGGTGCAGAAGCCCCTCTTGGTGACCTGCAAGGACTAGGAGGGGGACAGAGACATGGCCTAGCGGTGCTTTGAAATCCCTTCTGTCTGCTGCCTCCTGTCTCTTTAACACAAGAAAACTCGAACACTCCATTCATCTCCACTTGCTGTCTGCTTATGCAAGATGCCAAGCTTTGCCCCCTCTACACCTGAAAGAGCCCCATTTTCAGGGCAATATCTTCCGTGTATAGACCTCCAAAATTCAACACGTCTTTCTTTGAGGAATTCTCTGACTTGATGTCAATCTTAATTACGAACTATGACACACTCTTAATAGTCGGCGACTTTAATTTTCATATAGATAATCAATGTGACCAGAAAGTAAAAGAATTTATGAACCTCCTGGACTCTTTTGATTTGAGACAGCTCGTTAATCAGCCTACACATAAAGCAGGTCATACGTTAGACTTAGTGATTGCTAAAGGACTAAAAGTTGATATAAAGCAGGTCATTGATATTGGTCTATCAGACCATTTTCTTCTACTCTTTAATATAGAAATAATGATAGAAAACACTCATGAGAAGCATATTGTTAAAAAACGGTTCTTTGACTCATCAGCAGCTTTAAAACTTTCAAACATTCTAACCAATCAGTCCGTTTATAGTGCCAACTATAATAGCGAGGAGAATGTAAATAGTAAGGTGGAAAGATTTAATACTAAAGTGAGGGCTGCTGTTGACTTAGTTGCACCTGAAAAGACAGTTAAAAAATCTTCTAGCATTGTTATACCATGGAAGACCCAAAGAGTGTCTGATTTAAAGAGAACATGCCGTAGAGCTGAGCGTAAATGGAGGAAAACTAAACTAACTATTGACTATGAAATATTAAAAGTTAAAATAACAGAATACAATAACACAGTCCGTCTTGAGAGGCGCTGCTATTTCTCTAAGATTATAAATAACAATGCTAGTAATCCCAGAGTCTTATTTTCGACAATTGATCATCTGTTAAACCAGGTAACTCAAAGGAATGCCTCCTAAGTACTTCCAGTAAAACCTGTGAGGCTATCGCTGTATTTTTCAATCAAAAAATTAATGATATTA
This sequence comes from Erpetoichthys calabaricus, assembly GCF_900747795.2. NCBI lineage: Eukaryota > Metazoa > Chordata > Cladistia > Polypteriformes > Polypteridae > Erpetoichthys > Erpetoichthys calabaricus. The sequence goes on along the minus strand of NC_041411.2, from coordinate 103,143 downwards.
GAAATAACATAGTATATCTCCCCAACACTAAGGATCCTCCTAAACCCCAGTACCCCATAATAAACAAATTAAAGTCTTTCACTAGGATAGATTTACCTGATTTACATAAAATAATTTCTCAAATGAAACCCTCCACCTGTGCCCTTGACCCAATACCAACAAATTTTTTCAAAGAAGTATCGGGCGTGCTAATTGATAATATTCTTGACATAGTAAATTCGTCATTAGATACGGGGGTCTTCCCAGACTGTCGTAAGACTGCGGTAGTTAAACCCCTACTTAAGAAAAATAATCTCGATCCCTCTGCTCTTGAAAATTATAGACCCATTTCTAACCTGCCTTTCTTAAGTAAAATTCTAGAGAAGGCAGTCATTATGCAGTTAAATGAGCACCTCAATAAACATGCTATTTTTGATAAATTTCAGTCAAGTTTTAGAACAAATCACAGCACAGAAACTGCACTCGTTAAAGTAGTAAATGACTTGCGGGTAAATGCAGACAGAGGCCATTTATCTGTTCTCATCCTCTTAGATCTGAGTGCCACATTTGACACCATTGATCATAATATTCTTAAGAATCGCCTTAGTCAATGGGTGGGCCTCTCTGGCAGTGTCTTAAATTGGTTTGAATCCTACCTGGCAGGGAGAAAATTCTTTGTTAGTTGTGGTAATTATAACTCAAAGACACATGATATTCTATATGGTGTTCCACAAGGCTCTATCCTGGGTCCGCTGCTCTTCTCCATCTACATGCTTCCATTAGGTCAGATTATCTCGGGACATAACGTGAGCTACCACAGCTATGCTGATGACACACAGCTGTATTTATCAATAGCACCTGATGACCCCAAATCTCTTGATTCGCTAACACAATGTCTAACTTGTATCTCAGAATGGATGAATAGTAACTTTCTCAAATTAAATAAAGAAAAAACCGAAATCTTAGTGATTGGCAATAATGGATACAATGAGGCTATTAGAAATAAACTGGATGCATTAGGATTAAAAGTTAAATCGGAGGTAAAAAGCTTAGGGGTAACCGTTGATTGTAATCTGAATTTTAAATCGCATATTAATCAGATCACTAGGACAGCATTTTTTCACCTAAGAAACATAGCAAAAGTTAGACCTCTTATATCATCGAAAGATGCAGAGAAATTAGTTCATGCGTTTGTTTTCAGTCGGCTAGATTACTGTAATGCACTCCTCAGGACTACCCAAAAAAGACATCAATCGTTTGCAACTAGTGCAGAATGCAGCTGCTAGAATCCTTACCAGGAAAAGAAAATCCAAACACATTTCTCCAGTTTTGATGTCACTACACTGGTTACCTGTGTCATTCAGAATTGACTTTAAAATTCTGCTTATGGTTTATAAAGCTTTAAATAATCTCGCCCCGTCTTATATATCGGAATGTCTGACACCTTATATTCCAAATCGTAACCTCAGATCCTCAACTGAGTGTCTCCTTAGAATTCCAAGAGCAAAACTTAAAAGAAGTGGTGAGGCGGCCTTCTGCTGTTATGCACCTAAAATCTGCAATAGCCTGCCAGTAGGAATTCGCCAGGCTAATACAGTGGAGCACTTTAAAAAACTACTGAAAACACATTATTTTAAGATGGCCTTCTCATAACTTCACTGTAATTTAATCCTGACACTCTGTATATCTAATTCATTATAATAACTATTCATTCAAAATCTGTACTAACCCCTACTCTCTCTTCTGTTTCCTTTTCCGGTGTCCTGTTGGTGGTGGCGTGTGCCACCACCATCTACCCAAAGCACCATGATGTTCCAACAATGATGGATGGATTAAAAGCCAGAAATCTGTATGACCATCAGCATCAAGTGACTCCGTGAAAAGCCCGAACTACAAAGAGGACTATTTCATTTATGTTAGGTAGAATGCCCAAAGGGGACTGGGCGGTCTCGTGGCCTGGAACCCCTACAGATTTTATTTTTTTCTCCAGCCTTCTGGAGTTTTTTTTTGTTTTTTCTGTCCACCCTGGCCATCGGACCTTACTCCTTTCTATGTTAACTAATGTTGTCTTACTTTAATTTCTTATTTTGTCTTTTATTTTTCTTCTCTTCATTATGTAAAGCACTTTGAGCTACTTTTTGTATGAAAATGTGCTATAGAAATAAATGTTGTTGTTGTTGTTGTTGCAGGAAGTGGCACCTTTATGATAAAGAGTAAACCGGTGAGTGTCTTCATCAGAAATGACCAGAAGGCCCTCCTCGGCCAACCACAGGAGATATGAGGGCTCAGAACTGCTAAAAAGGTGGGGTGTCGTTTTATGCCATTTCGAGGCTGTTGATCGTGAATGTGATCCTATTTTTGACATGTGACTCTTTGCTGGTGGTCCTGGCCCTGCGAGAGTCGCTCTCAAGAAGGTACAAAGTGACAGGTTTGAGACCTGCGCATGTGGGGCGTCACTTCAGATGATTTCCGGGTCACAAGTAGTGCATAATGTGATCTTTGGTCCTTTATTAGCCCTTTGTCCAAAGCGACCCTTTTCCATTATTATACTTGAGAAAATGTCGCCTTATTTACGTTGAGGCAGACGTTTTACTATTTTAGATATTTGACGTTTTCTTCATGACGTACATCTACCTCGTGAAGTCCAAATGACGGCAACTTGTGCCAATTCAGTTTTTTTTATTTTAATAAACATGTCTGCAGGCGTTCTACAGGAACATCTACAGCAGAGTTGTCTTGGGAATGGCAAGGTCTCAACCTTTAGTCGACCACTACGGGCTTTTCCATGTCTGCTGCTGGTGCCACACGTCACCGCTTAATAACTGGCACCTTTTCGACTTCTCTAGGGTCACCGGACTGGCTGATACCGGACATGAGCCATGCAGATCCAGTGGCAGCTGTGCCCTCCTGCGGTGCTCCAGTGTCTCTGTGGATCAAAAAATTAATGATATTAGAAATAACATAGTATATCTCCCCAACACTAAGGATCCTCCTAAACCCCAGTACCCCATAATAAACAAATTAAAGTCTTTCACTAGGATAGATTTACATAAAATAATTTCTCAAATGAAACCATCCACCTGTGCCCTTGACCCAATACCAACAAGTTTTTTCAAAGAAGTATCGGGCGTGCTTAGTGATAATGTTCTTGACATAGTAAATTCGTCATTAGATACGGGGGTCTTCCCAGACTGTCTTAAGACTGCGGTAGTTAAACCCCTACGCAAGAAAAATAATCTCGATCCCTCTGCTCTTGAAAATTATAGACCCATCTCTAACCTGCCTTTCTTAAGTAAAATTCTAGAGAAGGCAGTCATTATACAGTTAAATGAGCACCTCAATAAACATGCTATTCTTGATAAATTTCAGTCAAGTTTAAGAACAAATCACAGCACAGAAACTGCACTCGTTAAAGTAGTAAATGACTTGCGGGTAAATGCAGACAGAGGCCATTTATCTGTTCTCATCCTCTTAGATCTGAGTGCCGCATTTGACACCATTGATCATAATATTCTTAAGAATCGCCTTAGTCAATGGGTGGGCCTCTCTGGCAGTGTCTTAAATTGGTTTGAATCCTACCTGGCAGGGAGAAAATTCTTTGTTAGTTGTGGTAATTATAACTCAAAGACACATGATATTCTATATGGTGTTCCACAAGGCTCTATCCTGGGTCCACTGCTCTTCTCAATCTACATGCTTCCATTAGGTCAGATTATCTCAGGGCACAATGTGAGCTACCACAGCTATGCTGATGACACACAGCTGTATTTATCAGTAGCACCTGATGACCCCAAATCTCTTGATTCGCTAACACAATGTCCAACTTGTATCTCAGAATGGATGAATAGTAACTTTCTCAAATTAAATAAAGAAAAAACCGAAATCTTAGTGATTGGCAATAATGGATACAATGAGGCTATTAGAAATAAACTGGATGCATTAGGATTAAAAGTCAAATTGGAGGTAAAAAGCTTAGGGGTAACCGTTGATTGTAATCTGAATTTTAAATCGCATATTAATCAGATCACTAGGACAGCATTTTTTCACCTAAGAAACATAGCAAAAGTTAGACCTCTTATATCATCGAAAGATGCTGAGAAATTAGTTCATGCGTTTGTTTTCAGTCGGCTAGATTACTGTAACGCACTCCTCTCAGGACCACCCAAAAAAGACATCAATCGTTTGCAACTAGTGCAGAATGCAGCTGCTAGAATCCTTACCAGGAAAAGAAAATCCGAACACATTTCTCCAGTTTTGATGTCACTACACTGGTTACCTGTGTCATTCAGAATTGACTTTAAAATTCTGCTTATGGTTTATAAAGCATTAAATAATCTCGCCCCGGCTTATATATCGGAATGTCTGACACCTTATATTCCAAATCGTAACCTCAGATCCTCAACTGAGTGTCTCCTTAGAATTCCAAGAGCAAAACTTAAAAGAAGTGGTGAGGCGGCCTTCTGCTGTTATGCACCTAAAATCTGGAATAGCCTGCCAGTAGGAATTCGCCAGGCTAATACAGTGGAACACTTTAAAAAACTACTGAAAACACATTACTTTAACATGGCCTTCTCATAACTTCACTGTAATTTAATCCTGACACTCTGTATATCCAATTCATTATAATAACTATTCATTCAAAAACTGTACTAACCCCTACTCTCTCTTCTGTTTCCTTTTCCGGTGTCCTGTTGGTGGTGGCGTGCGCCACCACCATCTACCCAAAGCACCATGATGTTCCAACAATGATGGATGGATTAAAAGCCAGAAGTCTGTATAACCATCAGCATCAAGTGACTCCGTGAAAAGCCCAAACTACCAAGAGGACTATTTCATTTATGTTAGGTAGAATGCCCAAAGGGGACTGGGCGGTCTCGTGGCCTGGAACCCCTACAGATTTTATTTTTTTCTCCAGCCTTCTGGAGTTTTTTTTTGTTTTTTCTGTCCACCCTGGCCATCGGACCTTACTCCTTTCTATGTTAATTATTGTTGTGTTATTTTAATTTCTTATTTTGTCTTTTATTTTTCTTCTCTTCATTATGTAAAGCACTTTGAGCTACTTTTTGTATGAAAATGTGCTATATAAATAAATCTTGTTGTTGTTGGATGGAGGGCAGCTGGGTGAAGTTGCAGAGCAGCCCAGCTGGCATGGTGATGGCGTAAGTGCAGCAGAGTTGGGAGTCCATCGTTCACACTGGGATTTATTCTTCTGTTTCGCTGCCAAATGACGCCCTCTGCTGGAAATCTGTTTAACAGTTTGTGGCATAAAGTGATTTTTTTTTTTTTTGTGTAGGATGAAGTTTCTGAACAGGGGACATTTGTCTGTTTTGGTTGCCACCACCAGGACCCATGGATCTAAAGAGAGTTGCTTTCAACAAAGGGACCACAGAGAAAGACCCCGATAGCCTACCCTGACGGGGTCCGTGTTTCTAACTGCAGAACTCTTGAGACTGACGTCACAATCACAAATGACGAATGGAGGAGTGTGGGGTGACGTGAGGGTCAGATACGCACTTTATGAGACCAAACATCTCAACTGCAATATGCTGATTATTTGTGTCACCCGTGGTCACCGTCATAAACTCCTGGCTGTCTCTCTCTCTCTTGTTACGCCTTTATGTGGTTGGTTGTGGTGTTGTTTTTCTTATCTGTTCTCCATTTTGGACTTTGGCACTCTGCCTGTTACGTTGACTGGCCACTGCGTTGTGTCCAGTCAAAGGGTCACCACTGTTTAAGCAGCTGAAGCTCAGTCCTCTCGATCCAAGTGGCTGCATTACAGCAAATGTAAAATGGCTTGTGCTGACGGCTTGTTGTCGCCAAGCCACTGTATTTGCATGTCTCTTTAACTTCTCTCTCCCTTCTGTGAGGTGCCATTCTTGATTTGTTCCTCTGCTTATTTTGGAATTCACTTCTAGTTGTCCCATCACTTGTAATGGGCCACTGTGCTGACCTTCTCATCGTGCTGTTGCTCATCTGCCCATCCCTCTTGCTTCATGACGGTAACCCTTAGCACAGTTGGTAAAGCATGTTGTACAGACATTTGTTTTGACTGACGTCCATCTTCACCGCCCTCCAAGACTCGTCCTCCAGCATCCGTCAGCTCTTTGGGTGACCAACTGTGGAGATTTGTCAGAGAAAACAAATTCTTCAGGGCCAGGAGATGAACAAGAGAAAGATCTGGAAGGCCATGCACGTTATTGAAAGATCACTGGAGGAGTGGTGGGCTGCTCACGGCCTCCATCAAGACATTGGATAGATGTGATTGACCTCCTCGGGCTCAGCATTCAGTGTAAATACAGTTAAGCCCGAGTCCCACGCAGAGTGATGTCACATGATCCACTTTACGTATTCTGCTGCCACCTGGTGGACAAATAACATGCTACTCTAAGGTAACTCATCAATATTCATGAGTGGGGTGGAGTCTTTTAGCAGACGTGTCAACAGGAAGCTGTAAAGCCATGGTTGGAACAAACTGAAGTGGAACCATTAGTGGAATGAAGTGATAATAGTCATGACAGTGCGAACAGACGGTAACATGCACAGTGAAACTGCACGCCCAAACCACGGTGACATGCTTGGTGACTTTGGTCGTGTGAAGGTTCACCGGTGGTCCAAGCAGGTGCCTGTCAAAAAGGTAAAATAATCATTGCAACTCACGGAAAGCCAAAGTCAACTCCCTAAGGAACACAATGGCTTACGCTGTGGTAGGCGTCAGTAACACACAAGGACAGAGTTCTGAGAAACGCGTGTCTGCGGTCCTGATTGTGACGTTGGCCAACGCACATGTGACGTGAAGGACGGGCAGTAAATGTGCATCATGATGGCTGAGAACCTCCTACTGGATCTGATCTGTGCTCACATTTGGTGTCTTCGTCTTTCTTGTACATGATGACATTTTGGGCTTGTTGTCCTGGAGGTAAATATAGCGCTGCATTGGCCTCGGGTTCTATAGTGCCGTCATTGTCACCTGGCTGCTTTCCATATTACAAGAGAGACGCAGCAACGCCAGAGAAGAGCAGACAGACAGCTGATGGGAATCGCAGCTGAGCAAAGCCATCGGTGAACTGGCAGCAGAAGGAGCTGGTACCTTCAATGACGATTTCCAAAGAGATCACTTGGACCTGCTAGAGAGACATTTTACACAAACCTTCAGACAACCACGGAGGCGTGGAGTAGGAGACCAAGCAGGACTTTGGGGCCTTCAGCTGGAGCTTGGTGGGCCTGTCCCTGTCATGGTTGTTCTGATGCTCTGACGAGGCTACTTTAAAGACTCTTTAACATTTTGTGTCACATTTGTCAGAGAGGCGAGATGGCGTTGGTTTGGACATGTGCGGAGGAGAGATGCTGGGTATACTGGGAGGAGGAAGCAAAGCATAAAACTGCTAGGCAAGAGGAAGGCCTAAGAGAAGGTTTATGGATGTGGAGAGAGAGGGCATGCAGGTGATGGGTGTGACAGAACAAGATAACGAGGACAGGAACATATGGAAGAAGATGATCCGCTGTGGTGACCCCTAACGGGAGCAACCAAAAGTAGGTGATTATAAATTTGCTTCTTCTGACGTCTCGTTTTCTGCGAGAAGAGCACTTCAGAAGTTAAGAGACGCCTGCAGGACATTTTGTCACGACAGCACAGGCGCCAACTCGGCTGTCCCCTGATTTGATCGAAGCCCAGCACGTGCCTGGGGTCCTGTAGTGTTAATCTGTGAAGTGAGCTCACCACATAGGAAGAGGCTCAAAGACTGGTGTGTGGCACAGCCTGTCGACTCCCCGAGTACTCGGTGAACACAATCCTCTCTAATAGTAGCATGAAGAAGATGATGATGATGATTTTTTACCAAATTCTAGTTGCCATTCCCTGTACTTTGTGTGTGGATATCCCTCTGTCTCCATCTCTTGTTGTTTGAGGTCTGCTGGTGTGGTGCTTAGCACAGCTGTCTCACATTTCCGGCCACAGTAATGAGTCCAGCAGAGCAGTCCAACACTTCCTTAGCTGTGAGGGGCACCTCAGAGACCACCAAACTGTTATCCTCCATTCCTAACGTGTTCAGGTTCTCCTTCCCTACTGACGTTGATGCAGTTTGTCGAAGTTCCTGCTCGATTTCACCAGACTTATGGCTTCGCTCAGCACCAGTGCTGTGCCAGGAGAGCCTCCTGTCGGAGTGTTGTGATTGGTGCCAGCTGCGGAGTTGGATTTCTGTTTGTGTGGAATTTCTAGTTTTGTTATCATGGAAGGAATTTTATTTCTTTTTCATGTTTGTCAGGATTTGAGTCCTCTCTGTTTGGTCCGTGTGTTGTTTGCATGTTCTACATTTCCTCATGTACCCTGTCCTCCTCATGACATGAACTGGCCGTGTGAGATGGCGGGCCATGCAGAGGACCCCCACAGCCCTAAAGTGTGCACTGTGCCAGTGTCAGAACGTCATGCCCTTTCCATTACGTCATTAGTGATGTCATTTAGTGCTGCTGCTGTTCCCATTTGTGGGCATGCCATCTTGTTCCTGGAGTGCCAGTTAGTGATGAAGTAGGCACCCAGCTATTTAAGAACGTGGGGTTATCAGGAGTGATCATCTGACCTTTATGACCAGTAACAACTCTTGATGTCCTTAAGGAACTTCAGGATAAATCAATGCTGTGTCACATTTGTGGTGCCCTCTGGTCAATTTAATGCCTCTGGTTTCTGCTTTACCACCTTCCAGACCTCCACACTGGACACCACCACAGACAGACCCATACTTTGCGAGTGAAGTTCCAGGATGATATCGAATTGAATTGATGACACTTTCTGGTGCCACCTCTGCTTTCATCTCGGCATGTCTTCAGTATGAAATGGCTCACGAATGAATTGCCAACGACTCTTGGGATTGACAAGGTGAACACAAGTGGACATTTATGAGGCAGGTTAGAAGAGATGAGCCAGGACAGCATGGCACGGGCACACTGACTCTCCAAATACAACTTTATGTAAAGCACCGGCACTCACCTCCATTCATCACCAAGATATATGAGGTAGAAAAGGGGACTTGGATCAGCAGGTTAGAAAGGTGGTACTTCTGTCAGAATGACACATAAGCACTGCAGGTGACGGAGCCGATGCCAGCGTCCAGTGAAGCCACACTTCTCTCCTGCCTTGTTCATCCCTTCACGTGTTTTCTAGTTCAGACCCCACTGTGCAGCTGTAACCATGACAAGCGTGCACTAATGCCAGAGCGACCCAGCGTGGCCTGTGACTGTCGTCGGGGTCTGCCACTCCTCTCCACTGTGTCCCTCTCGGACGCCCAGACTAGGGTGTTTTGGGCATCCCTGCTCTTTAGAAGGTCAGCCTGCCTTCCTCCCTCGTCCACTTCTGATTATTAGTGCAATGATATCAACAGGCACATTCTAAAGAAGACGATACAAATAATGAACCCCGCTGACTTGGTGGTCCCAGGAGAGACCACTTTCTCAGATTCAGTTCAGTTTCCCTTTCCTAAAGGACAAAACGAGGGTGAGGGACAGAGAGGATACGTCCTTTAATTGTCATCCTTGGGCCTTGCTGTCAGCTTGTCGTCTGGTGATCATCACCAAGTGTGTTTTTAGGTGTGGTCTGTGAAATGTGAGGCGCCTAATGGAGCTTCTGGGCATTTATTTATTGAATGTGGGGTGTCGACACACAGCGTCTGTGTTGAATAGTTTTATCTGGCATCATTAAAAGGTCGTCGTTTATTTGCTGTGTTCTGTGACAATGCCATTTTGGTTTTCAATTGAAGCCACCATTTTGAGGCGATTTGCTTTGGCCGACGCGATGGAGATCCTTCCCAGAATTCCCCTTTTGTGAAGGTCCATTCCATCAGAGTTTGATGGGTAGCCCAGCTTGAAGACTCTTTCTGATCTCATGGTTGCTCATTTTGACCCCGGAGTTTTTATTGTTGGGTTATTTTAATGCTTGGACAGACAGCCAGACAGAAGAGGAGGGCTCCTTGTAGACAGAAACGAGTTTATGTTGAGCTCTGCTGAGGGGGCCACGGCAGACACTGAGCCCCTGTTGGCAGCCATGGAGTGAACTGCTTATTGGATGTTACTCTCATGTCCCAAACGTTTTTGTTTGTCCCTTTTGTTCTATTAAAACAATGGGGGCCTGGAGGGCTGCCCATGTTGTTTGTCTCTCCTTCCCAGGCCAAGGCGTGAGGGACGTGAAGACCTTTAGGGTTCCCCCTGCCGTTGCTGCTCTATGGGGTCCTGAACTTGGTGGCTGCGGAGACTCGAGTGAGTTTGGTGACCTGCTGCTGGTGGTTGTGCTTCACGTTCCTAACCCTGCATAGGCCTCTGATGACACCCCTGAGTTGACGGCCGCCCACATCTGACCCCATGAGACCAGAAAGAAGACCCAATCCGTATTTAAAAGCCTCTTTATTAAAGTCCAAAGTTAAAATGATTGAAGTACAGTTATACACAAAATGTCCTTCGTCTCTGTCTTTGATGTCCGCTCTCCTTTTCGCTCTTAGTCTTTGTTACTTCACTTTTGTTTTTATAAGCAAACTTAGGATCTGAATGCCTGCCCTCCATATCAGGCCCGAGCTTTCACCAGTGGGCCAGTGTTGCCTGCTTTCCCACAGCACAGCCTGGCATTTGACGAGCCCACGGCTGCTGCACCCTGGAGCAGTTGAGAAGATATAGGCCAGGTCCTAGAGACCACCTCGGCTCGCCCGGACCGCTGCATCTACAGTCACTTTGGGGTCTCCTGGCAGCAGCTGTGATTGTTTAATACGAGTTACGTTTGTCGTGATGGCTTTCTCTTCATCTTGTGGTCATTTACAGGTGGACATTCTTTCCACAGCAGCATTGACTTGGGCACATCCATAGTGCGAATGCTGGACACAATGTGCACATCCATGAAGGCCAGTAGTTTGGCTTCTTCAAATCATGTGCTGCGTCCACAGAGCCCACACTGGCTCCCCCCTGTCTTGTGTTGGCCCACCACTGCTAAATACAGAAGCATAAAAACAGCAGTCAGCGATATGTGAGTTGTGTTCATTAAGAGAGCAGATGAAGAAGAAGCTCATGGACGATCCTCTTAACTCTCCGTGCTTTTGTTCACCGCGCCTGGCCATGGCTTGTTAACCTGTGAATGGAGGTCCAGGCTCTACACGCCTGAGCGCAGGAGCCATTTCACATCGTCGGTGACATCAGGGCTGGAGGAGAGCTAAAGTGCCCACCGAGGCACCCCAGATAGCGAGCTGCTGACCTGCAGAAGGCGTAGTTTATGAATGACGAGCAGAGACCTGGTGCTTCTGAATTTGTAAGCCAGCACTGCCAGACTGAAGTATGTCGCCTTCCAAATGAGGAAAAACGTAAAAGAAAGGAGCAGTGAAAGTGATGAGAGCTAAAGAGCCGCGCCCATGATGTGCCCCAAAGACTGGGCAGTGGCCAGCTGCTGGCATAGCAGACCAGAGCAGGTCACGTTAGGCCATTTGCTTGTGTGGTGCCCCCCGCAGTTCCTTGGAAGATGCACTTGAGTAAATGTGACATTGTGTCTCCGCCCCATCCAAGGTGGATATCCGTGTTGACACCGCCGGCCGTCCTGCGTTCCAACTGCAGAACTCCACGAGGCCGAGAACGACCCCCGAATCCGCACATCGTTCAGGCCCCCAATGCTTGTTCTACGCGCTCATCAGTTCAGCGTCATGCGCTCATTTCGTCTTTTTGTTTCTCTTTTAAGATGTGGATAATATCAGGGTGTCAGTCAAAGCCACTAATGGCTGTGCGATGGCACATTTTCTAACCCTATCTGTGGCCCAATTACGGTTTTTAATCTATATGTAGATCCTGGCGACCGAGTGCCCGGCTGAAATGTCAGGTGTGAGGAGGTTATTAGCTTCTTTTTAATTACTGTCCATCACTCTTTGCCAGCTGCTATGCCCTGATAAATGAGGTGGCTTTGCATAATGACTGGAAAATTGAAGAAGCTGGCGTTCACTCGAATGGTGGTCACCGTCGTGATGTGGAGGGGCAGAATTGGAAAGGACAACCAACTTGAGGCCCCCACGCAGGCTGAGCAGCTGCTGCCACAACAAGGGAGTACTAAAGTGGCGCTCACGGTTTGTTGAGGTCCTGGAAATCGGCATTCAGGGAAGCACTAGGTTGATCTTGATCTTGTGACGTGTGCCTTCCACATCTCTGCCACGTCATGCTAATGCCCACAGTAGCAGCAGGTGCCTCCTCTCCTGTTCAGCTTTTATATTCGGGGGCCTGATAAAAAAAAAAAGAGAGAGAGAGACCCCACTTGATAAATTAAAACCCAGGAACATTGTGTGGAGCAAGGCCACCATTTCTCTGCCAGTGCCTTCCTGGTTCAAACTGTACGTGCCAGGGTCTGGGGTACCGTTACAAGTCTGGGGGACTCGCCACTCCCGGCCCTGTGCCACTTGCCCACCGCACCCGTCACTCGTCAGAACCTCATGGAGGGACACGCTGTCTCTGGGCGTCAGTTCTGTTAGGGCCTCTTTAAAGTAGGACCCCCCCCCCCCCCTCACAGTCTGGGGCAGGGGTACTTCGTCACGGGCCTGGAGGTCTGCAGCGAAGCTTTTCACTTTAACTAGTTTCTTATTTAGAACCTCTTTATTTACTAATAAAACAATATTTGATGGGCTTCTGTTTATTAAACTTGCTCATTACACGGGTCAACAAGCATTTGCTTCTTTCATCTCTACCTAAAGAGGTTTCACTCGCCGACTCCAAATCTGAAAACCGTTTTCGTCCAGCAGCACGTTCCGTTTTTTAGTTCTGATGTTCCAGGTCTTGGACGACTAGGGTGACTGGACAGTAAAGGCGATGCGTTTCACCATTTCACCGTTTGGTCTCAAGAAAAGTGAAGCCAAAATTAAGGAAGGTGTTTTTGTTGGCCCTGAAATCCGTGAACTGATGCTTGACGAGGAGTTCAAGAAGAAACTGAAGCCCACTGAATCAGCACCCTCATTCGTGCAGGTTGTCCAGAATTTTCTTGACAAGCACAGAGCAGAGAATTATACTGAGCTTGTGGAGAATATGCTGAAAGTATATCAGCTTACGGGAGCCACAATGTCACTGAAGACGCGTTTGTTACATTCTCATCTTGAAGTTTTTTCCACCAAGTCTAAGCGATGTCAGAGATGAGCATGGGGAAAGATTTCATCAAGATATAAAGGTGATGGAAAACTGATATCGGGAAAAATTCACTCCGAGCATGATGGGTGACTACTGTTAGTTCTTGTAAAGAGAGACAGATGTGCAGCACAAAAGCAAAAGCGAGTGCCTCCAACATTTCTGGGCACACTGACCTCACTTTTATATCGAGGTAAATTGACATAAATATGCTTTAACGTGTCTCTGGTATCATCTTCTGGTTTGTTTTCAGAATAAACACATCAAAACAATTTTGGTGGGACAGAGTCCAAACTCCAGAAATCATGTTGATATATTATATTGATATTCAAAAGTGTCAAAACGTCAATGATGTATATTTTAAAAACTTGACGTGCTATCTTAATTACGATTTCATATGTGAAATCAGTGTAAAAAACTTGAGAGAGAGCTGCTCTGAAGTTCCCAGAAGCAAACAAAAAATATGTTTTTGTAGACCAGTGTTACAGTTCAGGACCCCTAACTGATGGTTTTCCATTTCACATGTACATCTCAGTTTTAATTGTTGGCCTTTTTCTTAACCAGCCTTCAGTTAATCATCTTCTTCTTTCGGCTGCTCCTGTTAGGTGTTGCCACAGCGGATCATCTTCTTCCATATCTTTGTCCTTGTCATCTTGCTCTGTTACACCTGTCACCTGCATGTCCCCTCTCACCACATCCAAAAACCTCTTAGGCCTTCCTCTTTTCCTCTTGCCTGGTAGCTCTATCCTTAGCATCCTTCCTCCAATATACAGTACTCAGCATCTCTCCTCTGCACATGTCCAAACCAACTCAATCTCGCCTCTCTGACTTTGTCTCCCAACCGTTCCAACTTGAGCTGATCCTCTAATGTCATCATTTCTAATCCTGTCCATCCTCGTCACTCCCAGTGCAAATCTTCACATCTTTAACTCTGCCACCTCCAGCTCTGTCTCCTGTGCCACCGTCTCCAACCCATATAACATAGCTGGTCTCACTACCGTCCTGTAGACCTTCCCTTTCATTCTTGCTGATACCCGTCTCTCACAAATCACTCCTGATACTCTCTCCACCCACTCCACCCTGCCTGCACTCTCTTCTTCACCTCTCTTCCACAATCCCCATTACTCCAAGTATTTAAACTCCTCCACCTTCGCCAACTCTACTCCCTTCATCCTCACCATTCCACTGACCTCCCTCTCATTTACACACATGTATTCTCTCTTGTTCCTACTGACCTTCATTCCTCTTCTCTAGAGCATATCTCCACCTCTCCAGGGTCTCCTCAACCTGCAGATCACAATGTCATCAGCAAACCTCACAGTCCATGGGGACTCCTGTCTAATCTCGTCTGTCAACCTGTCCATCACCACTGCCAATAAGAAAGGGCTCAGAGCCGATCCCTGATGTAATCCCACCTCCGTCACTCCTACCGCAGACCTCACCACTGTCACACTTCTCTCGTACATATCCTGTACAACTCTTACGTACTTCTCTGCCACTCCTGACTTCCACATACAATACCACAGCTCCTCTCAGCCACCCTGTCATTTGCTTTCTCAGGTCCACAAAGACGCAATGCAACTGCTTCTGGCCTTCTCTAAACTTCTCCATCAACATCCTCAGAGCAAGCATCACATCTGTGGTGCTCTTTCTTGTCATGAAACCATCCTGCTGCTCACTAATTATCACCTCACTTCTTAACTGAGCTTCCACTACTCTTTCCCATAACTTCATGCTGTGGCTCATCAATTTTATCCCCCTGTAGTTACTGAAGTCCTGCACATCCCCCTTATTCTTAAATATCAGCCCACCAGTACACTTCTTCTCCACTCCTCAGGCATCCTCTCGCTTTCCAAGATCCCATTAAACAATCTGGTTAAAAACTCCACTGCCATCTCTCCTAAACACCTCCTTGTTTCCACAGGTATGTCATCTGAACCAACGGCCTTTCCATTCTTCATCCTCTTCATCGCTGTCCTTACTTCCTCCTTGCTAACCCGTTGCACTTCCTGATTCACTATGTCCACATCATCCAACCTCTTCTCTCTCTCGTTCTTTTCATTCATCAGCCTCTCAAAGTACTGTTTCCTTCTTCTCCACACACTCTCCTCACTTGTGAGTACGTTTCCATCTTTATCACCCTAACCTGCTGCACATCTTTCCCAGCTCGGCCCCTCTCTGTAGCCCACCGGTCCTTTTCTCCCTCCTTAGTATCCAACCTCTCATACAACTCATCATACGCCTTTTCTTTAGCCTTTGCCACCTCTCTCTTCACCTTGCGCCTTATCTCCTTGTACTCTCGTCTACTTTCTGCATCTCTGATTATCCCACTTCTTCTTTGCCATCCTCTTCCTCTGTATACTCTCCTGTATTTCCTCATTCCACCACCAGGTTTCCTTTTCCTCCTTCCTCTTTCCAGATGTCACGCCAAGCACCC
This sequence comes from Erpetoichthys calabaricus, assembly GCF_900747795.2. Classification (NCBI taxonomy): domain Eukaryota; kingdom Metazoa; phylum Chordata; class Cladistia; order Polypteriformes; family Polypteridae; genus Erpetoichthys; species Erpetoichthys calabaricus. The sequence goes on along the minus strand of NC_041411.2, from coordinate 87,611 downwards.
TTCTTGCTGTCACCCTTACTACATCTGCTGTAGTTGCCCAACTGTCTGGTGACTCTTCACTGCCACCCAGTGCCTGTCTCACCTCCTCCGCAAACTCAACCTTGCAGTCTTCCTTTTTCAACTTCCCCCATTTGATCCTTGGCTCTGCCCTCACTCTCTTCCTCTTGTTGATCTCCAACGTCATCCTACAGACCACCATCCTATTCTGCTTAACTACACTTTCACCTGCCACCACTTTGCAGTCTTCAGTCTCCTTCAGATTGACTCTTAGGGTGACGTACAAGAGTGGAGAAAGATGCACACAGGTAGATTACAACCTATGTTCCTCCCTCTTCTTAAAAAACATATTCACCACAGCCATGTCCATCCTTTTGGCAAAATCCACTATCCTCTGACCTTCTTCATTCCTCTCCTTGACACCATACCTACCCATCACCTCCTCGTCTCCACTGTTCCCTTCACCAACATGTCCATTGATATCCGCTCCAATCACCATTTTCTGTTCATCACTTCATCCAACTCACTCCAGAAATAATCTTTCTCACCCACTGCACACCCAACGTGCGGTGCATATGCACTAACAACATTCATCATCACACCTCCAATTTCCATCTTCATAATCGTCACTCTGTCTGACACTCTTCTCACCTCTAGAACACTCTTGACATACTGTTCCTTCAGAATAACTCCTACCCCATTTCTCCTCCCATCCACACCATGATAGAACAATTTGAATCCCCCTCAGATCCACTGGCCTTACTCCCCTTCCATTTAGTCTCACAATATATCAACCTTCCTTCTCTCCATCATATCTGCTAACTGCCTCCCCTTACCAGTCCTACTGCCAACATTCAAAGTTCCTACCCTCAGTTCCACTCTTTACCTTCCTCCTGCCTCCGGACATGTCTTCCCCCCTCTATTTTGACAACCCCCCCAACTACTTCTTCGGCCAACAGTAGCCCAATTTCCACCAGCACCCTGTTGGCTAAGAGTCTTGGTGGCGGTTGTTGTTAACCTGGGGCTCGACCGATCCAGTATGGAAATTTGTATTGTCCGCATATTGATTTGGTAAAATTTTACACCGAATACCCTTCCTGACGTAACCCTCCCCATTTATCCGGGCTTGGGACTGGCGCAAAGAAACACACTGGTTTGTGCATCACCTGTGGCTGGGTTAACCAGCCATCAGTTAATAATGAGGTGCAAATGACAAAGGAGCCAGTGGCTCTCCTGCTGACCCATGCACATCATCAGGAAGAGTCTGTTAATGTAATAGTTTGAAATAAATGAGAGACGGAGAAGGTAAGGACCACAAAACACACGGATGAAGTTCACAAAAGGTGCACAGTTTGTCTTGGAAGAATGAAAACCCTAAGAAGCCATACAGTGAAAAACCAAGTTTCATTATTTGTCACGCCTGACTTGATTACAAACCTGGCTAGAAAGAACACCTGCAACCACTGTGGACCTCAAGGACCATGGCAGACCACCCCTAGTCTAAGGCAGTGTTTCCCAACCTCGGTCCTGGGGGCACACTGTGGCTTCAGGTTTTTGTTCTAACCCGATTCCTAATCAGTGACAACACCTGATCACACTGATCTCATTTAATTAGCTGGTATTTTTTCCTCTTATTCTATATTCAAAAGAACACAGCAGCATGATTTTTACATTTATAAGACATTTAGAAATATTTCTGCTTTTGCTGCAGATTTAAATGCGTAATTCTCTTTTATTGATTTCATTATATTTTGCCCTTTCTCTATGCAGTTTTCCCCCTTCGTTGTATCTTATTTATGATAATTAAAAATGAGCAGAGCAGATACCTAGGCAAACAACACTGAATAATCAAAGTAGGCTGCAACTACTTTAGCGTCAGACCCACTAATTAGTAAATAATGGATTAATTAAAAAATGAGAATACCTGGAAAAGTAGAATGAAAATCAAGATGAAAATATTGTTAAAAAGAAAAAAAAAAACAGATTTTTTTCTTACAACTGCTGGTACATTTTAATATTTATTTTTACCAAACTTAGTTTTCTAATTTCTATATTGTTCCCACAACACAGAACTTGGGAAATAGCACATCACTTAATGAGCCCAGGAGTCCAATTAAAAACAGAAGCTGGTTGGAACAAAAACCTGCAGCCACAGGGGGTCCTCAGGACCGAGTTTGGGAAGCACTGGTCTAAAGCAGCGTCGTCTCCAAGGCATCAACCTCGTTTTTGGTGCCTCTAGTTTTTCTAAAAGCTTCAAAGCACTGATATGGACGTCACTGCGGGTCAAGGTTATTATAGTTAACGAAAACTAATATCAAAACTGAAACTGTTATTAAAAAAACATTTCTGTAAACTGAAATAAAATAATTAACAAAGCCAAAATGAAAAACTAAAACTAAACAAAACTATTAAAGTAGCTGGAAAGACCAACTGAAATAAATTAATAGAATAAAAATATTTTTATTTTCGTTTTTGAATGAATATTTTACCTATTAGTCTTTACCCCTTTGTTTTGTCTTGGTAGAGTAATATATATTGCTCTACTTTCCCCTATTGTATTATTAATATGTAGCCTTTGTCAGAATGCCTAATCTCACAGATTTACCACTGTTTATAAAGTATTATTGTATATAACTTATCCCCACCTTCACTTCTATATCTATAACCTCAGGCAATTAGATGTAGTAAAAAGACATGCAGAAGTTAAGTTATACATAAGATAATGTAATATTGATAATATTCATAAATAATAACAAAATGCAAAGTACATTTGATTATTGGCAACCATACAACCTGATTAAATGGTGATGTGTAGTTCAGGCGGCACACAGACTTGTTAGTTACTTAAATGTCTCTAGTTACGGCATCATTGGTGCTCAGCTTTCAGCCACATGTCTGTTCAAAATGGCTGCTGAGCTGTGCTCTTCATTGTGTTGTCTTCATCATCACAGGGTAGCAAGAGAGATGCTTCTTTCAGATGTTGGTTACTAAGAGAGAGATACTTCTACATCATCACAGGTTAGCAAGACAGAGAGAATGTGGTTGAACAAGCAGATTTATAAATTCTCTGTCTAACCCCTACAGCCAATAGGACATCTTGATACTTAAAAGCGTCTGACACAAGCCAATTCCAAACAGCCATACCTCAGACCAATGGGGGAATGCAACATCTTAACACCTGCCACCCCCAAACCACATGTTAATGTACACCTTTGCCCCCAAAAGTAGGCTAACTGGTTTAAGACATATCCCCCAAATCCTGTCGTAAATTTCAAACAGACCCATCCCTGGTGGGGGGGGGGGGGCACACTAAATTACATTGTTTTGCCTAAATTACAAATAGACATACAAAATATTTATCACGTTATATGTAAAATCTCACATCACAACACCCTTGTAACTTTTAACTCTAAAACAGAAAGTAATCCACCACGAGCCGCCCGCACATATTCATCCAGTGATTGGCGGCTGGTGACGGAGGGCAGCTGTTCACACAGCATTTGCATTGACAGGGCAAGCTGAGTGCGGGTGCGTAAAGCAAGTGAAATAGAAAACGATTTATCGTACCGACTTTCTTTGCGCTTGTTGTATATCAAGATGTAATTCAAACACCTGAAGTCGGAATGTGCTGGTCAATAAAACTTTTACCATATGGACAGAAAAATCAGGAGTGAGTAACGTGTCAGTTTATTTCTCAATTGTCTGCGTTTTGTTGGCAGTAATTCACCTGCCACTTCACACAGGAGAAATCCTGTTTGAAAATAAAACGGCACAGATCGAGAGACTGACACGGTCATCATACAAGATCAGCATATCACTTTTGTTTTAAAAAAGTCTTTTAACAACGAAGCAATACAAACCTCGTAAAATTCCTGAGTTGGCAATGTCTCTACTAAACTATAGATAAGTAGGCAAAGAGAGTCTGCTAACTGGTGAAACACTAAATCTACTAGTGTGTTGTTTTTGTATTTATTCTAAATGTATTAACTTATGTTTTTTAGTTTATATTCACAACTGAAATACCTACTATTGTGAAAATAATCCAATAGCAGAATTATGTTTAAAATATTTGTCCGCCTTTTTTCAATTTTTCTCACTCTTTAAAAATAGATAATTGAAATATCATAATCTTTCTGCTCTTAACATCAGCCATATCATACATATTGCATACCAGGGCTTTTTCCTGCCTTACATTCAAACCTGCCAGGTTTCCTGTGATCCTGCTCGGGATAAACAGGTTTAGATAATATATAAATTGTTCTTATCTCAGGTGCTGTCTGTCGTTTTGTGCTCTTGCTCTGCTCATTATGGGTTTACTGTCCTTACGGTGGGCTATTGAAGTCTCACTGCCTCTAACCCTGACACTAAATGCTTGTTTTTCTTTGTTTTCCTCAATACAGATAAGTGAGATTTACACACTCATTCAAGTGTAAGATCCCTGTTCTTCCTAAGTCCCTGTGATTTTCATGATCACACCTGTCAAAACACAATAGAATCCGTTTTATGATTTTTTTTATATCTTTTCAGGCTTGCAGGTGGCAAAATTCTGTCTATAAATTGTATGTGCCTGAGGTGGAATCAAACAAAGATCAATATGGCTGGTAGAAAATAACAAAGCCCAGTATGGGACATTTTTGAATGCGATATTAAAGGCATTCAGTATAAGCACATTGTCTTGGAGCAAGATAAAAAAAAAAAAAAACCCACAAACCTTAAAATTCACCTAAATTTCATTACAAATTGGCCCATTCTGGGAAATAAAAGGAAAAGATAAAAAGTGCAAACAATCAGCGCATATTTTTTTCAGCACAAATGACACAAAAAATATTAAAAAAATTATAAAATTGTATATAACTGTTCATATTCAGTATCTGGTTTTGATTATGCTGGTTTTTATCAGACAAAAACAAAACCAGATAGTAAACCATGTAGTGTAGTAAGTGTCCACTAAGATATCCAAATCAATTAAGTCTACAGTTCTGTCTGATTGTGATACAAAAGTAAACTAGTAGCTCTTTAACCGTACCATAATTGCGAAAACTAATAGATATAAAAATAAAATAGAAATATCTTTGTGAAATAGAAACTAAATTAAAGCTAAAAATACATGATGAAGGAAAACTATATAACTAAATTGAATTTCTAAGTAAAGTCAGAAAAAATATAGAAATAAAAAAATTTAAAAAAAAAAAAGGCAAAACTATAATAACTTTGGTGCAGGTGACACTAAAAACCTTGTGGGTCACACGAGCACACTAAACACATCAGTGCACACTAACTTGACCCAACTGAGAACTGAACTCGCAGGCTTTAAACAAGAACAGATGAACATCACCAAGGATGTTTGCTGTCTCGCATCTCTCGCCATGACGCAGAAATACGCAATCGCCAGCTTGAATTCCGTACCCTGAAAATCAAAACGTCAGGTCATAAAAAATGTGGTACGTCGAGACAACATTTGGAGTTTAAGACTTGGGGAGGGTGCAGACTGATCATTTTTACTCGCCTCATACAAGAAGATGAAGGTTGTGGATAGAAACATCTTCCTAGCGTGATGCTGATGGTATCTCTAGGTAAATCGTGAGGAGGTGGTTTCTGGTATCGTTTCATTTCAAGTGTTATTGAGTACTGTTTGTCCACTATGGACTGTCCTAGGAAGGTTTAGTAGATATGAACCTTAGTCTCTGCTGATTGGGTAGCTGGCGTTATTGGCCCAATTTCCAGGCTTCCTGTTCATTGAAGACCTTGACTCCTTACCCATAGGCTTAAACGTTTGGCTGGAACTTCCTCTTCTTCAAATGGTCATCTGTCTTGTGTGCTGGTTAAAGGGATCTGATGGTACACCATGCAGGAGGGTTCTCGATGTCTTCATTTGAAGTGTTGTTCCTTATTGAGTTGTGGGTGTCCACTATGGACTGTCCTAGGAAGCTCTAGCAGTTGTGTAAGTTAGCCTTCCCTGATCGGATTTCTGGCCTTGGTAGGTCACATTCCAGGCTTCCTATTGTCTTGAGTCAATACACCGAATGAAGTGAACTTTACGGATGGAGTTCCATGTTCTTCCACTGTTCATCTTACTACTGTGACGTTATCTGATGGTAAACAATGAGGAGAGGTTCCCAAAGTTTTTTTGTTGATTGCCATCTGTCTGCTCTAACCCTTACGCCTAACCCCATCTGAATTTTCCTTCTCGGCAGAAGACACCTCCTGTGAAACATAAGCGACATGCCTTTCAGTGCCATTGTGATTTTGTGAAAGTTCTGCTCCCAGTGCCACAATAGAGCCATCACTTGTCACAGCAGTAGGAGCCATAAGTGTAAAGTGACAAAAACTTTTTTTTCTCCTGCCTTCTGATTGCCTGATTACTCCATGTCAGGGGATACTCTTCTAATGGAGATTATGTAGAGGTACTGCTGTTGAAGCAAACTGTTAAAAATCTAAAATAATATGCAGTCATTCCCAATTGTGAGGTGGTTTTGGGGATCTGGAGAAGAACCAAGCACTTTCCCATGTGATACAGTGGGGGGTAACGCCATTCCCTGAGAGTCTCCACCCCAACAATTCAATGTATTGCGCACCAAAGAGATCTTTTTATGAGGTAAGGGAGGCTTAGGAATTTAAGAGTTGGTGGAACACTTGAGAACGGTGCTCATCATGTTGACTCATGGTGGCACCATGGAAATTCAACGGGAAGCATCCTCTCATTAATGTCCTCTACCCGGAGGGGGTGAAGCTCTGTTAAACGTGATCTCTTAATGGCACTCGCCACAATGGTTACATAACCACCTGCTGCCCATGCAATGTCACCTGCATAGTGTCAGTGCCACTTGAATCACACCACTGAAACTGGAATGTATGGAGTGGGTCCAAACCCATCAGATTTACATGCATGGCGGTGATATAAATGTAACATCAATGGACCCAGCAGTGTGTGTGTGTAGTGGACAGCTGAAGGGCCCTAGTGACTGCAATTCTACCACTGCTCCAGGGGTGGGCACTGTTTTCTAATGCCGTCTCTCTCTTTCTCTCTCTCTCCACAGACTTGATGATTAATGGCTGTAACACCTCCGACCTCACTTCTGGTCTCCATTCAGCTGGACACATCTGTTTCTGCTGGAAGCTCCGACTTCTTTGCTAGTTCACGTGGAATTCGTGTGAAAAGATGTCTCTGCAATTATTGTGTGTGTTACTTGTTTTTGACTTCCCCTGATTATACGGGGTGAACAGGCTGATGCCCCAAATCTTGATCATCATCTTGTGATTCTCTTACAACTGTTCTATTTGATTCGCCATACGAGGTTTGTTGAGATGGGATACACGTGACTTCAGTCAGCATGGAGACCTTGGCTCCTGTTGGACTCCTTTGGGCACCCGTTTGAAGAGGACAGTCTGGTCTGGACACCCAGTTCATGATTACCAAAGACAAAGGGGTCTCAGAAGGGGTGGATAAGCAGCAGAGCAGCACCACCGAGCGGTTTCTACAGCGCTGGACTGTCTGGTGATTTGGTAAAATGTCTGAGGGAGCGCCACTTTCTACCAGACCATCGATGAACCTGCAGAGCAGTTTTACAGCCTAGACTGGCATTGGCAGTGATGCGTCAGTAGATGGCGCTGTCGCCAAGATGGATGCTTCATTTCGTATCGCCCTCTCCAAACTGCTTTACTTAACGTTAAAGTATCCGGTTGCAATGATAAACGTTCTCTCAGTTGTTCACAAAATGTGTTTTCAGTCGCTTCATCCCTTATTAACTCATCTTGTAGTTTTTCCATCAACAGATTTGATGGTGAAGCCTTAAGGTTGTCTTTCTGGAGTTTCCAGCTTTCTGGCTCATGTTGGTTTTCAGCATGGATGGAGCTAGAGCTGCTTTAACATGAAAGATATCATCAAATTCGGTCTTTGCAGGAGATCTGTTCGTCTGCTCATCAAGCACTGCATACGTTGACACCGCTCTGTCTTTAGGGTTTAGCAGATTTTGGAGCACAGCCTTGGACTTTTAGATCCAGCAGAAGTTTCTGTGCATTTTTCTGAAACTGAAGAAACTGAGCCGTAGTCTTTGTCAGCCTTGGGGATCTCTGGGAGTGAAGCCGGTGGGTCTCTTGGTGAAGCTGCCACAGTCTACACCAGGGGTGGGCAGATTGAGTCCTGGAGGGCTGCAGTGACCCTAAGCCTAACTGAATTGCTTAATAAGAAGCACTTACTGCTCAAGTAACTCATCTGCTTCATTTTAGTTGTCTCGTGTGTTAAGATTTTGAACCTTTATTGCTTATTTTAGTCTTAAACAACTGTATTCTCAGTTTTTAATGGCTCTTTATTAGCAAGAAAATGTAAATGACAAAAGAAACCAGCATTTCTCCATTTACGCCTGTGTGTATTTATTGTGCACTATTTGGTTTAATTAAATACTTGGAAGGAAAGTGAAGAGAAAAAAGTGAAGGACTGAGAATAACTCGTCTGTCTGTTTTTAAACTTCAAATTATTTGGATGATATCCTTAGAAAGGAAAAACAAATGTAGGATATGAGAATGACTTGACATGGCAGTTAATAAAGCACTAACTAACTAGCAAACCATAAAGTTAAATAACTGACAAGGATTGGCTTTTAATTAAGCAACTGGGGTGGAACAAAAACCTGCAACCACTGCGACCCTCCAGGACTGACTTTGCCCACCCATGATCTACACATTAATGGATGGTTTGCAGCTCTTTGCGACATGCTGAGTTGACCCACAACGCCCACAAAGTGTTGTTTCGGTTCTTCCATAGTTTTTCCTCCTAAAGCCTTTCTGTTTATTATGGTTTTGGTAGTCCGTGTTTTGAGAGGGAACGTCTGTTTTATGAACAAAGACAGGAGCTTCAGAGTCTGCTTTGGAGGGTTCACCACTAGACGTAGACAAAGAGAAATTTGGGTCATTACTGAGCTTAGCTTGTGGAGAACAACTGTGGAAGATACAAAGAAAGCTGTTTTGTGGAGAATGTGAAGACCTGCTTCTGTTTCTGCTTTACTTATCAGCACAGGCAGCTTCTTCTTCTCCACGGGCTGTCCAGGCCAAGGAACGTCTGATCTGGAGGATTTTGGAGATTGTGGTTTGGTTTCTTTGTGGCCAGGGAGTCTTGTGTTGCATCTTCAACTGCAAACTGTTTTTCAACTTGAGGGTTTTCAGGGTTGCACTCTTTTCCTGATCTTAGACTTGTGTCTGCTGTGCAGCGATGTCCTCTGCTTGTCTCTTAACACTGTACTGCCCTTGTGGCTCGTTCAGCTGGACTGCAACCTGAAGCCGTCAATGACGAGACACGGCCGGACTGTTCTTGTTCTGACATTTACTGAAGGTACATGCAGAAAATAAATAAGAATAAACCCCACACACCGTGTCTGAAAGGCAGCAAATGACGTCACAACAAATCCCGTAGCATAAGTTGTGAACTCTAGAATATTAGTTTTCAAATAAAATGGCGTAGTATTGGCATATAACCTGCGCAGATCCTCCTGTGTTCTTCAAATCATCGCCAGATTACTTAAAAGACCGGATACAATGCAACGGTGTAATGGCCTCTGCAAGTGACACCTTGGGTTTGTATTTTGTAATCACGAGATGGCACTTTATACCAGTGAAAGGGAGAACATCCTAGTGCAGGATAAGTGGGAGCATAAAGTTCAGTTTGTAAGTAAGTTGATAAATAAATGTTCTTCCACCATGCAAGCCTGAAACTCTGATAGAGCAGAACGTTTTCCTTGTTTCTATTTATTAACTTTACTATGGGGCTCCGCCCCCTACTCGCTTCGCTCGCCAACCCCCGGTGTTGTGTAATTACAAAGAGCGTGATGTATGAATGAGAGATAGCATAGTGTGAAGGTGTAGATGACGCATATAGGAAGCAAATAAAGTTGTCTATGTCCAAAAACGGGCTCAGAGAGGTAGATGCTAAGTTTGTGTATGGTTTGTCCTTGTGATTTGTTGATGGTCAAGGCAGGTGTAATGGGGAACTGTCGCCGTTTAAGTGTAAAAGGTAATTCCAGGTCAGAACTTGTAAGGTCATTTCTAGGAATTAGAACAGTATCGTTACCATGTGATACTGTAAGAAGTTTTGCTTCAATAACATTGTGTGTCACGGTGTTGACGACTAAATGTGTACCATTGCATAAACACTGTTTAGTGTTAAGGTTTCTTAATAGCATGATTATTGTTCCGATTTTAAGGTTAAGATTGTGTTGTGGTAATCCGGCTGGGTTAATAGTGTTTAAATATTCTAAGGGGAAATTAAGATGGTCATTGTCGTCATCAGAGTCAACTTTGTCAGAGCTTAGAAAGAGCTGTGCCTCTCCAGGAAGTAATGCAATGACTTGGTTATGTGATCAACAGTAATATTTTTTGGACATAATATAGTGCGTTGTGTTAAAAGGGTTATTTGGTGTAATGAGATTGCTGTTCCAAATATCTCCGTAACTGTTTTGAAAGCAATGCCAATTGTCTGCATACTTTAAGGTGGACTGAACAATAGCTGAGCGCATGGCATGTGGAACAATAGCTAAGCACCGTCTAAAATCTCCTCCTAATAAAAGTACCTTTCCTCCAAAGGGAATGTTATTATTCATCAACGTTTGTAGAAGTTTATCAATGGTGTTGAGTAAGTGACTGGATGCCATTAGATGCAAAAGCAAATGAACTATTGTAGGATGTAATGCAGTTCATAAAGTTTTGACTTTCAGGTACATCGTCAGTTAGAAGCTTCCATAGAGATTCAGGATATGAATGTAAAGGAGGCAGTCTAACTTGACCCTTTTGACAACAACGTGTAAATTCATTACTTGTATTGCCAGTTGTTTCTTCAGGGAAGTTAAGTGAATGACAATGATTGCAAATGACATTCATTAATCCCAATGAATTTTCATAAATAGTGGACTCATTATTGAACGCGTTGTCAGCTAACTGGCGTAATCGTTTAGCAGGTGTCTGTCGTTGATGTCGTTGACGTGTATGCTTTGCTTGTGCCGTTTGAGAGGCGCGTCGTTGTACGTCCAGTATTTGGGACGCGTTATTTTGGAGCTGTAATCGATTCGCCTGTGCTGTGCGAGAAGTCCGTTGCAGTCTACGTCGTGCATTGTTTGTATTGAGCCTGGCCCGTTTTTGTATGTCGGTCAGTTGATCTTTCTGTTTTTGAAGCCTTGCCTGCTTGTTTTCCGGCATTTCAGATGCACGTTGTAGACGTCTGCGTTTATTTATACTGTCTCTTCGCTGCCGTTTTTGTATGTCTTTGACGCGAGGTGTTTCGTTTTGAACCTGTGCCTGTTTCGATGCAGCACTTTGAGACGCGCGCTGCATGTGTTTATGTTCATTGTGTCTGTCCATTTGGGCTCGTCTCTGTAACTGTGTTAGTTGAGCTTTGTGTTTTTAGAGCCGAGACATTTTTTCTTCCGGAGTATCAGAAGCGTGTTTTAGGCGCCGCCGTGTATTTTGTTTTTTCATGCGGGTTCGTGTGTTTGGTCCCGTTATCTGAGCCAAATTGTTTTGTACCCGTGATCGTGAATTCATGACTTGTTTGTTCTTTATCGTTAGTAATATGGATAAGTAATAAGGAGGATCACACTCACTGTTAATATGGAGCCTTTTCTGCAGTTGAACGGTTAATAGTGCATCATTGTAAGGAGATCCACCTATGCTGCCTAGTGTGAAGGTGTTGAGATGACGTATGTTTAATATGGACGGTTCCTTTAGAAATGGGGCTTTGGGTGTCACTTCTTATTAATGTTAGTGTGGTTGTGGGTCTGAATCGTCGTTTTTGTGAACGTTTCGTGTGCCATGTCCGTAGTCTGTCCCGCTTTGTGTGGCGGTCACGGCTTCTTTTTTTTGGTGTGCTAGGGGCTTGTTGATTCCTTCTCTTTGTGTGCGTCCCGTTTCGTGTGCAATGGGATTCGTGCGGCGTTGTGTGCTTTGCCGGCGTCTGAGGGGGGGGGGATGTTTCTTGGAGGGGGTGGTGGGATTGGTGGGGCGCGAGTGGCTTCTTTTTTTTGTGTGCTAGGGGCTTGTTGAATCCTCCTCTTTGTGTGTGTCCCGTCTGTTGCTTGTGGGGGGGGAGGTGGGTGTGGGATTTGTGGGGCGCGAGCGGCTTCCTTTTTTCTGTGTGCTATGGGCGCCTCATTTCTTATTTTACGTTGCTTTGCATCCGGTTTCCGTTACTTGGAAGGGGGGTTTTGTGGGGGCGCCTGCGCAGTACGTCTTTTGCGTCCACGGCCCATGGCCGGATGTCCCTGCGTCCATCCGGTTTACCATTTTCGGTTAGTAATATGGATCCCTGTTCATTGTGCTGATGTGGACCTGAGATCTTGAACTGCTCTTGACGCTTTTCTTTTGCAAGATGTAGCTGTACTGCCAGAGTCTAAAGAGCACAAGTTTCTACACGTCTTTCATGCATTTTAGACTTAACTGTGACTGGGACAGTAGCAGTGCACGTCTCGAATTCAACAGAGACATACGAGCAAGAAATATTCTTCTTTTTTGAATTGATGTCCTCTTTCTTAGTGGACGCGCCAGTCTCTTTATTGATATGCAGGATGTCTGGATGACAGCACTCGACCCGCTCTTGCTGCTTTCTGTGGCCATAAGGCCACTGAATTCTTGATAACCTGATTTCACCTGCTGCTTTGTGTCTAATTCTACGGTACGTTAACACGTCGACTGCTATCTACACTTGACCTTTTTTTCTCTTACTGTTTAATACAATTACTGGATCTGTTCAGTCCTGTTTTGTACCACATACATTAGGTCCTTCTCCTGCTCCCATCTCTACTCTCTCTACTCTCTTATGCTGCAACCGCTGTTAAGTAGTGAGAAAAGTTGCCTAGCATGCATTGTTTTGTTTTGACCACTAGATGGCAGCAAAGACCAGAAGATGAGGTTGCAGTGGAGCGTTGGGTCTGCTTTGTCTTTACAGCACAACATCCAATCCACTCCAAAATGATCGGTCGTTCTGTTGATGGCTGGGATCCTGTGCTGCTAGGAAATGACACAGAAATGAGGGCTGGATCTTCAGGAACCATGAGGTTATTAGACAGAACTTTAGATGTGCTAAGGGCAATAATGGGCTTGTTACAGAAGATCAGTAAATAAAGAGACAGACAGAAATGAAAGGTGCTATATAATAGATAAGGGGTGTCTACTCCGGTCCTGGTGGGCCACCACATTCTAACCTTTTTCCTAATCAGTTTTCATTGCTATTTAACTCCTTTTTATAGCCTTGTTTTCAAGGATTCATCCATCCATCCATCCATTTTCCAACCCGCTGAATCCGAACACAGGGTCACGGGGGTCTGCTGGGGATTCAGTTCTCCTGAATTGATTTGTTTCTTCATCAAATGGCAGCCAAGCAGAAATGAGACGGGAAACGAGCCGACAGGTGAGCAGCTAAACTGGAACATCAAACTCCAGCCAATTTCACTCCACCCGGTTTCTTAATGAGAAGCCAATTCTTGCTGCTCACTAAAGCTGTTATTTAATATCAAGACTTGTTGCTGCTCTCATTCTGTTGATTTTCTGTTTTTTCTAAGACCACCGTCACCATGTTTTAGTGTCCTAAGCAGGTCAACATGACTGAGACCTCCAACTTTCTTTAGATTCAGGTATTGTGTGATGGGCACAGGTTAGCTGGTCACGTGGGGACTCGTTTTGTGTCTCAATATTGTTTGGCTGCTAATTAAAGAAAAAGAAACAACTAAGGGGTCCGAGTCATGTCAATCAAAATGAAGGCAAAAGAAGATAATTAGCAGTCAAAAATGGGCCCTAATTAAGAAGATGGTTAGAATGAAAACCAGCAGCCCACCAGGGCCGGAGTTGGACACCCCTGTAATAGACAGATAAATGTGAAAGTAAATATATAACACATAAAGAGATAGATGCAACTGAAAGGCACTATATGATAGAGAGAAATGAGAGGGCCTATACAGTAGTTAGAAATGAAAGGCACTATATGGTAGATATGAACTGCACTATATTAGAGAGAGATAGAGACTAGATAGAAATCATAGGCATTATATCATAGTGAGGTAGCAATGAAAGGCATTATATCATAGATAGATGTGAAAGGCACTATATAATAGCTGGCCAGTGGCATTTTGCACAAAGATGTCCGCAGCAGACCCTTGAAGTTGTGCAGGTTGTGACTTGGGACCTCCATGGCGCAGACTTGTTTTTCCAGCTCATCCCCCAGAGGCTCGTTTAGAACGAGATCTGAAGGTTTTGGAGGCCAGAATTCTTTGTCATGGGATTCATGAGAGCAGGCCACCTTTTCCATTGCTCGGTGGTCCTGTGCTCATTACAGTGGGGCACAGGGGTCTGCATGGACACTCTGAGCTGTCTGAGCTGTGATGCTCTGTGTCCTGTGACGCCTTTCTGTCATATCCAGCGTTCTGATTGGACCAGGCAGGCGAGGCTTCACTCCCAACACACACCGGTGAGCTTTGGGCGTCCAGGACCCTGTCACTGGTTCACATTTTTTTTTTTTTTGGTAGGAAGTAATACCGCCGCACTTTGTGTTCTCAGTGGTGGTTAGTTAACATGCTCATAATTGACAACGAGGTGGGCAGCTTGCTGTTTAACGTGCCCCCTTGACACCTGTGAGTGGTCATTACTTCAATTAGTGAAGTATTTGGAAAGAAATAGGACAAAGGAAGAGGCGAGAAGGCCTAATCATGTGCTGGTTAACACTAGAATTACCAGAGCCTATGAAAAAACTCATAGATCCGGCCCACCTTAAATCGCTTCTTAAAACCTTTCTCACCTCTCCGCCAGCGTCTTTTGTCATCTAAATGTACTGATAAAGACAAGCTTCCAGCAGCCGGCTATTCCATCCCCCCAACGACTTAGAACGTAAACAGGCTTTTCCCAGCTCATGCCTTGATTGATTACCTGGGAGTGAAGTGGAGTTTTAGAGTAGAAATAATAAGATTGTTATTTGGAACACACGCATTTCATATGTGTTGCATTTCTACAGTAATCTGTGTAAACACATTGTTAAAACAGAAACGTGTTATATATTCTAGTAGCAAATGACAAAATGTAGGCATAAACTATGTAATGTATGAAGCCTGAAGTCCAAATATCAAAGAAACACTTTCACAAAAGGTACAAAAAAAAGCCACTGCCAAAAAAACCCGTCTTAGTGTGAGACATTGACATGACTTAACTATCACTGCTTCCGTGGCGCAACAGTATCAGTCGCTGACTGGGAATCACAAGGTCATGAGTTCGATCCTACACAACTCTCTTTTGAAAAGTGTTCTTATTTTCACTATTTTAGAATAAAATGATACATTTGATTTCAGTCTGTAACAGCTGGTGTAATTTATGATATTTGTAAAGGTTAGCTTTATTTTTTTAAAATTCACTTTTTATTGTCTCAGTCGCGTTCAGGATCCATCCCTACCGCCCCCCACCTGACACTGCTGTTTTTACATAAAGACGCGCTATAGTTCTGCAGTGTATCACGATACATACGACTGCGTGTTTTTTTCCCCCAATATTGCCAGTCCCCACGTGTTGCTGTATGCTGTTTCTTTTTACTCCAGGACATGCAGAGGAAAGCATAGTAAAGAGCAGTAACTTCAGCGCTATATGCAATCATCAGACACTCCCCATCTGATGCTATTTTCACATAAAGACGCGCTAAAGCTCTGCAGTGTACTTGTGACTCCATTGTCGTACCAATGCTTGCGAACTGAAGTGTCTGCATGCACTTTTCGTGGCATTATACGTGTATTTTTTGAGCATGCCCATGTAGCTCAAACACAGGAACATATGTTGATGTAAAAGTATAACAAAACAAGTGCACTTTTATTCAAGACTATAACCGAAGAAAAAAGAAAGCAAGTTACAGTAGGTGGAATGCTAAGAACTGCTGATTTCCATTCTGTGCTATATAACTGTTAACATTTGAATCTGATGATTGCATATAGCGCTGTCTGATTTAGTGTGCGCAAGAACATGCAGGTGGCCAGTTGCTGAGTGCTACAACGCACATTTTAAAAAAAGAAAGAGACAAATATATGTGACGTTTTGAAGAAATCATTTTATGACGCGAATAGTACCAATCAGAAAACATCGTCGAAGTAATGCAATATTATTTGAAAACGAACAGCGTCAGGTTGGGTGTGAAGTTATACTGGCGCTGTTTGAGTCAGATCAGAAGCTGAATAAGCTGAACAAGCTCCTGTTCTGACTCTAAGTAAAAAAGCATGAATTAATCAACAGAATGCGATTGACATTTTAAAGTTAACGATTTACAGTGCATACCAATTTATAAAGTCAATGTCCGTTTGAGAAAAAAAAAATCACTTTCTTCAAAGCTGGGAATCGAACTCGCATCTCTGTGGCACAGTAAGGCAGTGGTGCTCCAAGTCAGCAAACCGTCCTTATAACTTATTTTTTCAAGATCCATAACACACAGACAGACAGAGCACTGCGTAATACAGAGACAGACAGGCAGAGATATACAAACAAACAGGGAAGGCACATGTACTGAAAGAAAAAAAAAATCAACATGTGCGTTGTTTCTGCAGCACTGAATGAGCTCACCCGCTCTAACATCACCTCCCTGATCTGACTCTCTAAGTAACAGCGCAAGTACAGACACAAATCAAGTGCATGTGTGTACTGTATAATATTAACAAAAAGAGCAGCTTACTACTGAAATGGCAAATATAGGAGTGAGTGGGGATCGAACCGGGACTCTTGATTACTCTTGATTACACTTGGTTTGCATTGCAGGAGCAGAGACGATTACTGCATTTGACTTCAGTGAGAGCCACAAACTCCTCCTATATTGTCAATATTGTTTTCAAATAACTAGTAATGAGCTGCAAACAAACATTGAAGAATGTATTTGAATCATTAGCCGCTTCTTGCTGCAGGCCCATTTTATTTACAGGTCTGTCCAGTGTGCTGCACACAAGCTCTTCTGACTGCACCGTTGGTGTCTGGTGGTGGTGGTGGTGCAGCGTCATCTTCTGGTTCATCACTTTGTCTTGCTGAAAGCTATTTTTGAAGTTCTTGAAGTATTGACAGATACTCTTTAGATAGATAGATAGATACTTTATTAATCCCAGGGGGAAATTCACATACTCCAGCAGCAAAAAATATTAGATTAAAGAGTAATAAAAAATGCAGGTAAAAAAACAGACAATAACTTGAATAATGTTCAACATTTACCCCCTCTGGTGGAATTGAAGAGTCGCATAGTATGGTGGAGGAATGATCTTCTCAGTCTGTCAGTGGAGCAGGACGGTGACAGCAGTCTGTCGCTGAAACTGCTCCTCTGTCTGGAGATGACACTGTTTAATTGATGTAGTGGATTCTCCATAATTGATAGGAGCCTACTGAGTGCCCGTAGCTGTAAGACACCACAGTTCTTACTGATTAAAACATGATTTAAATTGGACCAAACCAGTGATAAGGGAAGTGGCAGTGACCTCTGTTGTCCAACAGTGGGCATCTGCTCGTTTTGGGCAATGCCAGGTATTACAGTATGTGCTGCATTTAAATTAGGAATGCATGCAAAGAATAAAAATGACTTGAGTGAAAAATGTAAGTCTTTTTGACCCCAGACAGCGTTGTGAGTGACGGAGAAATTGCCAAGGGGGACATGTCACCCCCATCTCAAATATTGAAAGTTCTTGAGCCGCATGTCTCATGGTTTGTGACTTGATGACATGAATTGGCTGAACTTCCGTGTTTGACTCGTCGGCTCCTGTGCTGATTTCACTGGTTGTGTTCTGCAGATTCTCCACCATCACTTGAACTTGTAAGTCCTTCTATGTCTTCACACATCTCATTGCCAGCTCTTCGACACCATCTTGTTCACACCAGGCCAGGCAGTTCATGAGGAGGTCTGCTGGCTGAAGTTTTCTGGATCCATCCTAGTCTTGGTAGTTCTGTTGAGTGTGGTGTGGAGGTCCATTGGGGTGCACTGTGTCTGCAGGGACTTTTGCTTTGTGTGGTCTTGATGGCTGATTTTTTGGAGTAATCTTTTAAATTAGAAGTCTGAGTTGTGTAATTTATTGATGTTTGAGGCCTCTTCCTCCATACGTTTTATGCCTGCTTTGGGGTTCCGTTGTCCCTGTTTTCCTTTGGTGCTCAAATGCAGGACCCTGAAGGACTGGTATGGTGTGGGTGTGTTGATGGCTACAGTTGTGGAGCATGTTTGTTGGGGTGTTTGTGTGTTCATTTAAAAAGGTTCTTGGGAATGACGGGCATGTCGCACCTGGGCATGAATGGATGCTGGATGGACACACCAGGTTTTATATAGAGATGTGCATGATGTTTAAGTTTTTCCTGTTGGAGACCAAGATGTCTGCACAGCTCCCCATCTGCCCTGGCCTGGGTTTTGGTTGCCTTTTTTCAGAGAATGCCTGCCGCTTGCCCTTTCATGTATTTTACGTTTGTCCAGTCTGAGCTCCATGTGTGTAGCTTGCGAATATGTCGTCATTTTCTAACCGCCTTAATCCAGAACACGTTGTGAATATTTGTATAACTCGTCTGTTCCTGCAGGTATCTTTGTGGTGGTTTTGTGGTGTTTTGGTTTTTGACTCTTCCTCCTTATTGGGTTTTAATTTGTTTGATGGTAGGTTGAGAGTGAAACAGAAACCACAGAAGGCTAAGGGAGTTTCCCTGGATGACGTCTCATCATATCCGTAGTCAGTCTGTCTGTGGGGGTGATGGTCTCCAGTGTCCCATTGGTGTTTGATTGCGGAGGCCTATCTTGTACAAGTTTAAATGTAGCTTTGCTTCTCCAGGGTTTCCAAATTTCTGTACCTTCAAATTATATCACAGGATGATCCAAGCAATAAATGGGATGCATCTGCACAGTTGCTGTGTCTTCATTTTAAAAGTTTGTTTATATTCAAAGTAAAAAAGGGAAGGGTCTTGTACAGAGTCCACCTTAAGGCTGTGGAATCCTTGCATTTCTTGAAGTTCATACAGTAGGTCTGGGCGTCTGTACTTATGGCCACAACTGTAAGCTGCTCATCTCACACTCCTTGCTTGTAGCAGAGAGGCGATGCTCCTCACTGGCTAATGAGCTTTCTTTTATTACAGAAATAGCTGAAAATGGTCACATCCTCTTTCAAAGGCTTGTTTTTACAGTAATGCTGTGTTAGCCGCACAGGGTGTCCCATCATCTGTGTGTGTTCTGTAAGTTTCTGTCTAGGTGTGTGTGTAGATGTGGCTTCTTATGCATGTATTAAATATTTTGTATCGCATAGGCAAGCAGCCGATAGGTCTGTAGTTTTTGGGGTCTCTGGTGTCTTAACAGGATGCCGTGTTAATCCTGGGGGTGGCTCAGGCCTGTAAATGAAGTTAAGCCCAAGTTGTATAGAGGGGACGTGTAATCTGCTTTACAGTGTTAGGCCAGAGTAACTCTAAGGGAAACTGTTGTGCTAGCATCTAGTGGATAAAATAACGTGATGTTGCAGAAAGGACTGTTTCAGTACAGCCAGCACTACATTGTTGGCAGACCCTTTGCTTAACTAGGGCTTCTCTGTAATGATGGGCTCTTTCTGGACTCTCTCTACCTCCCCTGATCTGCCGGAGTTTTACTGTATGACCAAAGTGTAGTGATATCTCCGACTTCAGTCATATGAATGCAAGAAGCTGTGCTTTGGTGCAGTAGTGACAACCGAGAGTAAGGGAGGGCAAGAAAGACATCTGTGTCCTAATTACTGTTCACAATGCCGCGTCTGTCCATGTATGTGTCAGGGGAAATGTGCTGTGGTAAGAGAGTAAACCGAGTGCTGCATCGATCGTGTGGATCAAACACTGACATTCTGCCCCCTGACGTGCAAACAGACAACATATTACAAAAATACCTTTCAGCATCTGCTCGATCAAGGCTGACGTGCATTGGTGACTCTTAAAACATCACACAAAGCACAAATATGAAATCTGCGTTGATCCAGCAATACACACTCGACAGTTTCCTACTGTATTTATGTTGATGGTTTTCATGTTTTTGTTGTTCATTTTTCTTCAGCTCATCTGAGTGGGGAAGCTCAGTCTGCAGGCTTACCGCGGGTTTTTTCTTGTCTGAAAGATCCCACAGAAATGAGGAAACCGCAGTTGTGAGCTTCTAAAACATCAAACAGCTGACCGTTTTGAGGAGCAGATACTGAAGCTTCACCTGAAAGTCCTGAAACTACACCGGGGTGCAGCAGCGCATCCTGAGCCGGCTTCTGCATCCAGCAATTGCCTGCCAGCTTCTTCCATACCCTGGAAGTTGTTGAAGGTGGCAAGCATCTGTTCTACCCCTGTGCCCACTCAGGCTGGAGTGTGTGAGCACCAACCAAAAAGGGGGCCTCCACCCTGAGTGTCTAGGGAACCATTTTCAAGCTTTCACATCTGTGCCAGCTGCCTGCCACAGTGCTGCTGTTTTGGAGTACTCCATCATACAAAACCTGCACTGTGCACCTTCTGGCCAGGAGACTTGTGTCCTGCTTATGTGGGGGTGCATGTTCAGGAGATGAAGGCCTCTTTGTCCTTGTGCAGCAAACATGTCAGTGATCTGGTTTTCCACTTGGGAACAAATGAGTTATGGGTCAAAGGTGCTGAAAGACTTCTGATCATTGCTGCACTTCACTCATGAGGGGACCTTTGATAAGTCATCACCGACGGACATTCAATTGAGGCCTTCATTCGCCTGTTCTCCTCGGTGCTTTGGTTGAAGACTTTCCTTGCCAAGTTTAGCCTTTACGTCACTGACAATTTCTGGGAGCAACAGTTTTATCAGAAGAGATGGACTCCATGTGAACAGGTAAAGTGCAATATAGCTAAGATAATTAGTCTGCTTTGACTGTTTGAAATCCATCTTAATGTATGTTTCTTCAAATCTAGCTAAGATGTTTACTTAATTGTCTGAGCAAATGTTTTATATTAAGCCACATGTAAACGGTAATAAACACATTAAAAACAGTATGTGGTGGAGGAGTCCTGTCCAGTCGAATAGATATACCTGTCATTGCATGTTGTGCCAGCCTGTGACTAAAGCCAACCTCACGTTGCATCAGTTCCCTTTTTGGAAGCAGCAGGTCCTGATGGCTACTCTGCTAAATTAAAAAAATAAAAAAATTTAACTTGGCTCCCCTCTTTTTATAGAATCCAGACAATAAAATTCTTCCTCTAACTTTTTGTCAAGCATTAATTACCATTTTTCTTAATAATCGTACAGACCGATCTCACTTCTGAATAATGATGTTAAGATACTCTCTAAAGCCCTAGCTAGAAGGATTGCGAAAGTGCTGCCTTCAGTAATATCTCAAAACCAAACCAGATTTATTAAAGGTAGACATTTGGTTTCCAATCTTCGATGCCTATTTAATGTAATATATTAACCCATAAAGTCCAACAATCCAGAGATTTTGTCTTTGAATGTAGAAAAAGCATTTGGTATGGTTGAATGAAATTACCTGTTCACCACTTTGCATAAATTTGGGTTTGGCCCTGACGTGTGTGGATCAGAGTACTGTGTACCAGTCCAGAAACGTCACAATCTCTAACACTGTCTCAGACTATTTCAAACTAGAAGGCGACACTAGACAAGTATGTCCCCTGTCCCCACTGCTATTTGCAACAGCCTTTGAGCCACTGGCTGTTTGCATCAGAGATAAAGGGGATTTTCAGAAAAGGACTTGAACAGAAAATCACTATATGCAGATGATATGGTACTGTATATATCTGACCCGTAAAATGCAGTGCCTGCAGCCCTAACTGTTTTAGCAGTATTTCAAAAGGTATGTGGACTCAAAATTAAT
Source organism: Erpetoichthys calabaricus (assembly GCF_900747795.2). Taxonomy (NCBI): domain Eukaryota; kingdom Metazoa; phylum Chordata; class Cladistia; order Polypteriformes; family Polypteridae; genus Erpetoichthys; species Erpetoichthys calabaricus. The sequence goes on along the minus strand of NC_041411.2, from coordinate 65,829 downwards.
TTGAACAAAAGTGTGCTTTTTCCAGTGAAATCTCTAGCAAACAGCATTTGGTTGGACACTTTCTGTTATATCATTGCAGATCAGTTTGAATACCTAGGGGATTATTAAGGAAGTGTTTAGGGAACACTGCAAAAGTTGGACCTCTTATAGCCTTGCAAGATGCTGAGGAATTCACTCTTTTGGTTTTAGTCTGCTAGATCACTCGCATGCACTCCTAACTGGTGTATTTTAATGGACAGAAACTGAATGCAGCAACAAGAATCTTACCCAGAAGAAGAGAATCTGAACACATCTCTTCAGTGTTAGCGTCATTACATTGGTTACCTGTGTCTTTTAGAATTGACATTAAAATACGACTAATGACATAAAATGCTTAAATCATCCTTCATACACTTTGGTGTGTCTACGTCCTGCATTCCCAGTTGTACCCTTAGATCTTCTAATTGTCTGCTGATTATTCCAAGAGAGAAATGTGTGAAGTCTTTTACAGTTTTAAACCAAGAATCTGGATTACTTTGCCAATAAGAATACACCCAGCTAACTCTGCAGATCAAAAAAAAAAAACAACACTAAACCCGATTTGGCTTTTTTGTGCCTGAATTTCAGTTGTACCCTTAAAGTAGATATGCATAGAACAGTCAGTGTTCAGTGAATCTGCGAGCTTCATTAATCTTTACTGTTCTGCTTCCTTTTCCAGTTCTTCTGTGGGGGTGGTTTGTGCCAGCAGCAGCTGATTAAAGTCCTGGGTATCCACCTGTGATGTTTGAATGAATGCGGATGCCCAGCCTGCCACGAGACCCGCTGCATCGAAGCCTAAAAGCCAACAACTTAAGGACATTTCTGTTGGGCAGAATAACCTGAGGGCTGGGTGGTCTTTTGGCACACCTTGAATACCTATAAAATGTTTTTCCGCCTTTTCTACAACTTAACTGAACTTGTCATCTGACCATTACTATTGTCTAGAAGTTGTTCTAAATTTTAAGAGCTATATTTGTTTTGTGTAACACTGCTCTAGAAATATAAATGCTTGTGTAATCTTGAAAGCTTTTGATTCCTTTTTTTTTTCCTGGGGGTAAACACAACGCTAAGAAGACTAAAAGCTGCCGTCTCTCGTGTGTAATGTTGGTCTGTAAGTACCCAGTGCAGAGCGGCAAACTTCTTACACCACTCAATCCATGCCCGGGCCCGTCCAGTTCTGTCTCCTCCTTGTTTCTGTGCGTTCTGCTGGCCGTGTTTTGTCCCTACATGTCCTTGGTCAGTTTGTGGTGCAGTTTGTGGTCCTCGCGGGTTTGTGGCCAAGTGTCTGAAGTGTCAGTGCACATCACACAAGAGCAGAGTGTCATCTAAGTTAGTATGAGATTGTGTGAGTAGAATTCATCATTTCTAAGAAAGTTGGAAAGCATGTTGATGGAAATCGACAAAACGGCAGCTACACAGGTGAGTAACTTCTGTGTAGTAGAAAATAAACCCAGTACAATATGGACCCAGACAAATGTGAAGGGGATCCACAAGCCTACATTTCAACAGATGAATAGACCTGCATCCCTATGTGTACCACTAGTAGACGCTGTCATACACTCTGCTCAGGTCAGATCGGGAATAAAATTCGAATGCAGAGCGAAGGGGTCTCAGACGGATGTGAAGGGAACCAAGTAGCCGCAGTTCCGACATAGATGAAAGTGTAATAGTCAATATCCCACTATGGAAGCTGTCACTCGCTGAAAGTGAGGTTCAGGCTAAGGTGCTCCTGTTAGGTAAGTTTTAAATGGAGGTTGTAGCAAAAAGGACCGGTCCATTGATACTAGTGTCCAAGTTGTTCAGTCTCCTACAAAGACTATTAAAAACAAAATAGTGAATACGGTAAAAACTTAAAGGGACTCAAATTCTTAGAGAATCCCAGACTGTCTATAGATGACAGAATAGAAAGGAGAAGCCTATTACAGGGTCTCCCTGTACCGATTACCAATTACAGGAACCCTCGGGGTCATGGGTTCCTCTTTGTCCTACCAAGGTGGACCAGGTCTGCACAAGTAAGGAGTGAGGTACTGCTCTGAGATTTCACACATGGTTTAGGAAAAGCAAGAACAAACATCCACTGCAGAACTCTCGCTGCTTTGAGTGCTATGGGACCAGCCAGGCATGGGTGGAGACCTTGTCCCTTCAGGACATGTGGAGTACACTAGATAGATCAAGTCAGTGCACAGGCTGGATCTGCTGCTTGACTGTGCCATTTTCTATTCAGTCAACCGGCCTGCACAGTGTGACCCCCATTCAGCAGGTGGTGGGGAAACTGCCACCTGTGGGACCATCCATCTCCCCTTACTACTTGGCTCGGCAAGGGGAGGGCCATTGTGATGGATGATCTGCATGGACAGTTGTCTAAGCCAGGAAGGAAGGTGGTTCCTTAACTGGACAGCTGGCAATGCCTTTTGCTTTTTCAAGACATGGGAAGAAAAGAGAACCCTCTCTCACCCAGAAAACGGGCACAGGATGTCAATGCCATAAGGAATACACTGGGATCCCGGCTGGGTTAGATCCAGGAACAATACCCGGCCTGGAGGCCCATATAACAGAAGGACTGGGGAGGACATTCGATTTGGTACATTTCCTCCCACTGGACGTTAGGTAGCAACCTCCAATTTAAAGTTCCTACAGACTCCTGCAGGGCATGCTGGCACCTGTAATGCCTTGGTGCAGCCCTTGTGGTGTTGTGTGGAGGCTGCCAGGAGGAGTTCAAGGTGATAACAATTCCTATATGGTGGGACTTCAAAGTGACCCTAAAGTACTTCCCTTGGGCTATGCCCTGGCACTGGAGGTACTTCTAGATCTGTCATCAAAGAAGTCACTCAACCCCAGCCAGGCGACTCAGAATCCGGTGGAAATGAACAAAGTTTGCCTGGCAGGTGTAGAGGAGGAGAAAAGGAAGAAGAAAAGTGAAGAGAGTTGTGTTTATTGCACTTGAAACCTTAGAAGATGGAATCTCTAAAAATAAAGCACTTTTATTTGAATGCGGCTGTGTCTGTGGGTAGTGTGCTGCACTGCCCCCTGGTGCTTCACAATGGACTATGCAGCAGATATGTTTGCAAATATGAGCTGGCACACAGTTTTCTGTCTGTTCTTAACATGCCTAAAGTTCAACTGAATGACCAAACTTAGAGGAATTAAATAAAAAAAAAAAAAAAAAAAAAGAAACATTCTTGTTTAAGGCTTATTTGTTTTCAGCTTTTACTTATTTTTTTGTGTGAACTGTTTTGCTTTCATTTTTACTAAAACTTTTAAAATGAAGATACGTGGGCTGTGGAATCATTTGAACACGCTATTGCCAGAACCAGCCTTTGAAGCAAACTAAAAGCTACAGAACTTCAGAATTTTGGGACAAATGCAACTACAGACGATTCTACTGCACTTGCCGTCTGCTTGTTTGGGTCAAATTTTTTTTTTTTTTTTTTTTTTTTTTTTTACATATCAAATGTAAATGTGTTTCCTTATTTCTTGTGTGTGTGTGTATATATATATGTATGTACTATGGATAGAAAATGATCCATCATAAACATGATTAAAGTATGTATAAGGGGTCTGGTTGGATAAATGATCAAATTACTTTCATTTAAGGAAGGCAACCCTTTGTCAAAGCTAAACAAAACTTAATTTTCCTCTTGAGAATGCGATGCTAGGTCATCAGCTTGACATTTGGGGGGGGTAGTTGTGCCCATTATTGATGCTCAGTTTGGTCGCCTGTTCATGGGGAAATCACTTTGGTTAAACAGATGTGGTCTAAAAGGTCGGACGAGGCCCACTTCACATGCACTCTCATGAAGGTAGAAATTATAACATGGAGTGCCCTGCCCAGGACAGGATTACTGGGACTCGCTGCTGGAGTTGGCATTCACCATTGGGCTCCCAACGTAACCCAGCCTGGCTCGACTCACAATTGAGGTCCAGTGTAGGTCCAAGTTCTGTGCGCACCACAGCAAGTCTCTCAGGACTGATTGCCAACGATTTGTTCGGCTTGAACTTATTGGCTGATCGCCCTAAACAAGCACTGAACTCTCGGGCTCAAATCCATCCACTACATCCACCATGCTGCTGAGTTCGAGGATTTAATGAAACAAATTGGCTCTCACAAGGTCATCAATGCACTGAACTCGTCCAAGTCCTTTAATCCTTTCAGCGAAATACAAATTGGTACACACAAAGGCACAGACTGGTTTAAATAACTGGAAGAGATACTGATTAACATAAATAGAAATCAATAATATGTCCATTGATTGTGGAATTCTGGTCCAAGAGGAAAATAAAAACTCGGCCAGCAGCATCAGTGGGAAAAATCAACCTCTGGGGGTCTGTCAGAAGAGAAGCCCTCAATGCCAGCTACTGATACTAAAACTCTCAGCGCTATGTCTTGGAACTGAGAAGTTGAAGGGCATAGTGGCTGCCAGTGGGGCGACGCAAAAATCAAGATGTGAAAAGTTAATGTTAACTGAAAAAACTGAGTTATTAATAGGGAAGTTTAAAAAAAAAAAAAAAATCAACTTGCAATATCTGAATGAAAAAGGTTGAGTTTTAGCACTTACTAAAGAAGAAAAAGAATACAGGAACAGAAATCTTCAATGAAATATAACTGGAATGCATACACATCCATTTCTCCGTTACATAAACCTAAATAGAAACATATAAAAGCTAAGGAAATAAAAAAAAACAATCCATGTGGTTCATTATTTATCAGGAGAGCCAATATCAGCCCACCTCTCCCAAGGGAAGCACACCCATTACAGCCTGTCCACCTCTCAGGCTCCCTACACCAAACAGGGTAAGACCAGGCTATACCATCTCGTCAGGAACCCTCAAAACACATTCAAGTAATTCATAAGGAAAACCTCGTGTCTGCCATTATTTCAGAGGATCAATATATGACTACTTACACCCCCCATTGGTACTGGCCTAACATCTCAATTTAAACCCCCAAGCAAGCCTTGTTCTGGTTTGGCCTGCAGACCTAGCAAACCCCTCCCACAAAATGGCGGCAGCTTCCTCCTCCACGTGGCCTCGCCAGTAGCTTCTCTCATGAAGTGTAGGTTTCTCTTTTATTTACTCAGTCTCTTATTTCTTCTCATACAAAGTAATAACAAGAGTTCAATGTAACAAATGAAAGTACATCACTATATAGACTGGAGAGCAGGACAATTCGGTTTTGGTCCTGGAAGGCTACAGGGTCTGTAGTGACGAGGAAGGCCTTGTTAAACTTGCTTTTTAATTCTTTGGCCTGTTGGTCCTTTCATTCATCCGACACAATTGTTTAGCACATTTAGGTGTTTCTTCTCTGAGAACATTTTCCAGACATTTTGTATCCCATAATAGATTTGAATCTTTGTCCTTCCATTCTTTCCAAACATTTTCTCACAGATTTTACTTTTATTGTTTTCTATTTTTAATTCTTATTAACCAGGCTGTTGCCTTTGCTTTCTTTAAATGATGGCTTATCTGGCAAATCCCAGCAGCAATGCAGTTCTTGAAGCGGCCTTAGGCCCTTGCTGAGTTTTTGTAAACCGTTATGTAAGAGCCAATCATAGAAAGTTAAAGTTTTGAGTTAAACGCATGTTAATGTTTGCTTTATTTGAATAGAATATGATTCCTTCCATAGGCATAGACAACGGTATAGTCTTTTCCCCCTATAAGTTAGCAAGATATACAATCTTCTTACTATAACTGAGAAACTGTGAGTTAATAAGCTCTAGTTGTTGTTTAGAACAGGTCCCAGTAAAGAGGGACTTGATAAACCCATTTTAAGTTTAGAAATGGGATAAGCATACAGTTTTCTGACTGTTTTGAAATGGTTCAGAAATTGAGTGTTTAGTAACAATTTTAGATATAAGAAGATTAAGCTTAGAACTACATTTTTCTTATTATAATTTTTTCCTTTTTTTGCTATTTTAATTTTCTTTTTTGTGTGAACTGTTTTACTTTGAAACTTAACTAAACTTTAAAAAACAAAGATATTTTGTCTATGGAATCTTTTCTGCACGTCAGGCCTTTGTTGAATCCCATTTTTTGAGTTAGAGCTGCTGAATTTTGGAAACTTTGGGAAAACACAGCTACACGTTATTCTCTCATACTACGTGCCCAAGTAGCACTGACAGGCCCTTAGCTCTTCCTAAGGTGTTGTGAAGTTGCTGATCTGTGTCACGGCAGGATAAGCGACTGGCCTCGGTAAATGAGCAATGAGTGAATGTAAAAGGTGTGCAATGTGGCCCGTTTATGAAAATCAAAGAATATAATTGAGACATTTCCAGTATTGACTTCTCCATCCATACATACGGGAACTTTAGAGTTGATTGTACCTTTTGTGAACACTTTCATTTGACTATACACTTGATGATGAGGATGGCAGGATTTGTGGCTGTCTCAAGGTCGGACAAGATATCTAAACTTGTTTAGCAAATCATCTAAGTGTCACTGGGAACATAACAGCATATGACACTGGAGCCGTGCATCATCTATTTTAAGTAGTTGGAGTAGTGAATTCAGCAGTTAAACTTGTTCTACTTTCTTGCCATAGTTTCTTGTTTTTGGGGCGATATTCCGAGTACTTGCAGAATCAGCAGGTTCTTCCTTCCTGTTGCTTATTTGATGCACCTAAACCCGAATTGTCTTGTATATAGTCAGATAGGGCTGCTGTGTTCCCTATTAAGACCCCACTGTGGGTATCGGAGTGTGCATCAGTGGCGTGTGTCTCTTTACTCTGGTCACAGCAGCAATAATGTTTGTTTAAATTGAAGAACAACATTGACACAAGGTTTCGAGGGATTTTTGAGTAGGGCTTTTAGCACTAATTCGCCGTTGAAGACCATTCCTTTCCATTTCACATCATGTATCTATTTGGTCCAGAATGCTGTGAGACAGGAAATGGGCCGCAATTTCTTAAGCCCGAGGAAACTGAAAGAATAAAAACTAAGCAATGAGAGGCAAGGAGTGGGTATATGCTTGAAATGCTGAGCATATAATACTGAGTGAGACCAAATGGTACCTGGGGATCATTGTAAAGTCCGTGACAGGGGACTTCGGTGACTGGAGCGTATCACATGGAGTCTGCGGGTGTATGACAGTATGATAGGTGTGAAAGTTCGAGGTACCGTTTCAGTGGAGGAAGTGATTTGCTGAAAGTGTGCCTACCATTCGGACTAAAAATATATCAAAAAATGTATGTGTCGTTTGTTCGAATTAAAGAGCTCATAATTCGAACTGAAAACAGCACATATTTAATCGTTGGGTACAACGAGACGTCTCCAGATTTGGTGAAAATATTGACGGCACCTTCCTTTGGAGTACTGGCCATACTTCATCGGAAGGAGGCTTTTTCATTAATTTTACACTAAACGGGAGATGAATTCCCAAAAAAGAGATGTTAAGAAGAATGTATGCGCATTTGTGTCAGGAGAAAGACACTTGGAAGGTTTTGAGATGTGCACAATGTGCATCAACAGGCACTTTAAGTGGAAGTGTGTGTGTGAGAGCAGACTAGCAGAAGAGGATGCGAAGGGTGGGATGCGTCCCGTGTACAGATAGGACGTTGACAGCATTCTGAGTAGTTTGAACTTGTTAGGTCATCTCGATTAAAGGTTTAGCATGGTTTCAGAAATAGTAAAGGAGGGGTGTTACAGTGGCGCGGTGTGTAGAACTTCTGCCCTCGGTAACGACAGCAGGGCTCCCGTTAGGATGTTCCTGTCGTGTCTCTGTAGGTTTTCGTTTCGAATATGACGGTTGCAAGCCGTGAGAGAGAATGTTTGTGTGCGATATCAGTGTAGCGAGGATGATGGAAGATTACACTTGAATGTGAGTCTTTTGCAGCTGCACAGTTTTTAATGTTACTTTATCATTGATAGAATGTTGTGGAGATTTAAATATATTTAGCTCAGAATGTTTGTGTTTAGGGAAATTAGGAAATGAACAGAGTAGTTTGGAGGAAGGCTTGTTTAATTTTGGCTTTTTACTTTCAAGTGGAGAGTATTCAAGCTTGGGTCAATTCCAAAGGGTGGTACAGATGTGTACGAGAAGTTATGCATTTCCTAAATGGCACGGTTTTCGTAGTGGGTGTAAATTTATTATGGGCAGCAGTCTGCTGAGTTGCACTATTTTTTTTTTTTTTTTTTCAATTTATATATATATTTATATATTCATACAGTATGTAACTATTGAAAGTCTTCATTTGGTCACAGAATTAATTGATGCGCTTATGCTCGCAACTTTGAAGGGTGATACAGAGGAAAACTCCATTAACAGAAGGAGAGCTGCCCGGGTCTAAATGCCATGCAGGCAGGAAGCTGTGGAGCGATTTGAAACTCTTCTGTACTAATGGCCAAGCGGAGGCATTCAGGTGCGAGGCGCCAAGCTGCGAAGGAGTCGGGGAAAAGTCAGCAGTGCCGTTGAGGGGGAGTGAAAGGGTCAGACAGAGGGCACCATTGAAGTTGGGGTGGCCCGGGTGTAAACGTATGCTCGAGAGTGTCTGGGAGAGTCCTGGACTGATATGGATCCTTCCAGATGACGTCTCCTACGGCAACCTGCGTGAAGTGATTTGAAGGAGGTTGGGTGAGGCGCCTGCCGGGTTTTTTATACAAAACACTGCAGGTGTATCAGTAGAAATAGTGGAGTTTGCAGGTCTTCTTCGTCTTTTCCAAGGATTCCATCGTTACTGGAGTAAGCATCCATGTGGTTACCAGCTGCCTAAAACCAAACCAAACAGGTGGTGCATGGAACTCGTCATCGCCCTGCGCCGAGAAGAGCTGGATGGTTGTTTCTTCTGAGTGTTTTTTTTTTTTGGGAGAAACTCCTCGACTCCCTTGAGCACCCTGGAGGATGGAGATGGGAAAAGGACGAGAGTTATAGCTGTGTCTTGTTTTTTTTACTCTTTTAGGGCTAATTTTTTTTGTTTCTTTTCTCCCAGGGCTGAATATTTTTCCAAAAACTAATTTTTTTTAAAAAAAGATCACAAAGCAATTGTTTAACATATCAAGTCAACAAAAAATATTTATTAGATAGATAGATACTTTATTAATCCCAAGGGGAAATTCACATACTCCAGCAGCACCTTACTGATACAAAAAACAATATTATATTAAAGATTGATGATAATGCAGGTAAAAAAAAAGACTAACTTTGTGTAATGTTAACGTTTACACCCCCTAACTGGTGGAATTGAGTCGCATAGCGTGGGGTCTTCTCAGTCTATCAGTGGAGCAGGAGAGTGACAGCAGTCTGTCGCTGAAGCTGCTCCTCTGTCTGGAGTTGATCCTGTTTACTGGATTAGGTGGATTCTCCATAATTGACAGGAGTCTGCTCAGCGTCCGTCGCTCTGCCACAGATGTCAAACTGTCCAGCTCCATGCCAACAAAAGAGCCTGCCTTCCTCACCAGTTTGTCCAGGCGTGAGGGGTCTTTCTTCTTAATGCTGCCTCCCCAGCACACCACCGCGTAGAAGAGGGCGCTTACCACAACCGTCTGATAGAACATCTGCAGCATCTTATTGCAGATGTTGAAGGACGCCAGCCTTCTAAGGAACTATAACCGGCTCTGTCCTTTCTTACACAGACCATCAGTATTGGCAGTCCAGTCTAATTTATCATCCAGCTGCACTCCCAGGTATTTATAGGTCTCTACCCTCTGCACACAGTCACCTCTGATGATCACGGGGTCCGTTAGGGGTCTCCTTGCTTTTGCTGGTGTTCAGGTGTAGGTGGTTTAAGTCACACCATTTAACAAAGTCATTGATTAGGTCCCTATACTCCTCCTCCTGCCCACTCCTGATGCAGCCCACGATAGCATTGTCATCAGCAAACTTTTGCACGTGGCAGGACTCCGAGTTGTATTGGAAGTCCGATGTATATAGGCCGAACAGGACCGGAGAAAGTACAGTCACCTGCGGCGCTCCTGTGTTGCTGACCACAATGTCAGACGCGCAGTTCCCAAGACGCACATACTGAGGCCTGTCTGTAAGATAGTCCACGATCCATGCCACCAGGTATGAATCTACTCCCATCTCTGTCTGCTTGTCCCTAAGGAGGAGAGGTTGGATTGTGTTGAAGGCGCTAGAGAAGTCCAGAAACATAATTCTTACAGCACCACTGCCTCTGTCCAAGTGGGAGAGGGATCGATGTAGCATGTAGATGATGGCATCCTCCGCTCCCACCTTCTCCTGGTATGCAAACTGCAGAGGGTCGAGGGCGTGTTGGACCTTTGGCCTCAGGTGGTGAAGCAACAGCCTCTCCATGGTCTTCATCACATGTAATGTCAGAGCGACAGGCCGGAAGTCATTCAGCTCACTAGGACGTGATACCTTTGGGACTGGGGAGATTCAAGATGTTTTCCTAAGCCTCGGGACTCTCACCTGTTGCTGGCTCATGTTGAAGATGACCCACTGTTTCGCTGGCACGAATTCTCCTTAGCTCTCTGCTTACCTGGGGTGCTGTAATTATGGATGGGGGGAAACTCTCTATGCTGATATCAGCAGAAGGATGGGTGGAGGGTGCAGTACTCCGAGGTGAGAGTGGGTTAGGGTGGTCAAACCTGTTAAAGAAGTTGTTCATCAGGTTTGCTCTCTCCACGTCTCTCTCAATGTTGGCACCACTCTTCGAGCTGCAGCCAGCGATGATCTTCATCCCATCCCACACTTCCTTCTTGCTGTTATTCTGCAACTTCTGCTATAGCTTTCTCATGTGCTGCTTCTTTGCCGCCCTGAGCTGGACTCGGAGTTCCTTCTGCGCGCGCTTCAGCTCATGCTGATCACCGCCTGTATGTGTGTACGTATGTGTGTACGTACGTATGTGTGTACGTACGTACATGTGTACGTACGTATGTGTATGCGTACGTACGTGTGTACGTACGTATGTGTGTGCGTACGTACGTATGTGCGTGCGTACGTACGTGTGTACATACGTACGTGTGTGTGTACGTACGTACGTGTGCGTGTGTACGTACGTGTGCGTGTATGTGCGTACGTACGTGTGTGTGTGTGTGTACGTGTGTATATGTGTGTGTACGTACGTGTGTGTGTGTATGTGCGTACGTACGTGTGTGTGTGTACGTATGTACGTGTGTGTGTGTACGTACGTACATGTGTGTGTGTACGTGTGTACGTACGTGTGTGTGTACGTGTGTATATGTGTGTGTACGTACGTGTGTGTGTACGTACGTGTGTGTGTACGTACGTACGTACGTGTGTATGTGCGTACGTACGTGTGTGTGTGCGTGTGTACGTACGTGTGCGTGTGTGTGTACGTGTGTATATGTGTGTGTACGTACGTGTGTGTGTATGTGCGTACGTATGTGTGTGTGTGTGTACGTACGTATGTGTGTATGTGCGTACGTATGTGTGTGTGTGTGTACGTACGTACGTGTGTGTGTGTACGTGTGTGTGTACGTGTGTGTGTACGTGTGTATATGTGCGTGTACGTACGTGTGTGTGTGTACGTGTGTATATGTGTGTGTACGTACGTGTGTGTGTATGAGCGTACGTACGTGTGTGTGTGTACGTACGTACGTGTGTGTGTGTATGTACGTACATGTGTGTGTGTACGTGTGTACGTACGTGTGTGTGTACGTGTGTATATGTGTGTGTACGTACGTGTGTGTACGTACGTGTGTGTGTACGTACGTACGTACGTGTGTATGTGCGTACGTACGTGTGTGTGTGCGTGTGTACGTGCGTGTGCGTGTGTGTGTACGTGTGTATATGTGTGTGTGTGTACGTACATGTGTGTGTACGTACGTACGTACGTGTGTGTGTGTGTACGTACGTACGTGTGCGTGTGTACGTACGTGTGCGTGTGTACGTACGTGTGTGTGTATGTGTGTACGTACGTACGTGTGTGTGGGTGTTTGTGTACGTACGTACGTATGTACGTACGTGTGTGTGTACGTACGTGTGTGTGTGTGTATACGTACGTCTGTGTGTACGTGTGTGTGTACGTGTGTATATGTGTGTGTACGTACGTGTGTGTGTGTACGTACGTACGTGTGTGTACGTACGTATGTACGTGTGTGTACGTACGTACGTACGTACGTGTACGTATGTACGTGCGTGTGCGTGTGTGTGTGTGTATCTGTGTGTGTACGTACGTGTGTGTGTATGTGTGTGTGTACGTGTGTATATGTGTGTGTATGTACGTGTGTGTGTGTGTGTGTACGTACGTGTGTGTGTGTACGTACGTACGTTTGTGTGTGTACTGACGTGTGTACGTACGTACGTGTGTTCGTACGTACGTACGTGTGTGTGTGTACGTACGTACGTACGTGTGTGTGTGTACGTACGTGTGTGTGTGTACGTACGTACGTACGTGTGTGTGTGTACGTACGTACGTACGTGTGTGTGTGTACGTACGTACGTACGTGTGTGTGTACGTACGTACGTACGTACGTACGTACGTGTGTACGTACGTGTGCGTGTGTTCATATGTGTGTGTATGTGTGTACGTACGTACGTGTGTGTGTGCGTACGTACGTGTGTGTGTGTACATACGTGTGTGTGTGTACGTACGTACGTGTGTGTGTACGTACGTTTGTGTGTGTACGTACGTGTGTGTGTGTCTATGTGTGTACGTACGTACGTGTGGGTGTTTGTGTACGTACGTACGTGTGTGTGTACGTACGTGTGTGTGTGTACATACGTGTGTGTGTGTACTTACGTACGTCTGTGTGTACGTACGTACGTGTGTGTGTACGTACGTTTGTGTGTGTGTACGTACGTGTGTGTGTGTCTATGTGTGTACGTACGTTCGTGTGGGTGTGTACATACGTGTGTGTGTGTACGTACCTACGTCTGTGTGTACGTACGTACGTACGTGTGTGTGTACGTACGTTTGTGTGTGTACGTACGTGTGTGTGTGTCTATGTGTGTACGTACGTACGTGTGGGTGTTTGTGTACGTACGTACGTGTGTGTGTACGTACGTGTGTGTGTGTACGTGTGTACGTACATGTGTATACAGTAGTATGTACATAAGAGTCTTTTTCAAGACATGTAAATAGACAAACACTGTAAGAGCCACTAGTTAGTTAGTTAGGTCATGTTAAGTTGATAGAGAGCGCTGTTCTCTTTGTTCTCTTCAGTGTTTGCCGACATACAGCATGAGCTCCAAGTCCTATTATAACCCCAGAAGCTGAACTGAAACATAAGTAAGTAAGGCACGGGGGGCACACACCCACCTCCAAACTGTGCCTATGTTACGTCTTACATAACGTAATGTGAACATGCAGCGCCGCACGTACAGAGCGTACTGAGTGTGAGAAATAACTCTTAGTCAGTGTAGAAAACAACTGAAGTTTAAAGTTAAAACATTTTTTCTTTTTTTGACGTTTATTCTGCGTGTGTACCAACTTTTCTCTCCTTGTGTCAGCTGTTAAGTTGAATTTTGACTAAACCTTTTTTAAAAAACGGACGTCTTTGGACTGCGAGATTGCCGTCGGGCCGTGTTTGACCCGTGCTCGGTCCTGCCTTAGCAGCTACACGCACACTCACATGTGTTGACGTCGGCTTATTTCTTGAAGCTCACATGTGCCTCACTTCTTCATATCTACAGTCTGTACTGTGGATGTACGCGAGTGTGTGTGTCATTTACAGATGCTTGTCTCTTTTCTTCTTATGTATTTTATAAAGCTGAAATGTGACTCGGGTTGTAAGTATCCGCATGTGTGTGTTTATTTACATATTGCATTTCTTCACACACGTGTTCTGTATATTGTAGCTTTATTCAATAGCCAGACACATGAACGAAGCAGCTAGCCATAGACACGTGAAACAGGACAACAGGAGGCCTGAGCGTATGACAAACACACAAATGTCTGAGGATTCACAACTCACCACAACAAAACTCATTAAAGAAGCCAAGGAGAGCACACTTACAGTGTCAAGACATCTGTGAACATTTGGAGCGACGGGCGGGATGTTGTGCTCGTAAAATGTGATCTGCACCCCCAGAGAGTGTTGGCAAACGCCATCTGCGTACGCTGAGAACACACACCCCCATTCTGATCTTTATTGATCCGTCCCACCACACACTCCCAGCGTGTCCAGAGCTCTTCTGCCACCCCTCATACATACATCTTATCAGATTTTTTTATTACTATTCAGGTATCTTCCAATGCATTTTGAGGTGTTTTCCCAAACTCTCGGAGGTCTTTATTTGTTTGAATTGTCAGACGTGCTGCCTGTTGGCAGTTCCTTTACGTCACACCTTCGAATCCACACTTGTAAGCACTTCTGCATTGGCCCACCTTCTACCATTAGGCAGCAGGGTCCAGATAAGTTTTAGGTGCCAGCAGGAGGCACCCCTGGGTGGGGTACGCCAACAGAGACTTTTACATGGGGTCACTAGTCAGGGTGCGTGTTGTTCTGCGATGTTGCGGAACTGAGCGGCAACCATGACGGCGACCGCGTCTGTAAATGACAAATCCTGTTAGGTATTGTCTGTCGTGGTCTTTGCTTGCATTCAGATGTTTCTGTACTGGACAATTTTGAAGATGAGCTACAAGACGCTCCGGCCTGCGTATTCCTATTACTTCCATGTGAGTGGCACTTTGGTGACAGGGGACGAAACTTGGCTGTCGAGAGTTAAGTTCAGATTCTGAGAAAAGATGAGTTTACCGTGGGGGTCTGAGGTCAGATTGCAGTTTGGGTTGGACGGTTGTGCACTGTCTTGAGCTCCTGGCAAAGATACCAAAATATCGACCAAGCGGTCTCGGAGATGCCTGCCCTGAACAAAGAAGCACAACAATCAATCCGTTCTGAGACAACGTGACCGGTCCTTTTGTCTCACTCCAGGACTGTGGATGTTGGCCCAGTGTGGTTCAGTGCTGGACCTTCGAGGACATTTGACCAATGTCGAGGACAGCTGCCATAGTAGACCAGGACCTGGCAAACCGATCTGCAGGATTTCTACACCAGTAGTTTTGATGTTCCTAATTTATTTCAATCTAAACATACACACAAGACAGCTGACAGCTGGGTTGCCCTACCAGAGCACATGCTGGACACACAGCAGATCTGGGCAGGCTGGCATGGACAAGGGCATTAAGTCACCCCTGTGTCCGTCTGTCTGTGCGTCTTTTCTTACTTCACTTGACCCAACATGCGCTAATGTCCCGTATCTAATTGAGCTTATTTTAACTTCAAACTGTCCCCGTTTGCTGGTATTAATTAGCTGCCCGCCGTCACTTTGTCATAAACCTTTTCGGTGTCCCAACTGATGGACTGTGAAGCAAAGCCGTCCGATTCTTTTCTTGTAAACGTTAGGAGGTATAAGTCGTCTCAGGGGCTGTTACCTGCGGTTATTCCCCGTTTTATATTTAAATGACACATTTTTATACTCCTGTATACTTCTGTATTTGCATAAACGGCCCCCTGCTTTGTTTTTTTTTTTTTTTTGCATTGTGGGGGTCCGGGGAATCCCCACACCTTTATACAGTTTTAAAGAAAGTTGAAGTCCTTTAGTGCATTGATTTTGCTTTTAATGAGGAATGCTGTGGATTTTGTGCAGGTTGATCTTTTCTTTTATCGATTCCCTGGCAAACGTGTTGCCCACCCTGCAGCACAAGGCGCCCCTCTCTCTGTGCTCATAAGAATTCCTCCTGAACACTGGGAAGCATTTATCTGACACCCATGGACTCGCCGTTACGAGAAAACGCTCAAATTTAACACGCTTGTCAGCTCGTCCTGATGTGTTATCATGCAAGACGTCGCATTTTTTGGGGTCCCCCCACTACCCCCGGAAAACTCTCATCTTTAGGCCTTTTGTGGACCGTAGTTTGTGCAGGAAATGACACCCTGATGATAAACACTAAACCAGCAAAAATGATCAGCAGGACTTGAAGTTGTCCAGGCCGCATCAAGAGACCCCCTAATGGGAAATGAGGGGGCCAAGTTACTCCTGTAACAAAACGTGGAACAAACGGGGGTCGCTTTATGTTATTTCAAGGTTTCTGATCACCAGTATGACTGGATATTTGACTGCTCTCCGGTGGTCCACTTCCTCTGGTGTCACCCCCAGAAGGTTAGAATTGACCGAGTTCAAGCTGAAGCATGTGGAGTGTTGTTTCAGAGTATTTCAAGGCTACTGATTATGAATGGGATGTTATTTTTGATATTTGTTTTTCCATGAACGTCAATCAGAGGGTGTAAAATGGCACCTTTCAAAAGCGAGAGTGTGGGCTTTCGTTTTAGACACTTCCTGGGTCACTGATGGCGGATGTGATGTTTGATCAGGGCTGTGGTCATCTTTGTGACTCTTTATCGGTGGTCCTAACCCTCTAAGAGCCGCTCCCAGAAGGTTCACAGTGACGTGTTTTGGTATCATTTTAGATGGTGTCGTGCTCAGTGCTTATCAGTATGATCATGTTTTTGATCTTCATTTTTTATCAGTGGTTCTTGCCCTCAAAAAGTCGTTCATAGAAGGTTGACACATCTCAAACCCAAGCACGTGGGGTGTTGTTTTAGACCATTTCAAGGTCATCGACTACGAATATGAGATTATTTGGGATGTTTGGGCCTTTCCTGGCACTCTATTGACCTCCATCAGCGGGTGACCAGTGACAAATGTCTATTACATTAGAGAATACTTAGACGTGAAACATTTAAATTGAAGCCGCCCGTCTGAATAGTTCGGATATTTGACTCAACTTCGCTCAGAGTGGTTCTTTGGAGCGTTGCCATAGGGGAACCGTTCTTATGTCCCAAGAGAACCTTCCACATGAAATGTCCCAGAAAAATACTTTTATAGATTAAGCTCCATAAAAGACTCCATTTAGTGTACAGCCACGAATAGATGCTGACAGGTTTGTGAAATATCAGTTTGTTTCTGATTTAATAATAATAATAATTCTTTACATTTATATAGCGCTTTTCTCACTACTCAAAGCGCTCACCACACAGGGAGGATCCGGGATGCGGACCCACAATCTCCTTACTGCAAAGCAGCAGTGGCGGCGGCGGCACTACCACTGCAATGCCAGCTGTGATTTGAAAACGACTCTCGACGGATACAATGGCACCGGCTCAGTTTGGGTCGTCTTGCTGTCTCGGTATCCTGCCTACTACACCTTAAACACTTGAGTCTAACTCTACATTGTAGTATCCTTCTGAAAGGCCAAACGACCAAATGTGATAAGAAACAAACCCTTCTGTATATATATATATATATATATATATATATATATATATATATTAGTGGAAGATGGATGGAGGGATGAACAAATTAAAGAGCAAATAGATGAATGAGTGAATGAATAAAAAGAATGAGTGAATGGATGAATGAAAAGAGTGAATGGATGGACAAATTAAAGAAATGAGTGAATAAATGAAAATAGTGAGTGAATGAAAAGAGTGAACGAATGAACAAATTAAAGAAAAGAGTGAATGGATGAAAGAGTGAGTGAATGGATGAACAAATTAAAGAAATGAGTGAATGAATGAGTGAATAAATGAAAATAGTGAGTGAATGAAAAGAGTGAATGAATTTACAAATTAAAGAAAAGAGTTAATGGATGGATGAATGAGTGAATGAATGAAAAGAGTGAATGGATGGATGAATGAGTGAATGAATGAAAAGAGTGAATGGATGAATAAAAAGAGTGAATGAATGAACAAATTAAAGAAAAGAGTGAATGGATACATGAAAAAGTGAATGAATTAATTACAGAAAAGAGTGAATTAATTAATGAAAAGAGAGTGAATCAATTAATGAATGAAAAGAGTGAATGGATGGATGAAAAGAGTGAATGAATGAATTAAAGGAATAAATGAATGAATGAAAACAGAGTGATTCAATTAATGAATGAAAAGAGTGAGTGAATGAATGAAGAGTGAATGGATGAATGAATTAAAAGAGAGTAAATCAATTAATGAATGAATAGAGCTAATGAATGAAAAGAATGAGTGAATGAATGAAGAGTGAATGAATGAATAAAGAGTGAGTGAATGAATGAATGAAAACAGTAAATCAATTAATGAATAAATAGAGCTAATGAATGAATGAAGCCTTCCCAGAATGAAATGGCGCTTTGTAAAGCCGTAGGTCCACACAATCCAGTGAAGTGCCATTTTATTTCCAAGTGTTATTTTCTCGTTTCTTCTGTACTGTTCATGTACCTCGTTCATTACGGTTCTTATCAACACCCTAAATTAGAGCGCCTTACGCTGCTTCACAGTACAGTACATCACAACAGGTAATTAAAATGCAATCAGTCGCGTTTCTTCTGCGCAGTACAGCATTGTGTGTCTCAGCAGGACTTCAGTGCGTTTCGTTGCGTTTGTAGCTCCCGCGCATGTGCGGATTGAATGGCTGGCTTGAGCGTTTCTGTGGGTTTGAGGAAATCCAAGCAGCTGCGCATCAACACAAAGCTCGAGCAGCCTACGTGTGTGTGTAACAGACGACGGTAGCCCCGTGCAATCTGCTCACATAACCACATTAAGTACTTTAATCGTTTTATTTTTTTTTCAGTGATTGTTTCACGAATTATATTTTGGAGGTTGTTCACGTGATTACATGTCCTGGTCATTTTACGCGTCTTCCTCCCCGTACCCGTTCCCATTTTTATGTGGGGTCGCTACTCCCCCCCCAAGCCATATAAATATCTTATAAGCGATTGTCTTGTTACAGTCCACACCAAGACAACTTGTATTGTATCGACTTGATTGTCTTTTATTGTACAGCGCGGTCGGTTGCTTTGTACTGTGAAATCTGACATGAAGTGATTTCCGCGGACGTGCTGGATGGATGATTGTTAATTTTTTTTTTTTTTTTTTTTCACTGCGGTGGGTGCCATTTCTCCGTGCTGGTCGGAGAGGACCTGCTGGGTGGACCATAAAAGGTACATGCAGGGGTATTTCTATTCATGTTTCAAGGCGCCATCGCGACTTGTATCCGAATTCAGTGCTTCGTCGGTTAAAGAGAACGCCACCGCAGACCCTCAGCCCGGCAGCCAGACCCTCCATTGTCTCCGCTTTTATATTTAACTCAGAAAATGTGAATCTGTTTTGGCTGGATCTGCTGTCTGCTTCAGTAATAACATTTTGAAAACAGCGGAAAAAAGAAATTATCTTAAAATATGGAAAGTTGAAAGTTACGTTGCCTGTCTTGAAGAAAAAAAAATCACTTAAAGCTATAAAGTTTAATGAGAAAGAAATACCAAGCAAAAACCTGCTTTTAAAAAGGCTCGCCAAGCAGTTCCACGTCAATAAAACACTCCGGAAAACTGCCAAGTGAAATGATCGGTTGAAGCAAACTTTTTACTCTAAAATGGGAAAGCGCAGTTGAAAGCCTTTTTTTATACAAAATAACGACTTGGCCTTCCATGTGTTGTTCGCTTCGTGAGTCGCAAATGCGCATAAACATTTCTCCGCGGCGTAAAATTCTTAACAACTGTGCTACGGGGAATTTTAATAAAACGTTTAGTTTTGAGCCATAGAAAATTAAAGAGAGAGGTTTGAGTCCGCTCGCTTTCTCATTAAGCTGCCCAGCGCGCAAACCCTTCATTTGCCTTTATGTGGAAAAGTCCTTTGTAAAGGAGCGGAGCTTCGGCCGTTCTCTTCTATTTACGGAAATCTCTGAAAGTGACAAATTAGTGAAGCCAAGTATATTTGTTAGACATTCTGCGTCGGTCAAATAACGAACGCGACAGCCTCGTTGGTCGGCTTTAACAGGTTCCGGTGAAAGGCGCTATATTAAACACACCTGCCGATTAGGAGGCCGATGTGCGGCTTTTAACTGAACTTGAGAAACAGCTGATATACAACTTTCTGTTTTTGCTGAAACAAAGGAAGCCCTCAGTTTATGCCGTGGTGCGCGAATGCCAAATTTTTGAACAAATATAAATCCGCCTTTACCTAAATGTACTTTTTAAAATGAGTTTTCCTTTCCTGAATTCGATTTTTCCACAAGTATCGGTGAAGATATTAGCAATCGGTCCGGTTAACAGGAACGGCAAACGCGAGCGGGTACGGGGATAACGTGCAAACTCAACAAACAAACAAATAAATAAATAGACAGTTTGGCATATCAGGAACATGAAATTATCGGGTTGTGTGGTTCCTTTTACAACTATTTGCTTGACCAAGCAGCATTTCATTCTACTGAAGGGTTCTTTGCGCTTCGAAAAATAAACTAATATGTTTGGGATTGGAAACAGAAGTCTTTTAATGCATGTTAGGCTACCTATCAGGACAGCAGCATATTAAGAAAACGTGAACTGAGCCTGTGTTATTGTATGCCATGACAGTCCTTTTAAAATCATGGACCACTGGTATTTCACAAACCTGATACCATCTTTCTATGATTATTTACTGTATTGAGCCTGTTATGGATCTAAATAAATTAAGGTTCTTTCTGGAAACTTCACGTGGATGGTTCTCGCATAGCACCGCTCTGGCACCTTCATTGTTAAGAGTGGCACATTCTTAGTAACACTGAAGTCTTGTGCATGGCCCTCTAACTCTCACAGAAAATGGACGGCTATTTTACCTTCTAGGAAAACGGGACTTTGTCCGACTGTGAGTCATTCTGAAGTTATAATTAACAATAACTAGGCACTGCATCATTTTGGAATCTTTGGAAGAGTGCAGTTTTATTGAGGCAAAACTTAACAAAAGAAGTAAATAAATATAAACACGCCTCGGGCCCCGCAAGTGATGAGCCAACTGCCGTTGCGCCAGGCCCGTTCCCACTGTGCAGAAGTACGGGAAGCGAAGAAACATTTTAATTTCGGAAACACTTTGCACGCATTGGTCTCAACGGCAAAGCGATTTTGTGCAGTTTTCCAGGAAAAGTTTAGAATATTCGGACTTGTTTTTAATTCTTCTTCTTCTTCTTTTTAAAGCGTCTGTTTTATGAACATTTATTACAAAAATGTGTCCGTAGTGTTAAAGCTACAGAAAACGTTTCCATTATGAGTTACTGGGGACAAACTGCAGCGGAGTTGTGACTTGCAAGTGCTGATCAACATCTAACATGTCGCCAGTCCCCGACGCCGGCATGACAACAACCTGGTCACGAAATTTCTGTCCTCCTGGCGTTAAGCAAATACCTTACTTCAAAACCATTTAAACTAATACACCTGTGCAACCGTTAAAAAGTGTGTCACCAACGCACTGCCTGTCCGTCCGTCTGTCCGCTCGGCCACAACAGCCGAGAATAAAATTAAATACAAAATAATAATAATAATAAAAACACGTAAGAAACGACTGTGATATAAAGCCGAACAGAAAATGACGCTTTGTGGAGAAACGGAGAAAGGGGGCTGTAAGCACAGCAGGTAAACATGGGGGCAACCAACATGAGCAGGGCCGCCGCTGCCGCCACCCGTAAGATCACGACTTTGAATGGACGGGGTGTTCTCGGTTCATGTTAAATAAAGATCCGTCGTATCAATCAGTTATATAGTGCGTGCCTTTGTTATCTGTCTATTATATTGTGCCTTTGACATCTATCTGCCTGTCTATCATTTAAATACTGTAGTGCCTTTGTTATGTGCCTTCGCTCAACCCCCCCATCCATGCCAACCCCCACCCCCGGCTGCGCTAAGCGCCTGCCACTTCACGTCTCTGCCGCTCCCGTTTGTGGATTTCACTTTCACCAAACAACAAATCTTTTAATTCTCGCGGATACGCCTCTTCATTGGGTGGTAACACGAATTAGAAGTCTCCGATTTAAAGTTTAAATCCGAACAATATATTCCATCTCTTTTTACTGTTCCGTTATTTCACCGAGTATTAAGTTCTGTTTGTTTGTGCTAATGCGATCTTTACTGTCATTTTTTGAGACTTTTGAATTTTCGTACTTTCATTATCTCTAATCTGCTCTCATGTGTATCGCGCCAGCGGTTTGGAATTCTTTACGACGTTCTACTTTGTCGTCTACTCTTTGGCTTTTATTTCCGGGGTTAAATCTCTTGGCACAAAGTCTCATCTCGCTGGACGTGAAAGTGTCTCTCTGAGAAAGTCACGTCTCGTCTCAGGCTAAAAAGTCTCGTCTCTTCCCAGGAGTTTTTTTTTATTATAATAGTGAGATAATATTTAGTGCCTTTCATATCTATCTGTCTGTCTGTCACTCATTTGACATCTTTAACAGGAGAGAGCAGGGATGTACATGTTTTAAAATATTCATTAACCCTATAATATGGTGATTGCCAGGGGTGCAAAAAGGTGTTTTTTGTCCCCATAGTGATTATCCTCAGTCATTGGTATAGTTAACAGCAATCCCCCTTGAAGACAGAGTGATCTACTCTAGTTTGCCACAGCCAGGGGCCAGCTGTAGTCACTACATAACAGTCAGGGCTCTTTATGGGCCCCCATGCAATGCATCCTCTTATTCCCCACTATATGGATGAGATATTCTCAGTTAATGTTAAGTAAAGGTCTGTCTTTTCATATATCCACATACAGTGCATCCGGAAAGTATTTACAGCACATCACATTTTCCACCTTTTGTTATGTTACAGCCTTATTCCAAAATGGATTAAATTCATTTTATTACTCAGAATTCTACACACAACACCCCATAATGACAACGTGAAAAAAGTTTACTTGAGCTTATTGCAAATTTATTAAAAATAAAAAAATTGAGACAGCCCATGAAGTTCAAAATTGAGCTCAGGTGCCTCCTGTTTCCCCTGATCATCCTTGAGATGTTTCTGCAGCTTCATTGGAGTCCACCTGTGGTAAATTCAGTTGACTGGACCTGATTTGGAAAGGCACACACCTGTCTATAGAAGGTCCCACAGTTGACAGTTCATGTCAGAGCACAAACCAAGCATGAAGTCAAAGGAATTGTCTGTAGATCTCCAAGACAGGATTGTCTCGAGGCACAGATCTGAGGAAGGTTACAGAAACATTTCTGCTGCTTTGAAGGTCCCAATGAGCACAGTGGCCTCCATCATCCGTAAGTGGAAGAAATTCGAAACCACCAGGACTCTTCTTAGAGCTGGCCGGCCATCTAAACTGAGCGATCAGGGGAGAAGGGCCTTAGTCAGGGAGGTGACCAAGAACCCGATGGTCACTCTGTCAGAGCTCCAGAGGTCCTCTGTGGAGAGAGGAGAACCTTCCAGAAGGACAACCATCTCTGCAGCAATCCACCAATCAGGCCTGTATGGTAAAGTGGCCAGACGGAAGCCACTCCTTAGTAAAAGGCACATGGCAGCCCGCCTGGAGTTTGCCAAAAGGCACCTGAAGGACTCTCAGACCATGAGAAAGAAAATTCTCTGGTCTGATGAGACAAAGATTGAACTCTTTGGTGTGAATGCCAGGCTTCACATTTGGAAGAAACCAGGCACCGCTCATCACCAGGCCAATACCATCCCTAAAGTGAAGCATGGTGGTGACAGCATCATGCTGTGGGGACTGGGAGACGAGTCAGGATAAAGGGAAAGATGACTGCAGCAATGTACAGAGACATTCTGGATGAAAACCTGCTCCAGAGCGCTCTTGACCTCAGACTGGAGCGACAGTTCATCTTTCAGCAGGACAACAACCCTAAGCACACAGCCAAGATATCAAAGGAGTGGCTTCAGGACAACTCTGTGAATGTCCTTGAGTGGCCCAGCCAGAGCCCAGACTTGAATCCGATTGAACATCTCTGGAGAGATCTTAAAATGGCTGTGCATCCAACCTGATGGAGCTTGAGAGGTGCTGCAAAGAGGAATGGGCGAAACTGGCCAAGGACAGGTGTGCCAAGCTTGTGGCATCATATTCAACAAGACTTGAGGCTGGAATTGCTGCCAAAGGGGCATCGACAAAGTATTGAGCAAAGGCTGTGAATACTTATGGACATGGGATTTCTCAGTTTTTTTATTTTTAATAAATTTGCAAAAACCTCAAGTAAATTTTTTTTCACGTTGTCATTATGGGGTGTTGTGTGTAGAATTCTGAGGAAAAAAATGAATTTAATCCATTTTGGAATAAGGCTGTAACATAACAAAATGTGGAAAAAGTGATGAAGTGCTGTGAATACTTTCTGGATGCACTGTATTATACATTGTGGTGGGATGGCGCCCTGCCCAGGATTTGTTCCTGCCTTGTGCCCTGTGCTGGCTGGGATTGGCTCCAGCGGACCCCCGTGACCCTGTGTTATGATATAGCAAGCTGGACAATGACTGACTGACTGACATATATTATACAGTATCTATCTATCTATCTATCTATCTATCTATCTATCTATCTATCTATCTATCTATCTATCTATCTATCTATCTGCCTGTCTAGTATATAGTGCCCTTCATATCTATTATACAGTGCCTTTCACGTCTACAGCTGTTGCCATAAGTTTTGAGAATGACACAAAAGTATTGGTTTTCACAAGTTTCAAGTTTGCTGCTTCAGTGTTTTTAGATAAAAAATATCCTCCGAGAGCAACTTTTCCCAACCATCCAAGCACAGTTTGATGACCATAAGGCAAAACTGAGAACTAAGTGGCTCGGAGAACAAAATTGGGGTCCATGGCCAGGAAACTCCCCATTGAGAACTTGTGGTCAAACCTCAAGAGGCGGCAGATGGACAAACAAAAACCCACCAATTCTGATAATGCAAGAATGGGCCGCTGCCATCGGTCAGGATTGGGCACAGAAGTTCATTGCCAGCATGCCAGGGCAAATTGCAGAAGTCTTGAAAAAGAAAGAAGGGCCAACACTGCAAATACTGAGTCTGCATAAACTTCATGTTATTGTCAATAAAAGCCTTTGAAACTTGTGAAGTGCTTGTAATTCTACTTCAGTACACCAGAGAAACATCTGAGAAAAAGATCTAAAAACACTGAAGCAGCAGACTTGGTGAAAACCAACAGTGGGGTCATTCTCTAAACTTTTGGCCACGGCTGTATCTAACAATCTATCTGTCTAGTCTATAGTGCTCCTCACATCTCTCATGTAGTGCCTTTAAATACAATACAATACAGTTTATTGGTGTAAAGCCCAAAATCACAAAAGAAGTGCCGTAATGGGCTTTAACAGGCCCTGCCTCTTGACAGCCCCCCCAACCTTGACTCTGTAAGAAGACAAGAAAAAACTCCCAAAAAAACCCTTGTAGAGATAAAATGGAAGAAACCTCAGGAAAGGCAGTTCAAAAAGAGACACCCCCCAGGTAGGTTGGGTGTGCAGTGGGTGTCAAAAAGAAGAGGGTCAATACAATACAATACACAGAACAGAACAAATTCTCAATACAATATAAAAAACATTTTACAAGTACTTAGCAGAATTTAACAGTAGATGATATCCCATAATATGATTTGGATTTGTTTAGAGTCCTGGAGACCTCAGCCATCAATCTGCCTCCCCCTATTGGCCATTCCACAGCTGAAACAGCGCTGGGCCAGCCAATCTGATGAAAGGACCCCTCTACCCCACAATTCCTGCGATCCTCCATCAGAGATGACTTTACCTTAGGCAGGCAAAACATCTTGGCAGGTGGGCTGTGGCACCAAGTGCCACATTTGAGTTCCCAAGAAGAGAAACAGAACAGGTGAGGGTTAGTGACACATTATAACTGTCATACTACTTCTGTTTTAGTGCTAATGACAGTTCTGCACAGTTAATCAGCAGCTCTAGTCAGGGTGTGCTAAACTGAAGTTGTGAGTCTTCAGCCGGGATTTAAAAGCTGAGACAGATGGGGCATCTCTTATAGTGGCAGGCAGACCACTCCACAGTTTAGGGGTCCTGTAACTAAAAGCTTGACCTTCCACTGTTATTTTATTAATCCTTGGAATCATAAGCAGACCGGCATCTTGAGATCTTAATGTGCACTCTGGTTTGTAAGTCATGATAAGTTCAGACAAGTAAGCCGGAACTCGGCCATTTAATGCTTTATGTGTTAAAAGGAGGATTTTGAAATCTGCCCTAAACTTAACCGAGAGCCAGTGTAAGGATTTAAGAACTGGAGTTATGTGTTCGTATTTTCTTGTTCTTGTAATAATTCTTGCAGCCGTATTTTGTATTAACTGGAGGCTGTATAAAGAACAGTTTGAACATCCAGTGAACACCGCATTGCGGTAGTCAATCCTACTAGAGATAAATGCATGAATTAATTTCCCAGAATCCTGTTTATTTAGAAAACGCCTTAATTTCCCACTATTTTTAAGATGGAAGAAACATGATTCGGACAACTTTGTAATGTGCTCTTTAAATGACATGCTAGAGTCAAAGAGAACTCCTAGATTGTGGGCTGATTCAGTAAAATTAATGGGGATTCCAACTGAGTTAAATGATAACAAAATATTGTTGTGATCAGCGTCATTCCCTCCAACAATTAACATCTGTTTTATCTGTATTTAAAGACAAGTCTTTGTCATCCATCCACTCCTTTAATTCACTAACACAGCTAATTAAAGACAACATCAGAGAAACTTCATTTGGTCTAAAAGAAAGGTATAACTGGGTGTCATCTGCATACGAGTGAAAACTAACATGATGTGTCCTAATGAGAGATCCCAGTGGAAGCCTGTAAAGTGAACACAGTAAAGGTCCCAGTACTGAGCCCTGCGGGACACCATATCTCACTTCTGTGTATAATGATGGAGTCCTGTCAGCACATTTCTGTACATATTGGAATTGATTTGATAAATAAGAACTAAACCAAGCGAGCACGGTGCCTGTAAGCCCAACAATTAGGGTGGAGTGGTGACTCTGAGGCTAAGGATCTGCGCTGGTATCCCGAAGGTTGCCGGTTCGAATCCCTGTCACTGCCAAAAGAGATCCTACTCTGCTGGGCCCTTGAGCAAGACCCTTAACCTGTAATTGCTCCAGGGGCGCTGTACAATGGCTGACCCTGCGCTCTGACCCCAAGGGGTATGCGAAAACTAACAAATTCCTAATACAAGAAATGTATTAGGTGAAATAAAGAACAAAAAAAAACATGCAGTAAAATCAAATGGTCGATAGTGTCAAATGCTGCACTTAAGTCTAACAACATCATTACAGTGGAGTCTCCTTCATCAGAGGATATCAGAATGTCGTTTACAACCTGCGTTAGTGCCGTTTCTGTACTATGACCAGTGCGAAAACCAGACTGGAATTTCTCAAATAAATTGTAATGTGTAAGGTGTGACTGAAGCTGACTGGCAACTACTTTTTCTAGTACTTTAAAGAGAAAGGGTAAATTTGAAATAGACCTATAATTATTTAGTATGTGTGGGTCTAGGTCTGACTTTTTAAGTAATGGTTTAATGACTGACACTTTTAGTGTATCAGGTACTGTGCCATGCAATAATGAACTACTGATAATGTTGAGAATAGGTGCTGCAAGAACATCCATTGCACTTTTTACTAGTTTTATTGGCACTGGATCAGGGAACAAGTAGTGGGTTCATTTTAGAAATTAAAGTTAAGACTTCCTGCTCAGTTACAGGATTAAAATGACTAAAGTGCTGAATGCAATGTGAGACAGGGTCTGCTAAGCTAGTATTTGGTTTGTACTGTGATGCTGAGATCTGGGATCTTATATTTTTAATTTTCTCATTGAAGAAGTTAATAAAGTCTGTACTGCTAATATCTGTTAGTATTTTGCACTATAGATCTGAATTTCCATTTGTTAATTTAACGACTGTTCTAAGCAGTACCTGAGGATTTTTATTATTGCTATCTATTATTGTAGAATAGTATTCTGAGCGAGCTTTAAAGAGAGCTTTTTTATATTTATTAACACTCTCTGTCCATGCAGTTTGAAAGACATGTAGCTTTGTTGTTCTCCATCTGCGCTCCAGTTTTCGACACTCTAATTTAAGAGCTCGAGTGTTTTCATTAAACCAGGGAGAGTTTCTATGTGCTTTGATCACTTTTGTTTTAAGGGGAGCCACTGTGTCCAGAGCATCTCTCAAGGTCACATTATAATGTGATGTTAGCTGATCTAAATTGTTTTCCACGTTTACATTTGATGTTCGCTGATCTAAATGGTTTTCCACAATTACACTCGACTTTCTCAAAATATCTATAAATTTTGAAGCAGAATTACAATCTCATTGACAATCTGACAAAATCCTACTGAATTTAACAAATAAGTAAAACATTTGCCAAAAGTGTCAGTTTCCACATCAATGTGTACATTAAAATCCCCCATCAATACTACGTAATCATAATTTATAGCCAAATCAGATAAAAGTTTGCTAAATTCTGTCATGAACAATGAATATGGCCCTGGTGGTCTGTAGACTAGCAGTATAATTGTGTTGGAATCTGTTTTAATATTTTAAATGAATGCCTCAAAGGATGTAAAGTCGCTTAAATTTTTAGACGTGAATTGTATTTTGTTACAGTGAATTATTCCAAGTCGTCCTCCTCGACCTCTCAGAATCTCTAGACTTATGAAGGAACGAGTATCCATCTGGTGACGCCTCAGCTAGGGGACAGTGTCACATTTACTAAGCCAGGTTTCATTGAGAAGACACAGATCAGATTTTGTACTTAATGTCATATCATTTAATAAAAACAGCTTTAGTGCCAAGAGAGCGAATGTTCAATAAGCAGCATTTAAAACTGCATGCTTCTTTCTGAACTAGTGATATACAGTTAGGTCCATAAATATTTGGACAGAGACAACTTTTTTCTAATTTTGGTTCTGTACATCACCACAATGAATTTTAAATGAAACAACTCAGATGCAGTTGAAATGCAGACTTTCAGCTTTAATTCAGTGGGGTGAACAAAACGATTACATAAAAATGTGAGGCAACTAAAGCATTTTTTTAACACAATCCCTTCAAAATCCCGGCCTTTCCCTAAAATTATCCCAATTGTTCACAAACGCTATGCTTTTATTTGCACACCAGGTTTCTAGCCAGCAGTGAAGGGAAAGCAATCTGCTATAAATCACATCCCCTCTATATAATCTTGGTAAGGGCCAGATACAACTAAATTCTGACATTTTCTTTCAGCTTTGGTGCATAGAGAGATGAAGTTCCTCTTTAATACCTCAGATTGCTGTAAATAAATATCATTAGTGCCGACATGCAATAAGGTAGATACTTCATCGTCGGCGACATGCTCCAATACACCCTCTATGCTAGAAATCTTGGCCCCTGCGAGGCATTTAACATTAACTGCTGGTTTAACACAGTTTGGAATTCTAACATTCCGCACTATGGAATCGCCAATTATGAGCACTTTCTTATTCTCAGTTTCCACAGACGTGCTGCGGAGTGCTGAGAATCTGTTCTGGGTCCGAATTGGTGACCTGGGTGCCGAGGGACTAAATTTTGGCTTCTTAGACCCCCCCGTCTTACTGTTACCCACTCGCCCTGTGGCTGAATTGGTGCTGCTGACTTCGGCCGCGCACTGACTACAGTGGGACCTGGAGAGACTGAAGCCGAGTCAGATGTAGCCGAATTGTCTAAACAAACCAAGTCGATCCAATTTTCGGTTTGTCTAATTGCTATCAGGTTCCTAACGCGGTCCTCCAATTTGCGTATTTTCCCGACCAACTCTAAATTAACTAAACACTTTTGGCAGGTGAAGCTGTCTACACTGTCGGCCGGAACACCTGAACTGTACATGCTGCAGGACACACAACATATAAACGTGCCCTCAACGGGCAGAGAGCAGATTGAACTTACGTTTAGCACTGATATCATCTTCGTTTTTTTAACTTCGGTGCTTTTGGCGCTTTTCGCGTTCAGCTGAATCACCAAGAGACCATCAGCTTTAAGTTTCCACCAGCCAGTGAGTGATGGACTTTGATTTCTTACTGCTGGTTATTTCTCCTGGTCAGGTGTCGGCTTTACTTCAGTTGAACTTACTCGGGTGTTTGCAAAGGGCTACCTGCCTGTGGGAGACGCCGCTGCTCTGTGCTTCCGCTCGCTGCTACGAAGAGGTGGGACTTGAAAGAGAGAAAGAGAAATCTACCTGTCTATCTGTTACACTGTATATAGTGCCCTTCACATCGATTATATAGCGCCTCTCACATCCATCTACCAATCTGTCTAGCATATAACACCTTTCACGTCTATCTATTATGCCGTGCCTTTCATATTGTGAGTGCTGGGGGTCTCAGACTGCCAAACTCCAGACACCACTGCACCAACAGCAGACCTGGGTTCAAACACACCTGTCCTGTTGTTTCCTTTCCAGCACCATAAACGTTATGCTTTTCTTCTTTCTCCTCTCTGGTGAGCTTTGGCCTCCTCCTCCTCCTTTCCTGACTCCACCATGACTGTCCCTTGTCATGCCAGACTCAGTTTTGTCATCAGGGAGCACTTCTGGGCCAGCTGGGGCCTACATAATAATAATAATAATAATAAATTACTTTTATTGAGCGCCTTTCACAAACCCGAGGTTGCTTTACATGCAGAGTAAAAAACAAAGAAATTACACAGATGACAAAAGTTTGTAGAAGAGAAAATTTTCAGTTGAGATTTAAAAGTGCAGAAAGAGGAGTAAACTTAGAGAAACTGAGGAAGAGAGTTCCAGAGCTGAGGGTCCATAACACTGAAGGACCTGCCTGCCCTCCCAGGGTGGAGAGTCTGCTGTGTGGGACAGTAAGGAGATGACTGGTCGAGGACCTGAGAGAGCGACAAGGAGTGTATGGAGCTGAGTGAGGTAGAGAGGGGCAAAGGTTATGTAGGGCTTTGAAGGTGTGAAGCAGAATCTTGAATTTAATCCTTGATGGAGCTGGTAACCAGTGAAGCTGGGAGAGAACGGCTGAGATGTAGCTGTGGAGTTCTGAATGTACTGTAGCTTCTGGAGAGATTCTGCAGGGAGGCCGATGAAGAGGGAATTACAGTAATCAATATGAGACATTATGAAACAATGAACCAGAGTCTGACCATCAGACAAGGACAAAAATGGACAATGTGATGGATGAGATAGAATGAAATTTTAGAAAGAGACCTAATGTGTAGCTCAAAGTTAAGTGATGAATTAAACAAAACACCAAGATGTCTGACAACAAGAGCAGGTTTGACAAGTGTACATAAGACAGCCAGTCACTGCAGGACATGCCCTCAAGTCCCATGATGCACCTGGTTGTTCTCGTCTGCACAGCTTCCTGTATAGTGTGGTGAGCAGAACTGCACCCAGGACTCCTGAGGTGGTCTCACTAGAGCTTTATACAGTCGGAGCACAAGGTCCCTCAGTTTCTGTGACATAACCTAACATTTGATTTGCCTTTTAAGTCTCACCTGCACGTTGCTTAGCTGATGAGAATTCTTTGTTTGTTTTTTCCAGGCACGAGTCACCCTGTGGAGAGTCGCTGATGGACACTTGACCAGCATCACCTGAAGACCTGCAGAACGTAAGTCAAAAGGGACTTTCATTCTTTCAGTTGAGCTTGGGGGTCAGCAGGGTGGATTTTGATACGTTTTGGTGGCTCCTTTGCTTTTCAAGAGCAGCTCTGCTTGCTGGATGGTCGTCCTCTGGCCGGCTGGGTCAGGTGGTCCTAGAGAGTGGCTGGACAACTGGCTTTTGTGAGAACGTCCCTTGTTTAATGGGATGATTTATGGCAGTGTTGGCTTTGTGAATGTGCCTTGTTTATCGTTTTTCACGTTTTTTGGAGTTGATTATTTACAACCTCTGGCCAAAATGGCGGACTCGCTACTCTTGGAGGATCTTCATGCAGCCGTTTTAAAGAAACAATTCACAAATATGACACCAAACTATTTTATTTAACAGCTGAACATTCTGGCGTTGTAACACATGCCTCAAAAAATGAAATGAAATTGTTGTAATTAACGGCACATTTTCTGTTCAGCCCAAGTAGATGAAAACTACTGATATGGAATCAGCTGGTGACTTTCATTTCTGAACACGCGTCTCAATTGGCCACAGTGCAGAGCGAGTGTCTGCTCACCCCACGAGAGAGAGGATCACCAAACTCCACACCCAGTGTGGCCAAAGATGTCGGTTCAGCCGTGTCTAAAATTTGGAGCAAGTGCAAACAGACTAGGAAAGTTGGAAAAGGCAAACACACAAGTCGACCGAGGAAGACGTCAAAGCAAAGTAAAAGGGCAGGATGACGATCCTCCACGAGTAGGGACTTGGATTTTGTTGTCATTTTTGAGACCGTTCCATACTGCTGATCATTCTTTGGCTTCTTTTCCCAGCGCCGTTTTGTTTCTGTTGAATGCTGCCATTTTGTTGCTGGGATGTGACTGTGGAAAGACCCCGGAGCTGCTGGGTCACCAGTGTGAAGCTCACGTTGGGCAAGTCCTCATATTCTGAGTTGGACAGAAGGGTCCGGATGTAGACCTCCGCTCAAGAGTCAGCTGGACTGCACGTTTGTGTCACTTGGTCTTCATCGTTGGACCGAATCTTAAGCATCGTGTGATGTCACCGACGTATGTCGGAGCTCCAGAGGTCTGCAGCTGGACCCTGTTGGAGTTTGATGACGGAGAATCCAGGAAAGAGTTTGTGTTTACCTGAATTGTTGTTTTTCCGGTATCTGAGCTTTTGTCTTCACTGGACCGAGCTCCAGTTTGGTGTTTGGCTTGGCCTGATATTAGATGGCTCCGATGTTCTGGCTGTAATTTTGGTGTTTCCTGGCTTACGTTTGTTCTCCTGGTCCACATTTCATATCTCCTCTGCTGTTCTTCAGAATTGTAAGTTGCCCTCAAATATCAGGGGACGTGTTTTGGTTTCATGACGACTGCCTTGGGCGCAGCTCAGTGGTCTCGGGAGAGCCGAAGACATTTGTGGCGTCTTTTTCTTTTATTTTCTTTGTGAGTTGTTATGGATGGCGGTAGTCAGTAAGCCAACCAGCCGTGTGTCACGTGTCGTGTTTGTTTCTTCTTGCTGACGTCTTTCGTTGTTGGATTGTTAACGTCGTGTTTGCTTTTGTTTTGCCTGTGCTGAGTTTATACAGTTTGATTTTATGATTGTTGTGCATACTGTGCTTTTGTGCTTTTGTGTTGTGCTAATGTCCTATGCATTCACCTTCTGTGCTATCTGCTCTGACTCCGACATGTTGAGCCATGTGTTGGAGCGGCAGTTTCAATGTTGTATTTTCGATTCAGATTGCTGAATGCTGTTTGGATTAACGGGCGTCCAGCCCTGCTTTGCTTAAGTTGCGGTGATTTGCCTTTCTTTGTGTCCCGTTTTCTCTTTTCTTGCCCTGTTGGCATTCTTTAATTAAAGTATGTAAAGACATTTTGTTTTGTGCGTGCTTTGGGCCCGAGTTTTGTGAAACTTGTTTTCTCTACGCCTTATTTTTTGAACGTTACGGGTCTTAGCTCCACTTTTGGGCCCTTTCAGGCCTTCCAGTGTTGAGTTTGGGGCAAGGCCACCTCTGCTGTTCGGAGCTGCGATGAAGGCACGTGTGCGGTTTTGGGAGGCCTGTGCTTGTTTGTGATGCCGTGCGCTAGCAGCAGCCATAAGCGCCCCTACGTAACGTGTAAGTCGTACGAGTGACTGGCGCGGTCTGATTTACTCGAATACACGGACTGTTGCTTTGTGTTTGTTACCGTTGCTCATGTGTCATCGGTTAGTGTGTGACGTGTCATCGGCCTTCGTATGAACTACACTACTGCGATCCCCGAGATTTATACATTTTGTTTGTGCCTTATTTTCGTGATTGTTCGGCTCTTTCAGTTTCGGGGTTCTGAAGTACAGAGAAATGGAATCTGAGGTCTGCTTTTGTGTTTTGTTTGTAGCTCCTGACAAAAGTGAATATTTGTGAACCTTCCACGCCGACGACGTTTTCTTGTCATCCAAGAACGTGTTGTTTACTATTTCCATGGAAACAGTGACAGTGCAAAGGTCGTTCCCTTCAGTTCCGGAACTCTTTGCGATAATCTCCACTTCCCTACTGACTTCCCGGTTACAATTCTTCGCTCTCGTGCAAGGCAGGATTAAGACCCTTCAGCAGCCCCCTCGACGACTGAATGAAATGATCTCGTACAAAGAGAGGGGCAGGCAGTGTTAATTGTTCGTCTCATCGAATAGGGTGGCCCGCAGTCGTCCTTTGGTTCCATTGAGTGGTGCAGTAATGTGCTTTTCGATATTTCAGCTGGGGTAGCTGGACATGCGCTTCAGCACTAGAATATAATGTGCGATATGACAGGGCCCCCTCTTGCCGACCCCGGACCCTCAGTGCGCACCCACGAACACCCCAATGGTAAATCCGCCGCTGCTCTCGTTTTTGGACTTTGGAGCTTTGATGTGTGTTTTTCTGAATTTTCTCGATTTCCCGTTTCTTTACTTTCATACTTTATGGTCATTTTGATTTTTTTGTCCCCCCGTCTGTGGCATACGTTTAGTCCGTGCCCTCAGCTTTTTGTCGGTTTTACATGCGATTTGCACTTGACGTATTTCTGTCTCATTTCAGACAGTTAAGTGCGTCTTGCTTGTGTTCATCACTCATCCTTGACCCCGTGGCTGTCCACCTAGCAACTACTCCGGTGGTCCCAGAGCTCAAAATGTAAATGAATGCACATGAGCACGTGTCACCGTCTCTCGAGTATTCTGTGCCATATGCAGGGAGCCCCCCAGGTTACCCACACAGAAGACGTGAGGGGCTCTGCCTGACATGGTGCTCTCTCGTCTCAAATCAGGAAGTGGTTAAAAATGACAACAATCTGCCCCCACAGATGTATTTCTTCCAGAAATTTCTGAACATGACAACACCAAGCAGCAACCCCGGGATGTCTCACACCGAGTGAGCGTTTTCAGTCCGCGCCTGCTCTGTTGGACCTTCTCTCTTAATTTGCTTTCGTTCCTCCACATGCCATCTGATATATGTGTGTGTGTGTGTGGAGCGGCTCTAGTAGGACAGGAATTTGAAGGAACAATGAAATGTTGGAAAAGTCGGGGGTCCATGATGGAGGAGGGGGATGTAAGGAGTGTATTGGAGGCACAAGTCAAACCAGAAGGATTGCATAAGTGAACGGAGGAGCTTAGAAACTGGAAAATAATGGCCTATTAAAGATGGAGGGAAGTGAATTTAGTGCCAGGAAAGAATGTCATTGTCATACGTGGTTAGAAAAAGATGACCTGAAAGTGGTGCAGAAAGAAGAAAAGGGGAAGTATGATGAGGTGGGCGCAGGGTGCAGGAATTAGGAAGACGGGGAGATGTGACAAGGAGAGCGTCAACGGTGGTGGCTTTGCTCGTCCTCGACCTGCAGCTCTCACTCCATGCGGCCGGCCTGTTCATTCACGGCTGGCGAGCGCAGAGTGCTTTCTGTCCTCACAGACGCTCTTTCAGATAATAAGCGTAGTTGGGAGAATCGGTCGGACTCTCTGAAGTCTTAGGAGACCCATCGATGGTCACCTTCTGTTTCTGTTTGGGGGTGGCGGGGTTCTGGAATGGCGGCAGGACTGAGGCTAACGGCACTCGTTCCTTTGGCTTTACTTGTAATTGAGTTGCTTTTTAGGATGCCTGTTGTGTCCATCCTAAGAGGTCCATCCATCCAGCAGTCTAACCAGAGAGGCCCAGATGTTTTCAGCCACCACCACCTCCTCCATCTCCTGCAGGAGGACACCCAGGCGCTCCCAGGTCAGCCATCATCTCCACCTGAGCGGTCCGCATCTTTAAAATATATGAAAGGGGAAAAACGGGGTGAAGGATGGAGAAATGGTGGTCTTCTCTGGTCCAGAAACACATGTGGTTGGTCTCTCTGAAAGAATAAAAAGTCAGCTGTTGTGGACATGTCTGGTGGGCACGGCCGAGTGAGACCACCGCATTTCATTGACTGCATCTAAGCGCAAAATTAGTTGTGAATAGTTGGAGGCTCCCCGTGTGCCGGGCCATGTCACGGATCTCACTGTTCTCCACGTAGTTTACAGAGTTTATCGTCCAGGGTCACTTGAGAAATTCGCTAGAGGTCCACTTACCTTCAGTGGTCGTCCTCCATGGTGGTGTTCAGAAGCACTTGAGAGGCAGGTGGCCCAGAATGCACATGTGGCTCAGAGGCCTACAGGTTAAAAAACAAGGCGGTGGGTCTGCCAGTATGGAGCGAGAATGGAAACGGCTGTAGGGAGGCTGGAGAAGAGTCAAGAAAGTCACAGGGAGGTGGAAGGAGAGGAGGCACCACGCAGGCGCACATGAGGACCTTTGAACAGTCAGTCGCACTGATTTACATTTATGTGTTTGGCTGACGCCTTTAGCCGAGGAGGCTTACAACATTTATGATGCGATTGGTTCCATCTTTTCTTTTGGTTTTCCAACTGGAGTGCAGACAGGTGAAGTGACCTGCTCAGGGTCACACACTGGTGTCAGTAGTGGGATTTGAGCCTGCAGTCTTGGAGTTTGAAGTCCAAAGCCTTAACTACTACACCACACTTCGCCTGATATTCTACCCAAACATGACACACCGCATAGTCCGCTGTAATACGATTGGGGGTCTTCAGGGGATGTCCCTGGGGATTAGTCGGGAAAGCCCTGCGGCTGCGCTGACGCTAGGACTCGCCTTTCGGCCGTTCTGATCTGCAGATCATTTGGTTAGAAGTGAAGATGGAGTGAGGTGCTGGTTGGATTTGACCTCCGAGTCGGGAGCAGGAGTGGAGGAGACGTGGAGAGCCGAGTGCTTATCTCAGCGTCTGGTCCTTCTCTGGATGAACTTCCTGGACCACCGATGTGTTCTCTTTGGGAGAAAACCTTTTCGTTTTGGTTTTCATGGCACACTTCCTGGAAGGTGCAGTTGTGTATAGTGAACATCGTTCCTATTTTTGCATTTTTCTATTTTGTGTGTCACCGCTGTTTGACAGTTTTTTTAACAAGACACTGATTTTTGATGTATTGGCACCTGGCTGTGCTACCCGCCTAAGATAAAATCGACCCCAGCATTGACGTTTACATTTGGTATGGGATTTGTAAGAGTAGTGTTAATGTTTGTGATGCGCCATCTGTTGGAATGACAAATACAGTGCATATGGGATTTGCAAAAGCAGTGTTAATATTTGTGATGTGCCATGTGTTGGAATAACAAATGCAGCGCATATGTCTCTGTTATGCACCATTCAGAATGGGATTGAGGAGACAGTGTTGATGTTTGTGATGCACCTTCTGTGAGAGTGGCAGATGTACCCATGGATGGACACGCAGACACTTCTGCCTTTACTAAGGTGGATGAAGGGCGACTATCGTCTTTGCACTTCAGCCTTGTCTGTGTTTCTGGCCAGTCATGACCTACTAGGTGCCCAG
The DNA here is from genome assembly GCF_900747795.2 of Erpetoichthys calabaricus. Classification (NCBI taxonomy): domain Eukaryota; kingdom Metazoa; phylum Chordata; class Cladistia; order Polypteriformes; family Polypteridae; genus Erpetoichthys; species Erpetoichthys calabaricus. The sequence continues at coordinate 28,747 of NC_041411.2, read as the reverse complement.
GGTTTAATCTGTGCAGGGGGCCTGGCACACCAATAAGTGAGCTTGAGACCCGTGAGTTAGCAGGTCATCTGCCGGGCCCCTTTTCATTTCATTGTTAGACTGCTATAGTAAGACTCATCAGGAAGGGTGGAAGGAATAAAAGGCCCGGGGGCGGTGGGGGGGGGGGGGGGCTTTAGGGGGCACCACTTCCTTACCATGTACCCACAGACTGGTCAGCCCCCACGGCGGGTGTTTCCTTAGCTTATGTTGACCTCCCCTTTGTGTGGGGCAGAGGGGCCTGTCAGCAGGAAGCGAGCCCAACAGAGCCGGGATAGTCACCTGAAGAGCCTGCAGAGCCCTGGGCTCAATCAGGGGTCTGCAGCAGGAGGTGGGAAGTGGAGGGGATGTTAAAAATGTGCCGTTCAGGGGGTCCCTGGTAGATAAACGTGTGCATGTAGGGAGACGTTTAGCCTAAACCACTAAATCGACGTCACTTCTAAAGCCTAATAACGGACGTTGCTGGGCGGACGACGCCAATACCCGAGGAGCGCTTACGGCTTCCGCATTTGTACCGTAGTGGGAATCTCCTTCAACCTCCTTACATTACGTTTGCGTCTCATCTTGTAAGATCTGCGAGGGCGGGTCGATCATTCGCCGCACTTTGGTCTCCGTTTTCTTTGGGTTGGCTCTGCGGCCTTCCCCGCACGCATGTGGACAACACAGAGTGTCGGAGGTCACGGTGGCCCCCTTTTGACTTTGATCCGTCGTTTTTCTCCTGTTTTCTAGAAGCAAACGTGGCCTCCCCGCTGTGTGTCTGCAGCCAAGTGGAACATCGAGCGGTGAGCCTCTCCTTATGGGCCCAAGGCGTCCCAGAGGTCAGAAGTCACGGTACGGAGTTGCTAGATGAACGTGGATGGGCGTCGCACGCCTTCTTCGTGTTTAACATTCTTGAACCTCTCAATCCGTTCGTCAACACTCCGCCGTGGCAGCTCATGAAACGCCCACCGCTGCCAACGGAGAGTGGGGAGGCAAGATCTACCCCAGGATAACAGCGAGAGCAGCTGACTTGACGGAGGGTGAAACAGGGGCAGAGACGCACCACGTGTCCACGTGTGGAGAAGGCCACCCAAGCAACATGGCATCTGAAGGTGATTGAATGGTCCAAAACCACAAAGGCAGTCACTGCAGTGGTTCGGGCCCATAACTTTAAACTAAGAACAGACGGAGAGTGGTTTAAGGGCAAATGTCACGCAAACGTTAAGTGACCAAGTCGTGTGGTGGGGAGCAGAAGTTTAGGGGCCTACAAAACTTGACTTGCTGTTAGGTTGGACAGCTCAGGTGGGCCGAATGGCCTGTTCTCGTCACCTTCTACAGATAAGTGACCAGGCGTATCGGATCACTGACCGACTAACGGAATTCAACAGAGATGGCCGCGTGGTGAGGGGTCCTGACTTCACAGAGACCCACTGAGCACTGCGAGTGTGCCCAGCAGGGTGGCAGTGCCATCACATTGGCTGGAGATCAGAGGTGCTCCGCGTCCTGCCTTAGCAGCTCAGCCACGTTGTCTGGACGTGTGGTGTGAGTGGCCCTCCTGAGGTCACTCCATGGCATCTCCCTTTTGGGTGCCAGTCCACTTGTCGTGTCACCATTCTGTAATAGAAGTGCAGGCTCGTTGGTCCGATCTTCTGCTGGTGGACGGCCGGCTCTGATGTGATCCTGTGGGACACCCTGATAATCTTTGGAAATCATCTTCCCCTTTCGATGGTGGCAGGCCGTCCAGGGCCCGAGTCAGCCGAGCAGCACCAGATCACAGCGCTCATTCTGTCGTAGCTCACCGTCGGGATGACGTTTCCATGCTGGCATCTGGTGCCCGTTTCACGCCATACATACTGCTGGCGTATTCTTCCTGAACAATTGAACCTTAGTTTCGTCAGTCCGCGATACTTGTGCCCCTCTATTGTTGCCAAGTGTCCAGATGGACTCCACGTGTGCAGGAAGGTCTTGTGGGGTGGAGGTTCCTAATCCATGCCCGATTTGCGCGTGGTAGACTCCCGAATGAAGGAGATGCCCACCAGCTGCTACTCTGAATTGTGCCTTTCAGGTCGTCCCAGCAGGTGCCCAGTTCTAGGGAGGGCTGCCACCTCCTTTTATCCACCGTTTGTCCAAGTGCAGACCCTCTGAACTGGCTTTGTAACCCATGCCAGCGTCATGCAAATTGCCAATTCCTGATTGGAGGTCTTTGACGGTCTCTCTTTTATGAAGCTTCTTGTCGGTGGCCAACTCAAAATGACCGACTCCTTTTTTTTAGCAGATTTAAACACCTCAAGCACACATCTCGTTCCTCTGCCCCTCTTGAAGTCATCAGCCCAGGAGTTCTCCGAGTTTTTCCGTCCTCCTCTGCGGATGCCTGAATGTCCTCGTCCACATTTTTCTAACGTGTTCAGAACGTGCAGAAGGAGCAGCACAAGAGTTTGAGTCTGCTCCTTATTGTAGCGTAGATGAACATTGGAGCAGATTGTTGGCCAGACTTAGACAGTAGTGTTGTTATCTCCGGGCTTGGGGGGATCTCTGGGTCTCATTCTTTTCTTGCCCCTGGAGGTCTTCAAAATCCCAAAGTCTTCTTCAGTGAGGCCTTCTCTTATCTAAATGGCGACATCTTGTGGACAGTCTGGGGAAGTGCAAAGTCTAGCTGGCCGGCCGCTTTCATTGTGCCCTTTGTCGCCTGTGCTGTGTCCGACTACCGTACGATGACATCTGCAAATCTCAAGAAGTGTTGGGGCCCTCAGTGTGCCAACAAGTGACGAGACCTCAGTCAGACCCTCATTCACACAGCTTGTACAAACCAGTTAAGTATGGGGTGTTAAGAGCAAGGCGCCATATTCCACAAGGTGACTGTCACAAAGATGTGTGTCCCGATGGGCCTCTGCACGTTTTCTCTGTTGTGGGTCATGGCGGCAGTTTCTTATGTGGACTTGTGGGTGACTTTCAGCTGCCCAGCGTGGGCACAGGGGTTCTGCTCACGGGCAGACTGAGCACACTTTAGGATGGGGAGGTGCTGGGCCACCATGGTCGTCACTCCTTTGGTAATTTGCAATCGAGGTTTGCCTGGGACAATGTGGGTTAAACTTGGTGCCAGCATGGCTACCAAACACCACTGCCTGATCCCGTGGTCTTAGATATTCTAGTCTGCCCCATAATTTTACCCTCTCTTGGATGAGCAGTAGGCAGTGACTGTTTAATAAAGGGGTCTGTCTTGTCTCAAAACGGTGACAACTAAAGAAGCCCAGCTTGATGCGACCCATTTGTACCCGGGCAGAGCCAACACGTGCCATTTTAGTTTGTAGCGACGTATTGTTGTCTGCATATTGATTTGCCAACATTTTACACTGAATGCCTTTCCTGACGTAACCTTCCCCATTTATCTGGGCTTGGGGCCGACATGAAGAAACACGCTGGTTTGTGCATCGCCTGTGGCTGAGTTAGACCTGGCTGTGGTGAATACGTAAGTTAAGAAGAGGGAGGAACACAGGGTGACGTACAAGAGTGGAGGAAGATGAATAGATAGATAGATAGATAGATAGATAGATAGATAGATAGATAGATAGATAGATAGATAGATAGATAGATAGATAGATAGATACTTTATTAATCCCAAGTACAAATTCCCATACTCCAGCAGCAGCATACTGATAATAACAATATTAAATTAACAAGTGATAACAATGCAGGTATAACAGACAATATCTTTGTATAATGTTAACGTTTACCCCCCTGGTGGAATTGAAGAGTCGCATAGTGTGATGGAGGAACGATCTTCTCAGTCTGTCAGTGGAGCAGGACAGTGACAGCAGTCTGTCGCTGAAGCTGCTCCTCTGTCTGGAGATGACATTGTTTAGTGGATGCAGTGGATTCTCCATAATTGATAGGAGCCTGCTGAGCGCCCGTCACTCTGCCACAGATGTCAAACTGTCCTGCTCCATGCCAACAATAGAGCCTGCCTTCCTCACCAGTTTGTTCAGGCGTGAGGCGTCTTTCTTCTTAATGCTGCCTCCCCAGCACACCACCGCGTAGAAGAGGGCGCTCGCCACAACCGTCTGATAGAACATCTGCAGCATGTTATTGCAGATGTTGAAGGACGCCAGCCTTCTAAGGAAGTATAGTCGGCTCTGTCCTTTCTTACACAGAGCATCAGTATTGGCAGTCCAGTCCAATTTATCATCCAGCTGCACTCCCAGGTATTTATAGGTCTTCACCCTCTGCACACAGTCACCTCTGATGATCACGGGTCCATGAGGGGTCTGGGCCTCCTAAAATCCACCACCAGCTCCTTGGTTTTGCTGGTGTTCAGGTGTAGGTGGTTTGAGTCGCACCATTTAACAAAAGTCCTTGATTAGGTTCCTATACTCCTCCTCCTGCCCACTTCCTGATGCAGCCCACGATAGCAGTGTCATCAGCGAACTTTGCACGTGGCAGGACTCCGAGGTTGTATTGGAAGTCCGATGTATATAGGCTGAACAGGACCGGAGAAAGTACAGTCCCCTGCAGCGCTCCTGTGTTGCTGACCACAATGTCAGACGTGCAGTTCCCAAGACGCACATACTGAGGTCTGTCTTTAAGATAGTCCACGATCCATGCCACTAGGTATGAATCTACTCCCATCTCTGTCAGCTTGTCCCTGAGGAGCAGAGGTTGGATGGTGTTGAAGGCGCTAGAGAAGTCTAGAAACATAATTCTTATAGCACCACTGCCTCTGTCCAAGTGGGAGAGGGATCAGTGTAGCATATAGAGACTGAAGACTGTGGTGGCAGGAGAAAGTGTAGTTAAGCAGCATAGGATGGTGGTCTGTAGGATGACATTGGAGACCAACAAAAGGAAGAGAGTGAGGAAAGAGCCAAGGATCAAATGGTGGAAGTTGAAAAAGGAAGACTGCAAGGTTGAGTTTAGGGAGGAGGTGAGACAGGCACTGGGTGGCAGTGAAGAGTCACCAGACAGCTGGGCAACTACAGCAGATGTAGTAAGGGTGACAGCAAGAAGGGTGCTTGGTGTGACATCTGGAAAGAGGAAGGAGGAAAAGGAAACCTGGTGGTGGAATGAGGAAATACAGGAGAGTATACAGAGGAAGAGGATGGCAAAGAAGAAGTGGGATAATCAGAGAGATGCAGAAAGTAGACAAGAGTACAAGGAGATAAGGCGCAAGGTGAAGAGAGAGGTGGCAAAGGCTAAAGAAAAGATGTATGATGAGTTGTGTGAGAGGTTGGACACTAAGGAGGGAGAAAAGGACCGGTGGGCTACAGAGAGGGGCCGAGCTGGGAAAGATGTGCAGCAAGTTAGGGTGATAAAGATGGAAACATACTCACAAGTGAGGAGAGTGTGTGGAGAAGATGGAAAGAGGACTTTGAGAGGCTGATGAATGAAAAGAACGAGAGAGAGAAGAGGTTGGATGATGTGCAGATAGTGAATCAGGAAGTGCAACGGGTTAGCAAGGAGGAAGTAAGGACAGCGATGAAGAGGATGAAGAATGGAAAGGCCGTTGGTCCAGATGACATACCTGTGGAAGTATGGATGTGTTTAGGAGAGATGGCAGTGGAGTTTTTAACCAGATTGTTTAATGGAATCTTGAAAAGTGAGAGGATGACTGAGGACTGGAGAAGAAGTGTACTGGTGGGCTGATATTTAAGAAAAAGGGGGATGTGCAGGACTTCAGTAACTACAGGGGGATAAAATGGATGAGCCACAGCATGAAGTTATGGGAAAGAGTAGTGGAAGCTCAGTTAAGAAGTAAGGTGATAATTAGTGAGCAGCAGGATGGTTTCATGCCAAGAAAGAGCACCACAGATGTGATGTTTGCTCTGAGGATGTTGATGGAGAAGTTTAGAAAAGGCCAGAAGGAGTTGCATTGCGTCTTTGTGGACCTGAGAAAGAAAATGACAGGGTGAGTGAGAGGAGCTGTGGTATTGTATGAGGAAGTCGGGAGTGGCAGAGAAGTACGTAAGAGTGGCACAGGATATGTACGAGAGAAGTGTGACAGTGGTGAGGTCTGCGGTAGGAGTGACGGAGGTGGGATTACATCAGGGATCAGCTCTGAGCCCTTTCTTATTGGCAGTGGTGATGGACAGGTTGACAGACGAGATTAGACAGGAGACTCCGTGGACTGTGATGTTTGCTGATGACATTGTGATCTGTAGTGATAGTAGGGAGCAGGTTGAGGAGACCCTGGAGAGGTGGAGATAGGAGAGGAGAGGAATGAAGGTCAGTAGGACCACCAAGACAGAATACATGTGTGTGAATGAGAGGGAGGTCAGTAGAATGGTGAGGATGAAGGGAGTAGAGTTGGTGAAGGTGGAGGAGTTTACATATTTGGAGTAATGGGGATTGTGGAAGAAAGGTGAAGAAGAGAGTGCAGGCAGGGTGGAGTGGGTGGAGAAGAGTGTCAGGAGTGATTTGTGACAGACTGGTATCAGCAAGAGTGAAAGGGAAGGTCTACAGGACGGTAGTGAGACCAGCTATGTTATATGGGCTGGAGACGGTGGCACAGGAGACAGAGCTGGAGGTGGCAGAGTTAAAGATGCTAAGATTTGCATTGGGTGTGACGAGGATGGACAGGATTGGAAATGAGGACATTAGAGGGTCAGCTCAGGTTGGGTGGTTGGGAGACAAAGTCAGAGAGGCGAGATTGTGTTGGTTTGGACATGTGCAGAGGAGAGATGCGGAGTATAAAGAGTGAAGGGTGTTAAGGATGGAGCTGCCAGGGAAGAGGAGAAGAGGAAGGCCTAAGAGAAGGTTAATGGAAGTGGTGAGAGAGGACATGCAGGTGATGGGTGTGACAGAACAAGATGACGAGGACAGAAAGATATGGAAGAAGATGATCCGCTGTGGCAACACCTAACAGTAGAAAGAAGAAGAAGAAGCGACGTCTGCCTCGTGGAATATTGTTGGAGCTTCCAGGTCAATGGTGTGTGACTAAGTGGGGGGGGTTTGGTTTAGCATTTCTTTAACTCCTCTGCCGTCTCTCTGCCACACCCCAAATTTGCAAGGGCAAGCCAGTCCTGTGCAGAATGAGAGCAGTGGTGCCAGGCATTGTGCCCTGTTGCTGCCAAGCTGCCTGCAGTTCACTTGAACTTGCGTCCAGAGGACACTGGCACACCGCTTTCGATCGGGGCGAGACGTTTAGGAGATGCCACCTAAATGTGTGTGGCCACAGAGCTGGGGGACAATGGACATGTGGCTAACATTAATGGGTTCATGAGAGGGGCGGATTAAACGTAAATAAGTGGTCAAAGAGAAACGGGCACGAAAAGGGCAACTCTGAAGTGGCTTACAGCAGATGAGCGCCCGAGCAGCAGCCCGCAGTTCTGCAAGTGAACGCGAGAGGGCGCCGTCAACCCGCGGATCACGGTGATGCGACTCAGTGGCGTCGGCGGCTTTTCTTTCAATGAAAACGGGGGGCTCGTGAGGGCCCATCTGGGCTTTTACGTCACCACTTCAAAAAAAGAAAAGACTTATTATGCAGGAAGGCCGTCATCTTAAAGGAGATCCTACTTGTCTGCCACCGGCAGAAGGGGGCTTAAATAGTTTCAATGAGAGAATGTAAAACCTTACAGAAACTCAAGAGAAGGATGGATATAAATATAAAAAATATCATAATAAATACAAATAAGAACTTTAAGTAAAGAGCTGCTGCTGTCAATCACAGGCTTGTGGGTGGTGCTAAGATGGTGAGCCGTGTGCAGAGGTGACGTCAGCTTCGAACTGGGCTTTTGAGGGTTAGTAGTGGGATAAAAAATGAATGGATGGATGGTTTAAAACTATACGTTTACATTTTTATTATATAGTTTTCAATTACAATTATTATTATTATTTAAATGTATTCAAACTTATTTGAAAAAAGAAAAGCATATGGAATAAAATTCGTTACCCAGCATTTCAAAAACGTCGGCGGTTCCTACTTAGATGCAGTTTTGACGTTGGAAAAAAAATCCTCTGAAAGTTCCAAATTTCCTTAAACAGTCGCTCCTTACGGGGTCGCTTATTTTGATACCTAACTTTTCCTGTCATTCATTTTACTAGAGAACAATAGATATCAAAATTAGAAACAAAAAATGCTTTGTTTTTTGAAAATGGGGTTCAAAATTCTACACAATTGATTAAACAAATGCTAAACGATGAGGGTGGTCCTTAGGATGATTAAATGGAGTTTATAAGATATTTATGTGCAAGTAGAGGAGTATCATACTGGCAAACACTGAAAGAATTGACAGCTGGCAGGACACTACAGGTAAGGATGTGGAGAGTCAGGAGTGGAATGAACCATTGCAAGATGATAATAATGATAATTTCAATATTATTAAGAATAACAATAGTGATAATATTAATAACAAGAATAATACAAATTTCATTATTATTTAAATGTTAATAATACTCGTACAAGTCATGATAATATTAATAACAATAATAATAGAAATGTCATTATTATTTAAAATGTTAATAATAATAATAACTAATGATAAAATGAATAAGAACAATAGAAATGTCCCTAAATAATAATAACAATAGCGACAATATTGACAATACTAATAGAAATTGTATTAGAATTAAAAATGTTCATAGTCGTATTATTTAAAATTCTATTCTTCTTCCTCCTCCTCATTGTTGCTCGCACTATTCCTGTAGCTGAGCGCCCCCTCGCCCGCCCCCGCACCTCTTTGCAATTCTCCGGCCCGCGTGACTCGTAAAGCTCGGACGGTAACGTAACGAGAGAATTCGGTTGAACTTTGTGAAGACTTTTTTTTTTCTCTGAATTCACTGTCGTAATCTTCTTTATTTATTTGTCTATCTGGCTTGTACAATGCTATCTACTGTGTTCCCTGCCGTTCTTTCTTATGTTCTGTAAGTGCCTTGAGCGTGGGAAAGGCGCTATATAAATAAAATGTATTATTATTATTAAGACTTCGCAGATGAAAGCCGTGTTTTGTGCCAGTCTTCCTGAAAGTCTCCAGCATTTGTTTTGCTGTTATGTCACATTACATGGGTTCGGAGATTAGTGTTTATTTTAAGTAAGGTTGTAGTTTAGCATAAAAACTAAAAGTGTCACTTGTATCGAAACTGAATTATTGTCTTGGCACGCTGCTATCCCCAGGAAACAAAGAAAGGTTTGGCAGAAATCCTACTATTTTTATTTATTTATTTTTGTTCTGCCTTATACAATTTCTTGTACTAGGAATTTGGTAGTTTTCGCATATCCCTTGGGGTCAGAGCGCAGGGTCAGCCATTGTACAGGTTAAGGGCCTTGCTCAAGGGCCCAGCAGAGCAGGATCTCTTTTGGCAGTGACGGGGATTTGAACCGGCAACCTTCGGGATACCAGCGCAGATCCTTAGCCTCGGAGCCACCACTCCGCCCTAAATATTTGTATTTGGCGCTGGCGGTGATCAGTCGCTGTTGACTGTTAGGCAGCCTTCTGTCGCTGTGAGACTTTGATTCTTGTTGTCGTTTCACTCGCCGTGTGTCTTTCCTGGTTAATGTTGTTGAGCATTAATGTTAATAAGTCTGTTTAGTGAGAGATGTCCCTGTAAAATGACGGTGCCATTTTACAGACACACTGATGCGCACAGCGACTCCTGCTGTTCGAAGTGTTTCATTTCGCTGCTACTGAGTCTTTGACGGCTTGTGTTGATTCTTTTTATTCTATTAATTGGACTGCTGGAGCGACTTTACTTTATTTCGCTGTTAGTTGAATTATCAACAGGCTTCCCTTCTTTGTTTTTTTAAAGCAATTAGCCTCCCTACATGTTTTGGAATGTGTTTGGAATTGGAGTACCCCGTGGATACCCCACAGCGTAGTACACGGTGGGATTCGAACACAATGCTTCGTGACTTGTGATTACCGACCCTACCCTCCGCTCCACCGCGATTCATCAGCAACTTCGACGGTAGCTATCCGTATTAGGTGGTATGTGCAGCTGATCGGCCTTTTAGCCGTTGGCTCGGTAGTCAACTAAAACTGATGTACGGTCGAGAAGTTGAAGTTGCGCTGCACGCCGCCGCTTTGACTCTTATTGTTTATGCTCGGTACAGTGCAGTATAGTACGGGAGTGGGCGTGTCCTCGGCGTTGCCAATCACTTTTGTACGCCTTCTCCCGCGCTGAGCTGATTTCTTTTTCTTCCCAAAGTTGCGCAGCATAATTTACGAAAAGGATGTATTGACATTTTTTGATGTGTTCTCACTATATGAGGCGACATTAATTTGTCATTTGGTTATTTTTCTGCAGAGCTTACGATTTGAAACGAGTCGTTAAACAGCTTAATTACTGGCATATTGGCATTCAGGCACTTGACGCACATTCGCACGAGGGGGGCGTGCCTGCTAAGCAGAGGGCGTGGCTGTCAAGAACTCTTCACAAAAGCAGAGCAGAGGCGCGCTGCGGCTCTTATAGGTAAGGAACCGTGAAGCTGAGAGGAGCTGCTCACACTGCGGCAGGGATTTCTTTTCCACTTTGCCTCTCGTTATCTACGTTTGCCCCGTAGCTGTAATTTGGCTGCCGGCTTCTTTCTGTTTGTGATTTTTCCTTTTCCGTCTTTAGGAGGGATTTCTTTTTCACTTTACAGCTATGGGGCAAACGTAAATAACGAGAGGCAATATGGCTGCCTGCTTCATTCTGTTTGTGATTTTTATGTTCTCGCTTATGTTCTCGCTTTTGTCTTACAGCTTTGTATGGCGAGAGCATTTTTTTGGGTCTAGAAATGCACAGATGCCCTTAGTAGTTAAGCTGCTTGCTTAGCCGGCCTTCTGTGGTCGTTGCTTTTCAACTGCAAGTTGGCCATTGGGTGTTGTAGTTTAGGCCAAGGGAGAGTCTGGAGGGTGGGTGGGTGGACAGGGGAGTGGGAAGTGGGTGGGCAGGGGAGGGCGAGGGTGGGAGAGGGGAGGGAGGGTGTGGGTGGGTGGGAGGGAGGGGAGGGGTGGGCAAGGGAGGGAGCGGGTGGGTGGGCAGGGGTGGGAGAGGGAGGGAGCGGGTGGGCGGGTGGGTGGACAGGGGAGTGGGAAGTGGGTGGGCAGGGGAGGGCGAGGGTGGGAGAGGGAGGGAGGGAGGGTGTGGGTGGGTGGGGGGGGAGGGGTGGGCAAGGGAGGGAGCGGGTGGGTGGGCAGGGGTGGGAGAGGGAGGGTGTGGGTGGGCAGGAGGGAGCGGGTGGGTGCGGAGATGTCATAAGAGAGACTTTCTTTGAGTCATTTTTTTATTAGTTTCTAGTCTCTCTTATGACACTCCCTCTCCCACCCTCTCCCACCCTCTCCCACCCCTGCCCACCCGCACCCACCCCTGCCCACCCTCTCCCTACCACCCGACTTACCTCTCCCACCCTTCCCATTGAGAAAGACCAAGTCCCAAAGGGGTTCTGTGCCAATCGCCCCCCCCCTCCGAGAGAGAGAATGACCAAGTCCCAAAGGGGGTCTCGGTCTTCTCTCTCGGGGGTTTGGGAAGAAGGGCAAAGTCCCTCTGCCTCAAGTAGACAATGTGAATGTTCAGTTAGGACTTATTAAAGGAAGTGCCCCCCCAGATTGTGTCGTGTGTTCCTCTCCCCTCTGTCTTTTCTTTCCAGGGTCCCATCCTCGCCTGCTGAGCTTCAGATGCGTGAATGAGGAGAGGACGGGCACAACGGCTCGGTTTGTGGTCTTTCATCAAGTTTCACACTGTGATGAAATAACAACAGTTGGGTTTACTGAATTGGAGGATCCCAGCTTCAGTAACAGTTGCGCTCCCCACTCTTGGTGACATTTAGATGACACATTTCATCGTATTGGTGGCTATTGTGACTCCATTAGTAGGAGACTGAATGTGTTCTACACAAAATTTCAAACTGATTTTCATCAAGCAAGAGAGAGAAAGACCAAGTCCCAAAGGGGGACTCTGCCACTCCCCCCCCCCAAGAAAGAAAGACCAAGGGGGGACTCTGCCATTCTCCTCCCCCCCCCCCCCCAAGGAGAAAGACCAAGTCCCAAAGGGGGGCTCTGCCATTCTCCATCCCTCCCCCCCCCCCAAGGAGAAAGACCAAGTCCCAAAGGGGGCTCTGCCATTCTCCATCCCTCCCCCCCCCCCAAAGAAAGACCAAGTCCCAAGGGGGGGACTCTGCCATTCTCCATCCCCCCCCCCCCAAGGAGAAAGACCAAGTCCCAAAGGGGGACTCTGCCATTCTCCATCCCCCCCCCCCCCAAGGAGAAAGACCAAGTCCCAAAGGGGGGCTCTGCCATTCTCCATCCCCCCCCCCCCCAAGGAGAAAGACCAAGTCCCAAAGGGGGACTCTGCCATTCTCCATCCCCCCTCCCCCCCCCCCACCCCCCGAGGAGAAAGACCAAGTCCCAAAGGGGGACTCTGCCATTCTCCATCCCTCCCTCCCCCCCCCCCCCCGAGAGAAAGACCAAGTCCCAAAGGGGGACTCTGCCATTCTCCATCCCCCCCCCCCCGAGAGAAAGACCAAGTCCCAAAGGGGGACTCTCGACTCTGGAGGTAGAGCTGCCTCTTGAAGTAAATGACTGAATGTAAAGAACTTTATTAGACAATGTGAATGTTCATTTATGATTAAAGGAAGTGCCCCCCCCAGATTGTGTCGTGTATTCCTCTCCCCTCTGTTTTCTTTCCAGGGTCCCGTCCTCACCTGCTGAGCTCCAGGAGAAGTGAATGATGAGGACAATCCAGGACAGGGCACAATGGCTCGGTGTGTCGTCTTTGTTCTTATTTCAGCACACAGTGTGCCCCTTGATCAGTTGGGTTTACTGAGGATGATGAGGATCTTTGATCAAGATGGAGGATCCCAGCTTCAGTACCAAACAGTTGCTCTCCCCACTCTTGGTGACATTTAGGACAACACATTTCACCATATTGGTGGCCATTGTGACTCCATTAGTAGGAAATGGAGTAACTATTAAAATAAATAGTGTATAAATAGACACACAGAAGATACTTCAGAGGTTTAATATTTTGGTTCTCATTTCAAAATTACAGCAAAAGGGGAGGTTACATTTAATAAAAAACAAAAACCCAACAACAACAAGAATTTGCTGCATTTACAGGCCCAGATAACAGAATCCTCTCTCATGACTTGGTTAACAAAGCAGAAGTCGGATTACATAATATGGGGACAAACAGATAAGGAATAAATCAAACTGAGTTTGGGGTCTCAAGTGTACACAGTGCTCTTCCAATCAAACTTGAGGGCTTTTTGTAAAACTCAAGCCATTTCACTAGTCACCAGGTCACAGTCTTGCCAAGTGTGGAATAAAAGACCACAACAGCACCCTTCATGAATCAGAAAAAAGTATCAGCACAGGAGAGACGGTGCAGGCTCAGAGGGTCCTTCAGCTATGCGGCTGCTTTTCTTCATTTCCAGTCTTGTAGTCCTCATTCATTGGTGGCCACGTCATGGAGGACGGGACTCGCTTTATTTTGGCTATCTGCTTCAAGTCTTCACAGCTCCTTATTCAGTGGTCCCAGTTACTCAGACTGTTGCTCCAAGTGTGGCACACCTTTGTTGGGACCCCAGAACTGCCTAGAGAGAGAAAAACAGCAGTTTAAAAAAAAAAAAAAAACATTTCATAAATGGGCACAAGTTACCCACGTCACCGTTTAGTTTGTTGGTGCCAAGGGACTCAACCACACTGGCTCTGGAAAACGATATTCTTAAAAACAAATTGGATAAAACAATGCAATGAAAGAAGGATTACTATTGTGTTGAAAGTTTTATCAGCTGGCATCTTTAAGAAGGTTTGACGCTCCCACCCCCCCATTGTGCCCACTTTGACTTGGGGAGAGAGACTAATAGAATATATTTTTATAGCCCTTTAATTCTCATGTAGAGCTTTGTCCAAATTAAACCAATTTAGGGCCAAATGTTAAAGGCTTCAAATTCACATTTGCCGTTTTAGTCCTGCTACTCTTGTACAGAGGTGGTCTGCAGGCACTGGGGGGCCCTCGAGGGTCACGCTGCAGTTCCAGACGTCTGAATGCGTCCATAACCCTGCTTAATTAAGCCCTCCGTGAAACCCCCCTATTGGCACCTTGCATACCTGAACCTATGAGGCTGAGCAAAAGGTTCATATTCAGGACTTGAAATTCTAAGATCGTGTAGCTGAGGGTGGGCTGTGGCTACTGGCATTCACTCCTAGCAGACCACCACAGATTGTCGAGGCGGCCTGTTCTCCCTTTTTTAACTTTGCATTTGCACAAGAGCTCTACATGTAGAAGAACCTCAAATGAGTTTTTGGTGTCACTTTTGGTCTCCTTAAATTCTGTTCCCCACGTTGTACCCAAATACTGAAAACTAGCGAGGAGTGCTGCGGACATGTTCAAGCAGAGTCGCTACTTCAATGACCCCTTTGTGTCCCCACCGACTAGTCAGACTCCTGCCTTAATCAGACAAGCACCTCTCGGTCATTTGCCAAGTCTGCAAGGGGATCGTGGCAAACGCTTGTCTGTGTGAACTGAACCCTTTAGAACTCCGTGTCATTCGCACCCGTGTCTGCACTGCTCCACACCAGGTGAGGGAGTAAACGGCACAGGAAAAGGGAATTCAAAGGAATATGAAACATGGCGGCCAAACACACAGACTGGCAGCCAGTTGTCAAAGCAACAAGAACTTACTAGGCCGAGGCACCAATTTATCAAAGTGGATTGGATTGAAAACCTGCTGCCAGTGCCACCCCAGAACTGAATGTGGGGACCCCCCACTCCAGCTTCAAGCCTGGGGGTCCCTGTGGCTACAGCTCTTTTTTCCAACCAGTTTAATTGAATTGGTATTGGACTGAAGTAACGCAGCAGCTCCTCTGTTGGTGCTCAAATACAAAGAAGGGGCTTGGGATTATTTAAAAACTGCAGCCGCCTCCGGCCCCCCCAGGCAGCCCACCTGCAGTTCAGGAGAGCTCATCCACCTGCCACTAGGCCTGTTCAGGCCCCGCAGCCAGTATTTGGATAAGACCCCACCTAGTGGGGGGTGCGAACCCTGTGTTCTGAATGTGGGTCCCAATGCCACCAGTGCAGTGACGGGGGGGGGGGGGCTAAAGGGGGTCCTCACTATGTAAAGTGCTGGACAGACGGAAGGCATTAAAAAGGTGGAGAACCACTGGGTTAGCCTGTGTGGTGCAGTGAAACTATGGTGGTCCTCACTCTTCAAGCTTTAAAAGGAAGGGGTGGGATGTTCTGGGTTGATGTGACCCCCCACCTATCTGCACACTTCTGGGTACAGGGGAGGGTTATTTTAATTAGATAGTAAATTCCCTTTAATTTTAGGTTGATTTGTATCTGAAGTGTCAAGACTTTTACAGAATTAAAACAAAGGCCCTACAATTTAACAGTTTGGTGAAACACAGCAGCAATCGCGACCCCTTTGCGACACTTGGAATCAACATTTGAACACACAAGTTGGGGTCTTACCTTCGGGGTCTCTGCAGCCAGGCCTGGCATTCACCAGATCTTCCTTTTCTTGGGGGGCTCACAGTCTGCTTCACTCTTCAAGTTATTCACTGAAAAAATGGAGAAACAGTCAATCACTGCAATGGGAAATAAAACGTGGAGCACCTCTACAAAAAAAGACAAAGGGGAAGAGAGTGTGTGTTGCTAAATGTCCGACTGCCAGCTCTTACCGTAGAGTTTTCACTAAGACTGCAGGACAGCAGGCAGGTCACATCCAGGTGCCCTTTATGCTCAAGCAGCCGAGCACAGTGTGACACCCCCTAAGAGGAAAGTTTCAGGGGCCACACTCAGAACATCTGACAAGACGTCAAAAAGGAAGGTCAAGCCTTCGCTTTCACAGGCGGGGAGTGCAGACCCTCGACAGTTAAAACGGAGGTGTAGACACTAAAGACCTGCGGCTCCTTTTACACACACACTTGCAGGCCAGTTTATCACCTTACAAATGTCACCCTTTGAGAATTTAAAAGGGGGGGGGGGGTGTCTCCTTTTCAGTTCACCACCAGAAACCTTTGTATTGCAGTGAAGTGTGGTGTGAAAATCCTGGTAGGGTCACGTGAACCTGGAAGAGAAATCTCAAAAGGGTCAGAGCCAGCTTTAGAAGCCATGCATGGTGTGTGTGTGTGTGTGTGTTGAACTGAACCACCTGGGGGGGCCGCACATACAAAAGCAGCTCTCCAGCTTGAACCCACCCACTGGAGTACATGGCTGCCCGTCACATCTGGTGGGATCTCACCTGGGACTGACCCATGGGGCTCTGGACAGAATTCTGCTGGGGTTACCTCTGAACTTAAGTGAGCTGTGTAAGGGGGGTGGATTGGTAACTAGAAGGAGCCATGGAAGACTGGACAGCAGCTGAGAAAGCAGGACCCCAGTGAACTCCAAAACCAAACCCACTGACAGGCTGCTTTAAAGGAGCTTCCAGGTAGAAATTCAAAGTTCAGGCTGCACATTCTAAGAAAGGCAAGAGATGGAAGGGTCCAAGAGTCCAAACAAACTACAAACACACACAAGCAATACCTGCTGTGCTCACGTCTCGAAGAGGACTTCATCTGGAGTGGCTGTGCCCAGCCCTGCCCTGGTCATGCCAAGCCTAGGACTCCATGTGTTAGAAAACAAGATTTACTGAGGCTTTATCTCATACTTGGCCACCTAACAGCTAATGTGAGGAGAGTACTGGTGCAAAAATGGCTGCCATCACATCATCCAACTGGGTGGTACGCATTACTGGCGGCTGAAGCACTCAGCACCACGAGAAGAGCGCTATATACAGTAAACAAAGAATTAGTGGTGCCTTCCTGGCTCATGGGAGTTGAGCACTTCTGGCCACACAAGAGACGTCACCCTATACGTCAAGACATACCATAATCAGGTGAGAGGAGATAGTGGAGTCTGCCTTTGTGCTAACGAGTCCAACAAACAGGACAATCAAATTAAAGGGTACACGTCAACCGAGGAGGGCAACAACATCCTGACCACAGAGCTCAATGAAATTCACAGCAGCCAACAACAAACACCACACACCGGGCAGCAGGAAGAACACCGAGAAACGACAGAAAATACAAGACACTCGATTAGAGCTGCAGTCAAATGAAAAATGCTGTAGTGAAGCTTCAGCCATTGTGTAGACAACCTAGAGAAGAGGCCTTTTACGTTCTCCGAGATCTTGTGTGCCGTACAACCAAACTGAAAAGGCAGATGGCGACTGAAGTCTTCAACCCACCGTATGTGTAAATCAGATGAAGGCCCAACTGCTGTCGAGTTACTCTCAAGATCTGACATCCACCGATGTCCGAATCCACCAAACTAGAATGGACATCAAGTGCGTCCCATCTAAATACGTGTTGTGCATCTCATACTGGCAGGGTGTTCATCGTATCTCAGTTGCCCTACTAAAGGGCACTGCCATGGCTTCCTAAACCACACCAATTTAGTGTGGACTGTCCAGTTGGGTTTTCATAATGTCTGTTCTAGCAGCACCATTACAAGTCACAGCATTAGAGGAGTCAAGTGACAACAGGACAAAGTGGACGCTCGAGCACGGCCTTCACTTAGAGCAGCCACAGGCACAATGACAGACAATGCCAGCCACACGTTTAGGCTTTCCAGTGGCCTTTGTTCAGTTAGTATGGCCAAATGTCACAATAGTGGGAACAACAATTTGAGTAACGTCAACTGCCTCACTGGAATGGGACAGCTGCTCACAGCTCATTGGGTGCATCTCCTCCTCCAAGGAGACAGACACACTTGTTTAATTCCATAACAGGATAAAAGTTGCAATAATGAAGGCCTTTCATCCACCTCACTGGCCACCAGGAGTTAGGTAACTACACAAGATTAAGTAGGACGGCAGGCCCCTTGTCTCCATCCTGGAAAGAACAAAAAAATCTAAAACGTAAATCAATATTTTAATAAATTGCAGATATTGCCAGTTCTCTTTTCAAGTTTCAGTAATGCCATCGCTCAGCACAGTGACACGTGATAAAAGTGAAGACAGAAAGAGAACAGCAAACTCCTGTCTGGAAAAGCTTTTGCTCGAAACTGCGGAGTCAAGCTTAGCATTTCAAAAAGCAGTCCACGACCTCTCAAATGCACACGCCAGACAAGTCGGAGCACTCGGCACAAAAGGTGGTTTTTACAGACTGGCAAGTCGGACTTCACACTGAAAGCCTTAAAGATGGGGCACACCATAAAAAAGGGACACATTTGGCCAAACAGAACACCCCAGGAGTACACAATGTTTCAAATCGGAATCTACTGGACTCCTCCAGCGATGCAAATCCAACTCTTACAAGCCTACGTAAGCCAGACGCTCGCTCTGACAACAGTTTAAGTGTTCTTACAAAGCCAGCTCATTTTGGAATTCACTCAAAATAAGTTCAAAACCACAAATTGAAATATTTGTACTGTTAATCTTGTATTTTTTAGTTACAGGAGAGAACTCCACCTGTCCGGTTACTCTTGCAGAATTAACAGGATAGCGTTAACTTGCTTTGGAGAAAAGCGCCTGCCGAAAGCCATCAGCTAGTCCAGGGGATCCGACGCTTTAGAATCCCAATGCTGAAATCCTTCAGGAGTGACGAGCCCCCAGGACCATCACGGATATGTTATGGCATATTTATGAAAGCCACTACTACTTTATTAAAGACCTGTTCTTGTGACGACACTGCCCGGTTTATATAGGTGGACTCCAAACTGCCTCTTTTCCTCTGGTTCTGTCATTTAAACCTCATCTGTCTGCGTCTCCGCTACACCATTTTCTTTGCCCTTTACTCTTCATCCTTCACACAGCTCAATCCAAGTCAGGAGATTCCTCCATTTCCAGTCTTCACTAGCAGGGGGTCCTTTTCTACTGCACTGTCTTCCAAGAAATTCAACCAACCCTTGAATACAAGTGTGGCAATCTATCCTTCACTTTACCTGGACATCGACATCCTGGCACTAGTGCCAGGTCTGGGCAGCCACATTCTCCCTCACCAGGCATGGGGCGAGAGATCTAAAGGAAATGGTGACCCTAGGGCCCTGAAAGGTCGCCATTAAGATTCAGATCTCTGAGCCGTGCACTGGTTGGTGGGCTTTAACTGGCTCAATAACCCAAGACCAGAATAAATTTATTTAAATCTTTAGCATTAATTTGGCTTTAACTCTTCCCAATGGCCCTTTTGTGCTTTAAGAAATGGGACGTCAGCCCCACCTAGTGGACATTAATAGATACAACAGGCCACAGAAATCAAAAATGACCAACTAGAAGTTATATCTTACTCGTTCCAAATTAAAGTTGGATATGACAAAAGCACTAAAAAAAAAAAAAGTCACCTAGACAATGGATAGTAGAATACAGACTTCAACCTCACTAAAGAGGACTTTTGAAAAATAAAAAAAACCACACACCCTGGAACAAATCACGACTGAATGGCACTCCATCCAACTAAGTCTACATCATAGCCACACAATTCAAACTCCACTCTACCCGTATTACTAACAGACCAACTACAAACGTTTATTTTGCCGAGGGTCCACGGCCACAGCCAGTGCTCCAAACAGCGGCTATGAGACAAGAGTTCAAGCGACAGGAAAGGCCAGGAGATACCAACACAAGGCAGAAATCGCAGGCAGTGCTAGCGAGAGACAAAAGTTCTGTGAGAACCAGTTCATACTGGTGGATGTGGACTACTTTTGTGGTGGGCAACATTTATACTAGAATTAGTCTGGTGACAAACCACTGTCACATGACCCAACAACCTAAACCTAATAAAACAAAATGAATGTGCATCATAACCTTGACTTACAAACTCGTTACGCAACCACTGCATTTATTTAGGTGACAACTCCCTGAAAAGCCGACACTGGACTTTCAAAAGGTGAAAAGGAGAAGGATTACGAAATAAAATCAGCACTGCACGATGCTAGAAATGGAAAACAAATAAGTGAGGGAAAATCCCCAAGAATTCCATCAGACAGGCTGAGTCTGGACCAGCAGAAGGAAAGCGGCCTCCACAGCCCCAGGATTGACAACATTTCAAGGCCATGGAGTTAAAGCGTCAAACAGGTAACAAATCTAGGAGGAAGGAAGGAAGGAACAAAGCCAGGGCAGATGAAAGGAGTGAGAGCAGCCATGAAGAACCTGCGGTGATAAAGGACGAGATTAAGAGACCTGGAGAAATAGGAGTCCCCGAGGTGAGAAGGAGCGAATCTTCTCCTGGTCTTTGAAAAGGGGCTGTGAAAGAACACAAACAGACCAGTGTGGCTATGCGGAGGAGTTCTACAATAACTCCTCCTCTGCGAGGTCTGATCCATTAGCTGCCACCGACACCCCACTTCCCCTCAGTGGGTGCTTCCTACATAAATACAGTGAATGAGACTTTAGCCTGGCAAGAGGCCCTTTTAGTGCTGAATTTGCCACAAAGACTACATACAAGGGTATTGGTGGTGGTGGTGTATTTACAAGGGACACAGCCACTCCAGTCACATTACAAACAGCTTGCTGTGGACTTTGGCTCTCCTCTGAAGTTTGCTACAGGCCAAGAACTTGTAGTTATGTGTTCAACAGAAGGAGATCAAGGTAGGGCTAGGAAGAGAGGCTCCTGTAGAAGGACCAGTTTGTCAAATTGGGAAATGAATGACCTGTACGAGAGAATCCAGGTGGAGTGAGATGAGCAGCAGGACATGGGTTCCATTTCTGGGGTTCCTCTTCAAGTAGATTGATTAGCCCAGTGAACAGGAGACGAGTATGAAGAAACTCCTCATCCACAATGCTTGCTTGCAAAAGTCAACCTCATTACTTGGAAACTCTGAAAGAGGTAGAAAGGTTTTAGTGTACCAGCAAAGGAAGGAGCTGTAGATAACACTTCTGCTTCACAAGCCACCTGACTTAAGTCACAGAAAGGTAAAGCTGTACACCCAAGAGAGGAACAGAAACCCCGTAACAGCACTGATAAAATTGTGAATGGATTCTGAAGCAGAGGCCGCACTAACACAACGGTCAAGAGATCTCTTTATTATACATAGGTCTGGTTCAAAGCCTATGCAGGAAAGAAACACTTGTCCTAGAACAAACTACAGCACCAGCGACCTGGTGAAAACAAAATTCTAATTACCATTGATAGAAGTAGCTCTGCCAGCCTGTTAAAAGGTGATCATGGGAGGATCCTGGACGTCTGCTGAAGGCTTTTCCGAGGGTGACGAGAACTTCATGAGGAATGACTGCAAATGATGAAGTCGGCCACAGAGTCCGAGTCAGACTGGTTTAACTGCAGGATCACTGCCTTTCACATTACTGCCTTCTGCAAACTGCTGTATGACAAATCCTGCAGTAAAAGCGTTTTAATGTCAATGTGGACTTACAGATAAATTAGGAGGGAGACACAGATATGAGAGCATCCCAGCTGAAGCAGACTTCTCCCATGGCCTCGAGTTTTATTTTACGAATGTGTAATCAAAGTTGAATGTTCAGTAGATTGCTTTAAATTACATGTGGCTTGTCTATGAATATCTGCTGCAGACATTCTGCCCAAATCTCTCAATTTAATATTATCTGTAGACCTTAATGACAGACTCACCTTCTATAATGCACACATGATCTTCCACCCTTGCCATCTGTGGGACTAGAGGTGCCATGTTCAAGAGTCCACTTCGGTCATCTAGATTCATACACTTGAGCAAAGCCAAAAAACAAAAAAAAAAAAGTCAACACAGCATAGTCAGAAATAAAAATATGAACAGCACTGGGCTTTAATAGACTAATTCTTCAACAGGGCGGACATGAATTACCTGACAGAGCGATGCCTAGTACACTTGTAAACAGTTTATTAAGGATGACCAGTTTTTGGACAAGTCCGGCCATTAACAAATGAAGCCTGTATAGTCAACCAGGGACGGACTGCATCTCAAATTCTTCAGGTGGCGGCACCTTTAGTGACTTACAAGCCAACATGAACACAGGGATCTTAAAACAAGAGCTTTATGGTCAAGAGAGAAATGCAATGGTGAAAACATGGCACCCCACATCTAGGCATCAAGTGCAACTTTATTTTTGGACAGAGTGCAGAACAAAGGACACTCCACGAAAGAACATACAGAGAAAACCTTAACCCCCATTAGGACCACTGGGGGGCACACAGAGCTACAAATGAGGAGCTTTGCAGCGGTGAACACTGGATGCAGCAGGTGTGTCCGTACCCACTCCCATAATGCCATGGCTTACACTTGTGTCAATCCTCTACTGGCTAACTTACCCAACACAGCTGGAGAAGCGAGCTGGAATACCAGAGGTGTAGTTTGGGCCTCCGAGTGACTAATTTATATCAAAGATCTTTTATAGGAGGAGGTTTTTATTCCTAACCCCCCCATCAGACAGTCGAAAAAATGTACAATCTGAATTGGAGTTATGTGAGGACCTCTGGGGAGGGCACTTTTTGTCACAAAGATCCCCAGGGAAGACCATTTGGAGTAGTGTGGCCAAGAACTCTCCTGCTATGAGGAGGAGGAGGTGAACAGACTGGCCTACAAAACGATAAAAGCGAACTAAAAAGACAGCTCTGGTGTCCAGGGTGTGCAGTACCAGAGTGCTTTGCGGTCAGTCCAAGTGAAGAAATCTGCACAATGATTCAAGCAGTCAAAACTTCACACAGCGGCTCCCATCTAACAATTAAAATTCTATATGAAAGCCCTGAAAAGGAAAAAAGTGAGCACAACATGACAAACATTACCATTTTATACTGGCAGCATGAGGTCTTAACTTTTGGGGTACAACGTAAGTTGGTCATAAAGAGCCAATGAAGTATGTGAAGCAGCCTAATACCACCCTGAAGCCGGACACGTGATTGCCACCTGGTTTTGATATAATTTAACTTATTCTCTTCTCCACATGCCATGAAGGTCTGGACTACTGGCATGCGATGGAATAAAATGCCCCGTGTAAGCCAACTGTAGGGTCAGCTCCAGAATTGACAACCTTAGCCTTGAAAGCCACGAGTCCGACGACAGAATTCTAAGGCTTTGAAAGCCGACTTATTAGCCTGATTGGGAACTTCAAACCCGCGTTTAAATTTGAGAGTCTTGTGTCACCAACAGCTACGTTCTCGGTTATCCTGGCAACAGCAAGTGCTGCATGTTGAGCAGCGTTTGAAGAAGAGATAACAAACCATTCAAAGTGCAGCCTTCATTATCATGATTTTAGCAACTGACACCTCATACAAAAACAAAATGGAGAAAAACCGCCTGTGGTGTTGTGTTTAAGGCTTGTCTGGGGGTCACATTTCAAAAACATTTCCATACGCGTTCACACACAGCTTAAAGCAAATAGAACGCCAACAGTTAGACTACCATATGCCCGCTGTGCCCGCCTATTGCTTCACAAACCTTTTCTTGCCATCTAAAGATCATTCAAAGCTGTACATTAAAACCTAGCAGCTTATGAGGGTAAAACAGAATTGTCCATCTATTTTTATTTAAGGATAAACTCAAACATTTGTCCTTCACTGCAACACCAACAGGACTACTGTGTCCCTAAATCAAAACCACTCGAGCTCCTCTTGAAACAGCAACCTGTGTCTGACCTGGAGAATAGAGTTATAAATTCAATCAGATGTACGCAGTGATTTCCAAGGAATGGGACGAGAGAGTGCAACGTTTAGGAAGAAGTGAAAAGCAAACTTGAGAACAGACAGCTTGCAGGTTTATATTCCGGTCGGTGACTACGCCTACAGTGGGGTCCACTCCCAGCTCTGTGGCCCACTTTGCAGGTTTTTGGTTCTCCCAGTCTGCCCAGTTAATTGATCTGCTTATCTCTTACTGTGCATTTAGAAAAAAGCAGATGTGTGAGATTAACATTTTCCACTATAGTTTAACTTTTATAGTGTTAAGTCAGTCGTTTTCCTATCAAATCATCTTTGTGTCAAGTTTACTTCTTTAATTGTATCCTAATAAAGATAACTAACAATGCAGGTGTTCTACTCCGGGACCGAGGAGTGCAATGACAGAGGGCTGAAAGGCTTGTTCAGCTTCAGACTCACTACTGAAACTCAAGTAAACCACAAAGCCTTAAATCTGAAAGACGACAGACCCCAAGATTATAAACACCAAAATTACCCCCCCCCCCCAAACAAAACCACAAATTCATTCGTACAAACCCACTAAGTTTCTTGTGTCAGGCCTTTCAGCACTCCACGTCATTTGTTCCCATCTACTTTCTTCATTGTTAATTGTCACATTAGGATGTAATTTGGGGGACAAACCTCACAGAAATACATTAATGTCGTTAACTATGCCAATCTCTAAATCGCTTCATAGTATAACCTCACACAGCTGCTTTTATAATTGCACAAATCATCAAGATGTCCAAAATACACAGTGATTACCAAATCGGTGCGTTCCCGGGGGTCCCTCCAATGGCACTGGACTAACAGCACAAGAAGTCCCGTTCAGACACTTCTGTCTCCACTGCCATTTCCTACTCACTTGACGGGCTGGGAAAACCAAAGTTAAAGATTCACTTGGGAACTGCAGCCTGTAAACTTGGATCAGTCAGCCAAGTTGCTGTTTATAAAGGAGTTGCAACACAAGCGACATCCCATTAAAGTCACTGACGCCTGGGCCTTCTCAGCACTGCACTGAAATGACAAACTGACTGTAGGCCACAAACTCGATAGACACTGAGCTTACAACAGTTTAACAGACAAGTGAATCGTACTGTGAAACACCAGCGAGACACGCAGCTGTGAAATAGAAAACCAAAGCAGGCCTGGAGGGCACTCCGGCTTCTGTTACAGCGCCTACTACTTCATTGGGACAATTTTCAGCCAACTCAAAATTGAAAGACAAATATGCATGAGTATAGAAGGAGATGAAGTTGTGAAAAGTGAAATAAGATTCCAGTCTGACAATGCAAATAAAACCTGATGGTCAAACTCGCCTCATTACTGGTCCACTTTAGGATCAGGGGATTCATCTTGGTCCTCTAAATCCCTAAAAATTCCCTTTTCCTCTCCACTGTAAACACTTCACGCCACCCCCAGACTTCAGCGGTGAGTGACAAGCTGCTAGCGAGGACCGGACTGCTTATGAAACCACGTAGGCCTCCGTGGCAACCCACAGCCGGTGTGCCAGCCCCGTCACGTGGCACCGCTGAAGCAGACCTGAAATGTTGGTAGGCGAATAAGGTAAATGCTATTCTTACCAGCCCCCCCCCCCCGGTAATGCCTGGGTAGGCCCATTTACCACAATGCCAATCCGTCAAAGTCCACCATTATTGCTGCATCGACTTTAGGGCCATTTGATCATTTTGAGAGATTTGCCAGTATGCACACATCAGGTGATTTGTAAACTGGACGCTACAGGAGGCGGAGGTAGGAGCGCCACATCACTGCTTCACTTCATTCAATAGCAAGATCCACACTTTGTGGTCAAATACCATGGGCTTAGTTGTCTAACAACAATCAGGTGAACATCAGTCTGGGGGACGGTTTAAGGACCGGCGTTATTAGAAATGGTGACATCACCACAAACAGTTACAATTCATACAAGACCTAAAAACAACACCAATATCAGATGGAATTTAACCAAACATGAGGCTTTATACACACACACACACACACACTGGGGGACCCAGAATCTGGAATGGGGTGGGCAGCTCATTCCACCACTCAGAGGTACATGTCAAACGCAGAGGTGGCATCATCAGAGCGGAGGGCTCAGGGAGGAGCACACAGGACTGGACCGGTGTCTCCACATCTGTACCTGCACTCCCGTGGCTTACCACAGGTATGGAGGGAGGCTCGGCAGCACAACAAACATGCAGCTGCTGGAAGCGACATGCGCCCACCGTGTCCTCCTTCAAGTCCTAGCAGTTGACTACTTTTGCAGAGTTTTCTTTCTTAAATTACAATTCATTTGTTGTACCCACAATCTGAGCTGCATTGGAGAAAATGCACCAAATATTGAAAACCAAACTATTTTATATCTGCATACCTTAGACTTACCCTCAAATTGCACTCATCTTCCACGATTCCAAAAAGGGCTGATGGGTTTGGAAATCCGTTTCAATCTGCCAGGCACAAACTTAAGAGACAAAAAACACACCCAAATTAAATCAACACAACAGGAATGGCTGGAGGAGAAATCAAACACGAACAACAGCATTTACAAAGGATAAAGGAGTTCTGGCTTGAATACGCAGTAATTCCACAGCACCGGCGTTCACGTGGCTTACCTTACACATGCAGGGAGGCCTCCTGCAGTCGCAGACGATCCAATCTTATTTCTGTAAATATCTGCCAGTCAATTATAAACAGCAATTCCTGGCCAAGGTATTCAGGTGGCACATGAGGGGACCCTGCAGGGTCAATGCAGGGCTGGCAATATTCATAACCAATTATCAAGCTGAAAAGCGCTTGTGAAAACATTTATGAAAGGCCTTAAGGTCAGGAGACAAACGCAACGGGAGAAGAATGTTACTCCACATCATGACTGCAGATACAAGCTCACCGATAGAGGACTACAATGGCGGAACATACAGAGACAAATCCACCGAGCACTGGGACCACTGGCACGTGAGGTGCTGGACCTCCTCTTACAAGCCTGTCACTGACAGCAGCGGCGGCCACAAGTGCTCACATGGGCTTCAGGTGGCGGCTGTTGGATCTCGCACACACACGCACAGCTTCTGTAAAATTAAACCTCACCTCAGGGACAAAAAGTATCACCCACCTACAGAGGAAACGAGTTTAGCATTGAAGTTCTAGGCTGCCCATTGGTTGGCAGAATAGTAAATCAATTAAATGAAATGGTTTTAAATTTTACAAAAACAAATTGGTTTTTAACTGGCTAACACTTTAGAGTTATGCTCAGAGAACTTTTACTACCAAAGGAAAAGGAGCAGCAACATTAAAACTCCCACATTACTAGCTCTACTTAAACTCCACCATTATAAACAAAATGGATTTTGCGTTAAACTCATCTTAAGACCCCTAATGTGGTGTAAAGGTCACTTGACATCTGCAGATCTTATAGTTTAAGTCTTAAGGCGTGTCTCATTTTTTTGGCTCCCCACTTCTACACACACTATGGATGACTCTTAACAGTAACTGGGGGGCCACCTCCAGATTAAACAACCCGAGTTTGACTTCCAAATCTTTCCTTTCCAGTTCCTGACTTCCAACATTGTGCTTGCATGCGTCCCTATTAAATAAACTTTTCAAAATGTATACAATTAGATGAGACAAGTCAAAATGTTTACAGCAGCAGCTCTTTTGCCGGATATTGAACTTAAAAGCCGCGATTACTTTGTGAATCTCACTTCACTTTTGCTGTTCACAGCTCTACGTATCCCTTTGACTTGTAAGGACTGGGCGTCTTTAATAATTAAAAGGCCATCGCTGGACATTTAGGAGGACAGCCTCGTCTGTATTGTCATTTTCTTACCAATTCACCTCTCCCTGCGTTTGCTCCCCCAATTGTTTCCTTACAAGGACAATCCACAATGGCGTCTCGGAGACGTAGGCCATCTGGAAGGTTGCAGGTTCAAGTGCCGTTCCTGCCAGTAAGGCTTCTACTCCACTGGGCCCTTAACCTGAAAATTGTTCCAGGGTTGCTGTAATATGGCTGACCACCCCCCCTCGGTCATAAAAAGATTAATCCCCAAAGAGAAATGAAGTATTTTAAAATCAAACAAAAAATGGAGTAGACTGAAACAAATGACACAATGAAAGACTTGCACTATCAGAAGGTAAAGAACCACACCACCTAGAAAAAGAGTGAAAAAAAAAATCATAGCAAGGCTAGAAGCCCCACAGTAACCCCCACATAGCATAGACAATCCAATAAAAGGACACTAGAAACTTAACACCATCTTTCAGCATGCAGTGTCATTTGCTCCCATCTACTTCATTCATTGTCATAGTGGGATAAAATAAAAAGGGCAAACCTCACAGAGCAGGGTGAATGATCGGAGAATGACAGGAGTAGTTTGGAATCGTTCAGGAATGTTCACATGACAGAATAATAAAAGATCAAGCGATTAAATAAGGAGATCAATAAGATGTCCCTGGGACTAGACTGGCCGGGAAGTCCTTTCCAAATCCCAATATGCACTCGACATGAAATGAAGTCAAAGATTCAATCTCGGGCATTAAGGTTATGGACTGTTAATACATTCATAATGCCAGGGGATTTGCAGAACCGTCAATCATACTGTGAAACAGCAGCCCTACACACTTGCATTGAGATGCACTAAGTAATCAAAGTGAGACGGCCATCAAGTCAACACATGCCAGGACTTCAAGCAACTGCTGTAATAGGAGCCACGCTGATGTTAGGAAAGAACAGGGAAGACTGGAATTGCACAATGCACTAGGATACAATAGAAAAACAGGACGAGAAGTGAAAGGATTGACTTGCAAACTAAACAGACCCCCAAAAACGTACTGTTTCAGAACAAAAACTCAAAAGGATGCAACTATGAAGAGGTCTGGAGAAAAAAACTCCCATCTTCTATGCCACAAAGTTAATCTCAGCATGTGCAGACGGGTGAACCGGCAAGGGTAGGGTGCTGAGCCCCCTTCTGTACTCTTTCACGTCATCATAAAATCTGTTGCCAACACCACAAGATTCCAAAAGATAATGAGATGTACCTGCTGGACAACCACCAAAACTAAAGTGCTCATCACACAATCTACCAAACGGAGGGGATTCTGGGAAATTGAGTACACAACTTGAGATTTCTTGGAAGGGCCAGAAGAGAGGGAATGAATAAACTGGGCACAACAGGCATCATGTGGAGAGGACTCAAGAACTGCTCTTAGGTGACGGAGTGCAGAGCACA